>NW_024429266.1:13137458-13737458 GCF_017639785.1 Mesocricetus auratus
GGAGTTTACAGTCTGGATTGAGTATGTGTCATGTGCCTGTAACCTTGTAATCCCAGAATCTGGGAGGTAAAGGCAAGAGGATCAGGAGTTTCAGTCTAACTTCTGCTGCATAGCCTGGTCTGTAGAGTAAAAACAATGCTGTCTCAAATAGCCAAAAACAGGGCTGGAGAAATGGCTTAGTAGTTAACAGCACTGACTGCTCTTGTAGAGGACCCAGGTTCGATTCCCAGCACCTACATAGCAGTTGACAACTGTAACTCCAATCCCAGGGGACCTAACACCCTCCTCTGACCTCACAGCACCACGGACATCTGTAGTGCAAATACTTCCATGCTGGCAAAACATCCATACACCCGGAATAAAAATATATTTTTTTTTTTTGGTTTTTTGAGACAGGGTTTCTCTGTGGCTTTGGAGGCTGTCCTGGAACTCACTTTGTAGACCAGGCTGGCCTGGAACTCACAGAGATCCGCCTGCCTCTGCCTCCGGAGTGCTGGGGTTAAAGGCGTGCGCCACCTACGCCCGGCTAAAAATAAATTTTAAAAAAGTCAAAAACAAAACAAAACAGACAGACCTGGAGAGACGGTTTAGCAGCTAAGAGTACTTGCTGATCCTGCAGAGACTCAGGCTTGGTTGTCAGCACCACACAGGGGATCACAATCACTCTCATAAGCCAGAGCTCTAATTTATCCTCCCTCCCTCCCTCCCTCCCTCCCTCCCTCCCTCCCTCCCTCCCTCCCTCCCTCCCTCCCTCCCTCCCTCCCTCCCTTCCTTTCTTCCTCCCTCCCTCCCTCCCTCCCTCCCTCCCTCCCTCCCTCCCTTCCTTTCTTCCTCCCTCCCTTCCTCCCTCCCTCCCTCCCTCCCTCCCTCCCTCCCTTCCTTCCTTCCTTCCTCCCTTCCTCCCTCCCTCCCTTCCTTTCTCCCTCCCTCCCTTCCTCCCTCCCTTCCTCCCTCCCTTCCTTCCTTCCTCCCTCCCTCCCTCCCTCCCTCCCTTCCTCCCTTCCTTCCTCCCTCCCTCCCTCCCTCCCTTCCTTCCTTCCTTTCTTCTTCCTGAGACAGGGTTTCTCTGTGTAGCCTTGGCTAACCTGGAACTCACACTGTAGACCAGGCTGGTCTCGAACTCGATTCACCTGCCTCTGCCTCCCCAGTGCTGGGATTACAGGCATGGACCACCATAATCAGGCTGCCAGCTCAGGTTTAAGAAACAGTCTTTGCAGTAGGTTAGCCCAAAGCTTTCTCTCCATTCAGTTTACATTCTATATGGCAAACAAAAAAACCACATCAACTGTCAGAATTTTAGTTTAAGTTTTTAATCATGTAAAAATTTAAACATAGGCCGGGGCGTTGGTGGCGCACGCCTTTAATCCCAGCACTCGGAAAGCAGAGGCAGGTGGATCTCTGTGAGTTCGAGACCAGCCTGGTCTACCAAGCGAGTTCCAGGACAGCCTCCAAAGCCACAGAGAAACCCTGTCTCGAAAAACCAAAAAAAAAAAAAATTTAAACATATATAAAAGCAGGCAGAACAATAAGCCTTGGTTTACATTAATCTCAAGTTTAACACTTACGATTTTTTTCTTTTTCTTTTTTTTTTGGTTTTTTGAGACAGGGTTTCTCTGTGGCTTTGGAGGCTGTCCTGGAACTAACTCTTGTAGACCAGGCTGGTCTTGAACTCAGAGATCCGCCTGCCTCTGCCTCCCAAGTGCTAGGATGAAAGGCGTGCGCCACCACTGCCCGGCAACACTTAAGATTTTACAACACTCTTCCTTGCTGCACTTCTAGCCAGCGATTTTACCATACCCAGCCCTTGAGTTGTTGCTAGAACACTATAAATTATTCTAATTCACTCCTACATATTTCATTATGTAGTTTTTTTTTTTTTTCTTCCATGTACCTCTGGCTGGCCTGGAAGTTACTAGGTAGACCAGGCTGTCCTCAAATTCAGAGATCTGCCTTCCTCTGACTGCAAAGAGCTAGGATTAAAGGCACGTGTCACATACATCATCCAGCTAACCATCATGAAGCCCTTAAACATGTGTGTGTGTGTGTGTGTGTGTGTGTGTGTGTGTGTGTTTTCTGAGACAGAGTCTTCTGTAGTTTCAGCAGGTGAGGGTAAAGATTGTTTCGCAGGGCAGTGGTGGTGCACGCCTTTAATCCCAGCACTCAGGAGGCAGAGGCCTGGTCTACAAGAGCTAGTTCCAGGACAGTCTCCAAAGCCACAGAGAAACTCTGTCACGGAAAACAAAAGATTAACTTTTCATCTTCTTGCTTCTCCCTCCTGGGTGCTGCTGGCTGACAGGCATGCACTGCACCTGATTTTATGTACTATCAGGAATGGAACCCAGAGCTTCCCGAATGCTAAGCACTCCACCAACTCAACTGCATATATCCCCAGATTCTCCTCACATTCCTCCTCCTTCTTCTAAATGTTATGTGCTTGCCTGCATGTCTGTGTACCAAGTATGCAGTGTTCACAGATGCCGTGGAATATTATTTTGAAATGTCTTACGTTTGTTTGTGCTGTGGAACATCTGTTGAATGATGCAAAGATGTGTTGCATTCTTTTATGCTGCATTTGTTTAACTCTGTGAAGCTGTGTTACTTTGCCTGTTTAAAACACCTGAATTTGAAAAGAAAAAAAAAACACCACCTGATTAGTCTAACAAAGAGCTGAATGGCCAATAGCAAGGCAAGAGAAAGGATAGGCGGGGCTAGCAGACAGAATAAATAAGAGAAATCTGGGACAAAAAGAAGGAAGCAAGAGAGATCAAGGATGGAGAAAAGATGGGCCGGCCACCCAGCCACACAGTCAGCCACAGAGTAAGAGTGAAGGTAAGATTACAGAAGAAGCAGGGTGGCGTGGCATCAGCACACACCATTAATCCCAGCACTCTGGAGGCAGAGGCTGAAGGATCTCTGCAAGTTTGAGGCCAGCCTGGTCTATAGAATGAGTTCCAGGACAGCCAAGGCTACACAGAAAAACACTGAAAACCCAAAAACAAAACAACAACAACAACAACAAAAAAGATTTCATCTGTTACTGGGTGGTGCTGGCATATGCCATCCTAGCATCCTAGCAGATGGATCTTTAAGCTTGAGGCTAGCCTGATCTACAGAGCAAGTTCTACAGGGCTACACAGAGAAACCTGTTCTTGGAGTGGGGGTGGGAAGTAGATTTCAGATTTCTTTTGTCTTTTTCCATCCTGCAGCTTTGTTTTGCATTATTTAAACATTCATTTCTTCCTTCCTTCTCTCTGCCTTCCTTCCTTCCTTCCTTCCTTCCTTCCTTCCTTCCTTCCTTCCTTCCTTCCTCCCGTTTTGTTTTTAAATGTAGTCACACTCTGTAGCCCAGGGACCTTCAAACTCATTGTGATCCTCCTGCTGCTGTCTCTCAAGTGTTGAGATTACAGGTTCATACCACATGTATAACTAGTATATATTTCCTGTCATTAGTCTCCAAAACAAAAATATATCATAATGAGCTGGGTGTTGGTGGCACACACCTTTAATCCCAGCACTTGGAGGTAGAGGCAGGTAGATCTCTGTGAGCCTAGTATACAGAGCTAGTTCTAGAACAGCCTCCAAAGCCACAGAAAAACCCTGTCTCAAAAAAACCAAAGAAAATCAAAAGCAAAAAACATCATAACAACCAACCATCTGCATTATATTTACACTGTATTTGATATTCATATTAGTCTAGAAACATTTCAAGTAAACAGAAGATATGAGTAGGTTATATGTAAATATTACACTATTTTGTATAAGGGGTTTGCTTGGTCATGTACAGATTCTGGTATTCCAATGATTACCACAACAAATCCCTCATGGATATTGAAGAACGACTAGGTATGTATGTGTATACACATACAAAGACATATATACATACATACATACAGGTATGTTTTCACACATATATGTACTGTTTATCTATACATACATATACACATTCATACACACATGTAGCCTGTTGCATTTGACTTGTCATGTGTAAAATAGAATCTTTGATGTGTATAATGAATTTCATTAGTATACTTTTTTTTTTTTGGTTTTTCGAGACAGGGTTTCTCTGTATTGTTTTGGAGGCTGTCCTTGAACTTGCTCTGTAGACCAGGCTGACCTCGAACTCACAGAGAACCACCTGCCTCTGCCTCCCGATTGCTGGGATTAAAGGCATGCGCCACCAACACCCGGCTCATTAGTATACTCTTACAATAATCATTTTTGTTGGAACACAACAAAATGAGAAGTAAACAGGGCAAACTAAAATGTACTACCTCTCACCATGTGCTACAAACACTGTGGATTTTAATTATTTCATTTTTTCCCCTTAATCATTTTTTAGGAGAAATATCTTTTTCTCTTGTTCTCATCCCCTTCTGTGTTTCTTCTTTAAGTTGTTTCTCCAATGTGTCGACTGATGGTTTTTTATTTAGGCTGATGAACTATAAGTAGTAGATAACATTGAAGATAAGAACAATTCCAAAAATAGTTGTCTGCCTCTCTGTTTTTTGTTCTCCCAGTAACAAAGCTCCCTGCCTTTAATTATAGCTCGAGACAGTGTGTTGAAATATTTATCCTCTGAGTAATGACTGAATTTTCATTTCCTAATTGGCATATGTATTTAATACCTTTGCCAATACCCAAATCTGAGAATGACAAGATGTGGGCTCTATATAGAACACTTCTGATACCGGGCCCCTAAGCTCCAGGGTAGCAATGTTACAATAAACAAGAGAAGGACAAATACCATATATTTAAATTCCACATACTTAATGCTTGACCAACAATGTTAGGGCTTACAAGTTAAACCACAAATCCATGTGTGATCTGCAACACACAGCGAAGTATAATTGTGTCCCCAAAGAAGCCCTTGGTCTAGAGCATGCCTTACGTATTCTGAAATGGAATGTCAGGTCCTTGGGAGCAGTTCCCATGAGATAATGCTCCACCCACATTGGTGACTTATGTGAGGCTAGCTTGCAAGAACTGGGAGAGTAGGTTAGATGGAGAGATTACCAGCCTGAACACCATCTGCCAAGATGTATGCGTTTTCCTAAGTGGGGAATCCACAGAAGTATCATCTGGGCTCCCTGTACCCCACTATCATTAGCTACATGTTGTTTGAAACAAGACACCTTTCATTTGCAACACACCTCTTTTGGGAACCCCAGCAACACACTGGGTGTGAGGCCCTATGAGTGCGTTCCCTGGATAACGCTCATTCCCTTTGGTTCCTTTGATAGTGTTTATCTAGCCTGGAGTTGAAAGTGGGGCAAGAGGCAGATTTACAGAGCCCAGCTGTTGTACAAGAGGCCGTATCGCTGATGCCGACAGGAGAATCACTCCTTCCAACATGGAGAGGGAGAAGAGTCAGTGTGGGAAACAGGCTCCCTTAGATCTAGTAGCAGCATCTTGGGGCCTGAGCAGGAATCCAGGACACAATCAATCATGTGTTAGAGACCATGGCATCCATCCATAGACCTCTGAAGGGGAATCTGCCCTCCTCTCCAAGCACAGGTCCATGACTGGAACCCTTGGAGGTGATGTAGTCAGTGAGTAAAGCCAGCCACGCCCAAACACAAGAGCTTACTCACGAGGATCCAAACAAAGCCTGCTCTCCTGGGCAGGGCTCATCAGCCCCAGAGGACTGCGGAGGCTGGGGTCTGTGTTGACTAGTGTGGCTGCCCAGAGCTATTCTCATCTTAGTCATTCCTAGGCACAAGCTAGAGCTTGAACCTGTACATATCCAATTCTCGTGAAGAGGGTGCAACCCAGTGGCTTACACACTGCTGCGCTGTCTCCCACAGCCCCTAGCAGTCAGAAAGGGGTTTCGGTCCCTCTTAGGCCCCGTCTTGTATCTGGATGCACCTACTGTGAGACCTATTCAGCCATGTCCTCTAGCAACGGAGGGGAAAGAGAACAGTGCAGCAGAGAAGGCCTCATCATTTCCACACCATTACCACCCTCAGGGCCCACAGCTCCCAGGCATTCTAAGCCTCTAAACCCGAAGCTTCATTTACTCCTATGACAACCCTGGGTGTGGCTCAAGGAGACCGGAAGTGTGGGCTAGCAGTGCAGGCAGGAAACACAGGCAGGAAGTAGACTATAAGTAGAACTAATGCAACCTTGGGTCTCTAGGACCAGGTGGGTGTTGGAGGCTGAAGTCCCTGCTCACCTGCTCTTTTGTTTACCTCTAGCACTGGGTGGGATGTTTCTGGTGCATTGTGGAATTTTGCTTTGGTAGTCCCTAGTCCCCATTGCTGGCCTCTGGCACTTGGAAGGACAATGGGAGAAGACAACAAACTATTTTCTTTACAATTAGACAAAACAAAACTCTCTTTGCATCCTTCCTGAATTTACCCCACCCCAAAGGAACAAGATATTTTGCTTAGATGAAATATAAGTATCTTGCCTGGGAGTGGTGGCACATGCCTTTAATCCCAGCACTTGGGAGGCAGAGGCAGGTGGATCTCTGAGTTCGAGGACAGCCTGGTCTATAGAGTGAGTTCCAGTACAGCTAAGGCTACCTGGTGAGACCCTATCGCCAGAAACAAAAATAAAAAACAAACAAACAAAAAAAAACCAAAAAAGAGAGAGAAGGAAAAAAAAGAAGAAATCTAAGTATCTTAATTGCAAACAACTGACTTGGGAACAGTCGGGGTAGAGATGCTACCTTCTTCAGGGTGGAAAGGTAGCTCTTATTCACCCCACCAAGGACATATTGAGTGCCTGCTCCTGACAAGCATCATGGCAGCTGCTGATTCCAGAATCAGAAAACACTCTGTTCTACTTTATTTCTGCTACTATAATAAAATATCCTGTCTGATAAAAAGCAACATGGGGAGGAAAGGGTCCGTCTAGCTCCCATTTCTAGATCACAACCCATCATTAAGGTCAGTCAGGGCAGGAACTCGGGTAACAACCTGGAGGCGGAAACCACTGAGGATTGCTACTCACTGGCCAATGTGCAGCTCAGCTTTCTTATACAGAGAACGAAGGCCCCCGCCTGCTGCTCACACTAGGCTGCTCACGCTTCACACCAACCATCAGTCAAGACGGTCTCTCACAGACACAGCCACTGGCCAGTCTGATCTGGGCAGTCCTTCTTCTGAGACTCTTAGATGATGCTAGCCTGGGTCAACCTGACAGTAGATGCTAATTAGGACACTCGAGTTCTGTCCTTGCATGGTGCTAACAATTGAGTAGAGAGAAACATCAAATCAGTGTTCAACTATAACTATGATAAAAGGTCAATTTAGAAAATTTAAAAGCAACAGAAACACATTAGCTTTTTTGGTTTTGTCTCCTAGTGGTGTTGGGTGCCAGCAGTTGGTACATGCCAGACAAGTGCTCTACCACTTAGCTACAGGCACAGCCCTATAACCAGGTCAACCTGTGCATCATAATGAGACCCTGCCTCAGAAAATTTACAAAATGTAAATAAATATGCACATGTTGAGCAACCATCTCCACTGTAGGTGGAAGTGTCTGTCCCACAAATCGCTCCCAAGTAACCAAATGACAGCCCTGCGATGGTCAGGTCTTTCCCATGGTTAGATCGCCAACTCAGTGGCTATGAGGTTGTAAATGGGTGCAGCTTTGAAACATTACATTTGCAGAAATATATTTCATAGCATAGAACACAGACACATGCTCTCTTGTCCTGTAAGCTTCCGACCTAAGCAGAGTAGCTTCAGCGCTCCATTGTTTCTTCTTCTCACCTTTATGCTAGTGCAGTGTTTATACATAAAATGCATTGCTTTTCTTATTTACAAAGGTATGGTGGCTGATCTTGATTATCAGCTTGATTGGACTGAAGAATGCCTAGGCAATCAGTAGAGCACACAATGGCTGCGCTGGTGAGGGTGTCCCCAGAGGCAGATCCTGAGGGCTCCAACCTGATAAATGCATTAATTCCTCAGTGGGTTCATCATAAAATAACATTAAGAAGTGGTAAAATGCAGTGACCTGCACAGCTTAGAGACTGACCTAGCTGGAGTGACAGGGAATGAAGAAAGATACTGGGATCAGATGGGGTGTGTGCTCTGATGGAGACGTACCAGCAGCCCAGAAAGTCGGTGCCTTTACTTTATGTATCTTTTTTTTTTTTTTTGGTTTTTCGAGACAGGGTTTCTCTGTGGCTTTGGAGGCTGTCCTGGAACTTGCTTGGTAGTCCAGGCTGGTCTCGTACTCACAGAGATCCGCCTGCCTCTGCCTCCCGAGTGCTGGGATTAAAGGCGTGCGCCACCAACGCCCGGCCTACTTTATGTATCTTAACAAGAGGCAGGTTTATTATATAGAACTGAAGGAGAGGGGCTAATTATTCTCCGTAGGAATTCTCTATAGGGCAGCAGCCTCAGGCTGTAAACAGCCCCTGAAGAGGCAGCTTGGTTTTAGTTAAAGGCCAATTGTCTGTAACATTTATACTTGGACCAGAGAGAGGCTTTGCTATTCTCATGGGTCTGAGGCCTTGTGGTTCTGACATGGCTATGTTCATGTCAACACGCATTCAAGACTCCATCTGCTTCACACACACTCAGGGAGGCCTTCCTCCCTCCCCACACTGAAGGTGAAGGTAGGCTTAGCTGGAGGAAGTAGGTCTCTGGGGATGTGTCCTTGGGACTGCATCTTACCCTGGCCCCTTCTTTCCTGATAGCTCTTTTCTCTACTTGCAGGATGTCAGAATGGATGTAAACTGACTTATCTACAATGCCTTCTCTACCATGATGGCCTGAGCCCTCTGAAACTGTGAGCTAAAGCCTTAAGTTGTCAGGTATTTTGTTGTACGAAAGACGAAAGTAGCTAATACAAAAAACACAAGTACTTGCAAGGCCTAGGTTCCATACTCAGCACTATAAAAATGAATGAATGAATGAATGAACACCTAAAAAGCTAAAGCTGACCCCTGAAATGTCTGTTCTATATCCTATCTTATACTTAACCTGTGTCTTCTAGAGGCTCCTGACTCAGATACTATCCACTATGATTCTCACCAGAGTTAAGCAGATGTGTCATAAAACCTAGGACCTCTAAAACTGAGCTAAAAACAAAACAAAAATCCTTTAATTTTACCGGGGGGTAGGGATATTTCAAGGCAGGATTTCTCTCTGTAGCCCTGGCTGCCTTGGCACTCTTGCTCTGTAGACCAGGCTGGCCTTGAACTCAGAGATCCATTCACCTGCCTCTGCCTCCTGATAGGATGAAAGGCGTTCATGCCACCACCCAGAAAGCCTCTTTTCTTTGCAAATACCCAGCCTCAGTTATTTGATGATGGCAATTGAAACTAACATATAGCTGTCATCCAAAATAATCAGAAGGGACCCAGATGGAGGCAACACCCAGATCTCGGGGACTGAAGCAAGCAAGGACGGGCTCTTGGAGATGTCTGTGTGTGAGGGACACTGGCAGAGTCAGGCCTGATTCCCTCCATGTTCTCAGTGAACAGGAAAGTGGTGATCTGTGCTGGGCTCGAGAATTACGACATCTGCAATCATTCTTCCAGAAAGATAGCATCTCCTTTTCTGAAGGATAAAGTTTCTCTGCTTTCTTGTGCAGGCTGCTATACATTGCTGGGTTTTATTATCATAAAAATAATGAGAGGTTCAAGATGCCAAGTCTGGAGCCAGCCTGACTAGTCTGAATCCTTATTATCATTCTCCTGTGACTTTGGACAAGTAACTTTGTCTCTGTGCCTCAGTGTTCTCACCTGCAAAGTGGGAGTGATAATCATAGGATCTGTTTCACAGCTGTCAGAAGATTAAAGGAGCAGATGGGAGAAGTCCGTGCTTTCTTGCAGTGTGTCTCATCTTTTCTATTGCTTTACCTTTTTGAAGTAATATTTTTACATTTATTTATCTAAGGGGGTACGAGGGTGGGCACACACTCACCACAGACAACTTTCAGGAACTGATTCTTCCCTTTCATCATGTCTCAGGGATGGAACTGAGGTCGCCAGACTTGGCAGCAAATGCCTTTCTGGGCCTCACTTTGCAGGTGTCCTGGCCACCTGACAGAGGCTGCTGAGGAGAGAGGCGGCAGGCAGTAACCCCGAAGCAAGCACACAGCCAGGTAGGAAACAAGGGGAAAGCGGGTGTTTACGTCAGGAGTTACAGGGGGCAAGGACAAAGCCAAGGATCTACTTCAGTAGAGTAGGTGAGTGGGTAGGCACTGGGCGGGGCAGTCTTTCTTGCTCTTTCCTCAGGTGCCCCAGAAGCCAGCCCAGATGAAGGGGAGGCGCTAGCAGGGGGTGTTTTGGGGACACAGCTGGCCATCTGGGGTTATTAAATTCAAAGAGCAGGAAACAGGGTCAACTGATGAAGCCCCGAGGGACCGGGTGGGACAGGAAGAAAGGTTCTTTTCAGCTTTCTACATTGCTTCAGGGTCCTGCGGGATTCGCCTCTTTGCTCATCTCTAAGGACTTAGTGGTTTCTGCTGGATTTTTGTTTTTGTTTTACTTCTGTAGTACTAAAGACAAAACCCAGGACCGCATTCGTGTTCAGTATGGGCTGTGCCATGCAGCTGTATCTCCACTGCTGGAGACATAGTTCAGTCAATAAAGAGCGCTTGCCGCTGCCATCAATAACCAAAGTGGACAGTCTTGAAGAATTCACATGTCAACCCCCCCCCCTTCACCAGATAATATCCAGGAAAAACATGTTGAACTGAAACTGACAAATTAAGAATGGGTGATGTTTAAATTGCTGAGGTTCTTTTTCTTCTGCGGTGGTTGCTGTCTTTCCCATAGCCCAGACTAGCCTGGAACAGTGTGTATCTCAGGCTACTCTTGAGCTGGAGATAATCCTCCCTCTTCACACCCCCACCACTCCAGAATGCTAGAATTACAGACCTGTGCCATCACACCCAACTTCAGTTGGCTGGTTTTTTTTATTTTATTTACTTATATTTTATGTATGAGTGCTCTGCATATATGCCTGCCTGCCAGAAAGGACATCAGATCCTATCATAGATGGCTGTGAGCCACCATGTGGGAGCTTGGGATTGAACTCAGAACCTCTAGAAGAGCAGCCAGTGCTTTTAACCTCTGAGCCATCTCTCCCACCCTGTTTTTTTGTTTTGTTTTAAGAAGGGAAGGTTTGGAGGGGGGAGTGGCACACACCTTTAATCCCAACACTCAGGAGGCAGAGGCAGGCAGACCTCTGTGAGTTTGAGGTCAGTATGGTCTACAAAGTGAGCTCCAGGACAGCCAGAGATACACAGAAAAATCCTGTGTCAAAAAACCAAAATAAGCTGGGCGTTGGTGGTGCACGCCTTTAATCCCAGCACTTGGGAAGCAGAGGCAGGCAGATCTCTGTGAGTTCGAGGCCAGCCAGGTCTACAGAGTGAGTTCCAGGACAGCCTCCAAAACAATACAGAGAAACCCTGTCTCAGAAAACAAAACAAAACAAAAGGCAGAGGGGGATTGAGGAAGATACTGGATGTTGACCCCTGCCCTCCACATACATACACACACACACAAACACGTTTGTTTTAATTCGACCCCACTACATCCCTGTGCCTATTTCTTCTCTTACTGGCCCCCTTCTTCCCCTGAAATAGTTTCCCCCTTCGGCTTCCATGACATAAATACCCTATTACCCTCTCTAGTTCCCCCCCCCATTTAGACTTCTTCCTCTCTTCTTATAGTTCCCTTTTTTTTTTAATATTCTACATATACACAGTATCTATAGACTTCCTTGAGTCTTCATATAAACAGCCTAAGATGATCTGTGAAAATGGCTCCCTACTCTTCTGATCTAGAAAACCCTATAGAATGATGCGACTTGCTGGGCGTTGGTGGCACACGCCTTTAATCCCAGCACTCGAGAGGCAGAGGCAGGCGGATCTCTGTGAGTTTGAGACCAGCCTGGACTACCAAGCGAGTTCCAGGACAGCTTCCAAAGCCACAGAGAAACCCTGTCTGGAAAAACCAAAAAAAAAAAAAAAAAAAAAAAAAAAGAATAATGCAACTCAAGAAATCAAATTATGTGGACCGATAGCCTCCAAGACAATACAGAGAAACCCTGTCTCGTTAAAAAAAAAATCAAATTATGTAAGGCAGTGGTGGCAGCGCGCATGCCTTTAATCCCAGCATTGGGGAGGCAAAGGCTAACCTGATCTACAGAACCAGATCCAGGACAGCCAGAGTTACACAGAGAAACCCTGAATTCACCTAAGAAAACGAGAGAAGTTCAGGCAGTGCACAACTTTAATCCCAGCACTCCAAAGCAGAGCAGGGGGATCTCTGTGAGTTGGGAGTCCAGCCTGGTCTACAGAGAGAGTTCCAGGACAGCCAGGGTTACACTGAGAAACCCTGACTCGAAAAACCAAAAGGGGGAAAAAAAGAATATCAGAGAAACTGCTGAGGTCAACAAGGGTATGGATATCTGGGAAGCCACCAAGTACCTGAAAGATGTCACTTGAAGACACAATGTGCACCATTCTGGCAGTGTATGTGGAGTGTCTAAGCATGCTCAAGACACACAGTGGGGCTGGACACAAGCTCACTTTCCCCCACATGCTTGAGAATGCAGAGAATAGCGCACAGCGTGTATGGGGGGGTCAGAGGACCACCTCTGGAGCTGCTTCTCTCTTGGGTAGAAAACTCGGGTCCTTGTGCTAGGCAGCAAGTGCTATTACCCACTGAACCATCTCACCAGCCTTCAAAACCATTTTAATTTGCATTTCCCTGATGACTAAAGAAGCTGAACTTTTGTTTTTTTGTCTTTCGAGACAGGGTTTCTCTGTGAAGCTTGGCATCCTGTCCTGGAACTCTCTCTTTAGACCAGGCTGGCCTTGAACTCACAGAGATCTGTGCTGGTATTAAAGGTGCCACTACCACCTGGCAAAGATGAACATTTTAAAAAATATTTACAAATTATTATTAGGTAAAAAATATTGAATGTCATCATTTTTAAGATTTAAAACATGTATTTCTAAACAAGTTGATCAACCTTAATCAAAGCTTGTAAGAAGTCAGTTGTGGTGGCACATGCCTATAATATACTAGCATTTTGGAGCTTGAGGCAGGAAGATCTTGAGTTCTAAACCAGCCTGGGCAATATAGCAAGACTCTGTCAGAAAAAAAGGGAAGCGAGACAAAGGGTTCTTTTTTTTTTTTTTTTGGTTTTATGAGACAGGGTTTTTCTGTATTGTTTTGGAGGCTGTCAGTCCAGCCCGGCCTCGAACTCACAGAGATCTGCCTGCCTCTGCCTCCCGGTGCTGGGATTAAAGGCGTGCGCCACCACCGCCCGGCGGGACAAAGAATTCTTAATACTATGTATAGATTATGTGAGCCATCATATGTGGTTTCAGATATTCTTCTGTGTGCATGATAAACATGTGCACCCGTGCAGGGGCTGAGTGTGGAGGGCAGAGGTCAAAGCCAACAGTCTTCCACAACTGCTCTTCACCTTATCTTTTGAGACAGTCTCTCGCTGAGCCTGGGACTCAGCATTTAAATTAAGGAGGGTGATGAGTGAGCTCGAGGGATCCGGCCTCTTTCCTCCCAGTTTACAGACATGCGTCTGCTGTGCCTGGTTCTGAATTCAGGTCCTCACGCCTCACTGGAAAGCACTTTAATCAGCTAAGCCAGTCCCTAGGCCCTGCTTCAGGTTTTCGGTTTGTTTTTTTTAACTCAGGGCAACCTTGAACTATTAGGTCGTCCTGAGTAGCTGTGATAACAAATTTGGGTCTAACTTTTTTGGTGGTGGATAACTTAAGACAGGGTTTCATGTAGTCCAGGCTGGTCTCTACCTCCTAAGTGCTCAAGTTACAAACATGTGCCACTTCGTAGGGCTGCCAGCCTTCAAACTCCTGATCATCTTCCCTCAGGCTCCTAAGTACTGGGCTTGCAAATTTGCACCACCACATCTAACTTATTTCTCTTTTAGATTTTCTTCTCTTAGTCTGTTGTAGAGTGTACGTACACCACTGTGTGCAGATAGGTGTCTTGCAGAGGTAGAAGAAGGAATTGCATCCCCAAGAGCTGGACTTACAAACAGCTGTGAACTACCTGAGATGGGTGCCAGGAACTGAACTCAGGTCCTCTGGAGAAGCAGTAAAAGCTCTTAACTATTGAGCCATCTCTGCAGCCCTCATTTTCTGTCTGGAAAAAATGAGGACACAATTTCTTAGACTATTAAAGAAAACAATGCCAGGTGCTTTTGAGGTCCCAGGTAACTCTAGTTCTTGCTTCTGGGGCTGCTGATCTCTGGTTTCATTCTCAAGTCTCCAAAGCAACTCAATTCCCACTTTGCCCACAAGAAAAGTTAGCACCTACGGAACCTACTCCATTTGCTCTTTTCCCCTTCTTTCCGTCCGCCTTTCTCTATTTCTCAGTGGTGCTGGGGTAGAATCCAGGACTCCTGCATTCTATCTAAGTGCTCTCCCACTGAGTTACACCCCTGCTTTTCTTGAACTTGGACAATTAGTCTGACTCTTGGGTAAGAAGGAATACTTGAACCAGGTGGCCGTAGCACAGACCTTTAATCCCAACATTCAAGAGACAGAGGTAGGCAGATCTTGTTGAGTTCGAGGCTGTCCTGCTCGACAGAGCGAGTTCCAGAACAGCCAGGGAGGACTACACAGAGAAACTCTGCCTTCAAAAACAAACAACAAACAAACAAACAACAACAACAACAAAAAAAAAACAAAAGACAAACAATCCTTAGCCATGTAACAAGTTTCAGGCCAGCTTGAGCTACATGAGACCCTGTCTCAAAAAACAGCTTAACTGTATTTAGTATACACTTAAAAAAGTTTTCCTGGGAACCAAACTCAGGGTCTTAGCATTAAATTCCATCCCACCCCAAGGTCCCATTTGCTAAGGAAAGACAGGAAGGCAGAGCTGAGGGTGTAGCTCAGTGGTAGAGTGCTGTTAGCACAAAGCAACAAAGCACTGGGTTCGATCCCTGGCTCCATGCTAAACCATCTATGCTGGCATGTTTCCCAGCACTTGGGAGGCAAACCCAGGAGGATCATGGAAGCTGCCTGGCGGCAAGAGACCCCATTTCAAACAGAAAGTTCACTGGAGGCAGAGGCAGAGGACTACCTAGGCAGGGTCTGCACTTTTTAGATTGAGCATTCATACAGATGACTATTTTCTGGATGAAACAAAAGGAGAGAGTTTTGGAGAAAGTGAGGGTCTGAGGTAACAAGACAAATAGTCCATGTTTTTTCAACAAAGTTCAAGCACAGGGAGAATCTATAGGTTATCAAATCTAAAACGTTCAACAGAGCTGGGTGTGGAGGTACATGCCAGACACTGAGGCAGAGGATCATGAGTTCAAGACCAGTCTGAGTCACATAGTGAGAACCTGACCAAACAGAAACAGTGCAGATGGAACACAAGGTTAGTAATGAGTCAATAAAATAGTACATGGGAGCTGGGCAGTGGTGGCGCACGTCTTTAATCCCAGCACTGGGGAGGCAGAGGCAGGCAGATCTCTGTGAGTTCGAGGCCAGTATGGTCTACAAATCGAGTTCCAGTACAGACTCCAAAGCTACAAAGAGAAACCCTATCTCTACAAATCATAAATAAATAAATAAATAGGAGTTAATTACACAATTTCATCTACTTCTGTGAATGATAACTTCCATGAGAGTGGTGAGATTTCCTAATGGTTCTAGTCAGCAGAAAACTATCGTGCTAAGTATAACTGTTTCATCAGTAAAAGAAACAGGTAAAAACGATTTCTACTCACTCTAGAGTTTATATTCTTTCTATCAGAAAACAGACAATAAGCAAGTAAACAAATGATAGACTTAAATCAACAATAGAGACAGGGGTAAGTGTCCAGAAACATCCTCTAGCCAACAGCATTCTCTGAGCAGACAAAGGAGAATGAATAGTGATGTATACTCTGTGGTATTTTCCACAGTCTCCCTATGTAGTCTTGGCTAAGTTGGAACTCCCTATGTAGACCAGGCTAGTCTTAAAACTCACAGCCATCCTTCTGCATCTGATTCTGGATTGCTAGGATTACAGGCATGCACCATCACACCTAGCTTTGGCAATTCATCTATCATTTCATTTATAGGCAAATATAACTAGTGGTCACAATTATTCTGTTCAACGGGAAATATTTTAACTTAGCTTTTGCTCCCCTCCTTCCTGCTATTGTAAACTCCAAATGTTGAAGCCATAAGTGATCTCTAGAGGTGGATTCTGATAGCTGGGTGTGGTGGCATGTAGATTTAATCCCAGCATTTAGGAGGCAGACAGATCTCTGTGAGGCAGCCTGCTGGTCTACATGTCAGTTCCAGGCTAACTCAAGAGCTACAGGAGACCCTCTAAAAGAACAAAAGACTAGTGCCCTTGAGAACCCTTCTTCAAAAGAAAAGGGCTTCCTTCTTCAGTAGCAGCTCTCCCGCCCTCCATTAACTGGAAAGGAAATCTCTACTTCACTTAGCTAGTCTTAGACACTCTTTGGGATCCAAGGCATCCTATCCCCTGGCTGAGTGCAGCTTCCCTGAGCAAGGCAATGCTTCCAGAGAGAAACTCAACCAGGGCAGGACTCTTACTGGTCCTGTTCACTCCAGCACTCCCAGCCCTCCAAAACCATACTGACCAGAGCTGGGATGCTGGACATACATGACAAATTTGGAAAACTTCCTGAAGTTACTAAGGATAATGAGTCGTGTTCCCAGAAAGAGTCTATGGACCATCTTCACACAAACTACTACTACTTCCATGTTACATACAGTTGGACACCTTCAGAAAACCCACGATGTGAATGAAGTAGTTCACCTGACAGTCCTTCTATTCCTTAGAAGTATCTGCTTAGCCTGGCAGTGGCGCACGCCTTTAATCCCAGCACTCGGGAAGCAGAGGCAGGCAGATCTCTGGGAGTTCAAGGCCAGTTTGGTCTACAAAGTTTCAGGACACAAAAATACACAAGAAACCCTGTCTCGAAAAACCAAAAGAAAAAAAGAGAAAGTATCTGCTTAAAGTCGGGAATAAAGCATGGGAAAAGCTAGCAAACATGCAAAGAGAGTACTATCTGTGACGTCAACATTTCTTGAAGACTGATTCTTGGATAAATCCAGCAACAAATATTTTAGTTTCCTGAAAACAAAACAAAAAACAAGCAAAAGAAAAAATGTTTCCTGGCTCAAATTACAGGAATTCTTTCTTTCCTGGCAACTCAGTGTATGCCTTTTCTGCATATGTGCTTTTAGGATAGTATCGTAGATCGCATGTGCTCATCGTATCAACAAAACACTCATTAAATAATAATGAAACAGGAGGCCTGGATTTCTGTTTCTCCAGGGTTTGTTCCTCGCTTAAGTGACCTTGGGCAAATATTATTCCTTCTATCTGGTTTCTACATATCTGTTTCGGGATAATGCTTATGACAGGACTCCTTTGAGAGGTCACCTATGAAATGTATCTTCTTCACAAACCTATGGATCTACAGAAAGCCTTCACACACTGCTGTGAAGCCTGGTCCATACCATCTGAGGGAGGTTCAGATGTTGTTTGTGGGTCAGCTAATGAGAACTTGAGCTATGCAGTGTAGCCCAAGCTACCGAGCAACAGTGTCGGAAAGCGGGAAACGCAGCAAGCCCTACAGCAGCTTTTCCTTAATACCTGCCGTTCTCAGCCTCTTGGAGCTGACAACACTAAGCGACTATTATGTCACTCGGTTTCTTTCCACAGCAACCCTGCAAGGGTGAAGCGGTTGAAAGGCTAGCTCTGGCTCGACTGGCAGCCGGGGCCCTGCGCAGCAGCTACAGCTGCGTTGCACATTGTTTCAGAGGCTTACAAAAACACAGCCATCTTGCATCAAGAACCGCGGCCCAGGAAGAGGGTGAGCCCCGTCCCTCGGTCCCGGTGCCGCCACCGGCGAAGCGCTGGCGGTCTCCGCACTGCCCTGCAGGCTACACCTGGCTGCCCCGCCTCTCCCGGGCTAGAGTCCGCGACCAACTTGTCCTCAGGCGACTTGGCCCGACCGTCCGGACGTACCCGCGCTTGGCGGGGAGCGAAAGCGGGAAGGGAACCGCGGGTCCCCCCGCCCCTGCCGCGCGGCGCGGCCCGAGAGTGGGCGCGGGATTCGGGCTGCCACTTGCCAGCTTCCTGCTCGGGCGCGTTTTCAACTGGGGCGCGGCGACCGCCGGGCCGCGGCCTTCTCCCCGCCCCCACGCGGGCCGGGCGCCTCGGGGGCGCGCGCGGGGGCGGTGCCCCTCCCCCCGCAGGCCGGGCGCTGGTCCGCGGCCTGCGCCGCCCTCCCATCCCCCACTTGCCCCCCTGCACCCCGAAGCCGGGCTTCGGGGGCTCACTGTGGCGCTGGCACTCGGCGGGGAGGGAGTGCGGGCCCGGGACGGACCGGGGCGGGCGGCACCTCAGCGGGCCCCGCGGCCCCTCGGCGTGTCTTTTGTGTTTGTACACACCGCGAGAGGCGGCGGGAGGAATGGGCGGGAGGCGCGCGGGGGAGGAGCGAGCGCGCGCCAGCGAACGGGCGCGCGGGGGGAGGGGCGGGGCGGGGCGCGCGGGGGGCCCGGGGCGGGGCCGAGCCTTCCCTCCATTGTGTGTGATTGGCTGGCGCGCGGCGCGGGGCGGGGCGGCGTGTGTGGGGGATAGCCTCGGTGTCAGCCATCTTTCAATTGTGTTCGCAGCCGTCGCCGCGCCGCCGCCGCTCTCTAACGCCAGCGCCGCCTCTCGCTTGCCGAGCTCCAGCCGAAGGAGAAGGGGGGTAAGTTTCTCCGTCCGCCCGCTCTCCCGGAGCCGGGCCCCGTTCGCCGGCGGTCTCGTCGCGGGCCGCGGAGGGCCCCCACGGCCCCTCAAGCTCGACCCGCAAACTTTTTGGCGCAGAAACGGGGATGGGGAGCGAGTTTCCCTCTCCCTCGGGCGGCGGCGGCTCCCCCGTCTCCGCCTCAGCCCAGCGGCGGCACCGCGGCGGTGCCGAGCCTGCTCGCCCTCCCGCGCCGCGGGCTCCTTTCTTCGGTGAAATCCCGCCCGCCTCCCCTTCCTGGGACCCCAGACCTTCACCATGTCCCGCGCGAGCCCCTCAACTGCCGCCTGCGGGTCCCGGGCCGCAGTTTTTCGGGCGCGAAATGGGTAAAATCGCCGCCGCTTCCCAGCCCGGGCTAACTCGCTTTTTGCTGCCTCCCCACAGTTGTGGCTG
This sequence comes from Mesocricetus auratus, assembly GCF_017639785.1. Classification (NCBI taxonomy): domain Eukaryota; kingdom Metazoa; phylum Chordata; class Mammalia; order Rodentia; family Cricetidae; genus Mesocricetus; species Mesocricetus auratus. The sequence goes on from NW_024429266.1 coordinate 13,156,580, forward strand.
AGCTTCACCATCTTGTCTCTCTTCTCTGGTCACCGACCATATTTTTTTCCCCCCGTTTCTCTCTTCCCCATTTTAAAATGGAAGGAAGAAAAGATTTTAAGAACATTTTTCTGCCTTTTTTGGAGAAAAAAAAACTTGATGCATATGAAATTCAAAATAACAAAAAAAGAACTTTTGCATTTTGGGGAGAGCGGCACGTGGCAAGGGATGGGGTATTTTTGAACGATTTGCTGTTTGTCTCTTTGGAAGGGAATCGGATACATTTTGCAATTGTTTCCATTTTGTGCTGGTCTTGGGGAGCGGAGTCGCTCGCTGCCAGCACGGGGCGCCGAGGCCGAGACGGGCAGTCGGGTACCCGGTACCCCGGGACCCGGGGGGAGGCAGAACCAAAAGTTTATGTGGTGCTGGGGTGGGCCGGGCGGCCGGTGTCGAGCGCTAATTAAGCCTGGGTGCGGGGCAGTCGGCTTCCATAGCGAAGCCCGGGAGGACGGGCTTTGTGGAATGCTCACTGGCAATAGCTGTTGTTGTCTTTCGAGACGCCTTTTTGTCAACATAACCGTAAAGATACAAACCTCAAGAATGTTTACAGATATTTACAGCAATCCAACTGCCAAGCTCGAGGCGGGGGGGCGCGAACGGGGGGGTGGGGGCGCTGAAACCTTTTTTCTTACATTTTTTTTTCGGCTGTAATTTGACTCGACCTTTCTGTGGTTTGTGGCTTTCATTTGACTTGTTTGTGATCGAATGTTTGCAGGCGTTTCTAATTTCTACTTTAATTAAGGAAATTGAATTAAAACCTATTGGGGTGGTCTTGCTGGTTTTGGCCGTTTGTCGCTTGGAATTGGCATTATGAGTATTAATGCTGACAATTTTTCAGGTTGTTTTAAGTCATATTTGGGTAGTACGCCTAACCGCCCTTTCGAATTAATTATATAACAGCCTTTTTCTCCTTTATACTGATTAGTTTCTAGGTTTTTTGGGGGGTCCTACAGGAAAATGTGTGTTTTAGTTGAATTTGTTTTTTTTAATACTGGTAGGTAAGTAAGGAGGTGCTCATACCATGGCTCGTACAAAGCAGACTGCCCGCAAATCCACCGGTGGTAAAGCACCCAGGAAACAACTGGCTACAAAAGCCGCTCGCAAGAGTGCGCCCTCTACTGGAGGGGTGAAGAAACCTCATCGTTACAGGTATTTATAAAAGGGGGAGGAATAGGATGTCCCTGTAATTTAACAGGAAGATGGGTAACGTACTTTTCGCTTTGAGGGGAAGATGTTTTCCTTTTGAGTGTTTACTGCTGCTTGAAATATATATATGCATATGTTCGTTTATGAATACATGTAACTTGGTGTCTGGCTTTATCGATAACATTTTGAAGCTGTAATTTGATCTAAAGTCTAAAAGGACTCGGTTCTCAACTGGTAATAGGACACATGAACATATTAATCATTAAATTTTTAACTGAAATGGTTTTGCATATGTATATACAGACACACATAATATATACATATGTGTATATATGATTTTGTGTGTGTACACATGATACTTTTTTGTTGCTGTTGACCCTCCCCACTTGTGGTAAAGTAGTACCTTAGGGAGATGGGTAGTCTCCGTTGGTCATATTTAGTGGGTTTTTCCCTCCTTTACTACCTCATTTTATTTTGATGTAAGCACTGTTGTTAAGGACATCTGCCATTAGAGGGCACAAGTTGCCCAAATTTGCATAGATAGATTTTTACAGGCAACAGCTCATAGAATTGAAATAAGTCAAGTAATTTTAGAAATTTTTCAGATTTAACCATTCATAACTGATGATTAGAATACTGGGATATCAAATGCAACTGTTTTAAGTGAATCATAGTAAATTATGTTGGTAAGTCCTTTAGGACTTTAAAACCTGAGGCACAAATAGGGCAACAGAAAGTGATACTTAAACTCAGAAGAGTCTAAGTTGTCATTATTGCCAGCCTAATAGCAAATATGCTCCCAAGTCTTCTTGTGTGTGTTTTTTAGAAGTGGGGCTTACTCTAACCTGAGTTTGCCTGGAACTCATGTAGATCAGGCTGGTATCAAGCCTTCTTTCTACCTCTTGAGTTCTGGTACAAGTAATACCACACTCTGCTTAAAGTTGTGTGATTCTCAGCTCAGATGGGGGGAGTGTACAGATAAAATGAATACAGAGCTTTGATAAACTGCCATCTTAGGTTTGTGTTGTAAAAGTGGTCTTTCTCTTATTAGAATTGGATTCTAGGCCATAAAACTGGCCTGTGAAATATGCTCAAGAATACATGAGAGGTCATGTTTTGAAAAAAATGGCTGCATTTCTTTAAAGCTGGCTAATTTTTGTGTTGTGTGTGGATATAGTAACAACTTTAATGTTAACTTTTGAAGGCCTGGTACTGTGGCACTCCGTGAAATCAGACGCTATCAGAAATCCACTGAACTTCTGATTCGCAAGCTCCCCTTCCAGCGTCTGGTGCGAGAAATTGCTCAGGACTTCAAAACAGATCTGCGCTTCCAGAGTGCAGCTATTGGTGCTTTGCAGGTAAATAGATGGGTGGGAAGACCCTTGCTTTATTCATGATTTGCACATCTTTCTTGTTACAAGTCTCTGAGGTAGTTAATTCACTCTTGATGAAATCTCAAGGTAAGCTGGGTGGCCTCTAATTCCAGCCCTTGGGAGGCAAAGCCAGAGTTCTTGGACAGCCAGGGTTACACATAGAAAACCAGTTTTGAGAAACCTAAAAACACTTCAAATTAAAATCCTAATTTGATTCTAAAGCCTAATGCAGTTATTGTATTATTTGCTTATTTTAGTTTTTTGGGGGCAGGGTTTCTCTGTAACAGTCCAGCTATCCTGAAACTCAATTTGTAGACCAGGCTGGCCTCTCTGAGATCCTCCCAAGTGCTGGAAACATTGCATCTAAAACGGTGCTTAACTCTGGGTTGGTTTTTGGGTGCTACAGAACATTAGGATAGAAAAGTAGGGTTCTTTTTTTTTAATGACTTATTTATATTATGCATAGTGTTCTGGCATGCAGGCCAGAAGAGGGTATGAGATCTCATTATAGGTGGTTGTGAGCCACCATGTGGTTGCTGGGAATTGAACCCAGGACCTCTGGAAGACTAGCCAGTGCTCTTAACCTCTGAGCCATCTCTCCAGCCCCAAAGAGAAGTAGAATTCTATTTGTAGCCACTTTGAATCAGTAGTGATGAAGAAATGTCTTTCTGGATGTAAAAAAGCAGATTAGGATATAGTTTAATATCTGAATAGTATAGGCAGTATTCAAGAGTTACATGTTATAAGTGGATCTGTAAAGGAAAATGGACTTGTGGTTTGAAAGGGAACTGTATAGTTCAAATTAAATAGAAGCATAATGTGAATTTAGTCTTAGGTCTAATGTTGGAACAGTGTTCTGGAGACGGTAGTATATGAATTTCCAGTAGCTTATGACAAGATGAAAATGAGATCCACACAAAAGTACTTGACTCTACATAGGTGTGACTAGCCTTGTGGCAGAGTATGGTAAAAACTAACAGCACAGTCAGGAAGCACGGGGTGGTAAAAATGCATGTTGCTGGGCACTGCTGCACATCGCCATTGGGGAGTTCAAGGCTGCTGTTGCTGTCCTAGCTTTTGCTCTATGGATGAGAAAGATTTGATAGGTGGATTCCACTCTGTCATATAATTGGTGGAGCTGTTTCTATGGTTAGGCTAAGCTTCATTTTATTGGTGAATTCCAGGAATAGGCATCCATTAAATTCACAGATTGAAATGACTGAAATTTCAGCTACCAAAATCTTACTTACTTAGCTGCTTATAAATTCCTGTGAGAATCCCAAAAGGAGATAAACATTTTGGTGTGAGAATTCTTAGGGGTTTTTTTGTTGTTGTTGTTTTGTTTTTAAGTCATTCATGTGTGAACATGTACCATATCATTATTAATCCATTACAGCAGTTACCAGTGAGTAATGATTTTTTGAGCAAAATGCCCACTTTATTTTTGAGTGATTTTTTTTTTAATTTAGGTTTATTCCGAAATACTAGCCAGCTGTGTAGTTGAGGGTGACCTTGAACTCCTGATTCTCTAGCATCCACCTAAAGACTGGGATTATAGGCATGCTCTGGCATGCCTGCTTTATGTGGTGCTTAGAGTCAAATCCAGAGCCTTGTACTTACTAGGCACCACCCCGACACACAACGTGGGGTTTCTCTGAGTAGCCCTGGCTGTCCTTGAACTCGGATCTACCTGCCATTGCCTCCTGAGGGCTGCCTAGGCAAGTTCTCTTGCTGGGGGTGATAGCCTTTCATCCATCACTCAGGGAGATAGAGGCAGTTGGGTCTCTTGCATTCTAGACCAGCCAGGACTACATACAGTGAGACCATTTATAAGAAAGGGAAACTAAGGAGATCTTCCTTGTATGTTCTCTTCTCCCCCCACCCCAGTGTATGTTTACAGATTCGTTGTAAGGTTATAGTTCCAAAAGTGTTAGAGATGCTGCCTAGTAGTCCTGCCATTTGCATGCAAATGCAAGGCCCTAGGTTTAGTCCCTAGTACTGCCCCACCACAAAAAAAAAAATAGGTATTTGCATTTGCTAGTAGAAGTGGGATATAGAAGCAAGCAGATGGGGTAGGATTCCAAACGGCACTTTAATCTGTCATGACTCAAAACATTTATAATTCCACCACAAGAGAGCCTGAGGCAAGGGTGGTGTTACAAATTCGAGGCCAGCCTGGGCTACACAGTGAGACCTAGTTTCTTAAAAACATGTTACTCTATTTTTGGCTTTAGAATTAACCAATTTAAGCTGGGCGTGATGGGGCTTGCTGGTCTGTAATGCCAGCACTCATGAATAGTGGCAGGAAGGTTATTAGTCAACATCAGCATGGATTGTGTAGCTAGTTCAAGACTAGCCTGCAATGATACATATTGTGATCCTGTCTTTTAAAAGACAGTTGGGCATGGTGGCACAGGCCTTTAGTCCTAGAACTTGGAGGCTAAGGCAGATCTACAAAGCAAGTTCCAGGACAGGTTCCAAAGCTACACAGAGAAACCCTGTCTTAAAAAGAGTTTGGGCAGTGAGAGATGCCTCAGTGATTAAAAGCACTGCTGTTACTCTATTTCCCATCTACGTCAGGCAGCTCACAGCCACCTGTAAGTCCAGTTTCAGAGCATCTACCTCTTGGGCATAGATATGATACAGGTGCACACACAAGAGGTTCCCCTGTACATGTACAAATAATAAATTAATCTTTTTTAATTGCATAATTAACTTTTAAAAAATAGCTTCTTTGGCCCCCCCAACATTCCAAAAGTCCCCAAAAGATACCTAAAACTGCATGATTTCAAATCCTATGTATTACCTGGGTGATAGTGGGTTTATGCACATTAAATAGTAATTTATAACATAGACACAATAACATACTACAACAGTAAGGGAGAGGTGGTACATTAGAACAGTGTACTTTTGTAGTCCTAAATAGAGCTTGTAGGGTCTCCTGCTTCCTTGGGTAAGCACTCTATCTACACTGAACTATTCCCCGGCCTTTAAATGTGGTTTTGTTTTTTTTTTTTTTTGTTTTTTTTTGTTTTTTTTTGTTTTTTGGTTGTTCGAGACAGGGTTTCTCTGTGGCTTTGGAGGCTGTCCTGGAACTCCCTTGGTAGTTCAGGCTGGTCTCGAACTCACAGTGATCTGCCTGCCTCTGCCTCCCGAGTGCTGGGATTAATAAAGGCGTGCGCCACCAACGCCCGGCTTGTTTTTGTTTTTGTTTTTTTGAGACGGGGTCTTTCTATGTAGTCTGGTTGTTGAATTCACAGATCTGCCTGCCTCTGACTGCACAGCACAGGAATGAGAGGCGTTTGTAAGACAGGTCTCATATAGTTATTCAGGCAGACCTTGTCTTGAACCTACAGTTTTCCCCAGGGGCTAGCTTGCATTGCTGGCTTGTGCCACCAGTCCTGGCACAGTATACTGTTAATAGAAAGTTTAAAATTTATGAAATGTGTGTCAGGTGTGATGGCTCACACCTGTATTCCTAAGACTGACTGGAGGCTGTGGTAGGAAAATCATTTAAGACTAGCATGGGCTAGAGTGAAACCTAGCTTTGATAAAAATAAAATGTTTACTTGTAGCTTTTTCCATTTAATGTGTTCAGATCTTGGTTGGCAATAAAGGAAACTAGGTTGAGAGTTGTAGAGGTGACTATACCACTAAAGGAAAAGGGGTATGAATGGAGTTCAAGAGGTAGAGAGAGATTACTGATAATTGGGAATTGACCAGTGTAATAAAGCTTAGCTTTTACTCTAAGTGTCAGAGAGCTTGAACTAAAATGTTTTTAGATTAAGAATGGACAGTATTGAAGTCAGGCCATAAATGTTCAGTGCTGTAAATTAGCGGAGTGTGGTGGTGCACAGCCTTTAAGAGCACTCAGGAGGCAGAGGCAGGTGAATATAACTTCAAGGCCAGCCTGGTCTTCAAAGGGAGTTCCCAGAAGAGCCAGGGCTACACAGAGAAACCCTGTCTGAAAAAACAACTAAGAATGTTATAAATTAATATGTTCATAAGATGCTTTTTCTTTTTCAAAATTGCATTCCTTGAGGTGTAAGTAATGTGAAAAGTGTTTGATAACAGGGTCTTACTATTTAGACCCCAGCTGGCCTAGAAGTCAGATTCCTTGCCTCTGGGATTGAAAACATTTTCTACCTGCCAGGCTCTATGATTTTGTTGCTATAAAAGGATTTAGGAGCATTTGGTAAAAGATTTGGGAATATATGTGTGTTAGTTCGGTAATCTTCCAGAACACAGTCCCTAGAAGCAAACAGTCTCACCAGCCCACTTTCCAGACTTCTTAACTCACTTGTGGAATAACCTGAGACTGAGTCCCTGAATAGTAAAGACTTTGCTTTGGGGAGTACTTAGAAGTTGTGGAGATTTGAGTTTGTAGTGCTGGGAATCATGCTTATTCCCAGAACAGATTTGGTTTTGTTTGATTTTTTTGAGACCAGGTTTCTTAATATTTTTGAGGCAGGGTCTTGCTAAGTTGCCCAAGCTAGGCTTGAACACAGGAATCTCCTGCCTCACCCTCCAGAGTAGGTAGGCCCAGCTGGAGATTTAATGAGGGTCGGGTATAAAAAACAAGCACTGAACATCTACATGGGAACAAAGCATTACATGGAATGAGATCTCTTAGCAAATTAACTGAAGGGTATTAAAACCTGACTGATGCATAGTAAGGCCAATGTGAATACCAAGAACATGAACTTAATTACCAAGAACATGTTCCTTCAGGGAGTAGTTTTGAGCTAGAATTTAGATATTAAGACTCCTAAGTGTTAAAGACCTAGGAATAGTACATTTTGCATGAGGCAAGATTAAGTGCTTTTCTTGCAAACATGAAGGTCTGAGTTCACTCCCTAACAACCATGTAAACTGTCTGTGGTGGTGGGTGCTTTAAATATATTGAAGCAGTGAGAACGGAAGCTCAATGGTTAATCTGCCTAGCCTGGTTCCGTAGTCCCAAGTTTCTGTGATGGACCCTCTCTCAAAAAACAAGGCAAGTTAAAGTGCTTATCGTACTACCTGGGTTCGAATCCCCAGTACACACAGAAAAAGGGGCACAATGCCTTTCATCTCAGTGCCGGGAAATTGGAGATAGGCAGATCCTTGGAACTTGCTGGCTTGCCAACTAGCTGAATTGAATGGCTCCAGTTCGTCCCAATAAATAATGTGGTAAGAACTGACAAAGGTACCCAATGCCCATCTTCTCTGATGCACACATACAGGTCGCTTCTGAGCTTGTTCTCTGGCTTCTGTGTGTACACACAGTTCCTTCCCACTCAAATCCATACATAAGACTAAGTTATGAATGTGAATGAAGGACAGCCCAGTATCCAGCTCCAGTGATAGAGTACTTGCTTAGCATGCACAGAGCCCTCAACACAGCAATTCATAAAAACTTTCCGTATGTGTATATTTTATATTGAATCTTGGTTTTATTGTGTGAAGTATTGGTGAAAAGGGATGCTACATTGTACTTTGATTCCTATCCTGAGAGCCATAGGAACATCTTTCAAAATGAAGCCATTTGTGTGCTTATGTATACATGGCTACTCAGGGCTAGCTGCCATCCATCATGTGGATCCCAGGGAACAAATAATGCCGGCATTTGTGAGTTGTAGACAGGGGGTCTCAAGCTTTGGGTTCCCTCTTTTCCTTGTCACATTACAATTACCAATTAATGGTTCATATAGCTAGCAAGTTTTGGGTGGTAATGACTTGGGGAGCTGGGCAGTATTGGTGTATGACTTTAATTCCAGCACTCAGGAGGCAGAGGCAGGTGGATCTCTTGAGTTTGAAGCTAGCCTGGTCTACAGAGCAAGTTCCAGGACACCTCCAAAGCCCTGTCTCAAAAAATGCCCTGGGAAATCTTACAGTGAAATGAGGGGGGGAAACGGGATACAGTGAAATGAGGGGGGAAACGGGATCAGCATTCTAAAGGGCACAAAATGCCATCGGGCATTGAGGATTTGGAAGAAAGTACTTTGGACTGGGTCCTGAGATCAGCATAGGAAAGTAGACAGGGCCATATGTGATGGGGACCTGTTCTCTATATTGTAACTGCCATGGTTGGTGTCTGCTATTGGAGAGGTGTTGGGCTGAGGGGTGTAAGGGTGGGGATGTAGAATTGGTTTCTTTGAAGTGTCTTGGTGCTTTGTGTGATTTTATAAAAATTTATGAACTTACACTGGACAGTAATAGTGCGTGCATTTTAATCCTGGCACTCCAGGGGAGTTGGCCAAATTTCAGGACATCCAGGGCTACACAGAGAAACCTTGTCTCAAAAAAAGGGGGGGGGGTTAATGAGCATAAGCATTTTGTTAGGTTTTTTTAGTGAACATTTGATAAGTATAAGTTGTGATAAAAAAGTGTTGGAAACAATAGTAATTTCTCTTTATTTTGCAGGAGGCAAGTGAGGCCTATCTGGTTGGCCTATTTGAAGATACCAACCTGTGTGCTATCCATGCCAAACGTGTAACAATTATGCCAAAAGATATCCAGCTAGCACGCCGCATACGCGGAGAACGTGCTTAAGAGTCCACTATGAGGGGAAACATTTCATTCTCAAAAATTTTTTTCCTCTTCTTCCTGTTATCAGTAGTTCTGAATGTTAGATATTTTTTCCATGGGGTCAAAAGGTACCTAAGTATATGATTGCGAGTGGAAAAATAGGGGACAGAAATCAGGTATTGGCAGTTTTTCCATTTTCATTTGTGTGTGAATTTTTAATATAAATGCAAGATGTAAAGCATTAATGCAAGCAAAATGTTTCAGTGAACACATTTCAACAGTTCAACTTTATAACAATTATAAATAAACCTGTTAAAATTTTCTGGACAATGCCAGCATTTGGATTTTTTTAAAATAAGTAAAAATTTCTTATTGACGGCAACTAAATGGTGTTTGTAGCATTTTTATCATACAGTAGATTCCATCCATTCACTATACTTTTCTAACTGAGTTGTCCTACATGCAAGTACATGTTTTTAATGTTGTCTGTCTTCTGTGCTGTTCCTGTAAGTTTGCTATTAAAATACATTAAACTACACCTGCTTTTGGTCTTTATTATTAATCTTATAGATAAGTTTAATATCCAGTGATTTATCAGCTCTTATCTGAGACAACCCTTGAAACCAGGCAGTGATGATACCTTTAATCCCGGCATTCAGGAGTTAGAGGAGGTTGGATCTCTGACTTCCAGACCAACCTGTTGTACAGATTGAGGTCGAAGATAGCCACAGCTACACAGAGAAACTGTCTCCAAAAACAAAGACTCTTGACATAGAAAACAAAATACTCAGCCAGGCGTTGGTGGCGCACGCCTTTAATCCCGGCACTCGGGAGGCAGAGGCAGGCGGATCTCTGAGTTCGAGGCCAGCCTGGTCTACAAGAGCTAGTTCCAGGACAGCCTCCAAAGCCACAGAGAAACCCTGTCTCGAAAAACCAAAAAAGAAAAAAGAGGGCTGGAGAGATGGCTCAGAGGTTAAGAGCACTGACTGCTCTTCCAGAGGTCCTGAGTTCAATTCCCAGCAACCACATGGTGGCTCACAACCATCTACAATTCAATATGGTGCCCTCTTCTGGCATGTAGGCAGAACACTGTATATGTAATAAATAAATAAAAATTAAAAAGAAAAAAAAAGAAAGAAAAAGTACTCAACTGGAGCACTTGGAAATGTTTGAAGAACCTTGTCTTGAAAAAACCAGAATCCAATCGTTGGCATGCACTACCAAACATCTATTTTATTTTAAATCCACCCCCATCCCCAGACAGGGTTTCTAGCTGCACTGGAACTTTGTAGACCAGGCTGGCCTGGAACTCACATACCTGTCTCCTGAGTGCTGAGATTAAAGGCGTGAATCACCACTGCCCACTAGTCTTGTTATTTTTAAAAAGTTATTCAAGCACCAGTCATTCATTAACCTGTTCTAGTTAGCATTGGTTTTTTTTTTTTTTTTTTTTTTTTTGGTTTCTCTGTGGCTTTGGAGGCTGTCCTGGAACTCACTTGGTAGTCCAGGCTGGTCTCGAACTCACAGAGATCCGCCTGCCTCTGCCTCCCGAGTGCTGGGATTAAAGGCGTGCGCCACCAACGCCCGGCAAGCATTGGTTTTTTTTTTGGTTTTTTTTTTTTGTTGTTGTTGTTTTTTGAGACAGGGTTTCTCTGTATTGTTTTGGAGGCTATCCTGGAACTCACTTTGTAGACCAGGCTGGCCTTGAACTCAGATCCGCCTGCCTCTGTCTCCCGAGTGCTGGGATTAAAGGCGTGGGCCACCAACGCCTGGCTAGCATTGGGATGTTTAATGTGAAATGTGTGGTGATGGGCACTAATAACACTGAAGGACATGAAATATTAACTAATCTTTGCTAGAGTCAATAAGGGCCATTTGGCAGGGTTTGTTTTTGTTTGCAGAAACTAGATTATAGGTGCTTATAAAAATTGGCTGGACACTACAGAATGGGCTCCAAAGTCACAGAGAAACCCTGCCTTGAAAAACCAAAATAAATAAAAGTTGGCTGGAGCCAGGTGTGGTAGTATAGACATTTAATCCCAATTTGGTAGTCGAAGCTAGGTAGACCTCTTGAGTTCAAGGCTACATAGCTACAGCAAAAAAGAAAAAAAGGTGGAGTGTGTAGTTTTATTAAAGAGCTTGTCCCTCATAGGAATCCTTGGTTTCAATCTCCAACAATATGTCGAGGCTTATCCAATATTCAGACACTCAAGATAACAGAGATAGGATAAGAAGTTTAGAAATAACTGTTAGCTATACATCCTTGAACTATGCTTAGTTCAAGACCAGCCTAGGTTACATGTGTTGTTTTAAAAAAAATCTTTGGACAAGCCAGACATGGTTTGTGCCTTTAATCCTAGCACTCTGGAGTCAGACAAACAGATTTGAGTCTGGTCTACAGAGTTCCAAGACAGCCAGGGCTGCATAGAGAAACCCTGTCTCCAAAAAAATTTCTTGGACTGATTGATACAATTATTTTTAAACTGTTGATACATTTTGTCTTTTGGTTTTTCAAGACAGGATTTCTCTGTGTAACAGACCTTGCTGTCCTGAAACTAAACCAGACTCCTGGAACTCAGAAATCCACCTGCCTCTGCCTCTGCCTCCTAAATGCTGGGTTTAAAGAAAGGCATGTACCGTCGCCACCCAGTTCTGTGGGTTTTTTTTGTTATTTTGGAACAGGGTTTCTCTGTAGTTTTTGGAGACTGTCCTGGAACTCTGTTTAAAGACCAGGCTGGCCTCGAACTCAGAGATCCACCTGGGTCTCCTGTACCTCTGGTTGACCTCAGGCTGCTTGGGTTTCAGAGCATGACCTGGAACAGATCCTTCTGTTTCCCGAGTGTGCTGGGATTATACCTCTGCTACCCCATTTAAGAACATCTTTTCGTTTTGAGGCTGTCTCTCCATGTAGCCTGGTTGGCCCTGAGTTCATAACTTTTCCTCATTCTCTAATGCCAGAATTACTGATTGGTATTTCTTTACCTGGTTTCTTCCCACCAGCATTGGGTTGGAGCACAAAACTTGAGTTTGTAAAGCACGTCCCTCTGCCCAGGACCAGTTTACAAGTGAAATACTATGTGTTCTTGGACCTAGTCCTTTTAAGTTTTAGGGAACCAAAACTGCTAGTGTACTTTGTTTTGGGCTTTTTGTTTTCTTTCCTTATAAAATGGCTCTTGGCTGTTTAGCACTTTGCTTATATACAATATTACACACTGTCCATGTATAATCCTATAGTTCGTCCTTTACCAGAAGTACTGTGTTGTGTACATGTCTGAACTTAGTATAATTTATCATCATATATCCCTATAAAATGGATAATTTGTTCCTGATTATAAACAATACAGTGAGCTGGGCGTTGGTGGCGCACGCCTTTAATACCAGCACTCGGGAGGCAGAGGCAGGCGGATCTCTGTGAGTTCGAGGCCAGCCTGGTCTACAGAGCAAGTTCCAGGACAGCCTCCAAAACAATACAGAGAAACCCTGTCTCGAAAAAACCAAAAAAAAAAAAAAAAGATTATAAAAAAAATCTAGAAAATTGTCAGGGTAAATGTAAATGTTCACAGCAGTGGAGAGCACTGGCTGTTCTTCCTTAGACCCTGGTTTCAATTCCCAGCACCCATATGTCAGCTCACAGCAATCTGACTGGAGATATGGGGATCCAAAGCCTTCTGGCCTCCTCAGGCACCACACAAACGCGGCACACAGATATGTGCAGGCAAAACACTTAAGCACAGCCTCCAAAATAATACAGAGAAACCCTGTCTCGAAAAACCAAAATAAAAAAATAAAAAAAAGAAAGAAAAAGTGTTTGGTACTGCTACAAAAAACTTCAAGAAAGGAATTTGGAAACTTAAACCTTATACAGGTGTTAGAATTCCATTGCAATGTTACCATGAGAAAATAAATTCAAACTCCCAAGTACCTTGAAGGCCTGATAGATACTGAGGATGTGTGAAGGCACATGAAGTATGTAATTCTCCGTGACTGGATGGAGTGGGGGTGCTCATATACATGAAGAAATTTGCCCAAGGTCACACTGCAAATGGAGTCTGGGCTTCATTATACCAAGACTACTAAAACTAGGACCATGTATGATAGAATAAACTAAAACTAGAGTGCCTAACTTTGCCAGAAGTAAAAACATTGGAGAAAGATGGAGGGGTCTGAGTTTAATCACACTGATGCTAAGGAGATTCAGTGACTCAGCAACTCAGGCATGTGCAAGCATCAGGACGATTTCCTATCCCCACAAATCAAGTAAATGCCAGGTGTTCATGAGGAGCTACCTGTAATTACAGTGTTGGGAAGGCAGAAACAGATTTCCCAAGAAAACGATGAGTTTGACTACCCTATCAGCCTCTCTGAGCATCAACTTAGAGGTCCTCCTCTATGAGTAAGGTAAGCCATCAGAGAACACTCCCAACCTCAGCTGGGGCCGCCACAAGAACACCCCATCGCCCCCGCAGACAGCAGAACTAAACATGCTCACCGCCTCTTAGTCATTTTCTTCCCCTACCTCCCACTTTTTTTAGTTTTTTGAAACAGGGTTTCTCTGTGTAGCCCTAAGTGTCCTGGCACTCAATCTGTAGATCAGGCTGACCTCCAACTCACAGAGATCCGCCTGTCTCTGCCTTCTTGAGTGCTGCAATTAAAGGTACGTCTCCCACTTTTTCCATTCATTTAATTCAGCTCTTACTCCCCACAGTGCATCTAAGCAGGGCAGGAGTGACACACACCTGTAATCCCAGCATTGGAAAGGCAAAAGACAGAAGACAGCCAGGGCTACATAAAGAGATCCTGTCTCCAAAAAAGAAAACCAACCACCTAAAATATGCAGCAGTGTATCTGTATGGATATTTTGCTTGCATGTATGGATATGCAACGCTTTCATGACAGGTGTCCAGACAAGTCAGAAGAGGGCATCAGATCCCCTAGAAGTGGGATTAGGCTTTGTCGTGAGTCATGTGGGTGCAGGGACTCAAGACTCCAGTCCTCTCTGGCAGACCAACAAGTACTCAAACCACTGAGCTGTCTCTCTAGCCCATTGTGGGTTTTGTTTGCTTTTGAGACAGGGTCTCTATGTAGACCTGGATAGCCTGGAATTTGATATGTAGACCAGGCTGGCCTCAAACCTGCCTCTGCCTCCCAAGTGTTGGTGTGCCTTACCATGCCCTGACCTTACTGTTTTTTATTGTGTTTAGGACTGATAATTGAACCCAGGGCCTAGACATTCTACACTGTGCTACACCCGTGCCTTCAAGTCTTTAAGCTTCTATAACCTTAATATGTAATAAGTTTGTCAATGCAAGAGTTAAATGAAAATATACAACAATACAAGGACTGATATGAAATACCCAATAAACACAATAGAACCTAGAATTCTGAGCCAGGTGTTGGTGGCGCACACCCTTAGTCCCAGCACTCAGGTGGCAGAGGTACACAGATCTCTGTGAGTTCGAGGCCAGCCTGGTCTACAAATCGAGTTCCAGGACTGGCTCCATACCTACTGTAAAACCCTGTCTTGAAAAACAAAACAAAAACTAGACTTCTAAAAAACGCAGCATATAGACATTCCTTGCAGAGTTGTAAAGAACCAGGCTCAGAGTTGAGAGATGACTCAGTAAGAGCACTGGCAGCTCTTCCAGAGGACCCAGGTTCAATTTCCAGCACCCACCCACACAGCAGCTCACAACTGTTAACTCTCTCTAGTTCCAGAGGATCTGACACCCTCACACAATACACAGAGGCAAATACCAAAGTACATAAAGTAAAAATTAAAAAAAAAACTAGCCAACTGCTAGTTTTTAGTTAGGTAACCTCCAGCAGGCAGCCCCTGCCCCCACCCCAACTTTGCCTCACTGCTCCTAGGTACCAGTGGGTGCTACAGAACTGGACAAAACCAAACACCATGGCCATGGGGCTGCCTTCTAGTGAGAGATGCTAAAGAGAATACAAATGGAGATAAAGACATTAGTAAGATGTCTTTCAAGTAAAGTCCTGAAGAAACAGGCAGAAACGTGGTGGGAGAGAACCGTGCAGGACAGTCCTGTGCCCCGGGAACCAGATGGAGGTGTGGGCGTGGCTACGGCAGATGAGAACAGATAGGGAGCCGAGTATGTGGGGCGTTAGAGGACCTGCATGAACACTGGCTGGGATGGAAGCTTGCAGGGAACTAAGCCAAAGGAGAAGATGTGGTGAGGGCTTGGGATGAGGTGACCTCTCTGTCAATACTTACAAACAGGAAGGAACACCCATGGGAAACCATTTAGTAAGCTAAGTACCCTGACAGAGTGGCTGGGACTTGGTGGTGGCATCCTGGAAGTTTTTGAAAGATGGGATGGCAAGGACTTGGTGGATATGGGTGTGCCCGAGAAAAGGCAGTGTCGTTTCTCTCAGGGATTCAAGGTCATGGTTGACACTACCTGAACTTCATGAGACATCTGCCTCCCACCAAATAGGGCTGGTGACAGAGCACTTGCCACCAAGCCTGAAGACCTGAGCTGTGTCCCTGGGAGTGATAACTTGGTGTTTAATGGGTCTACTCAGCTTGTTAGGGTTTTTTTGGGGGGGGGGGCTTGCAGTCTGAGACAAGGTTTGTCTGTGTAGCTTTGGAGCCTGTCCTGGAACTCACTAAGCTTGTTTAGGAAATACTGTTACACAAGGTAGAAGTCAGTTGAAACTCAGCTCAAGATGAGTAGGGAGAGGTATGCTAGCCACATGTGCTAGAAATTGTAGGAAGGAAAAATGTGTACTTCTCACATAATTAAAGTTGCTGATGCCGGGCGTTGGTGGCGCACGCCTTTAATACCAGCACTCGGGAGGCAGAGGCAGGCGGATCTCTGTGAGTTCGAGGCCAGCCTGGTCTACAAAGCGAGTTCCAGGACAGCCTCCAAAGCCACAGAGAAACCCTGTCTCGAAAAAAACCAAAAAATAAAAAATAAAAAAAATAAAGTTGCTGACAACGTTTCTCTTAAGATTTGTTCACTTCCTTAAATCTCAGCACTCAGGAGGCAGAGGCAGGCGGATCTCTGTGAGTTCGAGGCCAGCCTGGTCTACAAGAGCTAGTTCCAGGACAGCCTCCAAAAAGCCACAGAGAAACCCTGTCTCGAAAAAAAAAAAAAAAAAAACCAAACAAAAAGATTTGTTCACTGGTGAGCACTGTAGCTCAGCCTTAATCCCAGCACTCAGTGAGACCCAGTCTCAAACAAAGGTTTTTTTATGTAGATCCCCACCAATCAGATCCTATTCCCATAACAAAAGACATCCCTGGCTCGCAGCAGGCCCTTGCGGATCCCACATCAAAGAGCGCAGGTCAGAGAGGGCAGCTCTGGGTCAGGGCATCCTGAAGCCCTGGTCAAGTCGAGATTGACTGGGAAGAGCCTGGCTCTCCCAGGCAGGCAGTTTGAGTTGGTTAACCCCGGACTACAGAAATCAGCCCCATTCTGACCTGGGACAACGAGGACAATAATTTTACACTGTAAATCTTCCCATTTGTCCAAACAACCAAACCTTAACATTTCTGTAGCTGAAACAGCCCTGAGCCTGTACAAACTGCCAGGGATCATGTTCAGGGCTGGCTGCCTGTGCCTTGGTCAGGGCCATTCTTGGACTGTCGTTCATTTCATACACTGGGGAGGCGTATTCCTCTTATAACAATCTGACTCCGAAAAGCTGTCCTCGGACTCCACGAGTCTTACAAAACTGTAAATCTGAACTGTGTGGTGGGGGTGGTGGCAGCCAGGCTCACGCCTTTAATCCCAGCACTCAGGAGGCAGAGGCAGGCGGATCTCTGAATTCGAGGCTAGCTTGGACTACAAGAGCTAGTTCCAGGACAGCCTCCAAAGCCAGAGAGAAACCTTGCCTCAAAAAAGAAACAAACACAAAACAAAACAAAAAAAGCAATTTTTCTGAACTCAAATTCCTGCCTCTGTCCCCCAAGTGCTGGGATCACAGCCCTGTATCACCACACTGGGCAGTTAACGTCTATAACAACAGGTAGCTGATGGGGTATATAATCTGAAGTGACCTACGAACGAACATTTTAAAGATTTATCAATTAGTAAAAACATGCACGTCAAACTCACCATTTTAGTTGGCACTAAATTTTGAATCAAATTTGGTTTGAAACAGGTTCAACACATTGTAGGCCAGATTAACAGGTAACTCACTACATAGCCCAGGCTGTCCTTGAATTTTTCCTGCCTGGATTCGCCTGCCTCCCAAATATTGGGAGAACACAAGGTTTGTACTACCTCACCCTGCTTTTAAAAATATCTATTTTGTTTTGTTTTTTGAGACATGGTTTCTCTGTGTAGCCCCGGCTGTCCTAGAACTCACTCTGTAGACCAGGTTGGCCTTGAACTCACTGAGACCCAGCTGCCTCTGCCTCCCAGGTGTTGGGATTAACGATATTTTGGTTTTACAGAATAAGGAAAGTGGCAGGGAAAAGTCTAGGCTTAAAAAAATACTGGGCCAGCCGGGCGGTGGTGGCACAAACCTTTAATCCCAGCACTCAGGAGGCAGAGGCAAGCGGATTTCTGTGAGTTCAAGGCCAGCCTGGTCTACAGAGCTAGTTCCAGGACAGCTTCCAAAGCACAGAGAAACCCTGTCTGGAAAAACCAAAAAAAAAAAAAAAATACTGGGCCAGGTGTTGGTGGCACACGCCTTTAATCCCAGCACTTGGGAGGCAGAGGCAGGTGATCTTTGGGAATTCCAGGACGGCATGGTCTACAGGGCAAGTTCCAGGACAGGCTCCAAAGCAATACAGAGAAAACCCTGTTCAGAAAAATAATAACAAAAAAAATTGGGCTGGAGAGATGGCTCAGCAGTTAACACTGACGGTTCTTCCAGAGGACTTGGATTTAATTCCCAACACCCATATGGCAGCTCACAACTGTCTGTAACTGTAACTCCAGTTCCAGATCTGACAGTCTCACACAGACATACAGACGAAACACCAAAGCACGTAAGATAAAGTAAAACAAAAATATGAGAACGTATAAAAAGATACTTGGTCATCTTGTTTGATTCTGACTCTGAGTGAAGAGAATGGGGGAGGGGGAGAGGAAGGGGTGCCAGGGTTTAGGCTTCCTATGAACTCTGCCTGTCTTAGAGGTATGACAGGCTCGACTCACCTTAGCTTCATTGGCCCGAAGGCAGCACCAAGGCAACCACGCTGGTTCCAGGCTGGCCAGCAGATGGCCACGCATCAGGGTTTTCCTGCAAATCCCAAGCACCACGTGGAGTGTCGGCCGGTCCTGCTGATGCCCTGACCCCAGCCATGACCGTGGTCCAGCATCACTCCAGTTCACAGCTGTCTCCTCGGGCCCTCCTCAGGGATGCTGCGATGTCCCTCGGGTCCCCTGTGTATTTGGGGGCCTGTGCAAGCCAAGCTGGCTCTCCAGGTGGACTTGGACCATTTGGGCAGGAAAGGAGCCTGCCCCCACTGTCCAGTCTCTTGTGCCTGGAGAGTGTAGGCTGGGTCTGTAACCCAGCTAACAAGAAGCCTCTGGAACCCGGTAAAGTAGAACAGGGCTGCCAGGTTCCTGCCTGTGGCCTCCAGCCCCCTCATCCAAGCCTGCTAATTCCCTAGTTTCAGGTTGGCTCCATGGGCCCCTGGGGCAAATAACTGAAACAGGTGATCTAGGAGACTCTTGGGAGACCCAGGGTAGGGATGGAGTCCAGAATTTCCACCCCTGGTGAAGCTGGCTAGGCTAATACTACGTGTCTAAGAGATTTCTCATCTCAGGCTCACCAGCAGGTTCAGTTTTAGCGGGTTGTCCCAAAGTCATCAATTCTGAGGTCACTGTGAGGCCTGAAGAGAGGCCCCACTAGAAGAGGGAATCCTAAGCCCCAGGAAATCTAGGTCTTAGGGACACCAAAGATAGGTACAGAAAGAACTCCACAACTGGTTGTTGTCTCCTCAATCATGAGGTAGGGCTATACTCCTTAGGAACTGCCCATTTTCTATTGGATGTAGAGGGGACCCCAAAAGGCTGAAGGGAGGGTATCCTACACACAAATGCCACATCAAGGCAGCATTGCCCTGACTCTGCTCTACCCTAGGCCCTGTCCCAATAGTGTTTGTTTTGTGTTTGAGCCTGGGTCCCCCTATTGTCTCCCCTTGAGCCCCAGATCCATGTGTGTTGGCCAAGATGCATGGAAGACCATATTACGATCTCCTCTTCAGCGTACCCGTCCTGCCCTGAAGGACAGAACTGCAGTTTCTCAAAGCATTTCCTCCCCCCCCCCCCAATATGGTATGGGATTAAGCCAGTCCTGGCCATTCCTACTAAGATTTCTTTTTGTTTGTTTTCAAGACAGGGTTTCTCTGTGTAACAGTCCTGGCTGTCCTGGAACTCACTCTGTAGATCAGACTGGCCTCGAACTCACAGAGATCCGCCTGCCTCTGCCTCCCGAGAAAGGTGTGCGCCACCACTGCCCAGCCCCACTCTGATTTCAGTATGAGCCTCCATCCTTATCCAGTGGCCATTCTGTGTGGCTGGCAGCTCTGACTGAAGCACAGAGGGCAGGGAAGGCATCCCCAGAACCCACAAAGGACAAACCTGTGTCCCCAGCATGATGGAAAGAGCCCAGTGGGGTCAGCTTGCACTGGGGGGCGGGCTGGGCTCCTGGTGCGGCAGTCATGGGGGCTGAACATTGCTCTCTGCTGTTGGCCAATTAAGCAGAAGGTGACGGTGAGCCTTGGGGACAGTAAATCTCTATATTGACTATAAGTATAGCTGCCACCCTTGCTGCCATGGTCACTGCCACACAGACCCACCGAGCAAGCACTGGGCGGGCTGGAGTGACGTGACTCAGCTTCACAGGGTATGCCACACTGGATTGACATGGCTCCTCTGCAGCAACACTCTTTAGGAGTTGTGGTTTAAATTATCCCCCTGACAGACTATGTGTTAAAAGGCTTGATTCTCAGTCCAGGGTGCTATTGGGAGGTGGAGCCTTTAGGAAATGGGACCAAGTAAGAGAGTTTAAGTCACTGGAGGTGTGCCTTAAAAAGGAGTGGTTAGAGCTGGGCGTTGGTGGTTCACGCCTTTAATACCAGCACTCAGGAGGCAGAGGCAGGCGGATCTCTGTGAGTTCGAGGCCAGTCTGATCTACAGAGTGAGTTCCAGGGCAGCCTCCAAAACAATACAGAGAAACCCTGTCTCGAAAAAAATAAAAGGGGGGGGTTGGGGGCTGGAGAGATGGTTCAGTGGTTAAGAGTGCTGACTGCTCTTCCAGAGGACCCAGGTTCAATTCCCAGCACCCACATGGCACCTCACAACTGTCTGTAACTCCAGTTTCAGGGGACCAGACACCCATGGCAAACACCAATGCACAAAGAAAAAAAGCCAACGAAATAAATAGAAATATTTTTAAGGGGGTGGTAGGACACTGGTATATTCCTCTCTCGTTCCTAACAGTGAGGCAAGGGCACCCTCTACCAGTGTACCCACCATGATATGCTTCCTTGCCACAGACCCAAGAGGAACAGGCTGAAACATCCAAAACTGAGCCCAGATAGACCGACCTTTCTTCTCTTCTTCTTCTTCTTCTTCTTCTTCTTCTTCTTCTTCTTCTTCTTCTTCTTCTTCTTCTTCTTCTTCTTCTTTTTTGAGACAGGGTTTCTCTGTATTGTTTTGGAGGCTGTCCTGGAACTCACTCTGTAGACCAGGCTGGCCTCGAACTCACAGAGATCCGTCTGCCTCTGCCTCCCGAGTGCTGGTATTAAAGGCGTGCGCCACCAATGCCCTGCCCCTTCCTTCTTCTTAACCTAATTGTCTCAGACATTTTGGGTGCTGACTGACAAGACAAACATGTGACATAAAAACAATCTTCACACGGTGTGCCTGTCTGGAGAGATCCATCCACACACTGTCCCCAGGCCTCCAAGGCCCCTGACAGTGGTTTCCTTGACCATCCCGAGTCGCTGTAAATCCCTACTTCCACACATCCCCAGTACAGACCAAGCTCACAGATACATTCGCCTCTTGATGTTCTGCCCACCCGAGTTCTGCAGGTCACCTGGGGTGGCCTTGCAGGGCTTCAGCTGTCCACTTTCGGTCAGTGCCAGCATATCCTGCAGAGCCTTCTGTGAATCAGGCCTGAATCCATTCCTTCTCTGCCAAGGAACATTCTTGGAGGTCCTAGGGACAGAGTCAATGAGCAAGAGTCACTGTGGAAGGCATCTGGGCCCCCTGCTCACACAGCTTACCTGTGCCTTCTGTCCCCGGGGGTGCCCAGTCCCTCATGTGCCATCTCCACAGGTGACAGGCTGCTGCGGTGCCAGCCCAGCGTGCGGCTCAGTGAGTGAGAGGGCATGCATGTGCTACTTGATGACAACCCATGGCCATCTGCAAATATACCACACCCTTGTCTGCTACCCCTGGAGGTGTGAGCTACATTTCTCTTGGTAGAGCTCGCCTAAACTGCATCCAGTGTCTCCACAGGCCAAAGCCACTTTAAACATTGTTGGATATGCTGGATCATATGGCCAAGAGAAACTGGAAGGAGTGCTACACTCGGGTAATCCCAGCACATAAGAGGTTGAAGCAGGGAGATTGAGGCGGTCCAGTGCATACGCCCTCACACAGCACACATAGAAAATGGGGAAAGGAGCCGGGCGTTGATGGCGCACGCCTTTAATACCAGCACTCGGGAGGCAGAGGCAGGCGGATCTCTTGTGAGTTCGAGACCAGACTGGACTACCAAGCGAGTTCCAGGACAGCCTCCAAAGCCACAGAGAAACCCTGTCTCGAAAAAAAAAACAAAAAAAAAATGGGGAAAGGGAAAAGATTTAAGATGACGTTTTCATCCAAGAGCAGGGGTTGCAGAACACATCCCTAGATGTGTGAGACCCTCAATCCCTTCAGTCCTCTGGACCACCCAGGACCAACGACACAGGAAAAGCAACTCCCATCCATGTGCTACCTAAGGATGCTCTGAAGATTTAAAATGGCAGGAGTTTAAATGTCACACCTGTGACAATTCTCGGGCACCTGACCCACCCTTTGTGAAAAGCTTTGGGGGAGGCAGGGTTGAGTAAGAAGACCTCTGTCATCAAGATGGTGCCACCTCTATTGTTTTTCTCTGAATCGGTTGTGAATAATCTAACTCCTCAGCTATCCGGCCAGTTCTAGGTGAGACCTCTTCTCTCCCATCCTCCTGTCCTCCGAAGCACCCAGGAGGAACTCTTCAAGGATGATAGCTTTGGGAAAACTAAAATGTATAAACTGCTAGTGATACAAAAAAAATCCTCTTTTCTTCTATAGTAATTGAGCTTTCAAAAAGCACACATGCCGGGCGTTGGTGGCGCATGCCTTTAATCCCAGCACTCGGGAGGCAGAGGCAGGCGGATCTCTGAGTTCGAGGCCAGCCTGGTCTACAAAGTGAGTTCCAGGACAGTCTCCAAAGCTACAGAGAAACCCTGTCTCGAAAAAACCACAAAAAAAAAAAAGCACACATATGCCGGGCGGTGGCGGCACACGCCTTTAATCCCAGCATCACAGGGGGACACAGGCAGGAGGATCTCGGAGTTGGGGACCAACCTAGTCTACAGAGTGAGTTCCAGGACAGCCAGGGCTACAAAGCGAAAGACAAAACAAAAAAAGGTGGAGCTTTGGGGGAAAATCTGATGAAGGCCTTAAGGCAAAGGTAGGGTTTGGCCGCAAGGAACTGAGAGGCAGCTGGGACAAAGGAACTTCAGTGAAAGGCTGGATGGAGGTGAGAAGGTGGCAGATCTTTGTAGAGTGTCAACTTGACACAATCTAGGTCACCTAGGGAGGGGAGTGTCAATGAGGGCTTACGTAGACTGGTTTGTTCTGCAAGTATGTCTATGGGGAACTGTCTTTTTTTTTTTTTTGGTTTTTCGAGACAGGGTTTCTCTGTGGCTTTGGAGGCTGTCCTGGAACTCGCTTGGTAGTCCAGGCTGGTCTCGAACTCACAGAGATCCGCCTGCCTCTGCCTCCCGAGTGCTGGGATTAAAGGTGTGCGCCACCAACGACCGGCCGGGGAACTGTCTTGGTTATATTAGGTGTGGTGGGAAGATTGGCCTATTGTGTGTGGCACCATTCCCTGGGAGGGAGTTCTGAACTGTGTGAATGAGCAGAGCAAGCTGAGCGCTTAGTGTGCCTGCATGAGCCCAGCGCTCTCTGCTCTTGGCTCTGGGTGTGATGTGACTGCTGCTTCCGGTGCCTGCTGCCTTGACTCCCCTACAAGGAGAGTCTGTAACCTGGAATTGTGAGCCAGGTAAACTCCTCACTAAAGTTGTTCTTGCTGGGGGTGCTCTATCGCAGAAACAGGAAAAGAGGTGGAGACAGAGTCGTGGGGACAATAGAAGGAGATACAATCTGAAGCCAGCTTGAAAGTAAGCCAGTACTTCAGGGCTTAGATTCCACAAGACAAATTCACAGGTTTAGTTTTCTAAAAAGCTTTTTCATGTTTCTGTTAAAGATCTGTCTGCAAACAAATCCTTACTTGATGAGAAGTTTAAACATAATTACATCTAGTATATTACATGCATATTTCATTGCTTTATTAAATCCGTCAAACAACATCGTTTTGTGAGGTGTGAGTAACAACTCTAGAATGCCTCCTTACAACAGAAGAGAAAACCGAAACTTCAGGTGTTCTTCGTACACATCCCCTTGTCTGTGGGGGTGATGGGCGATGTCCTGTGAATGACCAGGGGGTGATCACACTGCTCCTGGCCCAGCTCACTCACTCCTACCCAATGCCAGTGACATTTTCTGGCTATCAAGAAGGGCATGTCAGTGACCTTTGGATTATGGTGATATTTCTCTAAGCCACAGCGATTGGCCAGCCAGGCACGTGAGCTCACAAGGGCATGTGACCCCAGAAGGCCCAATCTGGACATGGCTTTCAGCCCAGTGCACGGTAGCCCGGCAAATCTGTGTGTTCAGCATCACTCTGGTCTACACAGTGGATTGCAGACCAGCCAGGGCTACAGAGTGAGTCCCTATCTCAAAAAAAATTACAGACATGTCTAGTGGCAGAGACTTGGAATGCCAGCTCTTCAGAGCTGAGGCAGGAGGATCACACCTTTAAGACCTACATAGGGTAGACTATGATCAAGTTAATGCGATCCTGTCCCAAATGAGACTGTGTGGCTCAGTGGTAGAGCACTTTCCCTGCACGCTGGAGACACTGGTTCAGAACCCAGAACTCCAGAAAGAAAAAGGAGGGAGGGTGCGTCAAATAAGGCCTGGTGAGCTGCTGGTTACCATCAGCCCAGCCTCCCCGCTCCTGTGTGTATGTTCATGGGGGGGGGTTTGTATGCCACTGGGCACATATGGCAGTCCGAGATTGTCACAGGTCAGCTGGCCTGTGAGCTGCTGGGGTTTCGCTGTCTGGATCTCCTGCCATCCCCTGGGAGTGCTATAATTGCCACAGCTCACTTGGTACATCCGGCTTTCGTGTGAGTTTTAGGGACTCACACTTGTGCAGGGAGTCATCTTCCAGCCCACACACAGGTTCAGGAACAGGAAACGGTGGGGAGAGACTGTGCTTCCCGCCTTTGCTGGCATCCCGAGCTGTGAGGCCTTGATGCCTGGGATCCTCGAAGCTGAGGCCGACTGAAGCCCCTCACAGAATTGGTGGGTGGGGAGGTGGCTCAGTCAGCCGGGCGCCGTGGCATGCACCTAGGATCGCAGGGCCTGTCAGGTAGAAACTGGAGGTTCCCTGAGCGTACTGGTCAACCAGTCTAGCCAAACTGGTGAGCTCCAGGTCAAGTGAGACAGGGCAGCCAGGTGTGCTGGCGCACACACTCGGGAGGCAGGGGCAGGCGGATCTCTGTGAGTTCGAGGCCAGCCTGGTCTACAAAGAGAGTTCCAGGACAGCCTCCCAAAACCCTACAGAGAAACCCTGTCTCAAAAAAACAAAAACCAAACCAAACAAACCACAAAACCAAGACAATTCCCCCAAAGTCGTGTCCTCAGGCTGTCTGATCACAGTAACTCCTCATTAAGGAATTCCTTCTCAGATAACTCCAGCTAAGGTTGAAAAGTCCCTCAGGCTGGGGGGGGGGTACATGCCTTTAATTTCAGCACTCCCTCCCTCCAGGCAGAAGTCTGTGTTTGAGGCCAACCTGGTCCACAGAGTGAGTTCCTGGACCGTAGGTCTACAAAGAGAAACCCTGTCTCGAAAAGAAAGAAAAGAAAAGGTCCCTCAGACCTTGAATCTAACTGCCATGGAAGCTCTCCCACCTACCCCCACCCTCATCCCCTGCCCCCGAGAAGACCTTCTCCCTCTAGATAATCCTTCCTAGAAATACCTCACAGACCTGCCCAAATCTAATTAAACTGACAATC
The DNA here is from genome assembly GCF_017639785.1 of Mesocricetus auratus. NCBI lineage: Eukaryota > Metazoa > Chordata > Mammalia > Rodentia > Cricetidae > Mesocricetus > Mesocricetus auratus. The sequence continues at coordinate 13,181,979 of NW_024429266.1, forward strand.
AGGATTAAGTATGATACACGTGTTCATGTGCCCCCCCCAATAGATTGCTCAACACGGCAGGTGCTTAAGAAACGGCAACTCTTCTTAAATCTGCTTTTGGCTCACATTCTTAAATATATAAAACAGTTTCTTCCTGGTGTCCTGGAATGCACACCTTTCTCTCTTGAAGTCTCTGTTTCATTTTATTTTTGCTAGGGTTGGAACTTCAGGCCCTGTACACACTAGGCACACACTATCCAGTCCTCTCTCTTTATACCCTAAAGGGCAATGACAGTCAGCATTCATCTGGAGACAGTTCTAGAGAGTTGTGCTTTACAGAGTCCTGAGGGGAGACGACGGAACCCCACAGAAGCAGGGATTTCATGGCAGCAAGTGCCAGTGAGCCTCCTGTCTCTTCATGAGAGCCTCCTGTGTCTGCATGCATGCTCGTGCCCAAGTGCAAGTGTGTGCTGATACACACACACACACACACCACACACACACACACTCACACACACCACACACACACCACACACACACACTCACACACACACACACACCACACACACACACTCACACCACACACACCACACACACACACACTCACACACACACACCACACACACACACCACACACACATACACACACCACACACACACACCACACACACACCACACACACACTCACACACACCACACACACACACACACCACACACACCACACACACACACCACACACACACACACCACACACACACCACACACACACACACTCATACACACACACACACTCACACACCACACACACACACCACACACACACACTCACACACACACACACCACACACACACACACCACACACACACCACACACACACACACCACACACACACTCACACACACACCACACACACACCACACACACACACCACACACATACACACACACACCACACACACACACACACACACACTCACTCAGTGATAGGGTTACAGACACCTGCCTGGACTTGTTCTTGGGCTTGTGTGGCAAATGTCCTTAACCACTAAGCAATCTCTCAAGCCACCAGAGGTCACAGTCTGAAGGAGCAGGGCCAGGTATCAGCAAGTCACAATGTGATGCTCAGAGCTGCCAAGAAACGTCAGCCGCAAGCCCTGAGAGACACTTCTAAGAAGGTCACTTGGCAAGAAGCTCTGGAGGCCCGGGTCTGTAAGGCCAGGAAGGCTCTTGGAGTCCACTCCTGGCAGCCCGCAGACCCTGCTTTGCCAGACTCCATGGGAAGCCCCCGCCTCCTCATGGCATGGACTGGAAAGATAGCAGGAAGGAAATGTGGACTTCGGAGTCAGGGGGCCCTGGGTCCCAATGCCAGATCCCCAGGCATCAGCCACGTGACCTTGGTCATGTAGAACCTGGGGAGACACAGCTCACTCAGTGACAGAATTAGATCGCCGTTACCCTGCCTCTCCTGAGGCCCTGCGAGTTAATGGAATGTCATGGGTGACCGGGCTGGGAGCGATGGCCTCCCAGCAAAGGCAGGGTCCTGTGCTCTGAGGAACCGCAGCCTAACATGGCTGCTTTGAGTGCTGGGCCTCTGATTTCACACAGAAATTAGGCTGTTGGTACACCATCAAGGCTGGGCGATACCCTGTCCTCGTGGCTTGCTGTGACACTGTCGAGTTCTTAGACACATTGGCAGACATTCAGGTCTATGCCCAGAGCTCTCTGAGTGGGCGTTTTGAAGTTGAAGCCATTTAGACACCTGAGGCCTGGCGCTGTCGCAGATTCTTCCATTACCGACGGCAATGTGCAGGTCAGGGGTGTCTCCACGCCCCATCGTGGGAAAGGAGAGTGAGAAGGGGAGGGGACTGGCCTCCAAGTCTGTCCAAAGCGGCAGGCCACAGGCAAGGCCCCCAGGCCTTGTGCAGCAGGAAGGGCAGCCTGAATGGCAGGCCTGGCTGAGGTGTATTATCTCCTCTTGGGACAGTCTCAGACAGTCTGTACCTCAGTTAATTGGCAGGTACCGTCACCTGCTGGGCATGGTGACTCACGCCTTTAATTCCGTCACTTTGGAGGCAGAGACAAGCAGATCTCTGTGAGTATGAAGCCGACCTGGTCTACAGAGCGAGTTTCAGGACTGTTACACAGAGGAACCCTGTCTGGGGGAGGGGAAGAATGCCATCACACCTGTCTTTCTGAGCTGCTGAACAAGTGAAGGCTGAGCCACACCCGGTACAGCCTGACCTTGGTTAGAGAGGGATGCAGGGATTTACGGGAGAGCAGGCAGGGAGGAAGAAAAGCGGGACTCTGATCAGGGTCAGTACCCTTAGCACCTCTGCTCTGCTCAGAGCTGGTGCGTTTTCCCCTCTGCCTACAGCAAACTGTGGCAAAGCCTCCCCACTCCAGGGAACCTCAGTTCAAAAGTCATGGCTTCGATGTGGTCGCACATGTCTTTAATCCTAGCAATCAAGAGGTAGAGGCAGGTGGATCTCGGTGAGTTTGAGGCCAGTCTGATCTCTATAGAGTTTCAGGCCATCCAGAGCTATATAGTAAGAGCCTGCCTCGAACACACACACACACACACACACACCTTAGAACCTTCCCTAGCAATTCCGACTAGACAACATCTCTCTTCCCACCGCCAGCAAGATTCCTGCTTTCGATTGTCAAATGATCACCCTGTGTGAGATGCAGCATCTGGGAAAGAGACAGTCCCTTCTCTGCACATCAGAGAGGCAAGGGACATAAGGAGAAGAGAATCTAGCCCAAGAGTCCATATCAGGGCCGGGCAAAGGCTCAGGTGAAGGTTGAAGGGCATTTCAGTTGGGGGAACTCACACAGGTCTTAGTTTCAGAAAACCAGGAGTTGGGGAGATAGAGATCTGGGGGATGAAGGCAGTAGAGGGATGATGAAGGGAGTCAACCAGAAAGAGGCTGTTCTCTTAATATGTGACATGTGTCTCTTGGTGTATGCCTGTGTCTGTGTGCCAGTTTGTCTGTGAGGTTTTTTAGAGGGGGGTGGTTTTTCGAGACAGGGTTTCTCTGTATTGTTTTGGAGGCTGTCCTGGAACTCTCTCTGTAAACCAAGCTGGCCTTGAACTCACAGAGATCCGCCTGCCTTTGCCTCCCAAGTGCTGGGATTAAAGGTGTGTGCCACCAACGCCCAGCTTGTCTGTGAGTTTTATATATGTTTATGTGTGTCAAGTTGGGTGCTTGTGTGGATAGGTGTTTGCATGTGTGTGCTCATGTGTGTTTTGTGTGTGTGTATGTATGTGTGTGTGTGTATTTTTATTTGTGTTTGTTTTGAGACATGCACTAGGAAGCACAGGCTGGCCTCAGACATATGGCAATCTCCCAAGTGCTGGAGTTCAAGGGGTTCGCAGCTGCACCCAGCTTTATTATGGGTTATGAAGCCATGTAACCAGGAGTGCCTAGCAGGTCAGCTCAGTAAGGAGGCTGTTTCAGGCCTGAGGCCCAGTCTGCTCTCCCGCCTTGCTTCTTCCTGGGACAGGGCCGGTGCCCTGAGGAGTCACTGCTGCTCCCTGCCTTCTCTCTGTCTGCTCCTGCCTGTCTCAGGCTGTGCTGTCTGATCTTGAGTCATGGCGGGACACGCATCCGGGCAGTTCAGCTCACCAAGCAGCAGGCCCAGAGGTGTTGAGCCTTATGTTCTGGAAGTCCCAGTCAACTCCGCCTTCCTTGTGATATCTGCCCTGCTCTATTTACTCCATGAGTGGTGGGGATGGGAGACACTGCTGGGGAGGGGAGGCGGACGGGGGTGGATGGACGGACAGACGGACGGACTGCACCTGGTCTGCAAGTCATATCCGACGCAGCCACGGATCACAGTGACTACATTCAGTACCGCTCATCATTCAGCCATGTTGTATGGCCACCGAGCGGGGATGAAGCCTGGAGAGCAAGGCTCTGCCCTACCCAGTGTCTACAGGATCTAGACTCTCAGAAGAGCCACCTTGTGGACAATTAAGTCACTGTGGCATGGGAAGACAGGGCACGGAGCACTTACGCTTTTGACCTAGAAGTGGCGTGGGTCAGTGCCAGTTGTAGCTGATGGGCCAACGCTAGTCCATTAGTCAGAGGTCAGGGCTACGGAAGACGGAAACGCCTGTGTGTGCTCACTGGGTAAACAGAGCCTGTGCAGCCTGGTCAAGTGCCGCATTAGAGACAGGTCAGTTCTTGCCTGGAAACTGGGTGATGGAGGGCATGGGGGACACGGCAACACCTTCTTAGTTGCCTCTGCCCTCCCTCTGTTCCCTGGCCCCAGAGGACAGCATGTGGGACACTGCCTCCGTGGGATGGGGGATGGTTAAAAAAAGGCAATGTAGATGAAGGAAAACGGTGACTCGGTGACTCGCCGTGGTGCCACTCAGGGGCCTGAAACACCTGAGCAGCCTGTGCTTTCAGCCTCACACACCGTCTGCAACAGACGTTCTTCCGTGCAGACTGGATGGAAGCTCCCAGTTTGGGACTTGCTCAACCTGACTCCAGGTTCCTCTGGGGACATGGTGCGTGACAGGTGGGAGGCAATGGTAGCCTCAGGGCCTGGGGACGCAGTAGGTATCTAAGCTCTCCACCTTGCTTCTGGGCATCTCTGGAACCTGGAGTGAGAAAGGCCATTATCTGCTTGGAGGGCTAGCAGGGCTTGGGTTGTGTTAGATTTAACAGGGAAGTCTGCAAATATACACAAAGGCCCCATCCTTGTGTGTGTGTGTGTGTGTGTAATCCCTGAGGCTAATAATGGTTCATGAGAAAAGGCATCTCCCAAGAGCTGAGAGCCTGGTCTCCTTCCATCCCCAGTCACCCTTGTCCCTTATGGATTTGTAACTCCTTTTACATGAAACACCAGGTTACACACACACACACACACACACACACACACCAGAATTCTTGTGAACAGGAGATATTTAGGAAATCGGGACTGAATCAGAGACCCCTTTTGAAGGCTCTGTGGCAGGTCCTGGAACACACATCACTGACTCACTGTAATGCACTCAGCTTTTACCTTCTGTCTAGATTTGGAGGCAGGCTTTCTTTGTGTAACAGCTCTAACTGTCCTGGAACTCCATTTGTAGACCAGGCTGGCCTCACAGAGTTCTCCTGTCTCTGCCTACTGAATGCTGGGATTAAAGGCATGTTCCCCCACTCCCGGCTCACCTATAGTCTTAAAAAAACATAATTAGCCAGGCACGATGGCTCACACCTTTAATTCCAGCACTCAGGAGGCAAAGGCAGGAAGATCTCTGTGAATTGGAGCAGCCTGGTCAACATAAGGAACAAGCTCCAGGACTACACAGAGAAACCCTGTCTCAAAACCAAACAAAAACAAAAAGAAGAAAAAGAGGAGTAGGGGGAGGTATTGAGGGTTTGGGGCTAGCTGATTCAGAGGGTTCTATGACCTCTGCTGGCCTCCCTGGACACCGTGGTGTACAGACAGACACACAGACGATACACCCATACACATAAAATGAAAAGGGAATAAAATTTCCTGGAGCTGGAGTTAGAGGAGACTGTAAACCATCCAGTGTGGATACTGCGAACAAGTAAGTCCCCTGCAAGAGCAGCAGGAATGCCGGGCGTTGGTGGCACATGCCTTTAATCCCAGCACTCGGGAGGCAGAGGCAGGCAGATCTCTGTGAGTTCGAGACCAGGCTGGACCGACAGCCTCCAAAACAATACAGAGAAACCCTGTCTCATAAAAACAAAACAAAAAACAAAAACAAAAGAACAGCAGGAATGCTCTTAACCACGGAGCCATCTCTCCAGCCCCAATAATAATTAAAAATCAGTGTGGCAGCTGGATGGAAAAATGTTCTTGGCCTGTATTTAGATGTCATCAACCCTGCAGTTGAAAAAGCAGATGTCTCTACTATAGTTGTTCTAGACGTAATGAAGACTTTCAAATAGCTGAGTCAAAACAGTTTTTCAATTTAAATTAATTAAAATAAAAAAATTACTTCAAGCTAGTATCCAAGCACTCAGGACACAGAGGTGAATTAAAAAAAAAAAAAAGAAAAAGAAATAAGAAGATGTTTGAAACCTAACAAGAGGCAGGCTGATATTTGCATTCAAGGCTAGACTGATCTACAGAGTTCCAGGTCAGCTAGGGCTACATACTGTAACCTTATCTAAATAATTTCTGTAATGTCATGCGTTCCATGAGTGCAGGTGGCTGGCTGGTGGGGGGGGGGGCTTGGTCACTGGTGTCCCCACCCCATCCCATCCCTGCATGGAGACCTGTCTGACCACTACTTGCTCAACCCTACCCTGAATGACCAATGAATGCATCGAATCCAGCATGCCCCAAACTGCCCTCCTGAATCCGACACCACTGGTGCAGCAAGGCCTGTCTTCATTTTTGTTTTTGATTTTTTTCGAGACAGGGTTTCTCTGTATTGTTTTGGAGGCTGTCGGTCCAGCCGGGCCTCGAACTCACAGAGATCCGCCTGCCTCTGCCTCCGGAGTGCTGGGATTAAAGGCGTGTGCCACCACCGCCCGGTGGCCTGTCTTCATCTTAGTTTTTGTTTTTGTTTTTTGATTTTCGAGACAGGGTTTCTCTGTGGCTTTGGAGGCTGTCCTGGAACTCACTTGGTAGTCCAGGCTGGTCTGGAACTTACAGAGATCCGCCCGCCTCTGCCTCCCGAGTGCTGGGATTAAAGGCGTGCACCACCACCGCCCGGCTGTCTTCATCTTAGTTAATGGGCCTGAGAGGCCTGGCTTGCTCTCCCAAGCACGCGGTCCCAATCCCAACCTTAAACGAGGCTACAAACACAGCTCTGTCTTCTTCCTGCCTTCCTTGAGCTTTCATCGTCTCTACCCTTATTACATGTTTCACTTCTGCTGTTTTATTATAGTTTTCGAGACAGGGTTTGTCTGTGTATCCCTGGCTGTCCTGGAACTCACTCTGTAAAGCAGGGTGGCTTCGAACTCAGAGATCCACCTGCCTCTGCGTCTCCAGTGCTGGGATTAAAGGCAAGGGCCACCACAACAGGTCTATTCTGCTGTTTCACCCCACCCCACCCCACCCCACCCCCCTCGCAAGTTCTAGGAAAGAAAGGACTTGTGTGTTTGCTTTGTAGCAATAATGTGTTAAGTCAAGGGCTCACTCCCTGGCTCACCTTAACTTTGGGTGATGCTCTTGCCTCTGACTTTCAGGTGGGGAGAACACGCTCAACTAATCCAGGACAGTTACCCCTGTCCGAAGCGGTGAAACCTGAGATTGGGAAGCCCAGCCGCTGTCTGGGGAGCGGGCATCCTGCGTGGACACTGGGACTTGACTATTAGCACACAAGGTGCGGGCAGGGACTGACCGCCCGGCATCCAAGGCTGCTGGGGCGCTTCCTGATGGATCTGTGCTCTCCTGGCAGCTGGGAAGGAGCGGGGTGGCTTTGACCACAACTGCTGCTGGGCCAGAGAATCCTGGAGAAAGGAATGGCGCTCACCAATGGACGCCAGCAACAGGGTTGTTTGGATGCTGCTAAGTGACCAGAAACGAGAGAAGTCTACATGTAAAGAGGAGCTGCCCACCCCAACCCCCCACCCGCAGGAGGGCAGGGTGGCCCAGGGCAAGCGCGCTCCCCGAGATGCGCGCTCTGGCGTCGGGACTCCTTCGTTGGGGACCTGGTTTACAAAGGCTAGCCCAGCCTTGCCCCGGGGTGTCTGCGACGGGCCACCGAGTGGGTCCCCGACCAATGAACCCCAACTTTAAAGAGCCGTGGCTCCAGGGGTCCCAAGTAACCCCGGCTTCCGTGGGTCCCAGGCTCTCCGCCGCCTGCCCCGGGAGGCCTTTTCTTTCTTTCGGCCGAGAAGGCGGGGTCATCTACCGCGAAGACGAAAATCTTTCCAGGAAGTTTGTACCTATTAATATTCCAGTTCCTGGCAGCAGCTCTCCGCGCCGGGGAGGGGGCAGGGCGGACCCTGCAGCTGCTTCTGCAGCCGAGTGTCCACCGCTGGCCCGAGGCAAGCGGCGGAGGGGTAGCTCCTAGGTCCCACGCTCACGGCGGGAGCAGGACCTGCTCCGATGCTCAAGGCGCCAGAGCCCCGAGGCTAGCCCGCGAGCGGCGCGCGGTGGGACCCGGAGGATCCCGAGGCCGAGACGAAACCAAGAGCTGGGACGCGGGAGGGGGATGGGAGAAGGACAGGAGGGATCCGTGCCTCGGAGCGGGTTGTGGGTCAACCAGAGGCCGGCACTTGGGCTGCGCCTCTCCCCCAAAAGAAAACTGGTCCGGGAAGCAGGAGCCCTCGAGGAGCGGGAGACCGCGAGCCCCAGGGCCCTGGAGAGGCTGGGACCCTGGTTCTGACCTTGCTATGGTAACACAGCCGTAGGGCGCTGCAGCAGAAATTTGATATTTGAAAGCTTATGGGCTCCTCGCCACCACCTTGCATGACTGTCATTATCTCCGATCACAGACGGAGAAATTGGAGCTCACGAGTAGCTAAGGGACTGGCGCGCTGGAGGTCGTAGTGTTGTTCGCCACCGCACGGTCCTGTGTGAGGCCGGATCTCCTAGAAGGAAGCGCAGCTGTTGGCCCGCAGTAGCGGCCAGCAGACTCCTCAGCTCAGGGAACCGCAGGACCCACCCGGAGCCTGCCGGATTTGCAGAAGCTCTTTCAGGGCGCAAGTGCCCGCTCAGTCTTTCTATCTGGCCACATGTGGGACATAAGCCACTTGTCGAAGCACCCGAGTGTGTAACACCGCTGGGCTTCTGTAGATAAGCCTTCTGACCTGGGCTGGTCCGGTGCTAACTGACCCCGAGGATGAATTTAATTAAGTTCCTATGTCGCACTGTCTTCCTCAGCATTCTAGAGTCGTTTGCAAGGCACGAAGGCAATCCTCCTGTCCAGGACGGTCAAACCTACCCTGTGCAGGGACTCTGTCCAGCTCTGTATAACCTGTCCAGCCACTAGGTCACCAGTGCTGAGACAGGAAAGGACAAAGGTGTCCTTTGTCCCGTCCCCCCCCCCAAACGCGAGCCTCCAGCCTTCAGGGGCTCTGGGTAGCCCAGGACCCATCTGTGCCTCCCAGATGACCCTCACCAGTGGGCCTGCGAGGAGGCTGGAACAGAATTTGGTATTTTAAGGTAGGGTTTGCCAACTAGGAAGTCTTCCCATAGCCCTTCTCCTGGGAAAAAAATCCTCAAAGGCCAAGTCCCCAGTGGAATGTGAGACCCACCACGGGTGGCCTCTCTTCTGTCTCCTTTGAGTGCCCGGTGTGGAGACCTCTCCTGGACTATTAGCCATCAGCAGGAGGTATCTTCTGGAACCAGAAGTCAGCAAACACGGCCGCCTTCTCAGCTCTCAGCCTTGTCTGAAGCATTATTTCTTTCGGCTTCTGTTTTCCTTCACACTCAGAAGGTGCAAGGAGGAGAAGGCCCTGTCACACAAATGCTCTGGGTTCAGCTTGGGTGAGCCAGGAAACCCATCACCTTCCCTTTGGGCTGCAGAACCCTGCTAGGTTGCCATGCACATGTCCCGGGAACAACGAGGCAGCATCAGCTATTTCAATGCAGAGCTAGGCACACAATCCTTGCTAAAAATAAATACAAAGGAAAACCCCAAAGTAGCTAAGCCTATTTCCATACCTTGTATTTATTGATTTTTCCCTTGCTTGGGGCTCTTTTGTCTTTCTCTTGTTACTTGGTGGTGGCTGGTTTTTCTCCCAGCCAACCCTGGATGTGGTGGGAGCCCCACTCCAGGTCCTGGACACGAAGCCATAGGCAGAAGCGGAGGGGAGAAAGGGGTGATCTAAGGACCATTTCTTTGAGTGAAATTCACATTAGGTGGGATGGTGAACCCCTTTCAGAGAGAGACTGGGGGAGCTCAGGGGTGAGGACCTCCCTCCCACCGTACAGCCCTTCTATGGAGAAGGTTTTGGGGTTTTTTGGGGGGGTGTTGTTTGTTTTTTCGAGACAGGGTTTCTCTGTGGCTTTGAAGGCTGTGCTGGAACTAGCTCTTGTAGACCAGCCTGGTCTCAAACTCACAGCAAAGGGAGTTTTCATTTATTTATTTTTATTTTATACACATTGGTGTTTTGCCTGCAAGTATGTATTCTCAAATCAGATCCCCTGGAACAGGAGTTACAGTCAGCTGTGAGCTGTCATGCGGGTGCTAGGAATTGAACCCGGGTCCTCTCAAAGAGCAGCCAGTGCTCTTAACCGCTGAGCCATCTCTCCAGCTCCTGGGGAAAGGAGTCTTGTAAGGCAGGGCATGAAGAATGCCTCACCCCACAGCAGAGGACAAATCTGAGTTTCTTTGGGCTCCTTGGGGCATCACCTCATCACTTTAGAAACCAAAGTGACAAACATCTGTGAGGACCCCTCTCCCTTTGTGGGGACTCATCTACTGAGGGGCAGGAGTGAAGATTTTTCTCTGCCAGCTCTCCTCACTTCCTGCAGGCCTCAGACCAGGCCAGGAGCCAGAACTGCTCCCAGCACTGGCTTGTTGGGAACTTGCGAGTTCCACTCCTGCTGAAACGTGGCATTCACGCTTTTCTTGTCTGTTTCACTACTGCTGAGCCCACAGTGCCTTGGCACCCACCCTGGGAAGACAGAAATGAGCTTCTCCCAGCAGGGAGGGGACCTGGAAACCGGTGAATGCTGGCAGTATCCCAGGTGCCCTAGACTGGAAGACACCGTTGAAAGGGAGCAGAGGGCCCAATCTGGGCAGGGAGCTGGGGGGCAGAACTGGTCTCTGAGGATGGATGGGGGCAGCTCCAGCTTCCCTCTGTGTCCCCTAGTCCTGCTACAGTGAGCTGGCTTCCACAGAACACCACCCACCATTACACTCTGGTGTCTTCTCAAGGGTTAGGGTGTCACTCTGTTGTGATTCTCCAGTCCCCATTTATGTACTTAAGTATATATAGAGATTTGGGGGCTAGAGAGTTGACTCAAGGGTTAAGAGCACTGGTTGAGCTTCTAGGGGACCGGGGTACAATTTGCAGCACCCATATGATGGTCCACAAGTATATTCACCTCCTGCTCCAGGAGACCAGGTGCCCTCTTCTGGCCTCTTTGGGCACTGCATGTATGTAGTACACATAAGGCAAAATAAAAAACCACCACCAACAACAAAAATACACATACAATAAAATGTTTTCTCTTTCTTTTCTTCTTCTTTTTGAAACAGGGTTTCTTTGTGTAGACCTGGCTATCTTAAAACTCGCTCTGTAAACCAGACTGGCTTTGAACTCATAGAGATCCACCTGCCTCTGTACCCATACTGTTGTGATTAAAGGCGTGGGCCACCACTGCCCAGAATTATCTTGTTTTTCAAGACAGGGTCTCGCCGGGCGTTGGTGGCGCACGCCTTTAATCCCAGCACTTGGGAGGCAGAGGCCGGCGGATCTCTGTGAGTTCGAGGCCAGCCTGGTCTACAAAGTGAGTTCCAGGACAGCCGCCAAAGCTACAGAGAAACCCTGTCTCGAAAAACAAAACAAAAAAAAAGGACAGGGTCTCATGTTGCCCAGATACTCATTATATTGCTGCTGATGACATTGAAGTTGCAGTCCTCTTGCCTCTACCCCCAAGGGCTAGGAATACCCATGCATACCACCACGCCTGGCTTTTACAATGACTTTGCCTACATACCGGTTGGGTAAGTTACACAGTCACTTAGTTCAGAGTTCTTCCTTTGTGGGGCTGGGTTGGAATTCGGGTCCTCTTGAATGCTAGGCAGTCAGTTTACCCTGGGGCTATCCCGGAGCCCAGGAGTTCATAATGGAAAAGGGCAGAAGGGAGCCAGCCAAGGTATTTTTGGTTCCAGCTGCACACAAGGCTGGGTCCTCGAGAGCTTGAGACCAGCACAGGGCAATGGAGCAAGACCCCAGCTTTTGGTGGTGGTATCTTCCGCACTTTTGCTTATTTTGTCTCTGTTGGGTGCGCCGGTGTGCCACGGCATGTATGTAGAGGCAGGGGGATGACTGTGGACATCAGTCCAAGGGATCACACTCAGTCTTCATGGCGCACACTGCCCCCTACTGAGCCGTCTCACCAGTTCTGGTCATTTACAGTGTTTTTGTTTGTTTTGAGACTAGGGAATCTTCCTTCATGACCCAGGCTGGCCTTGAACTTGCTACAATCCCCCAGCCTCAGCTTCCCCAGTGTCATTCTTCCTTTGAGGAAGTCCAACAAGGTCCTGGCACGTGCTAGACAAGTGCCCCACCAATTCTAGGTCCTGGCTCCTAAGTAAATGAAAGAGGGGAGGGGCATTTGAGGACAACCGGAACCACCCTGCACCTCCACCCCTACCCCTAGCATCTGGCTGGCTGGGTCTGGGAAAACAGGTTCCGTACAGTGTTCCAACTGAGAGGTTTTGGCTCCCAGATATGCAGAGGGCATTTCTACACCCATGGGGTAAGGAAGCACCTGCCAGGGACACCTCCAGCCCCAGGATTGGAGGGGACTGCCTCAGGACACTGGCTTGATAGCCCAGAGCAATGACAACCAAGACCAGAGGAGGGGAGGGTTAGATTGGGTCCCAGGGTGGGGCTAGCTGACCAGGACAAGTACTGACGACCTGGGTTCATCGGCTCATATCTGGAAAGCCAAAGGCTCTCTTTTCTTTTAAAGGGAGTATTGTTTCTTTCTGGGTTTCCCCAGCTCTCTCTGTCACAAGACCGACTTGAAACCTCAGCAGTTAGAAAACACTGTTCTGGGTCTCATTGACTGGTTCCCCACAGCTGCAGAGCTCTGAGGGCCCAGCCCTGTCTGTTGGGGAGGGCTCTCACCATTTGGGCTGGGGGGAAATGCCAGTTGTGCTGTGAGTGACACAGAGGTTGCTAGTATTTGTGGGGATCTGGGTCTGAGCAGGGGCCTGTCCTCTCTGGATGGGCCGAAGCTCTGATGGTTAACAGGGAGGTGATGGGAAGGAACCAGATCTTTCGTCCTGGGTCAGGATGACCTCCGTCCGGGTTTAGGGGGATGAATCTACTGTCCTGGGGGGTGGGAGTTTTGGTATCCGTCTCTCCTCTGACCTCATACTGCTGCCTGCTAGGCTGAGGAAGGGAGGAAAGGAAAAAGGTGGTCTTTGGGGAAAGCAGTTTTTTGTTTTGTTTTGTTTTATTGAGACAGGGTTTCTCTGTGAAACAGTACTGGGCTGTTCTGGAACTCACTCTGTAGACCAGGCTGGTCTCAGACTCACAGAGATCCACCTGCCTCTGCCTCTCAAGTGCAAGCACTAGGATTAAATGCATGTGCCACCACGGCCAGACTGAGAAAAACAGGTTTTACCTCAAAGGGAGGATCTTGAGGCTAGACCCTGCCTGGAAGGATGCAGTTTTGGAAGTAGATCGTGGCCTTCCTCATGTGGAAGGCTTCTATTGTATTCTGGGGAGGGCTGAGTTTCTAGCATTAAGCAAGTGCTCCTGGCTGTGATGAGGCAGGACCAGCTCGGGGCCACCTTCAGGGAAGGCCTTTAGAGACTGTGAGGTCACCACCTGAGGAGGTCTGGAAGGGCTTTTTCTTCACGCCCTGGCTTACCAGAGATTGAAGCTTTCAATCAGCTGCCGGCCACACCTCCATTTATGCCCCCAGGGTGAGCCATCCTCCCCACAGTCCTCCCAGGGTCTCCCTCTACCCTCCTGGGGGTAGAGGGACTGTCCTGTCTGGGGGACATCAAGTAAAACTGTAAAGGGTGAGCCCCTCCTGTGTGGAAGTAGTATGGGCCACTAAGCTCTGTCTTTGGCTTCTACCTTTTCCTGGTGTGACTTGGGGCGAGCTACATTTGTCCACTGGCTTTGAGGACCTGAAAATCTCACAAAGCCAGCGGGTGAGATGGCTCCGAGGATAAAGGAGAGGGACGGAAGTCAAGCCTGAGAGCCTGAGCTGACCCCTGGAAGCTACATGGTAGGAGGAGAGAACCGACTGCTGGGAGGGAGTCGTCTTCTGAGCGCCACACTCAGCTGTAACGCACCTTCCCCTTCCCACATGGTGCACCACACGCAACCGCACACGCGCTCTAAATAAAACGCGTACGATTTCACAACGTAGTTTTTCATTGTGTGTGTGTGTCTGTAAAGGTGCCAGGAGGCCAAAGAGTGTCAAAACCCCTGGAATTGGAGTGACAACCACTCAGCGTGGGTACTGGGAACCTAACTCAGGTCCTCTGCAAGGGCAGCAAGGGCTGAGCCATCTCTCCAGGTCCCCAGCCCCGCCCCCTGCTCTGCCCAAGCACTGAGTGTGGGGCCTGGAGCTTCACACATGGTAGGCATGAGCTCTGCATCCCCAGCACCAGCCCAGCTCCCTTTCCTTTTTCCCTTCACATTTACCTATGTGTACATGTGTGTGTGTACATGTGTGTGTACATGCATCTGCATAGCATTCGTGTAGAGGTCAGCGGACAACCTGAGGGAGTTGGTTCTCTCTTCCTACCATGTGAGTATGAGGACTGCACTCGGGCTTGGTGACAAGTGCCCTACAGAGTCAACTTACCTCCCATCACGTTGTTTATTTTGAGATAGGAGCACACTAAGTTGTCCAACCTGGCCTTGAACTCGGCCTGTCGCCCAGATAGGCCTCCAGAATAGCTCATGTGACAGGCCTGGGTCACCAGTGATATTTCCTCAAGAAAGGTCCTTTGCAGGCAATTTGGCTTCAACTAGCAGGACCAGATTCCGGAAGTGAAGGCTTCATTTGAGTCTCAAGCTCCCTTAGTTTTTCTTTTCTTAAGGCAGGGATCTTACCTAGGCCAGGTTGGCCTTGAATTCTCTATAACGCCAAAGCCAAAGACTGCCTTAAATTTTGGAGACTCCCGCCCCCTCCTTTCAAGTGCTAACTTTCCCCTCTCACCTCCTCTGTCACTTTGAAAGGACTTCCAGGCAGCAGATGAACAACAGTGGTTTCTGCTGACGGACAGGGTTGGGAGGCATGGCCTGAGCAGGAGTTCCCTTGGAGGCATGAAACCCAGCTGCCAGTGTCCTCCAGGACCCAGAGAGGTGCCCCCCGCCCAGGGCTGAGTAAGGCTATGGACAGGTGTGGGTGGGAGGACGGACGCCATCGGAAGTAGACCTCAAAAGCTGCAGGGACGATGATGGAAGCCTGAACCCCACGTCTGGCCAGAGCCACAGTCTGGGAGGCTGAAGGACCGTACCGTTATGAACCACACAGATCAGCCATAGAATCCTGCTTACGGAGTGGAGGTGGCGGTGAGCTGGAGGAGCCCCAGGCTGGGTGGAACAGAAACTTGACTCTGTGCTAGGGTGGATCAGAGGGAGCAGGAGCCACGCAGGCCCAGGGCGCCTTTGCGGTACAGGGTGGCTGCTGGCACTGTCCTAGCTTGTTACTACAGTGCCTGAGCCAGTCACCCAGTAAGAGAGAAGGTTCCCTCTGGCTCACAGCCTCAGAGGTTTCTGTCCGTGATCAGCTGACCCAGCCGCTCCCAAGCTCCACTGTAGTGGTCCATCAGGGCAGAAGGGTTTGGTGGATGAAAGCCAAGCGCGTCTCAGGGAAGAGGGGGATGGGATTCCACGACCGGATTCTCGGTGCCCAAATCACCGCCCCCCTCTTCATGGATGTAACACCTCCCAGTGGCACCAAACTGGGGCCAAGCCTTCCATACATGGGGTACACTGATTCAAACCACATCAGCTCTGTAGCACCAGTGTAATTTTTACAGAAGAATCATATCCAAATCCCTGGCTAGCCTGGTGGGAGAGTGATTTGCCTGCATCTTACTCGCTGAGACATTTTACATTTATTATTTTTTTCCCATGCAGGTTTACATACGGGCAGGACAGGATTCTTACTGAAAAGAAAGGTGGGCTTCATGTGGTTGCCATGAGCAGACAAGATCTCAGCCTGGGGAAAGGAGTGCACTAGGACCTAGAGGCTCTCGGCTCCCACCGTCTTTGACACGTAAAAGGCCCTCGTTAAGTCCCCGCTGGGAGCCTCCAAGGGTCTCCAGGCCACCTCTACCCTACTGCCCGCTGGAGGGAGCCTCGGAATCGTACCCCATTACCCAGGCGGTGCTCGCTGTCACCGCCAGAGACCCAGTTCAAGTAGGGCCAGCACCTGGTGGAGGTCACACAGTGACCCAACTGTGTTCTCGGGCTGGTGGTCCCTGTTGGCTCGGGTTCTGGAGAGGGCCTTTGCGATGGCCCCCTCCACAGCGCCAGATCACTTGGCCACCCTGTTCAGGGGCACCGTGTGGCTGGGCCGGGTCTGATCTCCCTGCAGCACCCTGGCCTGGGTCCCGTGCACGGGGCGGAGGTCCCACTCGTGGCGGCGCTCGTGCGCCCTCTGGTGGCCATCTTGGGAGCCTGGGGCGCAGAGTTTCCAGACCGCAAAGGGCGGGGTGACCCAGATCCACAGACCCACTGAGTCTCCTTGTTTGCAAAAAGGAAGCATGCTTTCGTTGACACTTAAGTTCCTGGAAGCCAATGGGGGAACACCTGGGTCACCAAATGGGCGAGGAGTGCCCCCGAGGCCTGTGCCCTGGGAGGAACGGGCGGGGACCGCGCACCCATGGAAATGGTGGCTATTGTGCTGGTGTCGCAACCTACTCCCGAGCCGTGGGTCTGCCACTGGATGCCGCGCACCCTGGTGGGAGGCCTGAGGCCAGCAGGTCGAAGTGGAAGAGCCCCCAGTCACTGTTGGGGACACCGATGACCGCTGCTGGTCCCCCTTTCAAATTCTCCCTTGTTTACCGAACTTATCAGAGGCTGCAGATCAATACAGTTCGGTTCTTGAAATGTGGCAGGGACTCCGCTGTGCTGTCCTGGCAACCCGGGAGGACCACTCTACCCAGGCACAATCTTGAGCTGAGACCCTTAACCCAGTCAGACCCAGGCAACCTCCCGCGTGCTGCTGCTGCCACCGCTGCCACCGCGGGGCTGCGGGAGGGAGGTGGGAGGACGGGAGCTGCGGGGTGGCGATGGGGTGGGGGTGGGGGGCTGACCTTAGTCCCGCTTCTGCTGGGGACCTTTAAGGAAGGGAGCTAGCTGGGGAGCGAGCCTCAGGAGAGTCCACTCTACAGTACCTGCTGTCTGATGGAGTGGGTCCTTAGCTTCAGCTGGGCAGGGAGGACGGGTGGTTTGAGTCTGCAGGAATCTTGAGGCCCACAGAGCAAGGAGAGTCCCTAGGAGGAGCAGGCATTCTGCCTTGTATGGCTGGAAAGAAGGCTGGTTAGGTGGGGAGGAATGTGAGGAGGCTGGGTAATATAACAAATGAAGTTTGTTTTTAGAATTCTGGAGGCTGAGGGGGTCTAGGGAGTGTAGCTCCATTGGTAAAGCGCGTGTCTAACATGCAGGAAGCCCCGGGTTTGTGTAAAATCAGACGCCATGGTGCACATCTGTCATCCCAGCACGGGGCAGGTGGAGACAGGAGGATCAGAAGATCAAGGCCATCCTTGGTAACAGTAAGAGTCAGCCTGGGCTATGTGACCCTGTCTCAAAACCAAACCAAACCATTGTGGAGGTTGGGAAGGCTGAGATCGAGACCTGGTGGGATTTGGTGTCTGGGGAGGCTCTGTGTGCCCTCCTATGATGACACTACGTTGTTTCATCCTCCAGAGGAGACATCTGCTTGTCCTCACATGGAGGGGGGTGTGGAGGACAAAAGGCTGCTTCCTCCAACCTCTGGCTCTTCTAGAAAGACCCCAATCCTATTGGGGAGGGATCCCCGAGACACTACCTGACACTGTGGAGCTGAGACATCATTATCCAAACTGTAGACATTTCCCTCGGAGGCAGCCCATCTGAGGATGAGACTGCATGAAATGAGTTCCAGAGTGAACCACGCACTTACAGCGACAGTCATGTCCAGTTAACTTGTCCCAGCACATATTATGATGAAATGGGCCAGGCAGTTATCCCCAGAAGGGCTTGCTGAAGGGAAAGTGGCCTGCCACTCAGCGGAGTGTCTCCTCTAGATCCAATGCTGGAGTTGGTCCTGGGCTGTTGGTGCTCTTTGGGGAAATAGTGGAATCTTTAGTAGATAGGACCTCGCTGGAGAAAGTGGGTTATTTGGGGGCAGGGTGCCTTTGGAGGTGATAGAGTTCCTGTCCCTTCCTGTCCCTACCCTCCATCTACCTAGAAGTAAACAACCTGAATCCTGCACACCGCCCATTGCTGACATGCTCTGCCTTCACTGGGACCCAGAACTGATGGGATTGATGCGCTGAAATAAGTCCTTCAGCAGACCCCTTCCCCCCTCCCCAGATGGGGCTTCTCTGTGTAGTCCTGGCTGTCGTGGAACTCACTTTGTAGACCAGGCTGGCCTCGAACTCACAGAGATCCACCTGCCTCTGCCTCCCGAGTGCTGGGATTAAAGGCGTGCACCACCAGACCTTCGTTCCGGTGCTTTCTCACAACTAACCATCACAGTCTGCAGAGTCTGGGACAGCACAGGTGGGAGCCACTTGGCTTCCTGGGTCCCCATCTACCTAGAGGACACAGCACAGAGCAGTTGTCTTCCACGGCGTGGAAACTGCTTTAGTGAGTCACAGCCTGACCGAGCGCTGGTCCTGATGCTGCTCCTGCCGTGCAGTGGTGCTGTCTTGCTTATGTGGCCTGTGGCCTTTTATGCTGACCAAGCGGTGCTACTCGCTGGTGTCACTTGTGACATCAGGAAGGGCCACACACCTGGCTTCAGCTCCAGAGGTCTGGGCAGTGGAAAGCAAACGAGAGGCTCAGGGAACTGCCCAGAATTCCAAAGAAAGTGTGGATGGCACTAGGTATGGTGATGCTGCCCTTAATCCCAGCACTCAGGAGACACAGAGAGGCAGATCTCCGTGAGTTCAAGGCCAGCCACACAGTGGTCTACACAGCGGTCTACACAGCGGTCTACACAGCGAGTTCCAGGAGACACAGAGAGGCAGATCTCCGTGAGTTCAAGGCCAGCCACACAGTGGTCTACACAGCGGTCTACACAGCGAGTTCCAGGAGACACAGAGAGGCAGATCTCCGTGAGTTCAAGGCCAGCCACACAGTGGTCTACACAGCGGTCTACACAGTGGTCCACACAGCGGTCTACACAGTGGTCTACACAGCGGTCTACACAGCGAGTTCCAGGAGAGCAAGGGCTACAAAGAAATGCCTGTCAAAAAACAAAACCCCACAAAGAACAAAAAGCAAACAAATAAGAATGGATCCATGTAAGCACTGTGGTTTGGAGGGAGAGAAAGGGGAGACAGTGTCATAGCTCAAACGGGCCTGGAACTCAACTATGTGGCCCCAGGAGCCTGGCACTGAAGACAATCCTCCTGCTTCAGCTTTCTGAATGCTGGCGTTACAGATGTGAACCACCATGTCTGGTTTACATTGTCCTTCAATGTGATTGGTGGAAGTTCCTCTAGTGCAGGGTAGGGTACCACAGAATGGACATCAGCGTTAGCTGGACATTTGTGTTGTTTCCCTGTGCTGCGTCGTGAACAACAGAGACTCTTTGCTGTTTTGTTTTTTGAGGCAGGATCTCACTGTGTAGCCAAGGCTGGCTTCAAACTTTCTACCCTGCCTCAGCCTCCAGAGTACTGAGATTATAGACGTGAACCAAAGCTCATCTTTGTTTGTTTGTTTGTTTTTTGTTTTACGAGACAGGGTTTCCTGTATTGTTTTGGAGGCTGTTGGTCCAGCCCAGCCTCGAACTCACAGAGATCCGCCTGCCTCTGCCTCCCGAGTGCCTGGATTAAAGGCGTGCGCCACCACCGCCCGGCCCAAAGCTCATCTTAGGTGCTGTGTTGCACATACATTTGAGTGCGGGTCTGGGGCCTGCGGGGCAGTACTCTGAGGCTGTGCTGTGCCATCTGAAGGTGTGCTATTTGGTGTTGGTCAGGCATCTGGCACTGTGTGATGAGCTGGGTGCTGGGTGAGAGACTGGGCTGTGGACTGGAGGCGCAAAATTTCAAAGGACAGCACAGTGTGGTAGCATCTTGTGATTGCACCACTCAAGAGGAAGATCGTGAATGTGAGGCTAGCCTGGGCTATATACTGAGAGCTTGTCTCAAAGAGGGAGGGAGGGGGAGGAGGGGGAGAAGGGCTCACTGACAGACCTGAGCACTTATTGCCAACCCTGAACCCAGGACCCACACAATAGAAGAGAGAACCATGCCCTGTAAGTTGTCCTTTGACCTCCACTATTCAGCGGTGAGTGCCTTTGCCCCACATAAATAAATGAAGATTTTAGAAAGGGAAACGAGACCAAGTAAGTCCTTGCATATCCAAATATGTCCACTAGGTGGAACCAAAGCTAATAAGATCGCTTTCTGAGGCGAACTCCCAAAAAGAGCGAACAAGGTCTGACCCCTGCGCTCCTGAAGCTCGGGATGGAAACCTGGCTGGACCGCATACAGTTCTGAGAGGTTGAGACTTGGGGAGCATGGCGGCTGCAGATGGTCACACAGGCTGTGTCCGGGCCAGAGATGGGGCCGGAATGCAGCTTGTGGCACAGACTGCAACAGCCCAGGGGGGCTACAATGTCTTTCTAATCTGCACAGGTTCAGAGAGTGCTCCCACAGAGGAAGGGTAGGAACCTGCAAATCTGGGAGGGGCAGGGAATATGGGCACCACGGTTGACCTCGGCAGAGGAGTCAGCAGCCGCAGAAACAAAACGCAGGGCCAGCTGGAAGACCCGCCATGTCGGGCATGAAGGCTCAAGGATGACGCTGTAGATCCCCTTGCTCCAGATGGAGTGTGCTGTGTGGAAAACTGGAAAGACTAGGTGGACACCAGGCAGGGTACAGGTACTGAGGCAAGAAATGATTTGAAATCCTTTAAATCCTCACCCACATAAGGGCCTATCTTTGTCTCCGTGTATCTCAGAAAGGAGCAGCTGCAGTCACTAACTACAAAGCCAGCCGTGTTGTTCAGCCACACACACACACACACACACACACACACACACACACACACACACACACACACACGCAGGGCCCACACTGAAAGGTGTCTCAGGCTCCAAGCGCCAGAGACCAGGTTTGCAGAGCACTAGTTGCAGTGGTCTCAGTACATCCTACACTGTATGTGATCCCAAGACAGAGGGACAGAGGGGGAAAAAAAGGATGCTGGCAAACCAAAACAAACGCAGTGTCCCCCAAAGACAGCAGCACCCACTCTTACAGCATGGGCAGACAGTCCTCCACAGACCCTGGAGTCTGCTTCCTTCCCTTGGACCCGGGAGCTCGTGACTCAGTTGTGTGTGTTTTCTGATGGCAGGGACCCACATCCGAGGTTCATCGACCTGGGAGCCCCTGTGCACAGCCAGAGAAACCTAAGGTCTGGGTGAGGAGCTCAGAAAGCAGGACAGGGGACTGAGCCGACTTCCAGTGACTCCACTCTGGCCTTGAGCCATCCGAGCTTACAAAGCACAGCAGAGAGGAGCTCTCCCAGGCCATGCTGCCGCCACAGATTCATGAGTGAATCTCGTTAAGATACTATTTTTATTTCTCATTTTTCCGGGTGGAAATTGTTTCACAACACCTGTACTGATTAGTTCTTGTTAATTTGACAAACTAGGGTCACTGGGGAAGAGGGAACCTCCATTGAGGTTCCCTGACAGAGCCTGACAGGGAACCTGTGGGCGTATCTTGACTGATGATGGATGTGGACCGTGTCACCCCTGGGCAGGTGGCCCGGGTCGTACAAGCAAGCTGAGGAAGCCATGGAGAGCCAGCCAGCCAGTAGGCTATTGTCCCTGCTTAAGACTCCTGCCTCGCTTCCCTAGCTCATGGGCTGGGCTGTGGACGTGTAACCCAGACAAACCTTCGCTAAGTCGCTTTTGGTTATGGTGTTTGTCATAGCAATAAAGAGCAAACTAGACCGGAACCCGATAAACACAAGACCCAAAGTTCCTGGTGGCAAGTCATCTCTGTTTGCTTGGCCCTAGAAGGTTTCCGGGACTCAAGACTTGGGAGTGGCGGCACAGACCTGTAATCGTAGCTCTCAGAAGGGCGAGGCAGGAGCTATAGAGCAAGACTTTTTCCACTCCCCTGCTCAGAAGACGTTCAGTGCCTAGTGACAGAACACAGTGACTACCAGGCAGTACCAACAGAGAGGGGCTCCCAAGTCCAAGGGTGCCTCCGAGACGCCTGGGGCTTTCAGAAACACAGGCAGTGATGGCAGGCAGGCGTCGCACCCCAGAGTTTCTGGTTAGGTAAGGGTGGTGTCTGATGTTTCTCATTTCTAACAAGCTCGCCTTGTGGGCTGAAGCATGAACTTCCAGAAGGACTGGTCTCAATGCGATGCTGGGCCTGGTACCTTTGAGTTCCAAACTATTGCCGATCCCAGCATCTCCTCCAGAAACTGGCCCAGCGGGGTGGTGGCTTTTATTGTTAGCCAAGGAAAAGCCTGGAGCCTCCCTGAAGAGGTGAGTGTGCCCTTGGGCAACAAGGCTCAGTCCAGAAGGGCCAGGCCCGGCCTTGTGAGAGCCGTGGTCTCATTTATTGAGTTAAGAGCAAACTGAAATGCGCTCCACCTGTCAAGGGGGTGATGCCCAGAAGATAGGGCTTGGAATACTTCAAGACCAGCCTCTGGGAAAGGAAATCAGTGGCTGGAGTTTTAATTCCAGAAGCTGCAACCTCCATTTTTTTTTTTTTTTTGAGTTGTGGGGATGGAATCAAGGGCCAGGTGCATGCTGGCACTCAGGCGGGGTAGCACTGCTGGTCCTGGGCTTCTTCTTTTTCTTGCTTTTGTTGAGTCAGGCTAGCCTTGGACTTCTGACCCTCCCCTTAGTTCTCAAGTGCTGGCATTACAGGGTTGTGCCCCGAGCCTGGCCATTATTAAAAGCCTCCTCTCAAAAAAAAAAAAAAAAAAAAAAAGCCGGGTGATGGTAGCCCACGCCTTTAAACCCAGCACTTGGGAGGCAGAGGCAGGTGGATCCCTGTGAATTTGAGACCCGCCTGGTCTACAGAGTGAGTTCCAGGACAGCCTCAAAAGCTACAGAGAAATTCTGTCTCGAAAAAAACCAAACCAAACCAATACAAGAGAGACTATGAACAGCTAAGGCAGTCCTGAGGGTAAGAGCCCTGCTGGGGACATTAAAACACCTGACCTTGGGGCTGGAGACAGGGCTCATCAGTTACGAACTCTTCCAGAGGACCCTGGTTCAATTCCCAGCACCCACATGGCAGTTCATAACTGTCTGTTATCTACAGTTCCAGGGGATCTGACACCTTCATACCAATGCACATAAAATAAAGTTAAATAAATTATTTAAAATGAAATAAAACACCTGACAACAAAACAAAAACAAAAATCTGACTTCAAGTTGTACTACAGAGCTATAGTGACAGAGAACCTCGTGCTTCCATACAAAGATAACTAGACTAGTGGAACAGAACAGACGACTCTGAAATAAAATGACAAAGTTACGTCCACTTGAATTTTGACGAAGGAGCCGGGCGGTGGTGGCGCACGCCTTTAATCCCAGCACTCGGGAGGCAGAGGCAGGCGGATCTCTGTGAGTTCGAGGCCAGGCTGGTCTACAGAGTGAGTTCCAGGACAGCCTCCAAAACAATACAGAGAAACCCTGCCTGGTAAAACCAAAACCAAAACAAAACAAAAAACAAAACAAAACAAAAAACCAATGCACTGAAACGTTTTCAAAGAAAGCAGGGAATTCCATGTAAGATACTGGGGCAGACAAGAACTTTTCACACAGAACACCAAGAGCACAGGAACCAGCCTCAGTGTCAACACAAGGGACTACAGGAACAAACATTTCTGCCCAGCAAAGGCCACAACCAGCAGAGCCGAGCATGGTAAAGATTATTCCCTACCTTCACTTCTAACAAGGGGCCAATATCCAGAACATACAAAGAATTGTAGAGTACCATTTGTTTTGCTTTGTTTTGAGACAGAGTCTCACTATGTAGCCTTGGCTAACCTGGAACTATGTAGATAAGGCTAGCCTGGAACTCATGGAGATGTGCCTGCCTCTGCGTCCTGAGAGCTTGGATTAAAGGCGTGCGCCATCACACCCAGCAAGAATTGCAGAAATTAAACACCAAGGGAATAAAATTATAATAAACAAATGGGCAAATGAACTGAATAGACAGCTTTTCAAAAAAGAAACCCCAAATGGCTGAAAGGGGTAAACTAAACTCAAGGGCTTCACTTCTAATAATTTAGAAATAAAGGGACCAGACCGTCACTCAGCCCCTGCTGTAGCCGCCATGACAGGCTACAGAAAAGTCACGTAGGCCTCTGACACAAGGAAACTCCAGATCCTCTGGCTTCCCAGAGTCTAGGGCCAAAACTGAACACAAAGAATCTCCAGACTCCCCCACCCAGCCTCCTAGATGCTTGGTTCCTGGGAACTGTTTGACCACAAAAGAAACTGCAGGGGAGACCAAAACCTCCCCTGTAGTCTCCAGGATACAGTTCTGAAAACTATTGGTATCTACGTACAACAGGTCACCTGCAAGTAATAAGACAATGCCATAGAAACCACAGAATGTTCCCTCTCAGCACTGACCAATGAAAATAATTGGTACACAGGTATTTCATGCCAAAATATGACTTTGAGAAATTTTCCTGATTGTTCCCAAGTGTCAACCAATCAGAAACCAACCCATGCCTACTGATGTAATCCTTAACTTTTGTCTATAAAACCTAGCGGTAGACAGGGAACTTCACTCCCTCTGGGGGCTGTTGTGACAGCTAGCCAGACGGGGTCCCTGTCATGGGTGGATGAGCGATCATTAAACCTTGCTTTTGCAGTTTAGTGGGTCTGTCTTCCAGGAGGTCTCTGGGGACTTTGCAACTTGGGCACAACAATGGCCAAATAACTATTTCAAAAAGTGTTCAATATCCCTAGCCAGCAGGGAAATGCAAATTAAAATTACTTCGAGATAATATCTCCCTTCTGTCAGAAAGGCTGTCAACAAACTAGACAGTAAATGTTAGGAGGATATGGAGAAAGAGACCTCTGTTCACTGTTGGTGGGGTTGAGCGGGGCGTGGTGGAGCACTTTAATCCCAGTGCTGGAGGGTTGTTCACTGTTGGTGGGGTTGAGCGGGGCGTGGTGGAGCACTTTAATCCCAGTGCTGGAGGGTTGTTCACTGTTGGTGGGGTTGAGCGGGGCGTGGTGGAGCACTTTAATCCCAGTGCTGGAGGGAGAGGTTGGGGCAGGGGGATCTTGGTGAGTTTGAGACCATCCTGGTCTACAGAGTGAGTTCCGGGACAGACACAGCTCTACAGAGAAACCCTGGAAAGAAAAAAAAAAGTACAAAGTTCGCACTTGTCCGGTTTCAGTGAGTTTCTGACAGCCTGCAAGTTGGAAGGCAATAGCTTTGACTCACTGGTCCCCTGTGAAAGGGGGCCCTACCCAGTTTTTTTGTTTGTTTTTGAGACAAGGTTTCTCTGTGTAGCTTTTTTTTTTCCCCCGACAGGGTTTCCCCATAGTGTTTTGGAGTCTGTCCTGGAACTCGCTCTGTAGACCAGGCTGGCCTTGAACTCACAGAGATCCTCCTGCCTGTGTCTTTCCAGTGCTGAGTTTAAAGGCGAGCGCCACCACCTCCTGGCGCCCATGCCCAGTTTTAATAAATTGTTATTGAATGAGACAGAGACCCTGATGCAAGCTGCTCCTAGGCTGTGAGAAGCCTGATGACATCCCTGTCCCCAATTCAGCACCCAGTTACACATGCCAGGCTGAGGCATGGGTAGCAGGGGGCAACAGGGTGACAGTCTGCGGCTGTAAGAACCCATTTATCTTCCACACAGCTCAGGTACCAGCGCCATGCGGATGCCACGCCTACTGCCACCTGTGCCACGCATTAGCGGCTTCCCAGGTGCTGAGTCTGCTCTACTTCCTGCTAGAGAAGTGACACTCCTTACAGGAGGCACCTACCTTTCGTGTTGGAACCGGCGCCAGTCCCTCTGCTCAGGGTTATTGTAGCAAGGTCCAAAGGGAGAAAACGGCCCACATGTCCACTTCCTGCAGCAGGCTGGGCTCTGGGGGACCGCAACAGCTGCTGAGGGGGTGCAAAGGCCAAAGGAGGCACCTTCCAACTCCATTTAACTATTTTTATTGCTTACTGGCTGTCAAAGGTGTTTTACACGTACTTCCTTCAACCGGTCAAGAACACCCTTCAGGGCTATTATTTCCTGGATAATCAGAGGTCACAGGTCAACTGGAAGACAAACTACCTCCCATGGTGTGTGGGGATGGTTTTCTCACAAGAGAGCTTTTGAGAACGCTCAACCAGTTGAGATGGATTTTTTTTCGTTTTTTGAGACAGGGTTTCACTGTATAGGCCTTGCTGACCTGGAATTCACTCTGGAGACCAGGATGGCCTCGAACTCAAGAGAGTCGCCTGTCTAGTGTTGGGATTAAAGGTGTGCTCACCACCGCCCAGGTGTTTTCTTTTTTCCTGAGACAGCCTTGCTCTGTGGCCCTGGCACTCAGAGCAACCCAGGCTTGAATTCATGATTAAAGAGCCTCCAGCTAGAGAGGGTCTTCTTACCCTTTTCCCTTCTAGATAGGGTCTTACAGTTTTTGAAATCCTGGTCATGGTGTCATTAGAATTGAACATTGACTAGGAGGGAAAAAAAGCTCTAAGGGACCTACACTAAGGCTCACACAACCCCACACAGACATACACATTAAAAAATGAAATTAAGCCGGGTGTTGGTGGTACACACCTTTAGTCCCAGCATTATGGTGGCAGAGGGAGGTGGATCTCTGTGAGCTTCAGGACAGCCAGAAGTCCAGAGAAACCCTGTGTGGTAGTTTGAATGTAATTGGTCCCCATAACCTCAGAGGGAGTCGCACTACTAGGAGGCGTAGCTTTGTTAGAGGAAGTGTGTCACTGTGGTGGCAGGCTTTGAGGTTTCCTATGTCCAGTGTCTCAGTCGACTTCCTGTTGCCTGCAAGATGTAGGACTCTCAGCTACTCCACCAGACCCATGTCTGCCTGCATGCCACCATGCTCCCCGGCATGCTGCACTATACCTCTGAGACTAAGCTGCCACCACCACCTCAATCAAATGTTTTCCTTTGTAAGAGTCGCCATGGTTGCCAGGCGTTGGTGGCGCACACGTTTAATCCCTGCACTCGAGAGGCAGAGGCAGGTGGATCTCTGTGAGTTTGAGGCCAGCCTGGTCTACAGAGCGAGTTCCAGGACAAGAGTCATCATGGTCATGGTACCTCTTCACAGCAATAGAAACCCCAAATTCAAGACACTCTATCTTGAGAAACAAACAAACAAACAAAACACCAAAATTAAAATATATGTAAATGGACAAACATCAATCTAACAGTACAGAAACTTATACATATGGAAAAAAGCAAAAATGCATACAGGAATAAAAACTAACAACTTAAAACTTCTATGCACACACACACACCACACACACTAGAATTGGGAAATGTTTTTAAACCTTTTTGTGTACAAGTGTATATGTGGGAGGGTGTGCCATGATTTGAAATGTGGAGGTCAGAGAGCAATTTTCAGAAGTCCTCCTCCCACCCTGGGGATTGAACTCAGGTCCTCGAGATTGGTGGCAGGTGCTTTTATCCACTGAGCCATTTGCAGCCTTGTAAACTATGTGTATATTTAGAGGTGGCCTATGTGGCCCTAGCTATCCTAGAGACCAGTCTGGCCTCAAACCCACTGAGAGGCACTTGGCTCTGAGTAATGGAACTTAAGGCACGTACTACCACACCCAGCTTAAACTCAATTAAATACAATCATATAAAATTATCCAATGATGGCTCAGTGGTTGAGAGAGCTTACTTTTCTTGCACAGGTTCAGGTCCCATCATGGCAGGTCACAGCCATCCCTAACTTGTTCCAGTGTATCTGACACCCTCTTCTGACCTCCGTGGGCACCATGCAGACTTGTGTACACAGGCATACGTGCAGGGAACACACACGCACACAATAAAAATAAATCTAAAAAAAATTGCTTAATTGAAATGGGTAAAGGACGCAGGAAATTTTCTTTTCTTTTTTGGTTTTACGAGACAGGGTTTCTCTGTATTGTTTTGGAGGCTGTCGTGCAGCCTGGCCTCGAAATCACAGAGATCCACCTGCCTCTGCCTCCCAAGTGCTGGGATTAAAGGCGTGCGCCACCACACAGGAAATTTTCAGGAGAGGAAATTCATGCCAGCAGAGGGCACCAGATCTCATTCAAGGTGGCTGCTAGTCACCATGTGGTTGTTGGGAATTTAACTTAGGACCTCTGGAAGAATAGTCAGTGCTCTTAACCGCTGAGCCATCTCCCCAGCCCCCAGTAGAAGAAATTCAATCAACAGAAGGAATGCTCTATCCTATTAGCAGTTACCAGGGAAACACCGTGAATTTCATTTTTTTAATTAAACTTTATTATAGTGTGTATGTGTATGAGGGCATATACATGCCACAGTTCACATGTGGAAACTAGAGGACGACTTTGTGGAACACGGGTCTCTCCTGTCCTCACGCGGGGTTCTGAGGATGAACTCAGCTGGTCAAGCAAGCACAGAAGAGAGAGCCTCACCTTCGGAACCACCTGCAAACTCCAGGCTCCAAATTCTTCCTGGGCACTGATGCCCAGGTGGAGAAACATCTGTGGCTAACCTCGCCTGACGGGCTACAGTCAAACAGGCAGACTCCACGTATGAAATACACTCTTCTTCAGGCTAAGAGTGTAACATGCATATCAAACATCAAACAGAAATGACTATCGTGCTCACACTCAGGCCCAAGGCATCTCATAGTATCTATAGAAACATTCCAATATCTGAAAACGCCTAGAACCAGAAACATTTGTGTTATCCAGCATGTAGGATACTGGTTATTTGACCTGTATTTAGTATCTGCAAAAGTTTTCCAAAACTACCTAGAATTTCTTTAGAAGAGATTTATTTTTATTTATGTGTATGCATGTCTGTGTTTGCACTAGTATGCTCACAGGTGTATGGATGCCCAAGGAGGCCAGAAAAGAACACCAGATTCCCTGGAACTTAAGTTATAGTTGTGAGCAGCCTGATGTGGATGCTAGGAACTGAACCCGGGTCCTCTGGAAGAGCAGTACCATCTCTGTAACCACTAGGTATACTTTTAAAGTTAACAATGTGTACATGTATAATTCAATGTGTACTGATTATTCAGAAATACAACAAATGTTTCAACTTGTACTTCTACCTCATTCTGACTGCCTACATTCAAAACGAGCGTTCATCCAGGAGCAGTGGTTCATGCCTGTGGTCCCAGAACACAGGAGGCTGAGGCAGAAGCATCATTGTGAGTTTGAAGCCAGCCTGGGCTACAAAGTTAGACCCTGGACAAAAAGGGCAGTGTCAATTCCATGGCAAAGCCAGCCCACTTAATTTCCTGTACCAAATTAAGAACCTGATCAAATAATTCAAACAGTCAATTCACGGCTCACAGATGGTATGTACCCTCATAAGATAACCAATTCACGGCTCACAAAGGGCTGTTCGACCTCATAAAATGGAGGTAGTTCAGTGCACCTACATTTTATCATAACTGGAAAATATGGCTAAGCGCTTGGAAACTGCCAGAACAATGAGATCAAAGCACGGTTATGTAAGAGGGGCAATAATTTACTCTAAAAAAACCAAATAAACTTTCTCTTCTCTCTTCCCACTGCTCGCCTGGGGCAGGCAGGGCTTTTCCTGTCTCTCTCTTCTCTTCTGTCCTCTGTCTCTGCGTCTCTTCACCTCTTTTCTCTTTCCTTACCCCCCCTTTTAATAAAACTTCTCACTTAAAAAAAAAAAAAAAAAAAAAAAAAAAAACCAAATAAAGCAAACAAAGTAACCCAACCCAATTCAGCAAAAGGACTGCAGGTAAAAAAAAGTTAACAGGAGCTAGAGATGCTCAGTGGTTAGTTGCACTGGCTGCTCTTCCAGAGGACCTGGGTTCAGTTTCCAGCATCCACACAGTAACTCAGCTGTCTGAAATCCTGCTCCAGGGTGTCCAATGCCTCTTCTGACCTTTGCATGAACTAGGTGGGAACATGATGCACAGGCATACATATAGGCAAACACCCATACACATGAATAAATAAATTTAAAAAGTCTGACACTGGCTGGGTACAGTCTTACACATCTATACTCTCAGCACTCAGGGCAGAAGCAGGAGGACGAAGAATTCAAGGCAGCATGGGTTACAATAGTAAGTCTGAGGCCAGCCTGGGCCACATGCCAACATTCTAACGTCTAGTTACTGATTCATACGCATTTTAAAAAGTTTGTGACTAGAAGTGAATTAAGATTTGCTCTACCCCTAATAGATACACTGGCATGCATTTTTAGGCTGCATTAAAAGAAAAGCTTTGGAATGAAGCAAAGATGGTCTGGGCTGCTACAGCGTCACATCCTAATCTTCAGAGACAACTGCAGCCATTTATGATCTAGATGCAGCTGCTTCTTCTCTTCTGTAAGGTGGGTGAGGAAGACACAAGCTCGGCCTCCAGAGTAAGCGGCTATCACAACAGCTCCCCTTAACCGTTCTTGGGTTTGACACCAAGGTATACCACACGGCTATCAACATAATCAGCTCACTTGTCTCCAAATTTCAAAACAAAACAAAATGCAGAAACATAAAACAAACCCTAGTACCTTGCATCCAGTGTGGTCTTAAGCTCTGTGACCACCTATACCAATTAGAGGCTACACACCCCAGGAGCTATTATAAAATAGACTATCACCCCACATCACAGCAAAGACCAGACAGGGCAGCTCTGCAAAATGACTTTATAAGCTGGTCATCTAGGATGAACAGCCACACTTCTCATTGAAAGTCCATTGCAACTCACAGGGAAAACTAGCTGATCAGAAAGAGTTTGGTATTCTTCAACTAAACAAACAGAAAAGACCATCTAAGGCCTTTCTTCTTATTCTATCTAAATGCAGCTTCAGGGCACTGTATTAAGAGAAACATCAACAAGTTACAGATAAACATTTTAATTGATTAAATATATTACTTTCACGATCTTTTTGAAATCGCACTTGGACGGGTACTAATCAACAGCCAACGGTGATAAAAAAGTTTAGAACCAAAATGTTCAGATATGAGCGCATGACATAGACTGCTATGTAAAGTGACATACACTGCTCCCTCCCAAGAACAGTATTTCTAGAAGACAATTTATCTTAATATGTGCAAGGACAAAACTGTAATCAAAGGCTGAAAGAAATATATATTAGTGCCTGCTTTTTAAAAGTTTATTTTACATTTTAAATACAGTATTTTTCTCATTAAAAAATTCTAACTCTGTGGTTTCTATATATACATAAGAGCTGTGGTGCAGCCTAATGAATATTCTGGATGTAACAGCATAGACATTTGACTACTTCTGGATCAAAATTCAAAAACATAGATTAAGCACTGGTTAGGAGAAAAAAAAATCCAGTTTCTTAACAACCAAAAGAGAACACATTTAAATACCTATAAAACCAGGTATTAAAAGCAGAAAGAAATGCAGCTGACGAACACCTGCAGCCTGACTGTAGTGAACTGTGCACACTGTAGCTAGCCAATGGGATCCCTGGTGGAAGCAGTCTGTGATGTCAAAACTAAATCTAAGTTTTTCAGTGACAAAATAACACAAGGCATATACTGTCTCTGTCACTATTTACCTATCCCACCCTCCCTCTGTATACTTAACCACTTATACAGATTAGAAATAATGAATATGGATTTTTTTTTCTAAGAAAACCAAAGACGTACCTTTTCCCATCAGCAAGACACACTACAGATTAAAGCTGTAACATCTAAGCAGGGGCCTGTGCATTTCCAATTTTCTCTAATATGTAATTCCAAACTGGGATCGTGGAGTCTGTGCCCTAATAATAAATAGGAAGGAATTTGAACTGTCCCTGGCAGTGATTTTCTATTAGTGCGAAGGTACTCCTCAAATGCTGAATTACATTAAATGCTTTTGCATATTTTAATTCAGTAGGTGCCAATATGAGTTCATAAAACTCCTGGCTGTATGCTTTTTACACAAAATAAGTTCAATTTGAGATGTTTCAAAGCTATATCAAAAACAAAACAAAACAAAAATCCAACTAGTTTCGTTAGCAGTAGTGTGAATGGTAAATGAAGAAAAGGCCTGAGAGTCGGAGGGACCTGTAGAAAGGGTGCTTAGCTGTCCTATGTATCTTTACATGTCAATTATCTACTGAGTTTGAATAGTCTAAGTTTAAGATTCTCTCAGAAAATAATTCTCTGTAACATAACTAACTAAATAGCTGTATCCAAAGCAAAAACAACCTGGGTCACTCAGGTAAGACCAAGTTGAGGTCATTTCTTTTTCTACTATAATCCATGAAGTCTTGAGTTTTTAAGTTTCAAATTGTTGAGTTTCAATCAAAGCTGATGTAGACTACAACAGCAGCATTCCTAATAGTGCTGTACCTGTGGGCTCTGGGAGAACGCGGAGCAGACAGCAATGGACTAACACCAGCCAGGTTGGGTTGACCCTGGGATGTTTATTTTGGAGGCTGAGTATCTAGCACGTAGCTCACGTAACTCCAGTATCCACTAGTGGCTCTGCTGGTCAGCACCCATGGGCTAGACGAGTCTTCCGAACTGTTTTTAACCTCAGAGCATCAATGCTAGAGTCTCAGACAATCCTGGTTCCCAGAAAGAGTTCACAAGCCATCAGAACAAAATCAAGAAGGTAAACACTGACTCCAATGCGCCACCAAAGTCAAAAGAAATTAATGTCATCTTCTGTCCAGTCTTAAGACTCCAGGCTCTGTAACATCAGCTTTATCTAGTGTAATAGACTCTGTAGTAGACTGACTTGGACCTCCACAAGGAGTAGGAGTTATCAAACTTGAGGAGATAGACTCCCCTCCCTGGATACTGGTGGCTGCCTGCATACACTTCCTCATGACAGTCCCGCCGGTACACAGGCACAATCTCATCCAACAGAGGCTTGTTGGCATTCTTTTTGGCTTTCTCTTCACAAGTGACATTTTCTGTGAGAAAGGGAAAAACAGACATAAGTCAAATGATAGATCCAGGAAAATCACCTTATGCATCAAGCAATGAAACTGCACTCTCTGAGAATCTGTTAGGAATTAAGTCTCCAACTCTTGCACCAAGGCATGCATTAGTCACTTGAGTGCCTGATCCCACTATGCACAGGTGCTGGGCTCTGGAGTCCAGTGACAAATGTCAGGTAGGGTAACAACCTGTACCCTAGTCCTTTAGGTTATCACTGCTCACATTTCCCAGCCTTATTTTTCCCATGCCATATCCACTCAATTCCTAACTCCTACTTACATAAAACTATCTTGCTCATGAAACACCAAAGACAATGCTATGCTGATCTCTTCCACAATGAGGCCACCATCACTTTAGAAACAGTGGAAGGGAGCCTGGGCAGACAACTATTTCTGTGTATCTTAATATACAAACCCCAGTAGTGAGGCATTCAGACACAGCCACAAATTCAATTATTTCAACTAAGCCTGTTTAACACAAAGATGATACAAACAGATAAAAAAATCAGCTCTGATCACAGACTGTTACTGTTACTAGTTTTATTGGCTATAATGGTACCAAGATGGGGGAAAACACTTCTAGAAGCTTGTAAGAATGAGATAATTATGCCAAATTGTCTCAGTCTAAGATATTATATATAAACAACCTCAAGGAAAAGAGGTCAATGGAACTTCAGCATAGAAGATAAAAGACTGTCAGGTTTATAACATGGCAGAGTAAATCCTGGCAACATCTATTAATTGTATGTCAATGGCCACAGTCAGGAATTTTAAAAGCATGAGAAACTCTCAAGGGGAATTTGAGGAAATAGGACCAATTATGTTATGTGGCACCTTGGAATAGATCTTGGAACATTAGTTAAAAACTAAAAACAAATAAAATCTGACAGACAAATTTACCAACACCATTATCAATATTGGTTCATTAAGATAAACATATTACTGGGTGTTGCTGGTGCATGCCTTTAATCCCAGCACTGGGGAGGCAGATGCAGGCAGATCTCTGCAAGTTCGTGGCCAGCCTGGTCTACAGAGCGAGTTGCAGGACAGCCTCCAAAACAATACAGAGAAACCCTGTCTCAGAAAAAAACAAAAAACAACAACAACAAAGATAAATATATTGAAGATTGGAGAGATGGCTTAGTTGTTAAGAAATTAGCTGTAGCTTTAATCCCAGCACTCGGGAGGCAGAGGCAGGCGGATCTCTGTGAGTTCAAGACCAGCCTGGTCTACAAGAGTTAGTTCCAGAGGACCCAGGTTTAATTCTCAGCAACCACATGGTAGCTCACAACCATCTATAGTGGGATCTGATCCCCTCTTCTGGCATGCTGGTGTACATGCAGACAGGGCACTCATATATATTAAATACTGAATAAATAAACGTGAAGAAAAAAAAGATAAATACAATGTACAATTTAATAAGTTAAAAATGCCAGGCAGTGGTGGTGCACACCTTTAATCCCAGTACTCAAGAGGCAGAGGCAGGTGGATCTCTGTGAGTTTTAGGCCAGCCTGGTCTACAGAGTGAGTTCCAGGACAGCCAGAACTGTTACACAGAGAAACCCTGTCTTGAAGAAACCAAACCAAAACAACCCTCTACCCTCCCAAAAAAGGTAGGAGATGTAGAAAAGTGGCTCATGCCTACAATTCTATCCCAAGGGAAACCGGGGCAGGTCTGGTCTACAAAGTGAGCTCCAGGAATGGAATATGGGTAGGCAATGCCATTTTCTCCTCGAGACACACACAGTAGAGCTAAGGTCAAGGACCTCAGCTATCTTTTACCAGTTCTTTTTAAGCTTAAAATTCCCTTATATTTTAATTTTTATTTGTGTGTGCGTATACCTACTTGTCAGTATGTATACCATATACAATCAGGTGTGTGGAGCCGGATGGGGGTGTCCAAACCCTGGAACTGAAGTTGCAGGCAGTTCAGAGCCCATCAGTGGTGGGAACTGAACCTGAGTCCTCTGTAAGAGCAGGAAGAGCCATCCATCACTCCAGCTCCCTTTACCAGTTATTGCCCCAATGTCAATAACCCCAAAACTGTTATCAGTCAGGGGTTCAGAACAAAAAGTAATTAAAAAAAAATTCTAATGGGCAAGGCAGAAGAACATTAACCAAACCTCAGAGCAACTTATTTTCCTCCTCCTTACTTTTTAGAAAAGATTTATTTATTGTATGTGTATGGGGCTCTGACCTGCATGTATACATGTACAAGAGTGCATGCCTGGTGCTGGCAGAAGCCAGAGGAGGACACTGGTTCCTCTGGATGTAGTTATGGGCGGTTACAAACAACCATGTGGGTGCTGGGAATCAAGCCTGCGTCCTCTGCTAAAGGGAATGCTCCTAGTTGCTGAGCCATCTCTCCAGCCCTTTCCCCTTAGGTTTTTGAGACATAGTCTCTCTTAGTAGGCCAGGCTGAACTGGAATTCACTATATAGTCCAAACTAGCCTCAAACACATCATGATCTTCCAACCTCAGCCTCCTCAGTGCTGAGATTACAGGTGAGAGCAATCACATCTGGCCAGAGCTAAGAACTAACTTTGTCTCTTTTCCATTTTTATTTCCACAGTGTTGGGCTCTTTTATATACAGAACATAAACCCTACCACTGAAAATACCCTTCAGCAAGATTCTTATATGGTGGTCACAAAGCTCTTTCAGACAAACACAAGCTTTCCTTCTTTTTTGAGACAGGCTTTCTCTGCATATTCCTGGCTATCCTGGAACTATCTCTGTAGACTAGTTTGGTCTCAAACTCAGATATCTGCCTGCCTCTGCCTCCCGAGTGCTGGGATTAAAGGCATGCACCACCACTGCCTGGCTTAAAAAAAAAAATCTTAAAAACAACAAAATGCCAAGCCAGAGGTGGTGGTGCACACTTTAATCACAGCACTTAGCAGGCAGATGCAGGTAGATTTCTTTGAGTTTGAGGCCAGTCTGGTCTACGTAATGAGTTCTAGAATAGTCAGGGCAACACAGTGGTACCTAGCCTTAAAAAAAAAAAAAGAAGAGGAAGAGGAAGAGGAAGAGGAAGAGGAAGAGGAAGAAGAAGAAGAAGAAGAAGAAGAAGAAGAAGAAGAAGAAGAAGAAGAAGAAGAAGAAGAAGAAGAAGAAGAAGAAGAAACGCAAGACAAAACAGCAAATGTTTTGATATTCACCAGGTCAAACCTGGACCTGTGAAGTAATTAAGGAATTGAATTTCCTGGGATGATAGTCAATCTGCAGGATGTATGGAAATTCCTTGAACACTATGATGGCTCACATAGAAAATGGCATAGAACAAATCAGACTGACTAGTATGAATTGTTAAAATACATAATAAATGTCTATGGTCTAACTGTTCTATTTGCTCCCATATGTGACCCAGTGGTGTCAAAGTGTGCAATGTGATTTAAAAGCACTTTATTTTAATTAATTAGTTAATTAATTATTATCTTATGGACAATGGTATGTTGCCTGCATGTATGTCTGTGTCAGGGTGTGGGATTCCCTGCAGTTGGAGTTACAGACAGTTGTGAGCTGTCATGTGGGGCTGGGAATTGAACTTTGAACTGGGAGCCTGTGGGAGAGAAACCAGTGCTCTTAACTGCTGAGCCGACTCTCCAGGCCCAAGAGCAACTGGTCTATTTTTAAAGTAATATGGACTCATGTCCATTCAATGCACTTCCAAGAATAACTTTTTTGTTTTTGTTGTTTTTTGTTTTTCGAGACAGGGTTTCTCTGTATTGCTTTGGAGGCTGTCCTGGAACTGGCTCTGTAGACCAGCTGGCCTCGAATTCACAAAGATTCACCTGCCTCTACCTCCAGAGTGCTGGGATTAAAGGCATCCACCACTAACGCCCAGCCGCGTGACATTTCAAAAATACTATCTCCTCTCTGTCATGACATCCAAGTCTAGTTTCACTGTATTCAGGTTTCTCTCCTGCCCACCAGTTGCCAAATAATAGAGTACCCTCGTACACGAAGAGTTCAGCAGAAGAACGCTCATGGCTACCGGAGATGGACAAAACCCTACCTTCCTCCTCTTCATCGTCGTCACTGGACTCGCTGACATGCACGCTGACAGCAGCATTTGGAGAGTCTGTCCACTCAAAATAAACCCCAAACCCAATGTCATAACTGTCTGTAGCAAATTCCCAGAAGAGGTATGATCCTTCTTCATGAGTGGGGACTCTAACGGTGACTACTTCTCCTCGTCGTACTGTGATCACAGAATCTGCATCCTGCCGAATCTTTTCTTTAAAGTCTTTGATCTGTGGTCTTGTCCACATGGATGGAGCTGCAATCACTGGAAGAGATTCTAAAGGCAACAGGGTTTACAAAAGCTGAAGAGAAAAGGCTCTTACACCTGCACAGGGCACCTGTGTTCTGACACCAAGGACAAATAGCTCAGACCAAAGATGGAGGGGAACAGAAAAGCCTCTGTGGTTATTATAAAATCCAAGGTCAGCTATTCGGAGATCATCACAGCACAATCTTACAAGTGATTTCTCCTAACACTCTGCTTTCATTTCACTCTATGTGTTGAGAAGTCTTAATCTGGAGCATCCTGAGGTCCTAAGGCCTTTCTGAAAAGAGCTAAGAGAAAAAGAAAACCCTGAACAATCTTAGAACCACCTGGGAGGGACAAATGTCACGTGTACTGCCGCAGGCAGCAGATTTTCCACTTAAATTAGTCAGACTTACTAACAAAAGGATTTCCTCCCATTTGTAAACACTGGCAGGGCTGTAGCTCAACTGAGAGTGCTTGCCTGGCACTCACAGATCCCTGGACCAATTACTAGCACTACACAAACTAGGATGTGGAGTTCAAAGTCATCTTAGCACAGGGAGCTTACGACTACCCTGAGCTGTCCCAAAACAAAACAAGAGTTGTGGTGGAGCATGCCTTTAATCCCAGCACACACACTGCAGCAGAAGCAGATAGATGTCTCTGAGTTGGAGGCCAGCCAGAGCTACATAGTGAAATGCTGTCTCAAATCAAAAACAAAACAAAACAAAACAAAATCCCATGAGATGCCTCAGCAGGTAAAGGCACTGCCACCAAGCTTGAGAACTTGAGCTTATTCATCAGAATCCACACACTAGAGGGAGAAAAAACAATTTTGCAAGTTCTCTTCTGACCTCCTTGTGTGTGCACATACATACACAGAATAAACGAACTAATGTGAAACAAATAGTGGCATAAACTCTGGTAAGAGACCAAAGAAGGTCTTTTCTGAAGCTATTTCTCTGTTACTTGTTCTAAAAAGTCAAGGAAGAGCAGAATGGGTTTCAGGAATCTTCCTTGGCTAAGTATGCTTAGATCCATCATTGCACGAAGAGGCTAAAGTGAAAAAACAAAACCAAATAACAACAACAAGAACCCTATTTGAATTTCCCCCATCCTCAACTGCCTAAAATTAAAGTTAGGAAAATTATACTTTAAAGAAACTAATGGTCACAGAACAGTCCCAGAACTAGGAGCTGTAATTGGTGACTCTGACAGATGTCTAAAGGAACAAATTTCTGCTAGGATAGATAACGGGCATGTAGCACCACACCCAGTTTTATGTGCTGCTTCAAATGGAACCCAGGGCTTCGTGAATGTTAAGCAACTAAACCTATCCCCAGCCCCGATATTCTATGTCTGTGTCAACAGCGCACATGTAAGTGCTCTCAGAACCCAGTCAGAACCAGTCTTCCTGGTTTTTGCTTTTCATGAGGTCTAGAGAATGACTTCTGGATGGACAAACAGATATGCTAAACTATACCTTTTGGTCCATTTTCCAAGGCTTCTTCTGCCACTTCTGGCTCAGTTTCTTTTTCAGAATTGACAGTGTGGGTTTTGGCCTGTCCATTAACTGACATCATGTCACTTGCTCCAGTTGCATTCACTTTTGATGATGTAGGCAATGAGGCCCCAGTCACTGCTACTTCTTGTTGCTTCTGTAATGCTGCCTACAAATTGAGAAGAAGTTAAGATCCTCTCATCAGAAAGGCTAACACTACCAGGAGTGAGGTGTGACGCACGCATTCACTCTACACTAAAGCATGCTAAGAAATTACTAATTAACTTTGCCAGTTTTTATCATATCTGTAATAAATATTAATATACTACCAGTTGACAACTAAACATGATTAAACTCAATCTCAGATAAAATTACTAAAGGCAAAATTAAGTACCGTAGCATGCCACTGCCTTCTAAGGGCATGTGTCACCATGCCCAGCTGTGATATATATATATATATATATATCTTCTTAATACATATATATATATATATATTCTTAAAACTGAGAAGAGCCGGGCGTTGGTTGTGCACGCCTTTAATCCAGCACTAGGGAGGCAGAGGCAGGCGGATCTCTGTGAGTTCGAGGCCAGCCTGGTCTACAGAGCGAATCCCAGGACAGCCTCCAAAGCCACAGAGAAACCCTGTCTCGAAAAAACAAAACTGAGGAGAAGAAAATGTTTTTTGTTTATTTTAAAAAATAAAATTCAACTACATTCCCAGCACTCGGGAGGCAGAGGCAGGCGGATCTCTGTGAGTTCGAGACCAGCCTGGACTACCAAGCGAGTTCCAGGACAGCCTCCAAAGCCACAGAGAAACCCTGTCTCAAAAAAACCAAAAACAAAACAAAACAAACAAACAAAAAATTCAACTACATATAGGGCATAATGGCACACATCATTAATACTGGCACTCAGAAGGCAGAGTCAGGCAGATCTCTGTGAGTTTGAGGCTAGCCTGATCTACATAATGAATGCTAGGCCAACCAGGGATACACACTGAAACCCTTTCAAACTACAAAACTGGGTATGCTAAGTATGCCTGCACCAAGCACAGCACTCACAGGCTGAAGTAGAAAACAACAACAAAAACCTAACCACTTTACTCTCCCCATCCTCACCCTTAACTGCTGAAAATTTAAATTAGGAAAATTATACCTCAAAGAAACAAATGACCACAGAAGATTCACAAAAATAGAAGCTGTTCATTGGTGACTACAACAAATGTCTAAAGTAACAAACCCAACCTTCATATATAAGACGACTATTCTAATATGGATAGAAATAAATATTCAATGAAAGATTATGCTCACAAATTTTTTAAAAATTTAAAATTTAGGTTTTAGGATGTTAGAGAGCAAACCCAGAGCCCAATGTTAGCCTCAGCAGGTGCTCATCCATCCAATCACATGCCTCAGGCTCTAACTAATATAATAAAACTGTTTAAAACCTAAGGGTTATAATAATGAAGCTAGAAGTCCAAGTGTTTCCTCACTTAACATTTTATACTGGGCTGGGTACAGCGGTACACACCTACAATCCTAGCACGAGGGAGGCTGAACAGCAGGATCTTGAGTTTGAAGCCAGACTGATTTATGCATCAGGGCAGGGAAAGAGAGTGTACAAAGAAAAGAAATTTGCTAGTTCCACTGGCATGGGCCAGTTAGCTCCACACATTCAGAAAGCTGAGGCAGGAAGACTCAAGTTCAAGAACAGACTGAGATACTGAATGAGTTCTATGCCAACCAGGGCAACTTAATGAGATCCTGTCTCAAAGCAAAAAAAGAGGGCTGAGAATATAGCTCTTACTGGTACAGTGTTGCCTAGCACTGTGTTACAAACTCATACAGGAGTCACATAACTGAACATGGGAGGGGGGTCACAAAAAATCTGGTAACAGTACAAGGTTTCCGAATGCACGAGGACTACAAACTCATT
Source organism: Mesocricetus auratus (assembly GCF_017639785.1). Taxonomy (NCBI): domain Eukaryota; kingdom Metazoa; phylum Chordata; class Mammalia; order Rodentia; family Cricetidae; genus Mesocricetus; species Mesocricetus auratus. Next base: position 13,222,568 of record NW_024429266.1, read on the forward strand.
CAAAATCAAAGTATAATAAATCTGAGGTGTTTCCAACAGTGCTACATTAAGGCTACTTCCATAGTCTTGGTTCTGAACACACAACACATACATACACTTTGCTGTCTTGACATAAAATACCAATGAAAGTTGCCTGATACACCTTGGCTCAAACTCAAGATTATTTTGTTATAAACTGCAGTGTTTTTATAGCACACACACAGTTTTCTGTACTTAAATAAAATTGCTTATTTATGGAAAACAAAGGCATAATATTTTCCTGACATTCCTCAGCATGTGTACTATCAAACTAGTATGTATTTAGATTATAAGAGCTGGAGAGATGGTTAAGTGACTAATAGCACTAACTACTATTACAAAAGACCCAGACTCAGTTCCCAACATTCACATGGTGGCTCACAACCATCCACGACTTAGATCCGGGATTCTGATGACCTCTTCGGGCCTATGCAGAAACCAGGCATGTATACATGCATAGACATACATTCAGGTAAAACACCCATGTACACAAAGTCTTCCAGAAACAAATTTTTCCTGAGGGCTGGCAAAAACTCAGCTAAAGCAACATCTCTTTTTGTTTGCTTTTTAAAAGACTAATTTATTGTTTTATGTATATGGTGCTCTATCTGCATGTATACCTGCAGGCTAGAAGAGGACATCAGATCTCATTATAGATGGGCGTGAGTCACCATGTGGTTGCCAGGCACTGAACTCAAGACCTCTGCAAGAGCTGCCAATGTCCTTAACTATTGAGCCATCTCTCCAGTCCTGAAAGCAACATCTATGCATTCGCTGCTCTCTGCTCTTGATGGTAGAAGTGATGGGACCAGCTGTCTTACGCTCCTGCCACCGTGACTTTCCCAAATTGATGAACTGTAACCTGGAATTGTGAGCTAAAAATAACTCCTTCTCTCCTCAATTAAATTTTCAGGGTGTTTTTTTTTATCACAACAGAAATGAATCTAGGGTAACAAGTAAGAGTGCTCGATGCCAAACTGGCTGACCTGAGTTTGATCTCTGGAACCCACATGATGGGAGGAGAAAACTGGCTCCAGCAGGTTCTTCTCTGATGTCTACATGCATACCATGGTAAGGGCAACACTCTAAATAAGTAACGTTTTCTAAAATGTCCTGAATCAAAATGGGAGTTAGCTGGATGTGGTGGCACACGCCTTTAGTCCCAGCATTCAGGAGGCAGAGGCAGGCTCATCTCTGAGCTTGAGGCCAGCCAGGTCCTTAAAATGAGCTCTAGGACAGCTAAAGCTACACAAGAGAAACCCGGTCTCAAAAAACAGACAAACAAAAAAGGGAGAGTTGAAAATATGTTTAATCTAAAGGACACCTATTTGGGGATATTTCCAAATCAAGATGGGAGCAGCTATCACTGCTACTTTAAAACCTATTAAGTCAGCCCAGCATGGTGATGCACATTTTTAATCCCAGCACTCAGAAGACAGAGTAGGAGGATCTCTGAGTTCCAGGCCAGCTTGATCTATAGGGTGAGTTCCAGGAGAGCTGGGGGGCTACACAGAGAAACCCTGTCTCAAAAACAACAAAACAAACAAAAAGCTGTTAAGTAATTTTTATCTTTTAAAGAAAGATTTATTTCATTTTGAAACTATATGTATGTATGTGATATGTACACGTAGTCTGGGTGCCTGCAGAGGTCCAAGACAAGTTGTTGGATCTCCTAGATCTGGAGTTAATAGGCAGTTTCTGAGCCACCTGATGGAGGGGCCGGAAACTACAAAATCAGTACATGTGCTTATCCAGTGAGCCATTTCTTTAAGCCCTTATTAGCTTTTGGAGGAACTTAAAAGTGAATCATAATATACTTGCAGAAAGATGTACAAACACAGTGATTGCCAAGCATGTATACAGTTCTGTACTCATCCCCATCATTAAGCCTGTAATCCCAGTACTCTAGGGGTGTGGAGGCAGGAAGATAAGATGTTCAATGTCAGTCTTGGCTGCATAGTAAATTTGAGGCAAGCCTAGGCTACATGAGACCCAATTTCAATTAGAAGTGTGCAAATCATAAATCATATAGCTTAATCAATTTTCATTATCTCAAAAACACTCATGTAACTATCACCCAGAATAAGAAATTATTTACTCCCCAGAATCCTCTCTAGTTCCTTCCTCTAGACACCTTCTCCAACAGTATTTTTCAGACTTAATAACTATAGATATGCTTTGCCTACTTTAAAATCATATGTAAATCATTGTATAATATATACTTTAAGAAAAAAGTCTGCCCTTTCCTTTAATATAAAAAATAACAAAAGGAGAGAGAGCCTTTAATCTCAGCACTTGGGACACAGAGGCAGGTGGATCTCTGTGGGTTTGAAGCCAACCAGCCTGATCTACTAAGCGAGTTCCAGGACAGACTCCAAAGAGAAACCCTGTCTTGAAAAACCAAAAAAAAAGAAAAAAAAAAAAAGAAAAACCAAAAAACAAACCAAAAAAAAAAAAAATAGCTAGACAGTGTTGACTCATACCTTTAATCTCAGCACTCAAGAGGCAGAGACAGGCAGATCTCTTTGAATTCAAGGTCAGCCTGGTCTATAGAGCGAGTTCCAGGACAGCCTGGGATACACAGAGACACCATGTCTCAAAAAAACAAAACAAATAGTTTGATTTTTCGAGACAGGGTTTCTCTGTATTGCTTTGGAGGTTGTCCTGGAACTCATTCTGTAGACCAGGCTGGCCTCGAACTCACAGAGATCCGCCTGCCTCTGCCTCCCGTGTGCTGGGATCAAAGGTGCCACCAATGCCCAGCTAAAACAAATCTTTTTAAAAAATTTATTAAATAAAAAGACAGAGTCTCACTATGCAACCTTGGCTGGTCTGAAAATCAGAGAGAGACCCACCAGCCTCTGTTTCTGCCTCTGCAGTGCTGGGTTTAAAGACATGCACCACCATGTGTGGTCCCTTAATAGTAATTTTGCAAGGCCTATCTATAAGGATCACAAATAAGTACATTTTGTTTTTAGTGCTACGGAATATTGCACTGTGAAAATATAAATTTTATCCATACAACTATTCATTGGCATTTGGGAATGTATGTGGGAAGCAGACAAAGTCCTGAATGACTGTGGTGCTGACTTTGCTGTGTATAATAAACAAAGATGACAGCATAAGTACTTTTTAAACACTTTGCCTCTATGAGAAGGCCAAGGATTGACACTACTCTTTTAACAAAAAACATTAAATCATACATAAGTATATGTTTACGGGATTACTAAGAGAGACACGTATGCTGGCCTATTTGTACATATAATTCATACAAGAAATCATTTCTACAGGAAAAACATTTCTCTCTGCTGCTATATAAAACATGGTATTTTTTGTGTGGTTGTTTTTCAAGACAGAGTTTCTCTGTGTATCCCTGCTGTCTTGAAACTAGCTTTGTAGATCAGGTTAGCCTCAAACTCATGGATATCCACCTGCCTCTGCCTCCTGAGTGCTGGGATTAAAGGTGTGTGACACCATTACCCAGCCAAAACATAAGATTTTAAAAATATACTCTAAATCACTTTCAAGGTTAAAGGAAAAAAAAAGCACCAGCTATCAGACATATACATATAACCAAAAGGAGTCAGTGAAAACATTACAAGATGGTGGAGGAGGAGAAAGTATTCTTGGAGCTAATCGTATCTTGAAACTCTGCAGTAAAATCAATAGCCCCTTCTCTGGATCCCACTGCCCAGGACTTTTATCTAATAGATACAGCAGGCTGCAATGATTTACATAGCTCTCTTTATTAAAAAGCACAGAGGAGCTGGGTATAGTCATGCATGCTTTGTAGGCCCAGCACCTGGGAGGCAGGGTTTGAATCTCCGCCTCAGCTACACAAGACCCTGTCTTAAAAACAAAAGCAGAAAGGTACAGGAACAGACACAGAGCAGACACCAGCATAGTAAGTCATGCTTTAAGAGTTAAATTCTTCCTTCCTCTTATGTAAAATTCATTAGTAACTGTTAAGAAAAGAACTTGAGTGGTAATGAAATTGTAAGGCTGAATTCTCAGATAGCCTTCTATGCCTATCTATTCCCAGAAGCAACCAATTAGAGTTGATAATACTAATTCTGAGACTTCTAATTCCATTTCTTGGATTTATCCTACCAGAAAGACTTCCTCCTCATAAAGTAACAGTGCCTATGAACAAGACAGTATATAACAGCAATCCTATCTCACTGCCTATTACCCCCCCTGATGGGGGAAGTCCTGTACATTTGTTAATAAATACTGTTGAGCCAATAGAAATCTAGATAGGAGGGACTAGGAGTCCAGGAGGATTCTGGGAAGGAGGAACACAGAGAGTCAAGATGTAACGCCATGGGGTAGGAAGCCTGGAACTATTCTCCGGTAAGAGAAATACTTAGATTAACAATTATGGGGTAATTACTTAAGGCAGAGCTAGCCAGTAAGAGACAAGCAAGGCCAACAGCTTCATAATTAATATAGCCTCCTGTGTGTTTATTTGGGACTATTGCGGATCTAGAACCAGGCGGGCGGAAAGGCTCCACTCAAGGAAAGCTTCTCTTAACACTCCCCATGGCAGGGAAAGGTAAAATAGAAACAGACTATAGAAGAGGGAGAAACATCTCTCAAAAATGATGCTTATTAAACTGTGGTTTAGTACCTTTCTGACCCTCTCATGGATTATATGGAACCTTTACGACCTTCTAACATCTCACTGATTTCTAAAACTAAGGGAGAGAGGTTATTTCACTTAACAGTGTTCTACTGTCCTAAAAAATATTTACTACTAGCCGGGCGTTGGTGGCGCACGCCTTTAATGCCAGCACTTGGGAGGCAGAGGCAGGCGGATCTCTGTGAGTTCGAGGCCAGCCTGGTCTACAGAGTGAGTTCCAGGACAGCCTCCAAAACAATACAGAGAAACCCTGTCTTGGAAAAAATATATATATTTACTACTATATAATGAATAATGTGTGTATGCTGATTTTGTCTGTCAAAAAGTGTCACAGCCCAATATGGTAAGCACTTATAAATCAATTAATTTAGCTTCTTACACCCCACCCCCACCTCTCTCTCCCTCGTCCACTTCTAAATCTGCCCAGGCTAGTATGAACTCTCAGCCACCTGGGTAGTTATTACAGGTTTATACCACTAGGTCTAGCTATTATCCACTCTTCCTTTTTTAATCCTGTGAGGTCAGAAACCTTGATCTTGTGTCTTATTCTCACAGAACTTGAGAAAAAGCAGGAAATCAGAGCAACAGTAACATGTCAGAAAATCAAATGATAATGGCAGAGTCAGGACAGAATGCAAGTACCATTTCTTTCACTTAAACCGCCTTCTATATTTCTGGTTGTGAACCTGGCCTTCAACAGCTGAGCCATTTCTCCAGCTCAAACTATCTAAACGTTGAAGCAAATATTTAGGAATGGGATGCTGGAGAAGGAGTACATGCTGTCATGAGTAATAATGGATCTGGCCCAGCTTTGAGGAACCAGCCTATGGCCTAATGGGCGGGAAGTCCAGCCCCTTAAAGCTGTCTGACCTAGACCCTGCATGTTTTGCCTGAAGGACGTTCTTACACTAAGGCTAGTTACACAGGTCCTCAGATCCAAGGGCACTACTACAGGCCATACGAGACTCACTGTTATTACAGTAGACCTATACCACTCCCATACAACAATGTAAACATAAAAACCCAAAACAATAGCAAATTATACCTCTGAGGTTCAAGAGTCTGTATTTTCTCTTGTAACTTCCAGTACAGTGCTAAATAGACTGCCTAAAAGATCAACTAAAAAGTTACTTTATAACTTAGAGGCTAGCTAATGAAAAGTTCATTTACAACTGTTAGGAGAATGTGGGTTCCATGGAAACACCACCCCTTTGCTAAAGCTCCATCATACCTGCTGCTGTGCAAGCTGAACTTGGTACAACTGTTGCATGTACTGCTGATAGTGCTGCTCCTGCAGCTGGCGGATGAGGATCTGCTGCTGTTCGTAGTTCCCTGGGTACTGCTGGGCTGCATACTGCTGGAACTGCACGGCAGTCTGCGAGTTTAAAGCTGCCATTATCTGCTGCCTAAAAACATGAATAGATACACGCCAGGCTGACGACAGGAGACTGTCCGTACGTAACATTCTTAGTTTATAACTTAAAATGACTAAACTAATAAAGTTTAACAAAAAGCATGTGCTCCAGGCCCAGAATATTTAAGGAAAAAACTGACCTCTAGCTTTTTACTTAGGTTTCCAAGAAAAATTGAAATGGAGACTACCGAGCACATCACTACCGTCAACATCATCATCAACACTTACTGTGCTCTTGTGATGTGCCCCGCAAGGGTTAGCGTTTACACCATGAGGTTGGTTAGCAATTGCCCAAGATCTGACTGTAGTCAGATTCGGGAGCTAGGACTCAAATCTAGCTAGACTCAAATCTAGCTAGTCTGGCTCCAGAAACTGCATCAATTCACCGTAAGATGACAGACTCCTACTTGGGCACAGATGGGTGTTTAACTTTGGCTATGGTTTCTCTATCTAAACAGCCCAGAACAGAACCAGAGAAGAGAACAGGTAATTGATGTTACAGGATCTGTGACAACACAACAGTCTGTAGCATTTGACTTAAAGATGCCTTTATGAAGAAGCCCTGAAAGTAACAGCAGCAGGGCATGCTGCTTGGTTTAGTGGTTTCTCCCTTCTTCCCTCCCTCTCTCCAAGGGGTCATATTGTATAGAGTCCAGGCTGGCCTGGACTCAGGCTCTGAAGTGTTGGGATCACAGATATACACTGCTGCACCTGGTATGAAGACATCAACTTCTATAGAATTATTATAACCCTCATTCTTGTGGTTCAGAGACAACTACATGGTTCATAACTGTATGAGACCACTTACCAAAGACTTCAGATACTGACTAAAGCATGACACTGGGTCTACCAAATCCAAGAGAATGACATTATAAACCTCACTCCGACCAGGCGTTGGTGGCGCATGCCTTTAATCCCAGCACTCGGGAGGCAGAGGCTGGCAGATCTCTGTGAGTTTGAGGCCAGCATGGTCTACAGAGTCAGTTCCAAGACGGGCTCCAAAGCCACAGAGAAACCACGTCTTGAAAAACCAAACCAAACCAAACCAAACCAAACCAAACCAAAACAAAACAAAAAAGCAAAAAACCTTGCTCTGAAGTAGAACAAGGTTATAAATCACTTTGAGGCTACCTGAGAAACTAGCTGGAAACAATGAGGAGACCTCAAAGCACCTCAAGTTCTCGGGTTTAACTTTTCTGCCATGCTATCCCTGGATCCCCAGGCCTTCTCTCCTGTGTTTACCTCTTTGTATCTACAACTGCCCTTTGAAAAGCCAGACCTTTCTGAGACAGCTACCTTTAGCCTTTAGTGAATAAAGACATTTCAGGTTCTGTACTGGGGCTGGAATGGCTATCTGATATACACACGTTAGCTCGGCTCTAAGTCCTCAGAATTATAACTGGGCCTCAGACTCTAGCCAGCCTCGCAGATACACAAAAAACAGATGACAAAATTCCCAGGTAAGACAGCCTTATAAAGACAAAGAACAGAAACTGTAGACAGCAGTGAGAACAGAGAGACAGACTAAGAAGACAAGAGCTTGTGAGAACTTAAGACACCAGATTCAAGACAGAGCAACTGAGCAACCTCAACTGCTGCTCCCAGTCTCTCTCTCAGCTTTACAAGCTAACCCCAATTTCTTCAACACATTATTCCTCGATAAAAAAACAAAAGCCACTGTTCAAAATGAAAGGAGCTGACATGAGTGATTCCCAGGCACACAGACACAACTCACTTTTGCTGCTCCAGCCGAAGCCTCTCTTCTTCTATTCGCCTCCTCTCTTCTTCCTCCCGTCGAAGCCTTTCCTCCTCCTCACGCTTCCGCTTCTCTTCTTCCTTTTGCAGACGCTCTCGCTCTTCCTCTTCACGCTGCCTTCGCTCTTCCTCCGCCTTCCTACAAGGTACAGGGCAAAGAAAATGAACTCAGCACAGTGATCTTATTTATTTATTTGTTTGGGTTTTTCTGGTTTTTCGAAACAGGGTTTGGAGGCTGTCCTGGAACTCGCTCTGTAGACCAGGCTGGTCTCGAACTCACAGAGATCCGCCTGCCTCTGCCTCCCGAGTGCTGGGATTAAAGGCGTGCGCCATCACTGCCCGGCTGTGATCTTATTTTTAAATCATTTAATTTTCACTTCCCAGTGAAAAATAAGATAAAACCCTTTTCTGAGAATAGCAATCTGTCAAAAGTTCAAATACATAAACTTCCATATAGTAGAAACATAAAATATGGAGTCAATCTCACATTGTATGTGACTACGTCAAGAATAATCATTTCTGAGTTCGAGACCAGCCTGGTCTACAAGAGCTAGTTCCAGGACAGACAGCCTCGATTGCCACAGAAGAAACCCTGTCTCAAAAAACAAAAAAAACAACAACAAAAAAAGTAATTTATGTTCCTGGGTTGGTTTGTTTGTTGTTTGGGGCAAGGTATGTCACTATGTATCCCTGGCTGCTCTACAACTTGCTCTGCAGACCTGACTGGTCTTGAATTTTGAGGAATCTTTGGCCTCTGCCTTCCAAATACCAGAATTACAGGGCATATGTCATGAAGCAAGGCACTTTTATCATTCTCTAGCTCTCAGGCTATTTTTCTCCTAAATTTTTAGTTTAATTTTTACTTTATGTATATAGTTACTTTGTTTATATGTGTATCTGTGAACGACTTGCTTGCCTGGCATTCACAGAAGCCAGGAGAGGGTGGAACTGGAGTTACAGATGGCTGTGAGTCTCCTCTACATGAGTGCTGGGAATTGAACCCAAGACTCTGGAAGAGCAGCCAGTGCTCTTAACCACTGGCTCATCTCTCCAGCCCCTAGGATGAGTAGGAAATCAGAGCCCCAGGTATTTCTAAAGTCCATCAATTCAAGAAGCATCAGGGTTAGTCTTTACTGTACTGATTGCATTACCAAGGACATTTAGATGTCAAAGTTGTTAAACAACAACAAAACCTCAAAATAACGGAGGTGGAAGGTTAGGGCACTGGTAGGGTGGTGCACAAGAAGTTGTGTGTCACATACCAAACCAAGGTGTAATTCATGACAACAACAGAGAATCTCAGAAACACAATTCTATGAGCACAGCAGCATCTACTCCAAATGCTGGAAATAATTAATAAGCCGTCTAGAATCCAAAGCCAACACATATGTCTGTGTAAGCCCTCCATGCAGCATAGCTAAAAACCATGAAATAGAATAGGAACACTCCAGAAGACAGAAGCAAATGATATATCAGACCAGAAAAAAGGGAGGAGTGGATGAATCTATTGTTGAGCTTGTAGTAGTAAGACAAAAGTAGCCAGGGGTGGTAATACACATGTGTAATCCCAGCTCTCAGGAGGCCAGTCTGGACTATACAGCAAGACTCTGCCTCAGAAAAAAAAAAAAAAAAAAAGAATGCTGCTGTAGACGGAAGGTTCATTTCAAGGGCATAACCAGAGGAAGCAGCCCCCTTTCTTCCAAACTTACAGGAAAACTTACTCGCATCAGGAGTTTTGGAAAACTGCCCAAGAAGTGGAAGTGAGGAACAGAAGACAGACACCTGATCTAGAACAAACGCTCCACAAGGCAAAAGCACCAGTGCCTAGCACACTGCCCCACTACCGTGCCCTGTAACATCACCTTCTTTTTTCTTCTTCTTCCTTCTCTATTCTGTGGGAGGCAACATATGCTGAAAGGAGAGGACAACACCTATTTAGAAGCTTCACAAACTCTACCATGGCATCCTCTTTGGACATGTTTCCCAGGGCTGCCCATTCTCTCCTGCAAAGAATAAAAAGAACTGTTACCTTCCCTTAGCCAAATGATACTCTTATTTAATTAAACCTACATGAAAAATAATCTACTGCAATTAAAATGAAATATGCTTACTAAAAGCAAAAAATTCAGAATGTCAAGTCTCAACAAATCTATATTGATATATTAAATAAGATGTCATAAACAATCCAAAATATAAATGCATTTTGATTATTCACACTTGTCAAAAACAATCTATATTTTATCTTCTTTATATAGTACAGTTTGAACTGAACAAAAAATACTCCATTTTCTGGAGTATTATGTATGTCTCAATAAGGGAATCAATAGTATGCATTTTATTTTTTATCTAGTTTTATGCTGATGGTAGTTTTGCCTACATGTTTGTCTGTGCACCACTCATAGCCTGGTGCCCTCAGAGGACAGAGGAGAGCCTCAGATACCCTGAAACTGGAACTATAAATGGTTGATTCTTAACAGCTGAACCATCCCGTCAGTCCCAGTAGTTCGTGTTTTAAACAGCTGTTTTTAATATTATTTAGGAAGAAGTCAGATGACATTGTACTTATCATATGTTCATAACCAGATAAGTAAACTTGTTCCATTATGAGCAAAGTGAATGTTTCAGTTGCTATGCTAAGAGTTAACAATTTACACCATAAACAATTCACATTATGCCTCTTTCTAACATCATTATTAAATTTACTAAATAAGAAATCACTTGTTGGCCAGGTGGTGGCAGCGCATACCTTTAATCCCAGCACTTGGGAGGCAGAGGCAGGTGGATCTTCATGAGTTCAAGGCCATCGTGGTCTACAAAGTGAGTTCCAGGACAGCCAGGGCTGTTACACAGAGAAAGCCTGTCTCAAAAAACCAAAAGAAAGAAAGAAAAGGAAGGAAGGAAGGAAACACTTACCTCCTATCATTCCCCAATACATCAAAGAATCCAACTTCAGGGCAAGTGTCTGGGTTATATGGGCCCAAGAGAACCTGCTTATGCAGTGCCACAAACTTCAGTTTTTCTTCATAAGTTGGATGAAAAGCTTTTCCACCTTTTACTGAAAGAGAAGGAATTTAAAGAAAATAATTGGTATTGGCACAATACACAATTTTCAGTACTGTTAAATGCAGTGATACCTCATTGTTTATACTCTAACAAATAAAGTTTGCTGAAGAACAGGGGGCAGAGCTAGTTACTATAGAGGTCTGGAGGTCTGTACAGACAGAAGGAAGTGATATGGCTGCGCAGAGAGAGGAAGTGATAAGGTGGGATGAGACAGGAGCTCAGTCTCTTTTTGGCTGGCATGTTAGTGAGGTAAAGGTGGCTGTGGCTTGCTCCTTTGTCTCTCTGATCTTTTAGCATTTTCCCCCTTATCTGACTCCAGTTCTTCAGTATTAAGGCCTATTAGAACTCATGCTATAGGAAAGACACGGAAGTTTGCTATAGAGTCAATAACTACCTATAACAGATAAAATCAGTATACTAAGACTGTTACTTTATATACTAAATGCTAATAGTCAGGGCCTAAAATAGAAATCCTTTATAGAAGATTTTCTCTTCTTCCCCCCCCCTTTTTTGGGGGGGGTTTCTCTGTGGCTTTGGAGACTGGTCCAAAACTCACTTAGTAGAGCTGGCCTCGAACTCACAGAGATCTGCCTGCCTCTGCCTCCAGAATGCTGGAATTAAAGGTGTGAACCACCACCAGCTGGCCCCCCCCTTTTTTTTCTTTAAGTCAGGTCTTACTAATATAGCCTAGAATGGTTTCTAGCTCTTTATGCAACCTAAGCAGGCCTCAAACTCAGTCCTTCTGATTCAGCCCCTAATACTGGGATTGCAGGCATGTGCTGCCACACACAGCTTGACTTATTTTTTTGTTGAACAACTATCATTATTTATGTTAAAGTTACCATAGAGAAACACATCTGTCAAACCGCATATAGGCATGTAAACAGTATGGTTTGTGCATTTAGGCATGAATTAAATATACAGTAATAATTTTTTAAAAATGATCCTCCCCCAGACAGAGTTTTTCTGTGCAGTATTTGCTGTCCTGACACTCACTCTGAATACTGAGATTTAAAGGCATGAGCCACCACCACCTGGTTTAAATGCTTTTCTGCTTTTAAAGATTTATTTATTATGTATAGTGTTCTGCCTGCATGCCAGAAGAGGGCACCAATCTCATTATAGATGGTTGTGACCTACCATGTGATTGCTGGGAATTGAATTTAGGACCTCTGAAAGAGCAGTTAGCACTCTTAACCTCTAAGCTATCTCTCCAGCTCCCAAATGCTTATTTTTATTGTTGTTGTTTCTATATTTGTGAGATAGGGTCTCATCATATAGCACTGGCTGGCCTGGAACTCACTATGTAGAACCAAGCTGGCTAGAACTCAGAGATTTTTGTAAATGATTTAAAAAGACCAAAAATTTTAATCACTCTGAATAGGATCATGCATCAACAAATTATATATGCTTTGGAAGGCTGTATTTAAATTACAACCGCTCTAATGAGGCAGTATGATATTTTGGTAGGAGCTTTGGAATCAGACGGACTGGGTTTAAATTTCATTTTAAGACATTTCTAAGCTGTCAGATAAGTTAAGTTTTTAGTTTAGTCATAAATAAAAAGAAGATTACATTGCACTTTCAGAGGTCAATAGTACATTATTAATACTGTGTGATTCTTTTCATCATTGGCTCTGGTAGACTTCCATATGGGCAATTAAGAAAGAAGACAGTCAGGCATGGTGATGCATGCCTTTAATCCCAGCACTGGAGGCAGAAGTAGGGGGATACAGTTTAGAGGCTAGCCTGGTCTACAGAGTTCCAGGAGACTCAGGGCTACACAGAGAAACCCTACCAAAGGGGGGAAAAAAAAGAAAAAAGAGAAAGGCAATCAAACAAGTAAAAGTCAATGGTGACAACACACATCTATAACCCCAGTTGAGACAGGAAAATTGCCTCAAGTTTGAGGACAGTATAAACTACACAATGAGTTCAAAGTCAGCCTAGACTACAGAGTGAGACTGTCTCTGAAAAATAAATAAAACAACACCGTAAAAAAGGCAGAATTAAGCCATTTTGACAAGAAATGACTTAACTATTACCAATATTCAAAAATATTAGTAATAAAAATGGGTTCTGGTAAAAATTAAAAAAAAACTTTAAGTACCCCCCATTGTGGTAACATTCATAAAAGTTTTTAATTGATTCCAATAAAAATAGACTACTGAAATAAAAAAAATAGATGGCAAGATGGCTCAGCAGATACTTTGACAATTCGAGTTTTATTCCTAGAATCCACAGAGTGGAAGGAAAGAACTAACTCCCTCAAGTTGTCTTCTGACCACAAGTCATGACATAGCCCCCCACTCCACAAATACAAAAAAAAATTTAAGTACAAATTATATACAAATTTCATCACGGTGGTCAAAATAAAATCACTGAAGAATAAAAGCATGAATTAATGTACATGGACATGAAGCTTAGAGAAGGAAGATGGAGGTTGTCAATAAAAATCTAAAATGGTATTCAACTTCACTGGTCAAAGAAATTGAAATTAGAATCATTACATATCAGGATACCCCTATACATTCAGATTTGACAAATTAAGACAAAACACGCACATACATAAAAGTTAAAAAAAAAAAAAAGGTTAGTGACAGTGTGGCACTTTAATTCCAGCATCGGTGAGGCTGAGGCAGAGGCAGGAAGATCTCTGTGAATTTGAGGCCAGCCTGACCTGTACAGTGAGCCAGGACAGCCAGGGATACACAGTGAGACCTTGTCTCAAAAACAAAGCAAGTCAAATGCCGGGCAGTGGTGGTGCATGCCTTTAATTCAGGCATTCAGGAGGCAGAGGCAGGCGGATCTCTGTGAGTTCGAGGCCGGGCTAGGCCGACAGCCTCCAAAACAATACAGAGAAACCCTGTCTCGTAAAACTAAAAACAAAACAAAACAAAAAAAACAAAGCAAGTGGTAAAAAAGCACTATACAAATATTGCATCAATCCTAAATCCTCTCCCATACACACACACACACACACACACACACACACACACACACACTGCACAGTCTTTAATATCTCTAAAGTGAATGGATGAAAAGAAAAAGACCTCCAAGAGTCACACCAAGTAGATGAGTCACAAAATGGAGATGAGGACTAGGAGTGGTCCTTAAGAGAATGTAGTAGTATTTGCTCCCTGTATCATTCATTAGTGTGGGAAAATGTCGGGACAGACGTAACTATTCAGAGATGCCTCTGGAGAAGGGACTGATAAAACTGGAAGGGGAAAGTGAAAAAAATTTCCCCCTACGTGACTAAATGTTTTTCTAACAATAGTAAGAAACAAATATTATTCTAGTATTTCTGTGCATGCGTGTTCTTTCCTTCTACCTTTATGTAGGATCTAGGTATGGAACTCAGGCCTCTAAGCATGCAAGCAAGAACTGTTACGCAAGCCATGGAGCCATTTCCATTACACCCCCCCCAACCCACGAGCTTTTAAAGAAGGAAAATGGAAAAAAAAATTGTGTGTTTACATGTATGTGCATGTGAGTGCAGGTGCCTGTGGAGGCCAGAGGCACTGGATTCCCCAAGAGCTGGAGTCACAAGCAGGTTTGAGCTGCCCACTCCTTGTGGTCCTCTGTATTCTACATTCTTAATCACTGAGCCATCTTTAGCACACACGCACACCCAAACACTTTTTGAAAGACAGAATGTGGGCCCAGGGAGAGAGCTCAGTGGTTAAGAGCATGTGCTGTTCTTCCAAAGGATCTGGGTTCAGTTCCCAGCACCCATCATCCAGCTTAAAACCACCTGTAACTCCAACTCCAAGGGATCTAGTGCCCTCTTCCAGACTCCGAGGGCAACTCTTACACTGTTATTTTAACCAGTGATGCTCATTACTAAGATGTATGTATGTCCATGTACACACAGCTATGTGGCAGCTACAAGTTAATGTTCAGGGTTTTCCTCTATTACTCTCCACCTTATTTGGGGGCGGGGGGGAGACAGTGTCTCTGAACCTGGAACTCACAGATTTGTCTAGACTGGTAGGCCAGCAAGCCCCAAGGAGTTTCCAGTCTTGACCTTCCCAGTCCTGGGATTGTGGGCACACAGTCATGTTCATCTTTTACATGGATGCTAGAGATCTGAACTCAGGTACTCATGCTTGCTTGGCAAGCACTTTTTTTTTTAAAGATTTATTTATTTATTACATATACAGTGTTCTGCCTACATGCCAGAAGAGGACATCAGATTGAATTGCAGATGGTTGTGAGCCACCATGCGGTTGCTGGGAATTGAACTCAGGACCCCTGGAAGAGCAGTCAGTGCTCTTAACCTCTGAGCCATCTCTCCAGCCCGGCAAGCACTTTTTACCAACATAGTTATCCTTCAACCCTACAAAGACCTTTTCAATATTTGCTCAACTTAATAATCAGAGCTCCTGCATACAAATCACCGTGCTACATGTCAGCAATGTATTTTTCTTTGAGTTTATAAAGTATTGAGGTCAATTAAAGACTGTAATTTGTCTAATATTCAGGAAGGAAGATCAGGAACTCACTGTTATCTTTGGCCACATAATGAACTCAAGGCCAGCCTAAACTACCTAAAATCCTCTATCAAAAGAACAAAACAAAGCAAAATAAATAAAAACCTGTAAACTGGCATGCCTCTAATCCCAGTACTTGGGAGGCAGAGACAGGCAGATCTCTGAGTTCAATCTAGTCTATAAAGCAAGTTCCAGGACAAGCTGTATATAAACCTAGGGGCTTTATATGTATCTAAATTATTATATACTTGTGCCTAAAGACAATAAAGGGAAAATAAAACTCCAACTGTAACAAGTTCCAGAGCAACAATTAGAATTGTCTGAGGTTAGTCCACCTGAATACAGAGAAGACATAATTATACGTTCTAATTAATAAGTTATAGCTGTCCATTATTTTAAAACATTAAGACATTTGTTAAAGTTGTTATAAATGCTTGTTTTGTAATGAGTGATTTCGTTTCAGACAGGGACTCACTATGTATCTCTGGCTAGCCTGGAATTTGCTATGAGTGCTGAGATTAAAGGCATGCACCTCCACACCCAGCTAAATTATGTTTTTTTTTAAGATTTAATTATTATGTGTGCAACATTCTGCCTCCATGTATTCCTACATGCCAGTAAAGGGCACCAGATCTCATTATAGATGGTTGTGAGCCACCATATGGTTGTTGGGAATTGAACTCAAGACCTCTGGAAGAGCAGTCAGTGCTCTTAACCTTTGAGCCATCTCTCCAGCCCACTAAATTATGTTTAAAGAAGTCAGGAGAAGTCAGGAAATGGAACTATTTCACTCATCCATATGACTGCTATCATTAGTGTAATTCTCTGTTTATATATAATACTATCCATACTAAAAAGGGGCATAATCAGTAGCAATGTTAGTGTAACCTTAGCTACATAATGAGACCCTGTCTTAAAAATAAAACAAATTTTAGCTGGGTGTGGCAGCACATGCCTTTAATTCTAGAGCTTGAGAGGCAAAAGTAGGCAAATTTCTGAGTTTAAGGCCCGCTGGCCTACAAAGGCCAAGACAGCCAGAGCTACCTAGAGAGACCCTGTCTCAAAAAAAGAAAAAAAAAGCAAAGGAAACAAAAATTGTTTTACTTGTTTATTTATGGGGGCGAGGTGGAGGTGGGGCAGTCAGAGGCTAGCCTGTGGAAGTTGGATCTCTTCTTCTATGGTGTGTTCAGGTAACAGAAAGTTCCCACACTTAATTTTCTTAATTAAAAAAAAATTTATAAAGGCCGGGAGGTGGTGGCGCATGCCTTTAATCCCAGCACTCGGGAGGCAGAGGCAGGCGGATCTCTGTGAGTTCGAGACCAGCCTGGTCTACCAAGCGAGTTTCAGGACAGGCTCCAAAACAATACAGAGAAACCTTGCCTTGGAAAACCAAAAAAAAAAAAAAAAAAAAAAAAAAAATTTATAATTTTGCCAGGCTTAGCAATGGAGAGGCAGGTGGATTTCTGTGAATTTAGGCTAGCCTGATCTACATATTGAGTTTCAGTACAGCTAAGAGCTCCATAATAGAGATCTTATCTCAGAAATAAATAAAAATAAAGATTTATTGTGTACTAGTGTTTGCCAGCCTGCATGTATACCGTATGTATGTATGTATGTATGTATGTATGTATGTATGTGTACCATATTTGTGCCTTATACCCAACAACGGTCAAAAAGGATACTCTGAAAAACCTTTACTGGTTCTTCATCTAAAGAAAAGTTAAACTGTTTACAGCTCTCTCTCCTACTTGCCATGTCCCAAACACACATGCCTGGCCTACCAATCTCCACTGTCCCCTCTGGAGTCGCTGTTTGCCCCCCTCAACTGCAGTCGTCAACTGGCCCTTTACATCTTCTTTCTGACTTCATGCTGCTTAAGAACAAAGATGACTGTACCATTCACACAGCAGTGATTCTAACATGAAACCTTATCCATAAGGGCACAAAACTCCCTGGCATTTACATAGCAAACCCTCACTTACAGACCATCCTAAGAGACACTTTCAGGGTCTTGCTGTGGATGCTGTGTTACAAATGCTGGGCAAGCGCTTCTTCACTTACACCCCAGCCACATCACTTCACTTTCACTTTATCAAAAAATTGAGAGAAACTGACATAGTAAGCTCACCACTGGCTTGACTATTAATTACTATGACAAGAAACAAAACAGACTCCCAGATTCCACGTTATACTGTTGCCACTGTTTTTGTTTTTTGTTTTTTGTTTTTCCTATGGGTGTATCTTACATCTATCCCAGAGTGGTCTTGCACTCACTATGCAGCTAAGAATGACCTTAAACTGCAGACCCACCCCCAAGTGCAGGCCTGCACCACCACACCTTGCTCATATGGCACTGGTGATGGAACCCAGGTCCTGAAGCTGGATAGGCAAGCCCTCTAACAACCGAGCTGTAGCCCAGGCCCTTCCAGCTATTTTCAATAGAAGACAATCTTGCATTCAAGATTCACATTCAGTCCATACAAGATAAAATGTAATTTAAAAGAAAAAGTGAGCTGGGTGGTTGTCATACACACCTTTAATTAGAACACTTGGGAGGCAGAGGCAGGTGGATCTCTGTGAGTTCAAGACCAGCCTGGTCTACATAAAGATCCAGGACAGACAGAGCTGTTACACAAAGAAACCCTGACTTGGAAATTTGAAAACAAACAAAAACGTGAAACACTGGCCCACAACAACTGCAATACTTATAAAAACATGGACTTACTTTGCTAGGAGAAAAACATACATTAAAATGAAGGCCTCAGTTGTAGGGAAATGGCTCAGTGAGTAAGGCACTTGATGTATAAGTATGAAATTCAGATCTCCTAAATCCACATCAACAAAGATGTGGTAGTGAACATCGAGGATTCAGTTCTATAGTGAGAGGCTGACAAGAAAATCTCCAGAAGCTCACGGGGTAGCTAACTGCTATACACAGCAGCAAAGGAGATCCTGGCTCAAGGAAGACTAACACCCAAGGCTGTCCTGTGACCTCCACACACAGATATCACATACACACACCCACAAAAACAAAGGCAGCATTGCTGGACTCACCCGTTTCTGTTAATTCTGCTTTTATATCCTTTTCCCTCTTCCACAATTAGTGCCTGATAAACCGCCAGCCCTTGATTGTTCTCTCAAATAATAACCCACACAGAAAGGTGCTTTGAATCACTAAGTAGCTATCTGAAGTGCTTGGATACCATTTTGAGCACTTAATTTAGGAATTGACCAAACTATCAGTGTACTTTCTTCTATAAGGTGACTGGTATCTTGGGCCCCACAAATATGGGTTCTCTGAGGACCCTTCTTACTCAAAAGGCAATTTAAAATAATCTGTTTCAACCACTAAATATTAAATGTGAGGCATCTAGTGTTATCTAATCCAGCCTTTTCTTTATATGGAACTTGAATCTAGTAAAGTTAGTTTTCTAGGAATTTATAAAGCAACAAGAATTTAAATTGAGGCTCCTGACCCAAAACAATGCATATTTGCTGCCCATTATACAACTTTTAAAATTAACTTATTTATTTTTTGTTTTTGAAACAGGCTCTTACTATATAGCTCTGGCTGTCCCAAAGCTCACTACATAGACCAGGCTGACTTCAGATTCACAGAGATCCACCTGCCTCTGCCTCCCAAGTTCTGAGATTACAGGTGTTTAACACCATGCTCAGCAATTTAATGTCTTGAAGCAGATAATGCTGTTTTTAAGTATGACAGCTCAGGTGAAAAAACACATTTTTTTGTTACCCATGCAGCAAAATGAAGGATTAGAAGTTGGTTCTTTCTGGTATGGGGCCCTATTTCAGTGACTAAGAATGGCACAGTGCTCCTCCCAAGGACCCCCGTTCAATTCCCAGCACCCAAGTCTCTCTCTCTCTCTCTCTCTCTCTCTCTCTCTCTCTCTCTCTCTCTCTCTCTCTCTCTCTCTCTCACACACACACACACACACACACACACACAGACACACAAATTAAAAGTTAAAAGAAAAACTAAAGCTGGTTCTTTCTTTCAGTTTATGTTATTGAAAAACAAATTAACTTTTGTTGTTTTTCAAGACAGGGTTTCTCTGTGTAGTCATAGCTATAGACCAGGCTGGCTTCAAACTCAAAGACCTACCTACTTCTGCCTCTGCCTCTGGGGTGTTATAATTAAAGGTGTTTGCCACCACCACCCAGCCCAAAAATTAACTTTTAAAGGCAAACATAGCTATGTGAACTGCACAGAAACCAGTGGATTTGTACTTATTTACAACACACTCTAAAATCAAGCCAGTGACTCAAGAGACAGTAGTTCTAAACTCATTATCAACTTAGTAAGGGCTGATCCTTGCACAATGACAATGAACAGTTCAAGGATAAATTTTATGGATTAAAAGCAAAAAAATCAATGAATGTAGAGTAACCATTTAATGTTCTGTAAATTTCCATAGAATTTCACTAGTTTGAGCATTTACAGCTATTTAAGAATAAAACTACCTTAACATGGGTCACTACAATGAGTAACCGAACTTCAGCTGGTAAAATATGTAATCTGAAAGCACTATCTGTAAGAAAACTGTCATAAATATGCTGTTCTGGAATGCATGTGAAACCTAGCAACCTTTCTCTCTCTCTTTGTTTTCCCACTAAGGGTCTGAGCATCTTTAAGAATCAGACTGTTTAGTCTAAAGTTCTTTCCCTCTGACCCAATCTGAGTGTACCTCCACTATTAAGTACGTCAATCACTCAATTAAAACAAAACCACCGCACACGGGAATTTTGCTTTTAAAAAGTTAGGGGTGTGTGAGAGAAGAGGAGAGAGGGGGAGGAGGGAGGGAGAGACAGACTTGACACACACACACACACTTGCATGCACGAAGAGGGAGAGAAGTCGGTGTACTTTTGGGCCTTACTCTTCAGAATTCGCTTACAAGGTAAAATTCCATAACCATCTAGAAGTTACCAGAACATACCGGCCGTCATTTACTTAGACAAGCAAAGGGCACACAGGAACTTAGCATTTACTTTCTCCCCCGCTACATCCCTACGGCCGAGAGATCACGTCCTGTCCTAGGCTCTCTCACAGTTTCCAAGAAGGCCAGAAAAACTATGAGTGGGACGCACAGACAATTTCCTTCCACTAAGAAGCTTAAAATGTGAAAATCGGTTTGACGTGGCGAGCCGCGGGAAACCAGTCGACAGAGAGCGACGAAAAGGAGAAACCCGTCCCCGAACGGGAGCCCCTGGGAGCGCGCGTTCACTCTTCCCCTCGGGCTCACGGACACCAGAGAACCTAAGCCAGGGAACAACGCCCCGGCGACCTCAGGCGCCGCGCGCCGCCAAGCCAGGGTTCCAGGTCCCTCAGGGGTGTGACCAGGGGCCGGGCCGGCAGGGACAGACCCCGGTGCCGCCAAGGACGGAGGCGCGCTCCGGTCACCCCGGCCTAGCTCGGGTGGGTGGGGCAGGCCCGGCCGGCCCGCGGCGCCGCCGAGGCGAGGGACCCGCTCTCACTTTTGAAGAAGCGCAGCGCCAGGCCGTACAGCTCCTCCAGGCCGAAGCCCCAGTGCTGCTCCATCCGCCGCGCCTCCTCGGCCGCGCCCTCGGCCGCCGCCTCCCCGGGCTCCGGCTGCTGCCCCGCGGCGCCCGGGCCCCGTCCAGCCCCGGGGGACGAGGACGGCGACGGCAGCAGCGGGGCGCCCTCCGCGCCGGGCCGCTCCTCCGAGTCCGGGCTCAGCGTGAGGCCGTCGAGCGACACCTCGAGCTGCTCTACGTTCAGCTGCGCCGCCATCTCCGCTCGCAGCGCCTCCTCGGCGGGGACAGGCGGCGGCCACGTATCGACTTCCTGCTGACCTCTCACCTCCGCTCGCCGACACCGGAACTTCCGCTGCCGAGGCGGCTCGGGCGCCAAGGGGCCCCGCCCCCGGGCGTGTGGGTCGCGCCTGGCGGCGTCTTCTGCTCGCTCGGGGCCTCGCGCCGCTCTCAGCGCGCGCGGGTTCCTCCCGCCGGGCGCCTCTCCCGCCGCGGCGGTCCGCGTGAGGTGAATGGCGCGCCGTGGTCCGGGCGGCGGCCGATCCTGCAGGGAGCGTCCGCGAAGGGTCGCTCTTGGCCAGGCTCTCTGCACGCCCGTTTCAGTTAGTCTCCACAGAGACTCTGAGGAGATGCACGGCCAATGGCAGTCTTTAATTTTTAAGTAGGAAACAGGACATTCCACCCCACTGACTGTTCTCAGTTTCCACTGATCTTGCGTTCGCTCCGCTAAGGAAGGGAACGTTTACTGCGTATTTGCTGTGTAGCTCAGGCTGGCGTGGAACCCACAAGTTTAACTCAGGCTGGCTTTTTGTGTAGCCTCCAGCTTCAGCCTCCTACAGTGCATGCCACTGGGACCAGCACTAAGGACACACAGTGTGAGACCAGAGGGCACAGTCAGCGCAGTGTCGGGTACAGGACCGTACCAAGGTAGTTAAGGAAAGTCTTGAGAGTACATAGCAGTCTCGGTTTTGGTGGCGTTTTTATTTTTGATTATTTTGTTGTTGTTGTTTGTTAGAGCTTAGATCCACCTTCTCCTGCCTCCAAGTGTTGGGATTAAAGGAGTCCGCAGGGCTGATTTTGTTTTTGAGGCAGGGTGGAGAACTACATATCCCTGGCTGTCCAGGAACTCACTTTGTAGACCAGGCTGGCCTCAAACTCACAGAGATCCACCTGCCTCTGACTCCAGAGCGCTGGCATCGAAGGTGTGTCCTGCCTTCTGCTGTTGCTCCCTAGCAGAGCCTTCCAATCAGTAAAAGCGAAAAGATGTAAGCTTCTTCATACATCATACACTGGACAAGCACTCCAACCTAGGGATGTTTTGTTGAGTGAATGAATGAAGGCACACTTCAATTGCATGCAGTGTCAGTCAGCTCAACACATTAAAATACAAAGGTGAGTAGTTGTGGTGTCCAGCCCCAAGGCATCATGGTCCTGGAGGTGAGCCCATGCCAGAGCACTGTAGTAGGGCCAGGCTGCTGGAAGAAGGTACCTACTGCCTCAGTTCCCTAACCTTGTTCCCTCCCTTGTAAGATGAAAATGAGAACGTCATCTACCTCGGGGTTTGTTGAGAAGACTGGACTCATGAATGTATCTGGGTCTAACACTGGTGCTTACTGACTGATACTAGCCGGTGCTACTAAGAGGTTCGGAGGTATGCTCTAAGTTCACAGCCGTTCCTGTCCTGTGTGACAAGACACGGTCCAAGCTGTTATCTGTAGCACGAATTCTAATTGTTCTTAATAATAAAAACTGGGAGTCAGCTGTCTGGGGGGGAAGCTGAAGGATCAGAGTGGCCAGACACTAGAGTGCTCACCTCTGCCAACGCCAGACCAAAGAGGTGATCCTGTCCTCCGCACCCTCGGACCGCCCCTCAGACTGACTGCCCAGACTGCACTGAGCTCCTGCCCCTCAGACTGACTGCCCAGACTGCACTGAGCTCCTGACTCCTCCTGCCTTATGTTCCTCTCCCCACCCAGCTACCTCACTCCTGCCTCCACATCCCTAGTGTTGGGGTTAAAGGCATGTGACCCCAAGTGCTGGGATCACCTTTGTGTGAGCTGTTTCTCCTTTAGATTGGATCAACTTTGTGTAGCCCAGGGTGGCCTTGAACTGACAGAGATCCGTCTGCCTCTGTCTTCTGATTGCTGGGATTAATAGAGGCTGCCTGGCCTCTATTGCTAACTAGTGGCTAGTCCCACACTCTGATCTTCAGGCAAGCTTTATTTGTTAGAGCACAGACTAAATATCACCACCGTGTGAAATGACAGATTGAGGATGATATCTCTCTGGTCACTCCTCTAGTCTGTGTCTGCTCTATCACTGTGTACCACAGAGAGTGGTTTATAAAGAACAGCCCTTTGTCACAGTCATGACAGCTGAGATCTTCAAGATCACGACACTGGCCTTTCAGAAGACTGGTTGCTGGGTAACTGTTTCCTGCAAGATTAAAATAGTCTATCCTGCAGGAAACTCCTTAAGCAGGAAGGTAAACAACTCAAACTAGCTTCGGGAAGTTCCTGAAACTGACCAAATTCGCTTAGGCCCCGCCCTGCCAGAGCAAACAAGGAAGTTATCTGAAGAACTCCCCACATACAGGAGAGCTATACTGTGGAGAAGACTCTCTCAGAGCAGACTAGGTGCTTGGAAGCAGCAGAAACCCGCTGTCCTGTCTGGAAGAGGCTTATGCCAACTGAGGCAGCTGGAGGGACCGTCTTCAAACTGTTGAGTTGCCTGCAAGCTGTGCAGTGTGCTCCTGGTTCCCAGCTTTGTGAGCTGTCACCCATGCTGGGGAGGTTCTTGGTGATGCAGCTACCTTTGGGTCATTTCTGTTCCCTATTCCTGTAAGTAACTTCAATAAAACGTAATGGCTCGCCAAGTTGGACTTTGGTATCTAGCTTTGGTCTGTCACGGGCTCCATTTCTTGGGTGTGTAGACCTGTGTGTTCCGGGGTCCCAAGAAATGTTTTGTTATACAATACTGGTAAGAAACCACTTCTGGGCTGGGCAGTGGTGGCGCACGCCTTTAATTCAGGCACTCGGGAGGCGGAGGCAGGCGGATCTCTGTGAGTTTGAGGCCAGGCTGGACCGATAGCCTCCAAAACAATACAGAGAAACCTTGTCTTGTAAAAACCAAAAAAAAAAAAAAAAAAAAACAAAAACCAAAAAAAAAAAGAACCCACTTCTGGGCTGTAGGCATCCATGTTCCTCTCTCCCATGGTAGGAGGAACAGGCCAGTTATTTGGGGCCCCTAAATAAGGATGATTATCTCATTCAGGTGATGCCCTTATAGTGTCATTACATTGGGGTTAGATTTTTAACATATGAATTTTAGGGGATATGACATTCCGTCTACAACACCACAGCAGGGGTGTGTGTGTGTGTTTATACAGAAGAAAGAGGCTGGGCATTTCGGCAAATAGCTGTCATTCCAGCATGTGGAGATGAAGGTTCAGGAGTCTAAGGCTGGGCTGGAGAGATGGCTCAGCAGTTGAGAGAACACACACACACACACACACACACACACACACACACACACACACACACACGTGATCTCTATCATTAGAAGAGGGAAAACTCATCTCTTCCCTGGTTTTATTGTACAGTGTTAGTAGGTTTAGGTTATCTCTTCAAAAGTATTCCAGAAGCTCCATGAGGTAAGTGATGCGTAATTTCCAGTAGGTAGTACCGTTCCTCTCTGCCCTCCTGCACATCCTCTCATTTCTGAGACAGCTTTCGTATGTATCACAAACTTGCCTTAAACTCACTGTGTAGCCCAAGCTGTTCTCAAACTTAGGCAATCCTCCTGCCTCAGCTTTCTGAGTGCTGATGTTACAGTTGTGCTACCATACCACACCTGGCATTAGTTCCCTCTCTCCTCCCTCCCTGTCTCCCTCCCTGTCTCCCTCCCTCACTGCCTGCCTCCCTTGTTTTCCCCTCCTTTTTTTTTTTTTTTTTTTTTTTTCGAGACAGGGTTTCTCTGTATTGTTTTGGAGGCTGTCCTGGAACTAGCTCTGTAGAGCAGGCTGGCCTCGAACTCACAGAGATCCGCCTGCCTCTCCTGAGTGCTGGGATTAAAGGTGTGCGCCACCACCGCCTGCTAGCTTTCTAAGACAGTCACCTGACCCTAGTCTAGTCTAAAACTTGCTATTTGCTGAAGCATGACATTGAACTAATTTGACATTTTTTACTCATTTGTGCATGACGTGGAGCATGTGGGGGGGAGGGGTCAGGAAACAACTCCTTCTCTCCTCCCACCATATGGGGCTTAGTGATCCAACCCAGGGTGTCAGGCTTGGCCACAAAAGCCTTTTCCCATGATCCATCTCGCTGGCCCAGCACTAAACATTTGGTCCTCTTTCCTCTACCTCCCAAGCCTTGGGTTGCAGAAAAATTTAACAAGTACTCAGTTTTTCCCTTTTTGGAATCGAGGTCTCATTTGTGTTATCCAGACTGGCTTCAAACTTCTGGGCTCAAGTCACCTCCTGCCTCTGCCTCCCATTAGCTGGGACTACAGATGTGTATACTCCACTTGACTTAAAACATTCTTTTTGGCCTGGCAGTGGTGGGCTTTAAACCTAGCACTAAGGAGGCAGAGGCAGGCAGAGCTCTCTGAGTTGAGGCCAGCCTGGTCTACAAAGAGAGTTCCAGGACGGCCTGGGCTATTACACAGTGAAACGTTGTCTGGAAAAAACAAAAACAAGCAAACGAAGCATTCTTTTTGTTTTAAGGATTTATTTTGTTGTTTGTTTATGTGTAGGGGTGGGTGAGTACCTGAAGAAGCCAGAAGAGGGTGTTAATCCCTCTGTTCTCTACATCTGGTCTACAGACTAACTAGTTCTAGTCCAGCCAGGGCTACATAGTAAGACCCTGTCTCAAACAAATAACAAAATCACAAAAGCAAGAGGAGGAAGGGAGGGCGGAGAGGGAGGGAAGGGGAAGGTGAGGAGGAGATGGATAAAGGCTTTTTTCCCCTCTGGATCCATTCAAGACGGTTCAGGCCAGAGCTTAAACTTCAAGGTCCCTCTGCGCCACCTGCTGCCCAGCATCGGTAGTGCTGCATCAACTGGGCAGAATGGGGCTGTAGAAGCTACTGCACCGCTCCTGGTGGAGAAGAAAGGCAAGCCTGTGGGCAGAGAGGAGGGACTATGCTGTACTCGCGCCTGAGAGCCACACAAGCACAGTCAAGGACGGGCTGGCCCCAGGTAGTAGTCTGCGGAGGACAAAGATAATTTAAATGTTCCTAATAAGAACTAAAGTTCAGCAGGGCGGTGGGAGCACACACCTTTAATCCCAGCACTCGGGAGGCAGAGGCAGCCGGATCTCTGTGAGTTCGAGGCCAGCCTGGTCTACAGAGCGAGTTCCAGGACAGCCAAAGCTACACACAGAAACCCTGTCTAAAAAAATAATTAAAAACTAAAAACTAGAGTTTAACATGACATGGTCATAGGATTTAAGCCTCATATGTGTATTAATGTGTATATGTGCATGTACATATATGTATCTGAGTATGTGCTCATGATCATGTGTGTCTGCATGTAAGTATATATGTGTGTATGTAGCATGCATAGGTATGTTTGAGTGGTGTATTCCGGGAAGCCAGAGAAGAGCATCTATCTTTACCATACTCCTCTGAGACAGGGTCTAACACTCAACCTGGATATATTGGTAGCCAGCAAGCCCCAGTATCTTTCTGTATCAGTTCCCCACAGCACCTGTAACAGTTCTGTGATGTGGAAAATTATTTTAAGGTGTGTTACTCTTGTTTATGCTGCATTTGTTTAACTCTGTGACGCTGTGTTACTTTGTCTGTCTAAAACACCTGATGGTTTAATAAAGAGCTGAACAGCCAATAGCGAAGCAGGAGCAAGGATAGGCGGGGCTGGCAGGCAGAGAGAATAAATGGGAGGAGAAATCTGGGGAAAAGGAAGAAGGAGCCAGAGAAGAAGGAGAGAGGATACTAGCCACAGAGTAAGAGGGAAAGTAAAATATATAGAAGAAAAGGAAAAAGCCAGAGGCAAAAGATAGACTGGATAATTTAAGATAAGGAAGACTGGCAAGAAATAAGACAAGCTAATGTGGGCATTTGTAAAGAGGAATAAGCCCCCATGTGTGAGTGATTTATTTGGGTGCTGAGTGGCAGGCCTCCAAAGAGTAAGAGCAAAGAATAAAAAATAACTGACAACAATGCTGTGAGCTATTTCAGGTGAGTGCATGGCCACACAGGGTAATTTTTTTCTTTTCTTAAAACAGGTCTCTGCCGGGAGTTGGTGGCGCATGGCTTTAATCCCAGCATTGGGAAGGCAGAGGCAGAAGGATCTCTGTGAGTTCGGGGCCAACCTGGTCTACAGAGAGAGTTCCAGGACAGCCTCCAAAACAATACAGAGAAACCCTGTCTTGAAAAACAAAAACAAAACAAACAAACAAACAAAAGACAGGTCTCACTGTGCAGCCCTGGCTGGCCTGGAAAACTCTATGTAGACCAGGCTGGCCTTGAACTTACATGAACTCTGCCTTTGCATCCAAGTACTGGGATTAAAGGCATGTACCACCATGTATGGTCCTCAGCTTTTTTTTTTTTTTAATATAGTGTTGGAGTCCAAACTCTTACCCAATGAACTATCTCTCCTAAATAAAAGCATTCTTGTTTAGGAAGTGCTTGGAATTAATCCTAGAGCCTCACTGTGAAAGATCCACCTGCCTCTGCCTGCCTCCCAAGTGTTGGGATTAAAGGCTTGTGCCACCACCTAGCTCCTACAAATTTTTAAACTTCATTTTCTTTAGAACTATAGTATTCCATTTTACATATACCAGACTTTAGATATCTGTTCATCTGTTGATGGACAATTAGGTTGATTCCAATTATTTGCTTTAGTGAACAAAGTAAATATAATTATTATCATTATCATTGTTCTATTTTTTTATCATTATTTAGTCCAGGGAGCCAGGGAGATGGCCGAGATGGTGAAGGCACTTGTTGTGAAGCTGAACAAGTTCGATTTGCTTCCTGGGACCACAAGTGAAAAAAGGAAACCCATTCCTTGGGGCTGTCCCTGTACTCCCACATACACACCAGGACATCCACCCCCCTCCCCCACGCCAAATAAACATAATTTAATCCCTTATGCCACCTAACTTCTTTCTTTCTTTTCTGGTTTGCTTTTTGTTTTGTTTATTCTCAAGGCAGGCTTTCTTTGTGTAACCCTGGCTGCCCTGGAACTCACTCTGAAGACCAGGCTGGCCTTGAACTCACAGAGATCTGAAATAACCTCTGCATCCTGAGTGTACTGCTGGGCTTAAAGGCATGCACCTCAACAGTCCAGAGTTATCATTGCTTAATTTCTAAACTCGGCAATCACTGCCTAATTTCTAAACTCGGCATTCCCACAGTGTGTCTACACAGGAAAAGCAGCAGCTACAGAGCCTGATTCTGCCTGGGATCTTACACATCTATCTGGATACAAGCTAAGTGTGGATGCTACACAAGGATTACTTTTTAAATGTCACTCATTTGTCTGACAAGGAAAAATATAGCTAATGGTACTGGATATCAAACGTAGGACCTCACACATGCTGAGTAAGCTCACTGAGATACATCCTCAGCCCTTTTTTGTGTGTTTCATTTGGAGACGAGTTCTCACTAAATTCCAAGATTGACCTTAAACTTACATTACGGCCTGAGTTAGGCTTGGGACTTCTAATCTTTCGGTCTGCCTCCTGAGGCTTTGGGTTTACAGACCTGTAAAAACTACTAGGCCTAGCTTATTTTGATTTTAAATCACTTTTCCCCCTCCTTCCTTTTCCATTTCTTTCTTTTCTTTCTTTTTTCTCCTTTCCTTCCCTCTCTTCCTTATCCTTTTATTCCTTTTTTTTTTTGTCCTGGAGACAGGGTTTCACTATGTATCTGAGGCTGACCTGAGGCTAGGATAACCTTGACCCTGAAATCCTTCTGTCTCAGGTTCCCCAGTGCTGAGATTATGCACACCTGGCTTCTAAACATCTTTTTTTCAGAGTCTATGGCAATGTTGCCTCCTAGTGTTCAACACATGGTAGATTCTACGTAAACCCTTGGCCAGTGGATGAACAGATGTGGTGTGTAGGTTAGGGCCCCTTCCTTACCCTCATTTTTCCTTCTGAGAATATTTTTTTTTTCTTTTTTCTTTTTTTGGGTTTTTTTTGTTTTTTGTTTTTGTTTTTGTTTTTGTTTTTTTGGTTTTTATGAGACAGGGTTTCTCTGTATTGTTTTGGAGGCTCTCAGTCCAGCCTGGCCTCGAACTCACAGAGATCCGCCTGCCTCTGCCTCCCGAGTGCTGGAATTAAAGGCGTGCACCACCCCCCACCGCCTGGCTCTGAGAATATTTCTTAAATTCACATCAGCCCCTCAAATGTTCCCCAGTTCTCAGACAGCAGGTTAAGTTGCCAAATTTTTGTAATTTTCTTCTCCTTCCAAAATCTCAACCATTTTCACCTATTCAGTTAAGAAATATGTATCAGTCTCTTTCTGTATGCACAGAACAAAGCAAGGAACTTCAAAAATAAAAATTCCCGGGAGGAAGCATTCATTCAACAAATGTCTGAGCACTGTTCACAAATTCAAGTATGATAATCTCAGCACTTGAGAGGCCGAGACAGTAGAATTACTGTGAGCTTAAAGCCAGACAGGGCTGCAGACAAGATCCTAGCAAAACAAAGAAAGAAAGAGGTGCAGAGACCGTGGAATGTTCGTGATGTACCGTGCTATACACCCAAACTAGGATGGCCTTCAGCTTGAGATTCTTCCGTTTCGTCTCCTGAATGCTGGGCTCTGCCTTGAACTCTCTGTGATCTGCCTGACTAAAGGTGTGCACCCTGCCTCCACAACACCTGGCCTCTTATCTTTCTTCAAAATCTAGGGCTGCAATGCCTCCTGCTGCCGGACACATGCTCCATGCTGAATAAACATTTGCTGTGGATTAAGCAAACATGATATCCAGGTCATTTTCCTTTAGAGAACATTTCCTAAAGCCTCTTTGTCAAGCAGATCATTTTTCGTAGCAATTTTACCATCTCAAGGGAACTCATCCATCCAAAAGCATTTTCGCACAGTGACTCTGGGGTGTCCTGATGGTAACATAAAAGAGAAGCCCCTGGAAGGAGCTGTGAACACTGTACTCAGGACTCCTCTGAGTGCAATGAAGAGAGAGATGCTTGCCTTTCTCCGTGGAAGCATCAAGGGAACTGCCATGGATGCATGTGGACAGCAGGGAGTGTGTATTTGTGGGTGTCTGTTGGTTGAATTTTGATTTTTGGTTCGGGTTCTTTGGGGCTAGGACTGGAACCAACCTTACACACGCTAGGCAAGCAGAGCTATGTACCTTGGCCCGGAAATACAATCTTTTAAATTAAAACCTCTAAAAAAGAATTCGTTTGTATGGTTGACCCTTCACTTTAGTGTACATTAAACCCATCGTGTGCGAGCCAGCCGGTGCACGGTGGATCATCTGCCAACCCCAGGACTGAGCGGCACAGAGACTTCTGCCCCAGGGAGCACTCCCTGAGGAAGCTAGAGGAGCCAGGGGGTGAGGGAGGTTGCTGATCTGGCTGCTGTCTCCCTGCATATCTCCTAGCAGCAGGATGTCAGACATCCAGGAAAATGTGGTGTGCAAGCCACTGGGTTGGCTTCCCAGGTGTCAGACAGCAGGATTCTGGCTGGGCAGATACGGAGGTGCTAACCAGAGCCCCAGTTATAAAAGACCTTATAACAAGTACTGAAGGCACAGGCCACCGTACCTCCCCAAGGCACAGTCTTGAGTGTCAAGTTGGATCTATTTGTTTTTTTTTTAAAGCAATATTGTGTTTGTATTTTTTACTTCTCTCTTTCTTTCCCTTTTTTCTTTCATTTTATTTTAGACAAGGTCTCACCAGGCTGATCATGAACTATGAAGCCAAGGACGACCCTCAAATTCAATTTTCCTGATTTAATATTTTTTATTAAATTTTTTTCTTGACAATTTTGTACACCCTCCAACTTCCAATCTTCCTCCCCCTTCCTCTCAAGTACCCAGATTATAGGCATATGCCACCATGCCTGGTTTTATATCATACTATATGATCCAGTTCAGGACCTCCTATGTGTTGGGCAAGCATTTTACCTACATCCCCAGTCAGTCCAGTCATTTTGTTGTTGTTTTGATTTTTTGAGACAGGATTTCTCTGTGTAACAGCTCTGGCTGTTCTGAAACTCACTTTGTAGACCAGGAGGGTTTCAAACTCACTGAGATCCACCTGCCTCTGCCTCCAGAGTGCTGAGATTAAAGGCGTGTGCCACCACATTTGTGGGGTTTTTTTGTAAATATTTTATTTATTTATTGTGTATACAGTCTTCTGCCTGTATGCCAGCGGAGGGCACCAGATCTCATTCAAGGTGGTTGTAAGCCACCATGTGGTTTCCGGGAATTGAACTCAGGACCTCCAGAAGAACAGTCAGTGCTCTTAACCTCTGAGCCATCTCTCCACCCCCACATTTGTATTTTTGAGACAGGTTCTGCTACGTACCTTTGGTGGACCTGGTACTCAAAACATAGCCTCCGTGACCTCAAACTCATAGTAATCCTCCTGCCTCACCTTCCTGGCTAGGATCAAACTATCAGAGCTATGAACCATCATGCCCTGCTGCTTAAATCTTCTCCCTCTTCCCTCCTCCTCTTCCTCTTCCTCACTCTCTCCCTTCTCTCCCTCCTCTTCTCCCTCCTCTCCCTCCTCCTTCTTTTCTATAAATAAGACAGTTTATCCAAACTAGCCTCCAACCCCAAGGAATCTTCTTTCTTATACAGCCTACACCCTCCACCACATCTTACTTATCTTTCACTTATTTTTGAGGCAAAGTCTTCTATTGTAGTTCAGACTGGACCCCAAATCTGAATTTTCTTTCTTCAGCCTCCTCCGTGTTTGAGGTTAGAGGCATGCACCGCCACACCTAGTTTAAATATGCTTTTCTTAAAAAAATCTAAATGGACTTTTAGGGTTTTTTTTTAGAAGATTTATTTATTTATTATGTATACAGTATTCTGCCAGCATATATGCCTGCAGGCCAGAAGAGGGGATCAGATCTCATTACAGATGGTTGTGAGCCACCATGTGGTTGCTGTGAATTGAACTCAGAACCTCTGAAAGAATAGTCAATGCTCTTAACCTCTGAGCCATCTATCAGCCTGGACTTTTAGTTTTTGATTATGTGTTTATGAGAGAGCATGGGCTTGTGTATGTGAGTGTAGTGTCTGCTGTTGTTAAAAAAAGGCTGTGGGATCCCCTAGAGCTGGAGAAATAGCCAGTTGTTCTCTGATGTGAGTGCTGGCCTCAAACTCACAGATATCTGTGAGACAGGAAGTATTAATTGGTGGTTACTGGGAGGAGTAGGAAGTCACTGGCTAGTGGAAATCTCCTTGAGGGCCAACAGGATTATTTTGGTTCTAGATAGACCTAATGGTTGCACAACAATATGAATGTACTAAATGCCACGGTGTGGTGCACTTTAAAATGATGACTAGTGGGGTAGCAGGATGGCTCAGTCAGACAAGGCACTTACTGCACAAGTCAGAGGATGCAAGTTCAAGTCCTGGAACCCAAGAAAAGGTAGAAGGAGTGAATCAGCTCCACAAAGTTGTCCTTTGACCTCCTCATGCAATGCATGGCATGGCGTGCCTCCCTTCACATTACATCACATGCACAATAATAATATTAAATGAACTTTTTTAATAGGGACTAAGGTCTTGTTTAGGAGTGCCAAGAAAGGATGGAGAGGAGGACACACTGGCCACTGCCAGGCCACTGAGCAGCAGGGAGGATCCTGTCTGTTTTGTCTCTAAATTGGTTGTCTCAAGACAGGGTTGTTATCTCAAGACTCCCCTCATTTGGGGTTCTCAGAAGGGAGGCAGAGTTCTGAGCCAGGCAGCTCTGGCTTTCCCCCACCCCGAGACAGTGGAGTCCAGAGAGTGACTAGAGTTTGGAAGTGTGAACTAATCCTCCCCTCATAACAAACTGGGAGGAACGGCCCAAGATGAGAGTGGACTGCGGCCGGGCAGCTGCCCTGCCTCATGAGAAACATGTTGGGCATTGCTCCGTTTCCTCCTTTCAACAGGTGTGGTTTGTGGACTCTATCAGGAACTGTCCCGAGCCACCACATGTTTCTAAGTGTGTGTGTGGAAGGGAGCTGAGATCCTTAAGCGGTGTTGTGCATTGTGGAACAACCCTTCTGTAAGCTGTGATGGTGCGTTGCCTGGGCAGTGCTGCCTGGGCAGCTGAGGGCTACTTCCTACTGCACACGATACAACATTCAACCAGGAAAGAACTCAGCCCCACCTCAAAGCCCTAGAACACTGTGGAGGAGGACAAGCATCCATCCTAACGGGAGAGGCAGAAGAGTATCAAGGAACTTGATATAAATGAAAACCCACCAGGAGGGTGGTCATCTGAACCCTCTGTCCCAGCAACGTTGAACACAGCACTAGTCATGCCTACAGGCTTCAAGATCGCCTCTTTTCAGGGTAAGTCTCTAAGACAGCAGGCATGGCAGGTCCCTTCTTGCCACCTGGGTCCCCAGAGCAGATCTAGAGCCTCCTTACAGGTCTTGATGGGATCTAAATCCAGGGTTGTTGCAGTGGCTGATTGACAGAGCTGAGGAAGGGTGACAGGAGAGAGAAAGGGGCCAGCCTTCAGGCTTCAAACCTCTCCCGCTCAAGACAATCTGGGACTCTGGGGACAAGTTTTGCCATTCCTGGAAAACAGTGTGATGGGATCATCTACTTGTCACGTGTGTGTGTGTGTGTGTGTGTGTGTGTGTGTGTGTGTGTGTGTGTTTTGTTTGTTTGCTTCTCTGTGTAATAGGCCTGGTTGTCCTGGAACTCACTTTGTAGACCAGACTGGCCTCGAACTCACAGAGATCCACCTGCCTCTGCCTCCCAAATACTGGGATTAAAGGCATGTGCCACCTCCCCACCAGCTGCCACTCTTTTCTTTTCTTTTAAGACAGGTTTTCACTGTGTGCCCAGGCTAGTCTTGAACCCCCAGTTCCATTGATCCTCATGTCTCAGTCTCGCAAACTACTAAATGATGCTAAGGAATACACGTGGCAGTCAGAGGACAACTTTCAGGAGTTACTTTCACCTCCTTTCTTGTCTGAGGCAGGGTCTCTCTTGTCTCTGCTGCTTGGGCAGACACTCCAGGCTAGCTGGTTTTCCTGTCTCTGTTTCTCACCTGGGAGTGCTGAGGTTATTGCTATCTGGCTTTGCACATGGGTTTCATAGACTCTAACTCAGGCTGTCAGGGTTATGATGGATGGCAATGGGATGACTTTACACACTGAGCCATCACCCTAGCCAAGTTCTATGATTGTTTGTTTAATAACGGATCAAAGGGGATGGATGAATCCAGACTAAGAACTAGTAGGAAAGTTACATGCATGGCTTTCAGGTCTGTCACGCTTTGCCTTCTAATGTATAGTTTAGAAGTGGTTGGAAATAATCCCCATGTTCTAGGGCTGGGTGTGTGGTTCTACAGTAAGAACTTTGTCCATCATCATCATCATCCTCTCTCTCGCACTCGCGTGCGCGCACACACACACACACACACACACACACACACACACACACACACACACAGGTGTCCCAGGGTTCCAACATGCCTCTGAGTTTGGGGACAGCTGTGCTCAGTCACTTCTTGGTCTGGAAACCAAGGCTCATGGATGACTGTGGGGCTCACTCAGGACCACCTTCCTACCCCTCAGGCCGCCTTCTCAGGGAAATGACAGATTTCATCCCTGATAAGGGCCCCTCCAGGCTTCAGCACCCTCACACCCTAGGTGTGGCTGATGGCATGCTAATTCCCACTGGCACCTCTCCAGGTGGCTTTGCAACTACCCGTCAGCTGAGTACTTCCTCCAGCCCAGACCCTTTCATCCAACCTCAGGCTTTCAAGCCTGCCTTTAAAGTAAAGTCTCAGCTACCAGAGCCCCCAGGGACAAAGGGAGGGAACCAGGTATGCTCTCCCTGTGACACAGACACCTGGAGGAGGGCCTAGCCTCTGCCCTGGGGGATATGACAGACTTTGGAGATCACCCATGAAGGGCCTCACCCTCCCTGGAGAGTGGAGTTGGGATTGGGTGGGGGGGGTGAGGGGACTGGAGGGAGGGGGGAAGAGGGGAGGGAGAGGGAGCTGGGATTGACATGTGAAGCAAGCTTGTTTCTAATTTAAATAAAAAAACAGATTTAAAAAAAAAGAGTGTCCATCACACTGTCCATTGAGGCAGGTTGCAGAACTGTAAACTCTTGGCTGGGTGTCTAGTTCCTCTGGGGACAGATTAGTTAAAGGCACTCTGTGCCTTCTGGGAAAATGGTGAGACAGGTTTCCCTACACTGTGTAACAGCCATAGCTGTCCTGGCACTCCCTTTGTAGACCAAAAGGGCCTGGAACTCACAGAGATCCACCTGCCTCTGCCTCCCGAGTGCTGGGACTAAAGACGTGCGCCACCGCACCAGGCCTGAGTCTCATTTTGGATGAGCTCTGTTGGCACCCTCCGCACTGTAGCTGGCTGAGTGGGCGCTTTAGCCTCTACCTCTGCACCCTCATGAGTTTAGGCTCCAGATCCTCATATAACCCCCACCTCAACATACACCACCAGAGCAGCCCTGGACCCTGGCTGTCCCTGTCCTCCTGGACCTCAAAGAGCCCCAAGAAACAAATGCACACCTGTTCCCAAGCCGTGTGTTTCTGTTTCTGTTTGTTTTGCTTTTCCAGACAGGGTTTCTCTATGTAGCCCTGGATGTCCTGGAACTCACTCTGTAGACCAGGCTGGCCTTGAACTCAGATCTGCCTGCATCTGCCTCCTGAGAGTTGGGATTAAAGGCGTGCACCATCACTGCCTGGCACCATGTGCTTCTTTAAATCTAATTCTTATCCTAGGTTCCCCAGGTTGTATCTTTGGATCAAGACAGGTGGCCCCAAAGGCTTCAACCCAGACAACCCTTGCTTATGTGTGTGCTGGAGTGAATTTACACCATTATCCCACCTGATTCAGTGGCTGGTAATTCCAAAGCAGGACTTGCCCTAGTACTGCAGGGTCTTCCTAATAACCCTGGGTTCAGGTTCATTTCACTGGCAATCTCGGTCCTTTCAAATCTAGCCTATACCAAAGATCACAAGAGTTTAGGGACAATTGCTGTCTCCGATGCCTCAAAATTATGTCAATAAAAGTTAAAAGTATGGCCGGGCGGTGGTGGCACACGCCTTTAATTCCAGCACTCGGGAGGCAGAGGCAGGCGGATCTCTGTGAGTTCGAGGCTGGGCTGGACCGACAGCCTCCAAAACAATACAGAGAAACCCTGTCTCGTAAAAACCAAAAAAAAAAAAAAAAAAGTTAAAAGTATGCCTGCCCTCACGGAGTGACTTCTCCCCTGAAGATCTGCAAACATTCAGGTGGTGGGTTGTGCACTCAGAACTAACTTCCTTCCTTCTTTCCTTCCTTCCTTCCTCCCTTCCTTCCTTCCTTCTTTCCTTCCTTCCTTCCTTTCTTTCATTGTGTGTGTGGGGGGGCGGTGTTTCAAGATACAGTTTCTCTGGTAGCTCTAGCTGTCTTGGAACTTGCTCTGTAGACCAGGCTGGCCTCAAACTCAGGTTGGCCTGCCTGTGCCTCCTGTGTGCTGGGATTAAATGAGTGTGCTACCACCGCGCAGTTCAGAAATGTTTTTCAATTAACATATCAAATAAATACTGAGATTACAGATTTTATAGTATCCTAGGCACACTGGGGATACCGGATGTTGCTGCTTGAGTATGATTTGTCATGGTGCTAGAGATACAGTTCAGTGGCCGAGTACTTGTCTAGCAGCTGTGAAATCCTGGGTTCAATCCCTAGCTCTTCGATAGACAGACAGAGAAACAAACAGGACTTCTGACGTTCTGGACATTGAGTGGTGTTTTAAAAAACAAAAGTCAGATGTGGTGACACAAGTTAAAGATGCCAACACTCTGAAACAGGAGGATAGAATTGTCAAGGTCACCAACAGCCTGGGCAACATCGAGAAACTCTGTCTCAAAACCTCAAAAAGGGGCCAGTGAGATAACTCAGCAGGTACATATGTGTGCCTCAACACCTGACAAACTGAGTTTGATCCCCTGGGTCCTCATGATGGAGGGAAGGCCAGAACCAACCCTGGCAAGTTGTCCTCTGAGCTTGATCTGCTCACTGCGGCACACACACACACACACACACACACACACACACACACACACACACACAGATGATTATGAGCTGGTCCTCTGCTGAGACTTCCCGAGCTAATTCTCGTGGGGGAAATGTAACAGTACACACAATTGCTAGGGACAGCCCGGAAGTCAGCACAGAGTCCCCAGTTATGTGGACTGGATAGCCAAGGTGGAGAACAGGGTTTCCTGGAGGGACAAGCGTCCCTGGGGCAGTGGAAGAAGAACGAGCTGTCCTTTCTGCAGGAGAGCATCCTACTCCTCCCACATCCTAGGGATGCAGAGCCCTGGTCCCCTAAGGACACAGAGCCCAGTCAGCTACTCACAGTTGTTTCTCTTTTTTTTGGTTTTTCGAGACTGGCTTTCTCTGTAGCTTTGGAGGCTGTCCTGGAACTCACTTGGTAGACCAGGCTGGCCTCAAACTCACAGAGATCTGCCTGCCTCTGCCTCCTCACAGTTGTTTCTGCACAGGCCTGGCACACGTGCATCTGCACCTTGGTGTAAGTCCATCTGCTGTTGCTCCTCCTAATCCACCTGCCCCCCCCACGCTGCTTCCAGGCTCGGTCTCTGTCCTCCCCACCTCCTACAGCCTTCTCTCCACAGGCAGCATGTGCTCCTACCAGCTAAGTCCAGTGCTCTTGGGAATGGTGCTCCCTGGGGACGCAGCAAATGAAGGCTTGGTGCTGTGATTTCACCAAATTGCTCCTAACTGAGCTCACTTGAGGCACTGCCTTCCTCTTGTCCAGCCTGGAGAGTGGGGGCCCCCTGCAACCCCTCACCATTTCATTTTCCTTGTCTCCACTTGTTTCAAATGCACAGCCCTTTTGTTGTTGTAATACTTGGGGATGGAACCCATATCACCAACATATGGCAGATAAGTGCTCTTACCACTGTGTTACAAGGAAGCCCTCCTCCTCTCCCTCTCCGCCTCCCTCCCTTTTTCTCCCTCTGCTTCCTCCTCCTTATGGCTTTGAGGACTTAAGTCAGGGTCTCATATATGCTAGGCAAATGATTCCAGGTCAAACCAGGTAATTCTTTAAAAAAAATTGTTGTTGTTACATTTAGTGTGTGTGTGTGTGTGTGTGTGTGTGTGCGTGCGCGCGCGCGCATGCACATTCCATCTGTAGAAGTCAGAGGACAGTTTGCAGGAACCAGCTTTCTCCTTGGCAGCATGCTCTTTTACCTGCTGAGTCTTCTGCCCCATCCCCAGATTGTTTCCTTAGAGTCTCTACTCTTTCAAAGCTTGCTACTGTTTCTCAGTAGCAAGTATCTGCCTCCAAGTATCTACATCTAAATATTTCAGGGCAAAATATTTGCTGTTTCAACCTTAGAATGGGCTGTTTCTCCAAGGAATATTTCCCCCTTTAGTGGGAAATGGTAGCCAGCAAGCAAAGTCCCAGTGTTAATGAGCTTAATTAATCCCCAAACACACAAACAAGTTAAAAAGAGGGCTGTCTGTGGCACTGTTTGTAAAAGTAATGAGACAATGTGAAAGTATATTTGGGGCACTTAGGAAAGGGTTGGGGCAGTTAAGGGAGGTCTCCAAGGAGGTGAGTCATGCTAGCTGCACAGGTGTGCCGAAAGCCAGCCAGCCACATTGGGCGGGTTGATGGTGCACATCTTTAATCCCAGCACGGAGGCAGAGGCAGGTGCATCTCTGTGAGTTTCAGGCCAGCCTGGTCTACATAGTGAGTTCCAGGACAGGCTCCACAGCTACACAGAGAAACCCTCCTCGAAAAACAAACCAAAAACAAAAACAAAAGCGTCATCCAGCCACTCAAGTCTCAGTAGGGGTGTTCCAGTGTTCCAGCATCTTCATGTCAGACAATGGATTCTTGAGGCAAATACTCTTTCTC
Organism: Mesocricetus auratus; assembly: GCF_017639785.1. Lineage (NCBI taxonomy): Eukaryota > Metazoa > Chordata > Mammalia > Rodentia > Cricetidae > Mesocricetus > Mesocricetus auratus. Next base: position 13,261,555 of record NW_024429266.1, read on the forward strand.
GTTGGTGCTTTGACACAGACTCTTGCTGAGGCGATGAGTGTGCACCACCACACCTGCCTCCAAGTGTCTTGATAGTTCTTTCAGATCCTCAGTTCCAGGGTTTTCTTTCTCGGCTGTTTCCCACCTTATTGGTTAGTTGCATACATCAGTTCATGAAAGACCCCCTCAGAGGAGCCCCTCCTCCCCGGAAGCGCTGGCACGAATACGGGCACGAATACCAGGGAGAGGAAAAGGCGCCATTCCTTTTGAAGATTCCCCATGCCAGGATCAAAAGCGATGCTGTGTCAGTCACATGAATTTATACCTCCCGCCCGGAGAACACAGAAAGAAAGGCTTCTAATGGCTTGCTACGTTGTTATGTTATGTCGTTTGGGAGGACGAAGCCGCCTCTGTCTATTGTAGCCACTGACTGTGAAATAAACTTCAGAAACTGAAGGTGGTAGCAGAGCAGAGGAAGTCAAAGTGGGGATCAAAGGGACGAAGAGCCCCTGAGGTCTCAAGGGGGAAGCATAGCCATTGGCTCCCCCGGGCTGCCCTTTCCTGGTTTCCCTTTTCATAAACACCCTGGGCTCCTCCACCAGGTCCTGGGCAGCCCACGGAGCGGGCCCAGCTCCAACAACAAAGAGAGCAGGGGAAGAGAGCACTTAGCACTTGGGGAGGAAAGACAGGCCCCTGAGATCTGGGGGTGGGCATGGAAGCCAGAATGGATAGCGGCAACAGTCTTGTCTGTCGCAGCCTGGTGGTGGCTCTGGGTAGCCAAGGCTTCCTCCGCGGCACAGGTGTGTTTGAGGATCACCTTCTGTATCACCTAGTCCTCGCCTGTGTCTGTTTCAACAGATGTTATCAACACTAAATATGAGTAGTGGCCCAAAGCATGTAGCACATCTCATCATATGAGCTGGCCCTGGGGTTGGAGAGGGCAAATCCAGACCCTAACATCAGCTATGGCTGGCTGTCTGAGCTAGCCTTGAACTTCAATCTGCTATTCAGTCCCCAGGGTATTGACCTGTTTCTGCCTAATGAGGTTCTTTATGTAGGAGCCTTAAACTGCACAGTGTATCTATTTATGAAGCAACTCTCTCTCTCTCTCTCTCTCTCTCTCTCTCTCTCTCTCTCCCTCTCTCTCTCTCTATATATATGTATATGTAGATACATATATATATGTGTGTGTGTGTGTGTGTGTGTGTGTGTGTGTGTAATTTAAAGATTATTTTTGTTGGTTTTTGTTTTGAGACAGGGTCTTAGTATATAGCCTTGGCTGTCCTGGAACTCACCCTGTAGGACAGACTGAGGCTGGCCTTGAGCTCACAGAGCTCTGCCTGCTTCTGCCTCCCTAGTGCTGGGATTAAAGACGTGTACCACCACCGCCCAGCTTTCTCTCTCCTTTTCTTTAAACAGGGTCTCTCTATGATATAGCCCTGACTGTCCTGAAACTCATTCCATAGACCCGGCTGGCCTCAGATTCACAGAAACCTTCCCCTCTCGGCCTCCTGAGTGTTGGCATTAAAGATGGGCACCATGGTGCCTGCTTGAGAGTTTTTCTTTTTATCAATTCCAGGTCCACCCTGAGCCTTCTCTGTATCTGCACAAGGACTATATTTTAGGCATGTCCAAGCACACACAAGAAAAACCTCAGTTCAGAGCCAGACAGGTGCTCAGCTGGTCAAGGTGCTTGCCACCAAGTCTTAGTTCCGTCCAGGCTTACAGAGAGGAAGGATAGAACCATGTCCCACGAATTGTCCTGTGACAACTCATGTGTGTGCACATTCACACACACACACACACACACACACACACACACACACGGCAGGGCAGAGGGAGAGAAGATAAAAGAAAAAAAAAGGAAGCCAAATTTAGAGCAAAAGAAAGAGAGAGTGGGAGGAACTGAGGTTTTGTTCAATACAGGTTGCCACATGGGACAAATCTGAGGGAAAATGGCCAAAAGAAAATGATGCCTGTTGGTCACTTTGGAGGACTGTCAAGTCACAGATTGCACACTGACTTCTGACCACTCCTTGGGAGTGCTGAGCTGCACACTCTGTCTCCCAGGAACTCTCAGCCTGTCGCTGTGGCCATCAGCCCGTTTCCCTGCCCGATAGGTCCCTTCTCAAGCAAGCAGATGATGGCAGAGGACAGGGATGCACAAAGAACCTGGGAGAATTTCCACATAGCAGGTTGGAGAATTCCTACAGCCCAGAATCCAGCCTGAGTCTCTCTGGAAGGTTCAGCTGCTGCTGGCAAGCCCCCCCCCACCCTCCCCCCAGCAACAGTCAGAGACCTCTGGCTTCTTCTCCAGGCTAGCCTCTTAATCCCTCAGGTACAGCAATGCAGCCAAAGGACAGCAGCTCCCAGATGTCAGAGACCGGTGTCTCTCACTTCCAGTGTAACTGGGGTCCAGTGCTTCCTTCGAGTCCCATCTGGAGGTCAGCTTGGCGCACCATCTCTTTAGGTCTCTGGGCTTGTATTAGGATTTTAATGTATTTCTTGAAGAATAAGATGGGAGCACACACATCTACTACATATATAAGCACAGTCTAGCACAGCCATAAATATTTTTGCCTTTAAATAATTCATTTTAAATAATGGATTAAAAGTGAGTGATGGGCTGGGGGTGTAATCCAGTGGTAAGGGCCTTGTTGGCATGTGCAAGGCCCTGGATTTGATCCTCAGTGTCGCAGGAAAAAAAAAAGAATAAAATCAGGTATGAAATTTCCTGTTTAGGAGGCTGAGGCGGGTAGATCTCAAGTTCAAGGCCAGCCTAAATAAACAAAGGAAAGCTGTAAGATGTAGCCTAGTTGCTATGGTGCTTGCCCGGCACACGTAGCAGGCCCTGTGTTTGAACTCCAGCCTTGTATAAAATCAGGCATTATGTGGAAAGCCCATAATTAGAGCGTTGAGCAGTGGAGATGGGAAGATCAGAGGCTCAAAGTCATCCTTGGCTATACAGAGAGTTTGAGGCTAGCTAGCCTGGAATACACAAGACCCTGATATATGTATGGGGTTGGGGGAGGCATAGAAAATTAAAATCTGATTTCTGTGAGTCTGGCAAGGAAATAGAAGAGGAAAGAAAAGGAGATGGTTGGAGGAGAGAGAGAGAGAGAGAGAGAGAGAGAGAGAGAGAGAGAGAGAGAGAGAGAGAGAGAGAGAGAGTTTTTGAGAGAGAGCAAGCCCATATGTATGTTTGAGGGAAGAGTTAGATCAGCGGTTCCCAGTCTGTGGATCTGGACCCCTTTTGAGGGTTAACAACCCTTTCACAGGGGTCAGATAGCCTGCATATCAGATATTTACATTATGATTCATATCAATAGTAAATAATTTTATGGTTGAGGGTCACCACAACATGAAGAACTGTACAAAGGGCCACAGCATTAAGAAGGTTGGGAGAGCCGGGCGGTGGTGGCGCATGCCTTTAATCCCAGCACTCAGGAGGCAGAGGCAGGCGGATCTCTGTGAGTTCAAGGCTGGGCTGGACCGACCAGCCTCCAGAACAATTCAGAGAAACCCTGTCTCGTAAAAACCAACAAAAAAAAAAAAAAAAAAAAAGAAGGTTGGGAGCTAGCCAAGCAGTGATGACTCACACCTTTATTCCCAGCTCTTGGGAGGCAGAGGTAGGTGGATCTCAGTGAGTTCAAGGCCAACCTGGTCTACCAAGCAAGTTCCAGGACAGTCAAGGCTTCACAGAAAAACCTGTGTCAAACCAAACAAAACAAAAGAAACAAAAAAAAAAAAAAAAGGAGGAGGAGGAGGAGAAGAAGAAGAAGAGGAGGAGGAAGAAGAAGAAGAGGAAGAAGGCTGAGAGCCACCACTAGATTAGTCTGAAAAGCAGGAGCAGGCCTGGGGTTCCAGGATCATGGAATGCAGGAGGATTTCCGGCTGCCACCTGACTCACTCAAGCCTAGACCTTCAGCAGCTCTCAGATCGCTCTGTGCTCTGACGCCTGGAATGATTGCCCATCACGAAGGTATGCCCACTTGCTGTTCTTCCAGAGGACAAGGGTTCGGTTCTCAGCAGCACGTCAGGCAGCTTACATCCAGCATCTTGGTTAACAGTGGACACATTGTCCTCTTCTGGCCTCCATGGGGGCCCACATGCATGTGAGCAAACATATTGCATTTATGAACAGCACACAAGAGAACATGCCCTCTCCTCTGAGACCTCCTATTAGCATTGTAGAAGCAGCGGGAACAGTCCTGGGCTGGGCTGTGGAATACCCTCCCCCGGTAGAGAGCCCCCTTGAGCCTGTAGAAGCAGCACTCTGGTGCTGTGCCCTTGTTACAGGCCTCTGATCTCTCTACTGAGGAACCAGGGTCTGACCAAAGCTTTTGCAGACTGTTGTCTGAGGTAGATGCTTGCGGTGGGACAGCACTGCCTAGCAACATTTCACACAGGGGCACACACACCCGCGCACACACACGTGCACAGACACCCGCGCACACACACCCGCACACACACACGGGCACACACACCCGCGCACGCCCGCACACACACACGACTTCAAAAGAAAGCCGAGGCTATAGCTCAGTGGAGGACTTCTTTAGGATATTCCAGGTTCTATGTCCTGTCCTCAGGACCAGAGAGTGGGTGGACGGGAGAGAAGACTTACAAGAATAAATGAATGCACAGAGAAGTCATAATTAAACTACAGATTCAGCATAAAACAAAATGGGAACTTCAAATGAGCCCCAGGGGACAAAGGAAATCGCAATGGCATTAGAGGCAGCAGAACTTCAAGGAGTGCTCTGACACTGTCAGGACTCTCTAGGAGCGAGCGCTAACCCGGTTCAACTTCAACCCGCCCAGCTTACACCCTCCGTCTTGACAGGTCACAGATATTCCAGGCAGGAGCATCGTCCCTGCTCAGGATGTGGGCCTGTCCCCTTTGAGGTTTCTTTATCTTCACCCCCCTTGGATTCAGGATGTGTCGGGTGGTTTGGAGGAGGACAGGGCTAGGCTGTTTGACCAACCTGGAGTAAGGTCTAGCACATAGCAGGGGTGGTAAACAGCGCCTTTGATGGTGACAGGCGGACAGCGGGCCAGGCTCAGTGCGGGGACCTGAGAATCCGGCCCAGGAAAGATCCCAGCGCTTTTGAGGGACCTTCTGACCAAGAAGAGGGGGTTCTGTCCAAATCTGGCCGGCACTTGGGGCAGCCCCTCTAAAGCAGATCGGTTCTAGGCATGTGGATTGGTGGTCCGGCTGGCTGGCGGATGGGCGTGGAAGGGACGGAGAGGCTTGGCTCAAGTTCGCGCCTCCCTCCCTCTGTCCCCAGGTCAGCGGAAGCGATTATTCCCGCGGCGTCTGGCGGGGCTGGGGCGGGCTCGCACCCCAAGGAGACCTGGCCTGCCTCTCCGACGCCTTTGATGGCGCCGCCGCCCCCTCCCCAGCCCCGGGTGGCTATAACTGCAGGCGCGCGGGGGTCGTGGGAAGTGTCTGGGAGCCATGGCTGCAGCAGGGTCCCAGCAGCTCCAGTTCGTCGAGGGCGCTGCTTTCCCCTCCTTCCCGGCCGCGCACCCCGGAGGGCCGCTGCTCCGGTCTGCGCGCCCCGCCACCGGGTTGGCCCTTGCGCCCCCGGACTCCCGCGCCCCAGCGGTCACGCCGTGCTTTTCAGGACGAAGCCCAGAAGCGCAGACCCCCGCCGGCCTGGATCCTCCCGCGCCCCCCAAAGGCGCGACCGCCCCGTCCGCGCCTCAGCGCCGCAAGCGCACGTCGTTCAGTTCGGAACAGCTGCAGTTGCTAGAGCTGGTCTTCCGCCAGACTATGTACCCCGACATCCACTTGCGGGAGCGCCTGGCCTCGCTCACGCTGCTACCCGAGTCCAGGATCCAGGTGAGTCGCGTTTGCAGGTGCGCGGAGTGGAGGTCATGGAGAGTCACAGGCTTGTTGAGTCATTTTTCGAACGGGACAAGTTACTTTCTTGAACCTCATGATTCTAGACTACTAAATAGAGATATCATTAACCGCCTTGTTAGCGTATGATTTGGCCTGCTAGGAGGCTTCTGACTCCCTTGAAAGGTCCCCTCAGGAAAACGATGGGAAGTAGTTGAGCTTCTTTCCAGGGTCCAGTAAGAAGACAAAGGATGAGGGTCATGAGGGGGGTGTCATCATGAGTCTTCCTCTGGCTTTGCTTTTAAGTAGCAGAGCAGGGTTGAAACAACAGGTACCTTTAAGGCAAGCAACTTTCTTCTAACTTTGAAGAAAAATGAGTGCAAATTGAGTTTATTGTCCGAAGTAATTTAGATCAGAGTCCTGGAGTTGCTGAGAGAAGCTGTGAGCCCCCCCCCCGTGGTGTGTGTGTGTGTGTCTGTCTGTCTGTCTGTCTGTCTGTCTGTCTGTCTGTCTGTGATTGAGACAGGTTCACGCTGGTTAGTCAGATGCTAAGTGGTCAGACTGGACTTGAATTCACAATCCTCCTGTTTCAGTTTCCTGGGTGCTTGGATTACAGTTGTGTCCCCCCCCTCCCCAGATTAGAAACTCGCAGTCTTGACTGTTAGTCTGTGCCCCCAAGGAGGCCTCGTTTAATCCAAGGACAGTGGACCGATCCCAGCCCCTGCCTTTTTTTCTGTGTAGCCCTGGCCAGCCTGGAACTCATTCTGGTATACCAGGCTGGCTTCTACTCAGAGATATCCCGCCTGCCTGTTTCCTTGGAGCCCTGGGATTAAAGGTATACACTACCACCACCCAGCTTCAGCTGTCACTTTGGTTTTTTTTTTTTTTGGTTTTTTTTTTTTTTTGAGACAGGGTTTCTCTGTATTGTTTTGGAGGCTGTCCTGGCACTCGCTCTGTAGACCTGGCTGGCCTCGAACTCACAGAGATATGCCTGCCTCTGCCTCCCGAGTGCTGGGATTAAAGGCGTGCGCCACCACTGCCCGGCCAGCTGTCACTTTCAACAGTTGTTACCAGAGGCTTCCTAAGCAGCACACCTTCAGTGATCAAGGAGAAATAGCAAATTTACATACAGAAATGGGTTCGTTAAGGAAAAAATACCTACTTGTTTTGATAGGGGGAGTCCAGACATTCAAAACTGGATTCTAAATAATTAGAATGTCTATCACCAAGGCAGAGTAGCCTTGTTGTCTTGTTGCCAAAGAACTTCGGGTGCCTTTACTTCTGTGACCTCTTTTCTCATTACAAAAATCCCATATAAAGTGTAGACAAAAGCTGGGTGTGCTGGCACATGCCTGAAACCAACCCCAGCACTCAGGAGGCAGAGGCAGAAGAATCGAGAGATTCAGTGTCATCCTTGCCTGTATATCCAGAGTGAGGCTAGCCTGGGATCCACAAGACCCCCGTCTTTTACTTATTTTTTAATGTGTAAAATGAAAAACAGACAAACCAAGTATAGCAAGTGTAGATAGAACCAGGTACCATTCCAGTTTTGCATCTGAGAATGGCCGAGAAGGTCTGGTGTCCTGACCATCACAAACCAGCTCAGTGTTTTCTGAGAGCCATGGCTAATAATAACCGGAATTTATTTTGTTATTTGTGAACAAAGTGATAGGAAAGAACTCTGAGCCAGTCTGGGGATAGCTCACTTGGTAGAGGGTTTGCCTAGCGTGCATGGGTCTAAGCCAGCGCCTCACAAGCCAGGTGTGGTGGTGCTTGCCTGTAACTCGGGCTCTGAGGAGGTGGAGGAAGGAGAACTGGAAGTTCAAGGTCAAAGTCGTCCTTGGCTACAACCTGAGTTTGATGCCATCTCAATAAAAGCCCCCAAACCAACAACAACAACTCCAACTCAAAGCAGCTGTGCGTTGGTTTCCTCCTGTCTCCCAGGTGTGGTTCCAGAACAGACGGGCCAAGTCCAGGCGCCAGAGTGGGAAGTGGTTTCAGCCCTTATCAGCAAGGCGGGAAGCCTGGCTCCATCGCTCTCCTCCTGGGACTGAAGCAAGATGTTTGAAGCCCCAGCTGCCTCTGGAGGCAGATGTGAACTGCCTTCCCGATCCCAACAGGGCTGGAGGAGGCATCTGTGCCTCTGGTTCTCAAGGTCAGAGTTTTGACACCTATCCAACGCTCTCCGAGGACTTCGGCTCAAAGTTGGACTCATGGGAGGAGCACATCTTCTCTGCCTTAGGTAATTTTTGAGGATTCTGGGAGAGTTCAGGATGCACTAAGAGGAGTCCGGGGGATACGAACCAGAACACTACCCCAACCCTGACTGTCCATGGCCTTGTTGTTGCTGATGGTTCTCACGGGAAGATTTCTCCTCTTCGCCACTGAGCCTATACGGTGGCTTGTTCCCAGTAGCCACCCACCCTTCCGCCCAGGAGTACCTGTGAACCTCTGAGTCTGCACATTCAACTTGGTCCATTCCCCCTGGGCTACCCTTGTTTTCCAGACTGATTGTTCAGAACTTGTTTTCTTCGTGGGAACCCTCAGCTTGACCCAATGTCCCCTTTTTCTTGGCAGCTGTTGCCTTCTCATGGTCCCTCCAGGAACTCATCCTAGAGTCAGTCACTCATCCTACCTCACATCTTCAACTCTAACCTTTATCACCAAGATTTATTACTCTACCTTTATCTTCCGAGTGCTGGGATCACTAGTGTGTGCCACTGTGACTGGATGTTGTTATTTTTGTTTAAAATTGTATGATATACAACAGATATGTCCAAATCAAGCTGTATGACACATGTATGACCTCACATAGTCACCTCTTCTTTTTCTGTGATGACACCAAATCTATTATTTTAGCAATTTTCAGGTATATGGTATGTTGTTATTAACTACAGCCATTACCACAGATTTCCTCAGCGTATATTTCCTAACTGAAACTGTGTCCTAAGCACGTCTCCCCTGCTCCCCACCTGACTGGCTCTTCATCTGGCTTTGTCCTCCTTACACTCATCAGCAAAGACACCACATGCAAGTTCCTCCGGGAACCCCAGTGCGTCTCATTCCCCATATACTCAAAAAAGAAATGACTCTATTTGGAAATCTGTGGTAGCCTTCAGTTATTAAATTGTGCTCCCAATAAATGACATCATCTTTAGCTTATGCAAACCTTAAGATCATTTATCCTCAATATGTTTCTCTGTCTCACTCATTCCTTTCTTGTTGGGACTCATTGAAAAAAGTTTTTTTTAAACATTTTTTAAAACTTTATTTGCATTGGTATTTTGCCTGCCTGTATGTCTGTGTGAGGGTGTCAGATCTTTGAGTTACAAATCTGTACAGATCTTGTGAGCTGCCATGTGGGTGCTGGGAATTGAACTCTGCTCCTCTGGAAGAGCAGTCAGTGCTCTTAGCCACTGAGCCATTTCTCCAGCCCCCACTTTAAATCTATTTTTGTTTTAAAAGTTTTTTTCAGATGGGCGGTGGTGGCACACATCTTTAACCCCAGCACTCGGGAGACAAAGGCAGGTGGATCTCTTGAGTTCCAGGCCAGCCTGGGCAACAGAGGGAGTTCCAGGACAGTCAGGGCTACACAAAGAAACTATCTCTCGAAAAAACCAAGGAAAGAAAAAACAAAGTTTATTTTTGAAAACAGCTTAGACACCCACCTTTCTGAAACCTAAACTTTTTCTTTTCTTTTTCTTTTTCTTTTTCTTTTTTTTTTTGGTTTTATGAAACAGGGTTTCTCTGTATTGTTTTGGAGGCTGTCGGTCCAGCCCGGCCTCGAACTCACAGAGATCCGCCTGCCTCTGCCTCCCTAGTGCTGGGATTAAAGGCGTGCGCCACCACCGCCCCGCAACCTAAACTTTTTCTAACTAGTCTTAATTTTTGTACCTGTTACTTTGACCACCTTTTTTTCTTAGCACTTGTTATTATGTTTCTTGTATGGATTACTGAATGTAAATTCCATCAAAATGAATTATGTTTTCAGGCGGCTCTTAATCACCATGTGTCAGTGCACAGCTGCTGAGCATATACTGAATGGCTGTGAAAACGTTTCCAAGGGAAGTTTCTCCAAGTACAGTGCGTTGAGAATTTATTCGAGTTAAAAGCTTGTGTGCTGGGCTGTTGAGATGGCTCAATGAGGGTAAACATGCCTGCCACCAAGCCTGATGACCTGAGTTCAATCCCCAGGAGTGGAAGGAAAGAAGGGATTTCCTCAAGTTGGCTTCTGACTTCCCCATGAGTGCTGTGGTGTGTACCCCCCCAAGACCAGTAAATAAATGTAAGAAAAAAAAAAAAGAAAAAGTTTATTGGTTACTTTTCTATTGCTGTAATGAAACTCCACAAGCAGGACAGCACATAAAGTGTTCAGTTGGGCTTTCAGTTCGGAGGGTTGGTTAGTGTCCATGATGTAGAAGGGGGGCATGAAGACAGGAAGTGCTCACATCTGAAGATAAGGAGGTAGAGTACTGGGGATGGCCTCAGAGCCAGCAACACACATTCCCCACAAGACCGGGCAGCTCCACCCACTGGGCACCAAGTATTCAAACATGAGCTGTAGGGACCAGTCTCATTCACTCTCACTTACCTGTGCTTGTTCAAAGTAGGTAGCACTCATTGAGTAGTTTGGTTTCATATTTCATTCTGCTATTGCATTCCCAGTGTGTGTAAATGAGTACCTTAACTTAAGATCTGTTCAAATACTGATACTCTAGTTTGAGGTCTCACCATCAGAGTCTCGTACTTAAAACTGGTGACAATTTAGACGATAGTTTGTTTAGGCCAGTTGAGATGATGAAAATCCAGTGACAAGATGGAAAAGATTTCAGAGCACCTTAAAGTTAATCGTGTAATTAGGGGCTGGAGAGATGGCTCAGCAGTTAAGAATACTTGTTGCTATTGCAACAAGTTTGATTCTCATGGTGGCCAACTGTCCTTAATTCCAGTTCCAGATCTTATGTCCTCCTGTGGCCCCCCATGGGCACCAGGCATACCAACGGTGCACATATGAACAGACAGGCAAAACACCATACACATAAAAAAAGAAATGAAAGACAGAAAATAGAAGAATGGCTCATGGTCACAGAGTTAAACACAGCAAGGGCCGAGCGGTGGTGGCACACGCCTTTAATCCAGGCACTCGGGAGGCAGAGGCAGGCAGATCTCTGTGGGTTCGAGGCTGGGCTGGACCGACAGCTCCAAAACAATACAGAGAAACCCTGTCTCGAAAAACCAAAAAAAAAAAAAAAAAAAAAAAAACCACAGCAAGGGCCAGGACTAAAGGAAGGATGACTTCAACCCACTCAGTTAACCGGCACATCTCCTTTATCACTCTGACCCTTTTATATGCAAGCTATTATCTTTCAGGTAAGTGCTCATAATGTCAAAGGATTTAGAGATAAAATAGACAATATATATCTGTGATCTATATGTGTGCGTGTATGTATTCTCTCTCTCTCTCTCTCTCTCTCTCTCTCTCTCTCTCTCTCTCTCACACACTGCTGTGAGTTACAAGAACAGAATTAGGCTCACGATTGCAAAGGTAGGCTGTCTGAAGCATTTCTGGATGTGGGTTGTGGTGGAGCTTCCTCTCGGGAAAGTGCTGCTGCAGTAAGACCAGTTAGGAATGGTTGGAAGTTACAGAGAAGGGGATAAGGAAGCAGATGGAGAGGCAGTGGAGTGGAGACTGGACTGTGCCCGGCTTTGTGGGTTTTCTCAGACTTCTGAATTTGTCCCGAGGTCACAGGCTTTAAAGGTATTCCTAGACAGGGATAGCACGACCAACTCTGCATTTTAAAATGCTATCCTGTCTGAATGTGGAGATGCTGAGAGCTAAGTGGAGATGACTGTGATGTCCCAGCTACAGACGGCAGCAGTGGAGTGAGTAGCAGTGATGAAGATAGATTCCAAGCTGAGAGCTTAAAGCTGGTGTGGCAGCCATGACCAACCCTAACACTTGGGAAGTGGAACCTGGAGGATCAGAAGTTCAAGGCAACTTTCAGTTATGAGCAGTTTCGAGGCCAGCCTGGCTGCATGAGACCTGGAGAGGAAGAAACTTGTTTCATGTGTGGTGCTGGTACCTTGGGCCTCACACAGGCCAGGCAAACACTGTGTCTTGGGTGTTATACATGCTGAGCAAGCACTCTGTCTCCAGGTAATCCCTGAGTTCAATTCCCAGTAACTATATGTTGGCTCACAACCATCTATAATGAGATCTGGTGCCCTCTTCTGGCATCCAAGGCTAAATGCTCTATACATAATAAATAAATCTTAAAAATTTCTTTAAAAACATTTATCTACATCCATGCAGAATATATTATTAAATTTAGTCTTCTGCTAGCCTATAGTAGAAGAAATAATTTACTTGTTTAGTGTTTCCACATTGATTTACTAGCAGATGAAAACCAAAGCAAATCACTTCTCCCTAATACTGGATGGTGATGTTTTTCAAGATGATTAGAGCTGGGCATGGTGGTTGTGTGTCTTAAAGTCCCAGCTGCAAAGCATGCTTGGGCAACATAGTGAGAATTTGTCTTTAACAAAAACAATATAAAAGGCCTGGCAACTGATCTGTAGTGTACCTCTTGAAAACTTAGTGGAAACTGTAATTCTTGAAAACATTAAAAAAATTTTTTTGAGACAGGTTCTCTCCATATAGACCAGGGTATTCCTGAACTCACAGCAATGTACCTACCTCTGCTGGGTTCCAAGTGCTGGATTAAAGGGTTGCACCACCACACCTGGATATAAAAGCATATTGCTTTTATTTGTGTGTGTGTGCTGTAGTCACTTCTCTCCTGGCACCCTGTGGGTCCTGAGAATGAAACTCAGACTGCCAGGCTGGGCACCACACACTTGTCACCTGCTGAGTCATCTCACCAGCCCTCTGAAACATTTTACATACAATTAACTATCAACTTGTGTTAATGAAATGAGAATGCAGATATCAAATTTCATAGATCGATTTATTTAGAATTACAAATATTAAGAATAAAAGATTTATGCATTTCTTAATTAACATAACAGTTTAGCTAAATATAAACTCTGCACTAAAGATCTGCAGTGGCCCAGTACCAACAAAGACACAGAAGCGCTTTTAAACTATACAAAATTTCAAATGGAAAATAATCTTATTTCAGTTTTATTATACATTAATTTACAAAAAGTCTCATTTTATGAGACATCAAAGAATCAGGTCACCTCTATAGTTATATTTTAAACTCCAAATCTGAAAACAATTATATTTTGGCTTTATAATAATCTATATTAAAACAAAATTTTAAAATACACACTTTTTACAAGATTATTTTAGGCAGGTTTTTTCTTAAAAAAAGAAAAAACAAAACCAAACAAGAAAAAAACTAAAACAAAACCTCCCTCTGTAATTCACACCGGTCATATGCTTTCCTTATAAAATATTTTTACTTTATAAATTGTGTACTGTTGGATTTTAACCAGTAATCTGGTTTAAAGTTGTGCAAATAAACAAAAAGATATGAAAATAGTGTGTTATCAGTCTTTTTTTTTTAAATAAATCTAACAATAGCACTTTTTGCCCTGAATCATGGAAAGGCATGCCAAGTCCACTTGCTGAAATTCAGCGTCCTACAATACAGTTCTTCCCACTCCTTCATTTTCTTCTACTGATAAACAACGTTTTTATAAATTATGATAAATTAAAATATTTATTATTATAAATTGATCTATAGAACCATGTCATACTGTCAGTATATGTAACATATACTTAAGTCTCTGTTTCCCATCCATATTCCAGTGGCTTCCTCAAGACCAGGACAACTTCCCACACTCACGATGTATATTTTGAAGCCTGAGATATAATGATCAACTAAATCCACTGGACCGCTGATTTTTCAGACGGCTTCCGTCATGCGTGGAGAAGACCATGCTTCTTCGTGTTCTCTGTCACAGGAGTTGTTTGCATGTGCTGAGCAGAATTCATGCATGTATAAAAAATGGTGAGCACTCTCCTCCATGAAATAGTACGTTCGGATAGTTTTAGGTTAAAATATTTGCTGATAAACATGAAATGTAAGCAACACTACTGCATCTGGATAATAAAAGAATAAATAAATGCTGGTCAGCACAATGCTGGTTGAAGAAGCAGTACAGTGTGTTAGAAGCCGTGTCTGGAGACATACAGGTCCCTTGTTTTCCAGCAGATAGGCTGTCTGGTGTTGGAAGCTTAGATTAATGAGAAGGACGCCTCAGACTACGGTCTTGTGCAGCTGGGAACCAGGTCTCCTGGGCTCAGTCTCTGTTGGTGTTGTTGGCCGCAAAGGCATGTAAGTTTCCCATCTGGCTCAGGCCACTCTGGATATGTGCAACGTGAATTTCTACATTATTCTGAAAACAACTAAAGAAATAGGAAACAAGGTTAACTATCACAAAATTAAGAAAAACAAAAACTAAATTTATTATCTTACAGTGTGTGTGCCGTGGCGTAACTCTGGCAGTCAGAGGATAACTGCGTGCAGTCTCATCCTTCTGTCTCTTTCACTTGGGTTCTGGGGACCTAATGCATGTCTCCAGGCATGTGTGGCAAATGCTTTCACCCATCCTGACAGCCCTAAAACTTGTTCATGTATTACCATGTGTGTGCAGGCATGCCCAGGTTCACGTGTAGAGGTCAGAAGACAACTCTGTTAAGTTGCTTCTCTTCATCCAACTTTCTGTGGGTTCTGGGGATTGAACTCAGGTGTCCAGGCTAGCAAGGCAAGTGCTGTTACCTTCTGAGACATCTCATGACCTCAAGAAAAGCTTTTTTTCTTCTCTCCTAAGGGAGGCTTAATTTTAGTTAGCAAATAGCTGTTTCTTAGAAAACAGCTAATAAAATGCCTTCAGGGACGAAACAGATCTGTTTCAGTGATTGTGGGAAAATATACTTAGGAGCAAAGACGTGTCAGGGCTACTGAAGCCAAAGAGACACTGTTAAGTCTACCACAAACCAAAAATCAAACGTTATGTCCTGATGCCTTCGTACAGAGAGGTTGTGTGAAATGTCTGTTCTGTCAATAGAATGAATGTAAGTGAAAACTCTTTTAAGTATATTTAAGGGATAAACAAATACACAAATACTTCACAAATAAACAAAAATTTTAAAACCTCTACCAAAATATCACTATGAATTTAACATAAAATGGCTATCTTATACCTAAGCAATTACCTGATATTAGAAGCATCTATTGTATTCTTGATGTCATTTAACGAATCTGTGAGTGATTTGAATTCAAAGGAATTCAGGTCTCCTCCCTCTGCTAGACACTACAGAGAAAAAAATGTTTCAAAATTTAATTAGATTTTAGCTTAAATATAGACAGACATAGGAACAAATTAATACAGTGTGCTTAGTATTAAAAAAAACATAAATCTATTTTCTCTGAAATTTACCTTAATTTGTAATAAAATAGCAGTAAGCCTGGCGATTAAGTCCGTCAGATTTTCGTTTTCAACACATGGATGTCCTGAGGAGGAGTTGGCTTGCCGGACGATTTCCTGGGCTTCTTCCTCACACCTTCGTCTCAAGTCTGTGGGCTGATCGGCAGGCTGGAGTCCCTGGTCTGGTGCAAGCTGAGCATGGAGGAGCAAAGCGTGAGACATACTCCGACAGGACAATGTGTGGGCACAGGTGCATCCATCCTCTCCTTCTAGCACCTGAGCTGGGTGATCCCCTCCACACAGGTTGTGTGAGCTGTCACTAGACTGAACCTGCACATCTCCGGCAGGAGTACCACAATGTGATGTAGAGTCCTTCTCTGTACCACTCACTACTGGAAAGAACCCAGTGCTCATCTGGCTCATTATTAGTGACCTGTGTTTCTCACTGTTAAGAAGTGAAGCATCTGCCAGATCTACACACAGTAAAGATTTCTACTTTTAATTAGTATTCATGAGAAGACTTTGAGGCTACATAAAGCTCCTATTTGGCATCACACTTTTCTTTACCAGTCTGAACATCCATTGATGAGCCTTGCTTATATCAGTCATTACTATGGTCATTGTCAAATGTTATGCTATGCTTGTTTATTTATTTATTTTGGTTTTTTGAGAAAGGGTTTCTCTGTGCAGCTCTGGCTGTCCCAGACTGGCTTAGTAGAACAGGTTGACCTCAAACTCACAGAGATCTATTTGCCTGCCTCTGTGTCCCAAGTGTTGTGATTAAAGATGTATACCACCACTACCTGATGTTTATTTATTTTTATGTGCATTGGTGTTTTGTCTGCATATATGTCTGTGTGAGGGTGTTGGACTCTGGAGTTATAGACAGTGTGTGCCATGTGGGTGCTGGGAATTGAATCCAGGTCTTTTGCAAGAGCAGTAAGTACTTTTAACCACCAAGCTATATCTCCAGCCCCATGTGTCTTTTCTTGATTAGTGACCAGCAACTCCAGGGCTGCCTGGCAGAGGGTAGCCCCAGCCTGACAGGCCAGCTGGTGCTGCTGTTTGAACACATAAAAGGGAATCAGACATTTTTTTATTCTTTTGTGTCTGACATTGTTCAAAGGCTGAACAATAATTGAATTCTGTAATTCTCATTGCAGATAACACACCACTGTGTAATGATAGCACATTTATTGATTTATCCTAGTATTTATGGGTATTTGCAGTTTCTAAAAATTTTTTTGTTTTATTTTTATTGATTTATTTATTTTGGGGTTTTTTTGAGACAGGGTTTCTTTGTGTATGCTGGCCTGGCACTTGATCTGTAGACCAGGCTGGCCTTGAATTCAGAGTGCTGCCTGCTTCTGCTTCCCGACTACTGGGAACAAAGGTGTGCACTACCACCCACTCAGTTCCCCCCCCCCCCCGATTTCTTCAAAAATTTATTTTATGGCCAGGTAGTGGTGGTGCACGGCTTTAATCCCAGCATTTAGGAGGCAGAGGCAGGTGGATCTCTGTGAGTTCAAGACCAGTCTGGTCTACAGAGAGAGTTCCAGGACAGTCTCCAGAGCTACACAGAGAAACCCTGTGTCAAAAAACAAAGCAAACTGTTGGAGAGATGGCTCAGTGGTTAAGAACACTAACTAGTCTTCCAAAGGTCCTGAGTTCAATTCCCAGCAACCACATGGTGGCTCACAACCATCTGTAATGAAATCTGGAGCCCTCTTCTGGCCTGCAGGCATACATGCAGACAGAACACTGTATATATAATAAATACATCTTTAAAAAATTTTTTTTAAATTTATGTGTATGTTTTGGCTACACGTGTGTATATACACCACTTGTGTGCCTGATCCAGATGGGGGTGTCAGATCCCTTGGAACCTGTGTTACAGATGGTTGTGAACCTCCATGTGGGTTCTGGGTAACAAACCAGGGTCCTCTAGAAGAGTGGACAGTGCTTCTAACTACCAAGTCATCGCTGCAGCCCCAAATTTCTGATTTCTAAATTTTATCTACTATTTATTTATTTTGATATCCAGTTTCTAATTCTGGGTGCTAATAAGAAATGAACATTCTAGTATATTCCTTTTGGTAAATACATGCTGTCTGTTTATACTAAGGAGTAAAACTGCCAAGTCATAGAGCGCTGGTTTATTATTTCTTTAAATCGATGCTCTACTTCAAGAGCTTTGTGGAAATCAATTCATTTCACTTGAGTGGGAAAGAAGCCTATCACAAATGCCCTTGGGAACTACATGAAGACTGTGTAAGCCTCATCTTTATGTGCCATTTTGTTACAGAAGTCTCTTAAGCCCTGTGGTCTATACTTCTGGATAGTTGCTAGTTGGGGTAGGAAATCTACTTACTGGAACAAATCACTGATAGACAAGTAGCAGATGACTATCAGGAAATTAGAAATAAATAATGATGCAGCTAAGCACAGTGGCATATACCTGCAATCCTAGCACTTAGGAAGTGGAGGGGGGAAGATTGTGAGTTCAAGTTCAGCCTGGGCTGTAGAGTAATACTGTATTATTAAAACCAAGGGATTAGGAATTTAGCTCAGAGGCAAAGAACTTACCTAGAATATACAAAGTCCTGGTTATGTCATTATAGGAAGCATGAAGGGGGAGGGTGTGAGAATGGACAGCTAAAAGAACAGGCATAGGTGATCACAATTCATTCTCTGTTTAGTTCAAGTAGCTAAACATCATAATGTATGACAGATTTTTGGGACTTATCAATATGGTGGTTAGAATCTCCGATCACTAATATAGGAGCTTTACTAGAAACACAGTTTCAAAGAATCCAAGGGCAGAAGCATTCTAAATTCATCACTTATAATTTAATACTTTGTAGTAAGAGCCTCAAATGTAGATGATGGTTGAACTACTTTACTAGTTATAATTACATGCAAATGAAGAATTCTCTAAACTCCTGTGACCTGAATACCTGAAAGCCAAGACTCACAGCTCTGAGACACAGCTGAAGGAGGAGGAAACAATACAGGGTATGACTGCTGACAGAACGCATGCTGCTTAAAAAGGGGGGAATGGCCGGGCGGTGGTGGCGCACGCCTTTAATCCCAGCACTCGGGAGGCAGAGGCAGGCGGATCTCTGTGAGTTCGAGGCCAGGCTGGACCGACAGCCTCCAAAACAATACAGAGAAACCCTGTCTCGTAAAAACCAAAAAAAAAAAAAAAAGGGGGGGGGAATGAGCTGGGCGGTGGCACACGCCTTTAATCCCAGCACTCTGTGAGTTTGAGGCCAGCCTGGTCTACAAGAGCTAGTTCCAGGACAGCCTCCAAAGCCACAGAGAAACCCTGTCTTGAAAACCGGAAAAAAAAAGGGGTGCCTGTTGAAATGGCTCAGTGGTTTAGAGCACTGTTTTTGCAGTGGTTTCAGGTTTGGCTCCCAGCATGCACATGGTGACTCACAAACACTTGTAGCTCAGTTCCAGGAAACTTCTAGAGGCACTGGGTGTACACATGGTGCACACATATTCATACACGCAGACAAAATATGTATACACATAAATAAAAAATAAATAAATAAGCAAGCCTAAGGAAGGCGGCTGGAGGGATGGCTGAGTGGTTAAGTGCACTTGTTGCTCTTGCTGAGGACCCAGTTTCAGTCCCCAGCACCCATGATGGCTAATAACAGTTTATAACTCCAGTTCCCAAGGCTTTGACACCTTCTCTGGCCTCCAATGACACCAGGTACACACATGGTGCAGAAGCGTAAACACAGGCAAAAACACCCATACATTAAAAAGATCATAGGAAACAAAAAATATGGTTTCTGGGATAGTGGAGTAAGAATAATTGTTTTGGCAGGCATGATGGTACATATCTGTAATTCCAGCACTTGGGCTAGAGGAGGCTGAGGCAGAAGAATTATGAGTTCAGGGTTAACTTAGACTATGTAGCAAGACACTGTCTCAAAAAAAAAGAGAAAGGACCGGGAGACGGCACAGCCAATGAAGTGCTAGCAGTACAGACATGAGCCCCTGGGTTTGATCCTTAGAGCCCTGGAAAAAGCAGGTGGGACAGTGTGTGCTTGTGATCCCAGTGCTGGGGAGGCCCAAAGAGATGCCGGATTAGTGAGTCCCAGTGACACCCTATTTGATAAAACAAGGCACATAGTTCCTGAGGAATGACACCTGAAACTGACTGCTTACTCTGGCACCCATTATGCCTTGCCCCCAACAAATGAACAGACACAATCACGAGCGTGCACAAACACACACACACACACACACCGCACTATCAAAACACAAAAGATAGTTTTCTGATGCTGAAATCCAAGTTGTGTGTTTCTTTTTTTTAATTTTTATTATTTATTGTGTATACAGCCTTCTGCCTGCATGCCATCAGAGGGCACCAGATCTCATTCAAGGTGGTTGTGAGCCACCATGTGGTTGCTGGGAATTGAACTCAGGACCTCTAGAAGAACAGTCAGTGTTCTTAACTGCTGAGCCATCTCTCCAGCCCGTGGCCCGTGTTTTTTTTTTTTTTTAATAGAACAATATCACTTATAATTTAGTAACTGAAAATTGATAGTTTATTGCACATAAAATATTCTTAATACTGATATGATTAAATGTATATTTAAAATACAGTTCTGCTAAAAGAACTGGCTTAATTTAGAGCCTGTAAGAGGTGACAGTGATAGCATTAAATTTCCAATAATAAAACGTGGAGGGAAAGTAATACAAATTAGGCTGGGCATGATAGTGCACACCTTTACTCCCAGCACTTGGGAGGCAGAGATCTCTGTGAGTTCAAGGTTAGCTTGGTATATACCGTAAGTTCCAGGTCAGTCATAGCTATAAAGTAAAACCCTGTTTCAAAAACACAAAAAGAAAGCAATACAAACCACCTACCTCATAGCAATACTGCTGAACTTTATGCAAAACTTTGTTTAGGTCCTTGTTCAACTGCTCAAGCTCTAGAACAATTGTTGCATATCTCCGTTGAAATTCAATACCAATGGGCATGGAATATGATTTCTAAGACGAAAGAAAAAACAGATATTAATAAGGTTTTATCTTGTTAACAATGCAATTTCAACAATCTAAGAGATCTAAAACACTCAGCAGGTTATTACATTAGCCTACAGTCAACAATACCATTCTGTGATAATGGTGTTAGTGTTATTAGAAGACTGTCCTTGTTCTTAGAAATGCATGATGTCTGCAATTTATTCTTTTCTCTCCTTTGTATTTATTTGATTGCTTTAAATTATGTAAGTGTGGCTGGAAAGTGGAGGCACACGCCTTTAACCCCAGCACTTGGGAGGTAGAGGCAGGCAGATCTCTGTGAGTTCAAGGCCAGTCTGGTCTACAGAATGAGTTCCAGGACAAGTTCCAAAGCTACACAGAGAAACCCTATCTTGGAAAAAATTTTAAAATAAGTAAATAAAATTATGTGAGTGTGTGTACACACATGTAAAGGCCAGTGCTCATATAGGCCAGAAGTGTAGAATCTCTCTAGAGCTGGAGTTATAGGTAGCTGTGAGTTGTTCGATGTGGATGCTAGGAATTGCGTTTGCATCTTTTGCAGGAGTTATTACGTACTCTTAACCATGCAGCCATCTCTCCTGCCCCTTCTTTTAATGGAGATCTTATATGCAGAAAACTTAAATGGAGCAAACACCCCTGTGCCTTGCTTTGGTCCAGTATCTCCACACTATGCCCCTGTTTTTCCCTTCAGGAACACTGTGGTGATATCTTGCTTATACAAATAAAGCCTGTCTGAAGATCAGAGAATGGAGCTGCCACTAGCTGACCACAGAAGTCTGGGGGTACAAAAAGATATCACCACAGAACGCTAAGTCAGAAGTATGCAATTTGAGAATTGCAAAACTCCATGCTACTTCCAGTTAGTTTTCTCTACTTTGGGCTTATGGTGAGAATGTGAGCTCTCAGCTTCATGCTCCAGCCTCCAAGACGGATGGATGCTTACTCCTCCAATGAACACTTCTGTAAGTTACTTTGGTCATGCTGCCTCATTACAGTAACAGAAAAGCACTAATACAGATAATCCAAAGTAGGATTTTGGCTGTCAACATGGCCAGTTGCCTTCTAGGAAGACC
The DNA here is from genome assembly GCF_017639785.1 of Mesocricetus auratus. Taxonomy (NCBI): domain Eukaryota; kingdom Metazoa; phylum Chordata; class Mammalia; order Rodentia; family Cricetidae; genus Mesocricetus; species Mesocricetus auratus. Next base: position 13,282,879 of record NW_024429266.1, read on the forward strand.
AGTGGCTTATCTTCTTACTGAAGAATGTACGGACACTTCCTTGAACACTAACCAATACTCTAAACATGAAGATGGAGAGTTATAGGATCATTCTTCACACACTATTTTTTTTAAGATTTTATTTTCATGTGTGTTGGTATTTTGACTGTGGTGTTATGTCTCTGCACTACACGTGGCAGTCCCCATGGAAGCCAGAAGAGGGAACTACAGGAATAAGGGGCACCACTGTAATATAGCATGTCGATTGACAGGTTGTTCATTAGAGTGATGGGGAAGAGTTCTGTCAGACTATGTGTGAACGTCCTAAATGCTAGAATGAAGTCACAAAGGTGTAACTTCATGCTGGACAGTTGAATGTCATACGGGTGGAGTACAGCTCAGTAACAGAGTTCTGGCTAGCATATGTGAGGGCCTGGGTTCAATCCTCAGTATAGGGGGAAAGTTGTAACTTTGGCTGGCCTAGTACATGCTACATACATCAGACTGGTCTTGAACTCAGGAAATCTTCAGGCCTCTGCCTCCTGAGTGCTGGAATTAAAGACATGTGCTACCATGCCTGACATTATCATCTTGTTTTTTTTTTAAATAACTCATCTATTTTTATTTTATGCACATTGGTGTTTTGCTGGCATGTACATCTGTGTGAGGGCATTAGATCCCCTGGAACAGGAGTTAGACAGTTGTGAACTGCCATGTGGGTGCTGGGAATTGAACCTCAGTCCTCTGGAAGAGCAGCAGTACCTCATAATCATTGAGTCATCTGTCTAGCCCATCATCTTGTTTTTTAATGTTTTTGTTTTAACTGAAGTTTTAATACAAAATTACACAAACATATACAATTCAATGGATTACTACATAGTAATCACATGTGTAAAAACATGTTCAATTATCATAAACATGCAAAGAGAAATAAAAACACCTACTTGTACACAAATGTTCACAGCAACTTTAGAGAAGATGGAAAAAATCCAAATGCTCATTTGTAGGTGAATGGATAAATTGCAGCATACTCATAAAGCGAGGTGCTATTCAGTAGTAAAAAAGAGGTACTTGGGAGGTTCAGCTCAGTGGTACACGTGTAAGGCTTTGGACTTGATCATTAGCATTGAAGGAAAAAAGCAACTGTGTATTCTGAATCCGACACTAGGTATGCATATCTCAAATTTGTTATGCTGAAACCAGGCATGAAAAGAGCTCAGGCAGACTGTATGATTCTATTTTTACAAAATTCTAGAAAATATAAACTAATTTTAACCCATGATGACAGGCAGCATACAAATGGCTGCCTATACAAATCAGGAAGAGATTACCAAAGGAAATTTCAGAGTAGCAGTAAACAATTTTCTTTTTTAGCAGAGCATATGGTAATGAGTTCACAGGCATATGATCAAATTGTAAATTTCAAGCAAGTATGGCTGACTGAGCATCAATTCTATCTCAATAAAGTTAGGGAAACTAGCCAGGCAGTGGTGGTGCACACCTTTAATCCCAGCACTGAGGAGGCAGAGACAAGTGGAGTTTTGTGAGTTCAAAGCCAGCCTGGTCTACAGAGCGAGTTCCAGGACAGCCAAGGCTACACAAAGAAATGCTGCCTCAAAACAACAACAACAACAAAACAACAATAGACAAACAAAAATTAGGGAAACTAATAATAGGGAAGCCCACCTAGGCCAATTAAGAGAACACCAAGGTCCTATAATCCTATCTGCATTGTTATTTCTATTTTCTCTGTCCAGAGGAGCCATTACCATATAACCATAAATTCACAATTTTGTATTTTATTTAATAAAATATAGCAAAACAGGATGTATTGTTTGCTTTTTGCAGTTTTGAAAAAGCATCTTGACATATAGTCCTGGATAATCAGGAGCTCATTGTGTAAAGCAGGCTGTACTGGCATCTCCAATGGTCCTCTTCCCTCTTCCCCTAAGCACTACAGCTAGGGCTGAGCCACCATTGGTCAGATTTATCCCCACTGCAAATATACTATCAGTTCACCTGTTGCTATACAGTACTCCTTATAGAAACCAGCGATACACAGCCATGCTATGCTCTACTTGCTGGCATCTGGGCTGCTTCTAATATAAGCCATTATCAATAGTGTTGTTATGAACACTTCATACACATATAGCTCGTCTTTTTTTTTAATGGATAAAATTATCCTGAGTTGTGGAATAGGAAGCTTTAACTTGTCAAATTTTCACCCATCTTTGGTTTTAAGTCTTTAATAGACATACATGCTGACTAAACACCCATACACACAGAATAAAACCAAATTTTTCAGATCAATGAAGTCTTTAAAAGAGAATGAATGGCATCTGTGTCCTCACATTGCTCTGGTCATTAACACAGATGAGCATGAAGTTTGGGAAGTTTCAGTCATAGCCAGCAATCAATCCTCTTGCCTCCACCCCTGTGCTATCGTTATAGACGTGTGCTATCGCACGCAGCTGCAAAGTTGACTATTTGTTTAAGGCATTTTGGAGGTAAAACTGAATATCTTTCTGCATAAAAGTTTCCGTCTGTTCAGTCCTCCTTCCTGTTGTCTACCAGGCTGCACATCTTTTTCTTACGGGTGTATAGCAGTAAATGTTTCCTCTGACCCTGTGGTTTGCCGTTTAGTTTTTGTTCTGTGTTATGTTCAACCAAGATACTTGATTTCAATGTAGGCTTATCTAGCAATCTTTTCCTTTATGGTTACTGTTTCTGTATTTACTTAGTCTCAGGAGTCCTACTCTAAAGTCATAAATATAATCACTTACAGTCTCTTAAATTTTCATAGCTTCACTTTGCATTTCTACACTTAAGTCCCCAGTCATTTTGTCTATAGGATAAGTAGTGGCTGAATCCCCTAAACTCTGTTCTGATAGCCAATTAACTGAATATCACTATTTCAAAGATTCCTTTCCCTACTGCTGTGTCAAACCACCTTGTCATGCATTCTTGTGTCTGTATGCATGAGTGTCTGTTTCAATCTGTCTACCAGCGCTGCCACCCTCAGTTACTCCAGCACTGCGGTGTGCCACCCTCAGTTACTCCAGCACTGCGGTGTGCCACCCTCAGTTACTCCAGCACTGCGGTGTGCCACCCTCAGTTACTCCAGCACTGCGGTGTGCCACCCTCAGTTACTCCAGCACTGCGGTGTGCCACCCTCAGTTACTCCAGCACTGCGGTGTGCCACCCTCAGTTACTCCAGCACTGCGGTGTTCAGTTTTTCCAGTTACTACGGTCGCTCTACTACCTCGGCATGTTCGTCTGTGTACTATGTGCATGCCTAGTGCCCAGGAAGGTCAGAAGAGAGTGTCAGATTCCCTGGAACTAGAGCTACAGATGGTTCTGAAGCACCATGGAGGTGCTAGGAACCAAGACCCTCTGGAAGAGCAGCCAGTGCTCTTAACCACTTAGCAATCTCTCCAGCCTCATATGCATCATTTAATATGCTTAAGATGTATTTGAGTAGTCTAAAATAGAAAAGACATATTGAAGTTAACAAGCTCAAACTTTCACTAACTTACCAGTACTATATAATTTGATCCAAAAAAATCTAGTTCAAAGACATACTCTGAAAAACTTCATCAAATTTTCTAGGGGTTGGGAAAATGACTCACTTGGTAAAAAGGCTTGTTGCACAAGCATTAAGACCTGAATGTGTATCCCCAGCACACACACTGCCTTGTAATACCTCACCAAGAAACCACACCCTATCTTCAGACATAAATACTGTGGAGAGTGAGTGATTGAGGAAGATACCTCACATTGGACTCGGGTCTCCAAACACATGTACACATATATGCACGTGCACAAACATGTGAACATGAATGAACATACAACACACACACAGTCCAAAACAACTTTTTTTTTTTTCTGGATGAAAAGGAAAGTGTAACAGATGAATTTTCTTTGTAAGAACAAAGTACTATGTCTAATCCTTTGAATACCTGGCTAGAAGTAACTGACATTTAGTGAGTTTTTGTTTTGCTTTGCTTTGTTTTTTGTTTTTTCAAGACAGGGTTTCTCTGTGGAGTTCTGGAACTCACAATGTAGACCAGGCTGGCCTTGCACTCAGATATCTGCCTGCCTCTGCCTCCCTAGAGCTGGGATTAAAGGCCTGAGTCATCACAGCTTGGTTAGTTCAGTGTTTTCAACTTGAAGTTCCCGGAAAAGGAAAGAAAAAATTCTTAGTTCGCACTGCCTAAAAAAATCTGTACAATTAGCAGAGTGCTGATTTCCCCTGGTCTTTTAAACAATTCAGATGTTATTGTTTTCATTACAGAAGAGGGTGAATAAGGATTTTCTTTTTTTGGAAACATACTGTTCCATAAAAATTTATACCTTTTGCCATACTTTATCCTATATATCTGACTCTAAGTTTGTGTTTTGTTTGTTTGTTTATTTATACATGCTAGGGACTGAACATCCATCCATCCACCCACCCACCCACCTATTTCTGTTATGGTTTGAATCCAGGTTCCCACTGAGCTATACTTCAGTCCCAGGTAGTATTTTCAATGCCTTGATAAGAAAATCTTGCTGGCTGTGGTTGCTCATACTTTTAATTCCAGGACTCTGAGGCAGAGGCAGAGGCAAATGAATATCTGAGTTTGAGGCCAGCCTGGGCTACGATGAGAGTTACATTTAAATAGTATTTTCATGTAAATAGTGACCTGAGGTCAGTTCTGAGCACATATGTTGGGTAGCCCCGGGATCTCTGACGACCTGAGCAGGACTTCAGGGATGTGTATATGCATGTGGCATAGTCTCACACAGACACAGACAATCTCAAAAAGCCCAACCCTTCGGGGCTGGAGAGATGGCTTAGTGGTTAAGAATACTAGCTGGTCTTCCATAGGTCCTGAGTTCAATTCCCAGCAACCACATGTAATGAGATCTGGTGCCCTCTTCTGACCTGAAGCAATACATGCAGACAGAACCCTGTATACATAATAAATAAATAAATAAATACATAAATACATAAATAAATAAATAAATCTTTGTCAAGTTAACTTAAACATGACAGCTTAGCTACCTTCTTCTGAAGCACTTTTAAAAAGTTGTCATTAAATCTTCCTTAGTAAGATGTATTAATTAGTCCTAAGAATTCTACACTCATGTAAATCATCCATAAAGCTAATCCACTCATTAATCCTGTACAACTGTGTAGTCAGTGGTCTAATAGGTAAGGAACTGCATCACAGTGCTACCATGTATTGAATACAGTAAGAAAAAGTGAAATGAAATAATGATTTAAAGTAGTATTTATTGCAAACCAGGTGAGGTGGCACATGCCTGTAGACCTAGCACCAGGAGGCAAGTGCAGGAGGCCAGTTGGAAGCCAGCCTGGCTATACAGTACATTTCAGGTCAGCCTGGGAAACATAGCAAGACCTGGTCTCGAAACAAAAACAAACAGAAGAGTCTCAAAGATGTTTTTTTTTTCCCAGAAGGTATCTAAAAAATCAGAAAGCCTCACCACTTTAAAATTAGACACATAATCGCTTCTCGGCTTTTTGGCTAAGATCAAGTGTAAAATTAGACACACAAAGAAAGGGAAAAAAGCCGGGCGGTGGTGGCGCAAGCCTTTAATCCCAGCACTCGGGAGGCAGAGGCAAGCAGATCTCTGTGAGTTCGAGACCAAGCCTGGTCTACCGAGTGAGTTCCAGGACAGCCTCCAAAACAATACAGAGAAACCCTGTCTCGAAAAAACAAAAAACAAAAAACAAAAAACAAAAAAAAAAAAAGGAAAAAAAATCCTTACCAGTTTTTCTGCTTCTGTGTTCATTTCCCTTAATTTCTTGATATGTTCTTTTTTAATCATGAGAATTTTTGATAATTTAGTCTGTAGACAAAAGAGAAACGTTTTGGAATAAATAGAGATATTTAAGTATATCAAATTTCCAGTTTCCACTAATATGTTCTAATGGTACAGTTTAGTCTCAATATAATTATGGCAAAACATTTTATTTTACACATCTGAATAGTAAGCAAAAATAATAGTTTAAACTCAGCATGGACACACATTCAATTTCAGCACTCAGGATACTGAAGCAGGAGGACCACACATTTAGGCCATCTGAGGCTACATAACAAGTTCCAGGGCAGCCTAGTCTACATAATGATGTCCTGACTTATGAAAGAAAATATGATCTGGGCATTGGTGGTGCACAACTTTAATCCCAGTACTTGGGAGTCAGAGGCAGGCAGATCTCTGTGAGTTCAAGGCCAGCCTGGTCTGTGAGTGACTTCCAGGACAGCCTCCAAAGCTACAGAGAAACCCAGCTTTGAAAAACAAAAACAACAACAAAAATATGACTGTAAAATCTACTGTATTTAGAGGTGGTGAGATGCACCAACCCTGACCACCTGAGTTTGATTCCCTGGTCCCACAGAGTAGAAGGAGAGAGCTGACTTGTTTGTTTGTTGTTTTCAAGACAAGGCTTCTCTGTGTAGCCCTGGCTGTCCTGGCTTCTGACTCTTAGAAGCAAGACCATGCACATGTGCCAACTCCCTATAAATGGATTTGTAAAAAAAGGTCATCGGTGAAGGAGACAGTAATAACATGAAATGACAGCAATACAAAGTGTGAATGAGCTCTATCACACGTAGATGTGTACAGCCATGTGGCTACGTTAAAGTTAAAATCATTGGGCCATTGGGATGACTCAGTGGATAAAGATGCCTGCTATCAAACGTGCTGACCAGAGCTCAATCTCTGGAACCCATATGGTGGAATAAGAGAACCGACTTCCTAAAGTTATTTGCACTGTGACACATGGTGTACTCATCTACCCATCTCTCTAGCCCACACAAAATAAGTTAAAATGTAATGATAAATAATTTTAAGTCTACTGTAATTAGGATAAGTTAAAAAAGGATTAAGGGGTTAACCTGTGAATCTTAGGTACAAGTTTCAGAGTCCCACTACCTGTCCCTCTTGTTCTGTGGACCAGCAAGCACCTGCCCACCCAGGACAGACTCACCAGTGTTCCTATCTGGTTTCCCCACTATCTCTGCTACAACAAAAGCAGCTGAACAGCCCCAGCTGCTAGGCTCAACTGTGGGATGGTTTCCAGGGCAAGATGAAGATTTGAAATAATCTGTCTATAGAAGGCTCAATGTGACTCCCAGTGTCTATTCCTTTCTGCAGTCAAGTCTTTCAGACAGTTCCCAAACCTCTTTGCCTGACCCAGAAAGTAGTCAAGAGAACTGCACATACAGCCCATGCCAGGCCTCCTTCCCTGTAACAACCCTCCACCCTGCAATCCTTACACCTGCTGCCTCTGTGTTTACATGGGTTTCTACTTCATAAGAGTGACTATTTTATATACTTACATTGTGTAAGTTTTGTAAAAGTCAATCTGAACAAGCTCTCACAGCTCAAAATGAACAAATTGTAGACCAACAGGAGTAAAAACTGCTAAGAAGGGAAATACGAAAATTCTTGAAGTTAAATTTTTTTGTTGGTCTACAGAGCTGGCTCTAGGACAGCCAGAGCTGTTACACAGAGAAACCCTGTTTCTAAAAACCAAAAATAAATAAGTATGTAAGTAAATAAAAGTCCTGAAGTTTACAGTGATATTTTAAAAAGTTAAGCAGTTTAAGTAGGCAGGACTATGGTCTTCAGCTGCTCTACCACTGCGCATGTACGAATTGAATCTTGGTCCTCTGCAGAAGCAGTGAGTGCTCTTAACCACTGAACATTTCTCCAGACCTCATGTTTGCACTTATTAAGTCTCAAACCCTGGGACAAACAGTCAAGGTGCCTATTTAACATACCAGAGCGAACCTGGTCACCTGGTTCTCCCTGCATCCCTCAGTTCCCTCCTGTTACAGAGTCCTTCTGGCTGGCATACCCCATAACAGGTAAGGACTAAGGGGTGCTGGGAGAACCTGGTGGCCAGGTCCACTTTGATGTTAGTAGGCATCTCAGTTACCCATTTGTACCAGGTTTGAGACCTAACAACAATATAATGAATGAATGACATTACTCATCAGTGACAGCCAACAAATGAAATATAGACCTATCATAAAAATAACATAAAATTAACTGTAAAGTACAACACCCAAGAGCTGGAATGCTGCTCAATAGTAAAGTGCTTTCCTAGTGTTCATGGGTTAAAGTCCCAGCATCACATACATCAGACATTGTAGTCTGCAATCCCAACAGTTTGGAAGCGGAGACAGTAAGATCAAGGTCATCCTTGGCTACACAACAAATTCTAGCCCAGCCTAAGATACATGTGGACTTCAGATTAAAAAAAAAATAAGAAAGAGCCGGGCGTTGGTGGCGCACGCCTTTAATCCCAGCACTCAAGAGGCAGAGGCAGCCGGATCTCTGTGAGTTCGAGGCCAGCCTGGTCTACAGAGCAAGTTCCAGGACAGCCTCCAAAACAATGCAGAGAAACCCTGTCTCGAAAAACCAAAATAAATAAATAAATAAATAAATAAATAAATAAAAAGAAAAAGAAAAAAAGAAAGCAAGGAAGGAAGGGAGGAAGAAAAAAGTACAGCATTCATATAAAAACAACCAAAGGGTATATGTGAGAGGGAGCCACAAACCTAACCAAACCTCTAGATCCCATTATCAACTTACTCAATATGTCTACACAAAAACCTACACATAGATGTGGTGATATCTTGCTTATACAAATAAAGCCTGTCTGAGGCTCAGAGAATGGAGCTTGAAACTTCTATCTACACACAGATCTTTAGGGTAGAATCATAATTTACAATTGCCAAAACCTGGAAGCAATCAGGACGTTTTTCGTGAGAGAATGGATACACACGGCAGTACATCCATCCAATAAACTATCATTCAGTGCTACAAGGAGATGAGACATCAAGTTATCAGAGGACATGGAAGAAACCTAAATGCATGTTCTGCCCACCATTTCTTTCAGGCATAGGCATATTGCAGGAAAATGAAACATAATCCCAGCACTAAATACATGGCACAACACCCCAAATCCCTTAGGGCTGTGCTGAGCTTGGGGGATGAAGCCCTGGCAGTTTCAAATATTTCAGGGAGATACTTGTTACCCTCCCTTTGCCTACTAGACTAATGAGCTAGAGACTGCAAAACAGTGGAGAGTCAAAATTTCCACAGGAATCAGCATGCTGGAGAAAAGGAAAGCCTAAGAAGACCTGGTACCAGTGGACCAGGCAGGGGAAGAAACTGTACACAGCTCTGATGGCTGATCTCACAGTAAAATTACCACCAACATTTCCTCTGGCTTTAGGTTCAATTTTTCTGTCTTTTTGTTTTTCTCAAGATAGGGTTTATCTGTGTATCTTTGGCTGTCTTCAAACATACAGAGTCTCCTACCTCTGTCTCCTGAGTGCTGGGATTAAAGGCATGCACCTCCATTACCTGGCCAGTTTTGTCTTTTCTACAGAACTGTAACACTGCATCAGGAAGGGCAGCAAGAAAGGTCTTTCTCAGGTTTGCCCAAAGTATAAATAAATCCATGTATGTTCTTTTATCAATTTGTTTCTTTTTGTTTTTTCTTTTCTTTTCTTTTTTTTTTTTTTTTTGGTTTTACGAGACAGGGTTGTTTTTGTTTTTTCAATACAGAGAAAATAGTTAGAGCATAGCAGTTAGCAACAGAAAGAATTTGTCCAAACTCCTAAAATACTCAAAACCAAGGGGGAACCTCACTATAATACAGTTTTGGGTGATGATGATAACGATAGAGGCTCACTGTAACAAATGCAGCACTTTGGTGAACCTAAGCTCATTACACATGTGTATTGCAGGGGCACAGGGGTATAGAAATACCTTTACAGTACTCTTGGTTATGAACTTAAAACTGTACCCCACAACCCCAAAACAAAACAAAACATCCACAGAAAATAAAATACATAAGCACCAATAATGCTATCAGTACAGCCGACCGATGGACAATGCATGCTGAAGCTCCCTCGGCTTACAGTTTTCCTTGGGTATTTCTTGCACAGACTGCTGCAAGGACAAGTCTTGACTCACCACCTGGATAAGGAATTCCACTGGAAAGCCTCCTAATGTCTCCGTGTCAGAGCCAGAAATTTTACTTCTCCAGGGTGACTGTCCTAATAAAGGATCACTATCCTGTGGGACACAAGGAATCATTTAATCATTGACAGTATCTTTAGATGAAGTGAAAGTTCTGTTTAATTAAAATTACATTAAATACAATAACAAAATATTTCCAGAACTGAAGCAACTATTTAAATATCTGCCCATCAATTAAAATAACATAGATACAGGTGGCTGTAATGTGTTCTTCATGACACAGTTTATATTTGCAATAGCTACCCTGCTGAGGACATTTCTATACTACTTACTGTAATTGGTGACTGCAGAGGAGGGGTATAATGTAACCGTGGAGGGGTCATAAAAAACCGAGAAGGCCGCTGTTTTTGTCCAAAGGCAGCAATTGGCATTGTCTCATGAGGTTCATTACTCTTTGGGAAAAGAAGATAATCCATAAAACTTGGAGAATTTGTAAACATTGCATATCAACTTGAGATATAGCATCTTACCAGTTCAGATTGCAGCTATAATCAATTTATTATTTAATATTTATTTGTTTGTTTACTTAGCAGTCTCTAGGGACTTTCACGTAGTAGGCAAGAACTACCACTGAGCTATATCTCCAGCAGTTATTTATTTATTTATTTATTTATTTATTTATTTATTTATTTAGGTTTTTCGAGACAGGGTTTCTCTGTGGCTTTGGAGGCTGTCCTGGAACTAGCTCTTGTAGACCAGGCTGGCCTCGAACTCACAGAGATCCACCTGCCTCTGCCTCCCAAGTGCTGGGATTAAAGGCGTGCGCCACCAACGCCCGGCTTCCAGCAGTTATTTATTAAAAAAGCACGTAAGGCCAAGGATGTAGCTCAGTGGTTCAGTGATCACTACGCCCTAAATTCAATCTAAAGTACACACACACACACACACACACTGTCTACAACATTACAAAATGAAGATTGATAAGTCCCTCAACAGGTTATTATATGTATTAGGACATCAAAAGACCAAGATTTTAGTCTCTATTTGCCTGACAGACAAAACCCCAGCTTGAATAAGCTGATGAACATTATGGCAATTTTATCAAGTAAAAATGATGGTTATCAGGCTGTTCAGTGGTCCAGACACCTGCCACCAAGCCTGATGACCTGAGTTAAACCCTTGGGACCAAAACGGTAGAAGGACAGCATCGACTCCCACAAGTTGTGCTTTGACCTCCAAACAAGTGTTGTGGCATGTGTGAGCATAAGCACAAGCAACACACACACCAAAGAAAATGTAATTTTGAAAATTGTTCTACATAAATGTGAGAAGAAAATAGAAGAAAAGCACTGGAAGTCTAACAGGCTACTTCAGTTTAAATTTAGGACCTAGTGGCTAGACTGAAAATGGGTAGATCCCAAGATTACTTAGTTAGAACCCATGACTCCACCATAGTAAGGTGCCTTGTGATAAAGCACAAGAGAGGATCCTAGCGTTGGGCAATGAGGCTTGGGTACAGCTACCCCCTAGAGATCTAGCACACAGGATTGGGAAAACCTAAGCATCTCTTTGAATTGAAGCCTTGATTCTCTCATAAAAGACAATTTATAGGAAAACACTAAAATAATTAAAAGGCACAAAATACAAATATACTATAAAATATTTTAATTAAGTTTAATAAAATATTACTCACAAGAACTTCATAGTCAGGAATGGTGTGAGTCCCAAGCCCTGTCCTATCGAAGGTTACTCTGTAAGTAGCATTTAGAGTGTCCACAGCATCTATCTGACCAGTGAACAAACCATCGTGAACACCACGTAATCGTGCTAAGAAACAAAAGCATTATAACATTTAGTACATGCAAAGAGTTGTCAAATAAACTGTTCTAAGCATGTAGTTTAAACCATAAAAAATACAGTGTCACTATCTACACGTTTTAACAGAACTGTGTGTTTTATTTTAGAATTAGAGCATTAACAAAGCTTTTTACACAAAAACAAGTCAAAATGATTCCTAATTTGACACATAAATGAAATCATATCGCTACCAAACAGACTAAATAAAGATCACCATTTAAAGTATAAACCCTAAAAAAGTCACAAAATAACTCTGGATATCATACTTTTAGTTTGTTTTGAGACAGGGTTTCTCGGTGTAGCTCTGGTTGTCTGGAATTCACTTTATAGACTAGGCTGGCCCCAAACTCAGAGAGATCTATTTGCCTCTACCTCCCGAGTGCTGGGATTAAAGGTGTGAGCCACCACTCTTGGCTGGATATCACACTTTTAAGCGACACATTAGGAGTACTTTATTTTCAACTTTATTTTATAATTTTATTTTTTATTTTGTGTGCATTGGTGTTTTGCCTGCATGTTTGTCTGTGTAAGGGTGTCAGATGTCCTGCAACAGGGGTTACAGACAGTTGTGAGCTATTATGTGGTTGCTGAGAATTGAACCTGGGTCCTCTGGAAGAGCAATCGGTGTTCTTAACTGATGAGCCACCTCTTCAGAAACTAGGGAGACATAAAGGCTGAAATAAGTTCTCATTCATCTCTAGCTAACTGGGAAGCTATGCAAATGAGCAGGAAAGAACCAAGAGAGCCTGCGGAAAGTAAAAGTTAAAGAAGACTTGAAAACTAGCAACAGCTTTGCACAAATCAGTGTGAGGTATTTCAAACCTCTGCCCACATCACAGGCTCACCACTGAACTATATAGACACAGCAATAACACCTTGGGAATTAGGATTAATAATAAGCATTAAAAAACTGGAGAAGACAAAATACTAGAGAGATGGCTCAGCGGTTAAAAGCACCGATTCTACAGGACCCGAGTTTGGCTGCCAGTACCCCAGATGATTGCTCACCACCAACTTAATTCCAGTTCCAGGGAATCTGATGCCCTCTTCTACTTCTGAGAACACTGCTCACACTTGGTGCACAGACACACATGTAGGCAAAAGAATCATATACATTAAATAATAATTAAAGAAAGGAAGGAAGGGAGGGAGGGAGGGAGGGAGGGAGGGAGGAAGGAAGGAAGGAAGGAAGGAAGGAAGGAAGGAAGGAAGGAAGGAAGGAAGGAAGGAAGGAAGGAAGGAAGGAAGAAAATGGAGAAGACAGACCAGTAATTGCAAAGGCAAGCTACTATAGCAAATTTAACCACACTGTAAAACAACAGTATAGATTGACCAGAGTATCATGTTTTCTCTGGGTGTTGGTGGTGCACGCCTTTAATCCCCACACTCGGGAGGCAGAGGTAGGAGGATCTCTGTGAGTTCGAGACCAGCCTGATCTACAGAGCGAGTTCCAGGACAGCTTCCAAAGCCACAGAGAAACCCTGTATTGAAAAACAAAAACAAAACAAAACAAAACAAAAATCATGTTTTCAACCAAAAATTACTAGGTATATTAACTATGAAATATGATTCTAACTCAGGAGAAAATACACAGCAAGAAAGGAACAGTGAATATGTATGAATATAATAAAAATATACTGTATGCATGTATAAAATTATCAAAGAGTAAAAATAAATGAGAAATGGTTAAGATCACTTGTTGCTCTTGCAGAAGATCAAGGTTTGGTTCCCAGGACCCACATAGTGGCTAACAACTGTCTACAACTTTAGTCTCAAGGGATCCAACATTCTCTTCTGGACTCTGATGGCACTAAACATAGGTATGTGTATTAGAGAAGTAGCTATTTCCCCAACCCTTTCCTGAGACACGGTCTTGCTATGTAAGTAGGCCAGACTGACCTCAGCTTTCCATGGAGCTGGGGTAATAGGTCTTTGCCACTATGCCTGACTACTTTATTTCATACTGTAGTGGACACTATTGAACTAGTATATATTTTCTAATGCACTTACTTTTATTTTATGTATGAGTGTTTGCCTACATGACTGTATGTATATCACATGCATGCCTGGTTGCCTTCATAGGCAAGAAGTGGGCATCAGATCTCCCTGGAACAGGTTGTGAGCTGCTGTGAAGGTGCTGGGAACTGAACCCAAGACCTTTGCAAAAGCTGCAAGTGCTTTTAACCACTGAGCCAGCTCTTCAGCCCACAAATATTTCTTTACTATAGTAAATTGCTACAGAACCAGAATTATAGTTACTAAACTTCTAGTAGATGCGATCTTGGCTACAACTTTCAAGTGACTCATAACCTAGTTTTTGCTTACCTGTAACTTTGGTTCCAATAACCAGGGGTAGAGGAATTTCATCTGGGAGATCTTTGAATTGTGAAACATCTGCAACTTTCCTTTGTTGTAAAAGCCGAATTTTCTGCCGTTTCTGTTTTAATGCTGACCTCTCTTCCTCAAAAAATGCAGAAGAACATCTAGAATAAATTACAGATATCATATAAAGCAAGCCAGGCCAGGCGTTACAGTACACACCTGTAATTCAAGCACATGCACTATAAATATAATAAATTGTGTTTGAAGTGTATAATCAGCTAAATTTTGGGGGCCTGGAGAGGTGGCTCAGTGGTTAAAGTACTTGCTATGCAAGCCAGACTGGAGTTTGAACCCCCCAGCACCTGTGTAAACACTAGTTAGGTATGGAAGCTTGCCCTTATTTGTAACCTAGGAAAGCTGAGATACGATCCTAGAACGAACTAGCTGGAGTCTCAGAGAATGAGGTGAGGCTGGGTGTGGTGGTGTACAACTTTAATCCCAGAATGCTGAGGCAGAGGCAGATGGATCTCTGGGAGTTCAAGGCAGGTATTATCAATCTTAACGAATACTTTAATACTTCAGTTGATACCTGATAAACGTCCTTTATTTCTTTGGTTTTTTAGACCTTCTTTACTTGATTTCTCCTCTAGCAAATAAAATTTGGGGGGAGGGGTCTGGAGGATGGGAGACAGGGTTTTCACTGTCACCCTTGCTGGCCTGAAACTCACTTCATAACCCATTCTAGGCTTGAATTTAGAGATTTGCTACCACATTTTTTTTAAAGATTTATTTATTATGTATACAGTATTCTGCCTGCATGCCAGAAGAAGGCACCAGATCTCATTACAGATGATTGTGAGCCACCATGTAGTTGCTGGGAACTGAACTCAGGTCCTCTGGAAGAGTAGTCAGTGCTCTTAACCTCTGTGCCATCTCTCCAGCCCCGGTACCACACCTTTTATACAAATACAAAATTTGGGATTAAGTCATTGTAAAAACAAATGTGGTGAAGCTTGGCATGTATATCAATGCAGAACACCTTGTATGTGTCTTATGTGCTCTAAAACCTAAGTTTGACCTCAAGCATAGACTTTTACAGTGCTGTTTTAATTTACAGATTAACTTAAATCTTCATATTTGTTCATGTATATCCTATGTTTACTCTTAAGTTCCTTCTTAGTAGTTTCACAGTATGGTGTACAAATGGAAATCAGAGCACAACTTACGGAGGTCTGTTCTCAGCTTCCACCATCTGGGTCCCCAGGATTGAAGTCAGGTCGTCAGAATTGGCAGCAAGTCCCTTACTTGCTGAGTCACCTTGCTAGCTTGGGCCAACTGATTTTTTTCCTTAAGTGTGTGTGTGCACATGCACATGTGTATACATATATATGGGTGTGTTTATAGTGTGTGTCCAAGGAACCCAGAAGAGGAGGTAGCACATGCTCTGGAACTGGAGTTACAGACTGTTATAAGCTACCATGTGGAGCTGGGAATCAAATCTGGGTCTTCTGTAAGCACTCTTAACACTGAACCATCGCTCTAGCCCCTGGCCTGAGTTTTGAAATTAGGGTATTTCTGAAAGCTTATTGTATTAATAATTTGTATTATAACTTGACTTCCTTAAGCGTGTCCACATGAGAACATACACACAAAGTCAATAAATGTAAGAAATATATGTAAGACTTTATGGCTTCCTTAAATATTTTCCAAGACAAGTAAACATATTTTGGGGGTGGACTGGGAACATAGCTCAGTTAGTACAGTCCCTGACCAGCATGTACAAATTCCTGGATTTGATCTCCAGCACCACATAACAAAATTGGACCTAACATTTCATACCTCTAATACCAACACTTAGAAGGAAGAGGCAGGAAGATGAGAAGTTCAAGGCTATGTTTGGTTAGATACACCAGTTTGAGTCTGAGGCCATGGGATACATGTGACTCTGCAGATAGATAGACAGACAGATGGATGGATAGGTAGACAGAATTGGGATGGAAGATGGACACAAAGGAAATAGGTAATTTCATACAGTAACATTGGGGTTGGGCCTGAGTTCAATTCCCAGCAACCACATGGCGGTTCACAATCATCTATAATGAGATCTGATGCCCTCTTCTGGAGTGCAAGCATACATGCAAGGAGAACACTGTATACATAATAAATCTTAAAAACAAATCTTAAAAACAGTAATATATTAAAAATCTCTGTGATCAGAAAAAATGAAATTGTATATTTTATTCTAAGTATACAAAGCTCTTATATTAAAGTTCATTAATATGATATATTTAACATATAATCAATTATTCTGAAAAGTTATGTTTTGGTACTAGTCATTTGAAGACTTAAAAAGTTAAGGTACAAGCTGGGCGTTGGTGGCGCACGCCTTTAATCCCAGCACTCGGGAGGCAGAGGCAGGCGGATCTCTGTGAGTTCGAGGCCAGCCTGGTCTACAGAGCGAGTTCCAGGACAGCCTCCAAAGCCACAGTGAAACCCTGTCTCGAAAAACAAAAAAACAAAAAACAAAAAAGTTAAGGTACTGTATGAGGTTGAGTATGTCTACAATCTCAGCACTTGAGAGGCAAAGGCAGGTAGATCTTTGTATGTTCAAGGTCAGTCTAGTCTGTATAGTGAGTTCCAGGTAAGCCAGAGCTACAATGATACTATTAACTATTTATTAACATTAAACAAAAAAAGTTATTTTTACCTCCGTGGTTTTCCCATTAGTCGCCTGATTTTTCCCCATTCTACTCTTGTTAATTTTCTTGTTTTCAAATTAGGAAAAGATTCCTTTAGGCATACACAGAAGTCATTATCACCTTCAAAAAGTGGCCTGTAAAATAAAAATGATTTTATTTTATTGGTTAATCCTTAATGTGTTACTTTCTTAAACAAAATCTAAAATCTACCTTTCAAAGCTGGGTATAGTGGTCCACACCTTTAATTCCAGCACTTGGGAAGAAAGGCAGGAAAATCAAAAGCACAAGGCCAACCTCAGCCACATCACATTTGTAGCTACATAGGGACAAAGCAAGGTTGAGAACAACCTGGATTACAAGAAACCTTGCCTCAAAAAAAAACAAAAAACAAAAAACAAAAACCACATACATTCTGATTTTTTATATCATACTAATCACAATGTGCCCAATTTCTACTTCTAAATTGTATGTAGGTGAAATTCAAAGGGTTGAAAAGGTACTTGGTAGATGAACTACCTAAAGTGTTGAGTCATTCAGGAAATCAGTCTAGTTCCAAGGTTCCAGGAGACCGGGTGTGACAGGTAGTTTGCTCAGATCTCCATCTGGGACTATCCTCTGGCTCTGGCATTACATTTGATAAAGACAAACAATATTAACTACCAAGTATCTTTGCCCCAAAGGAAAAGCCATCGCCAAGGAGCCCTGTCCTCTTTGGGATTAACCAAGCCTTAGAACACTGGAGCACTCTAGAGGGTTGGGGTAGTTTTGGTCACTCCCAAAATGATCACACCAAAACCATCGAAAAAATTCAACTCATGCGTTTGAAAAATGAAAGGTGCAGTTTTAGCACACACATGTGAATACCCATGAACTTTACAAGCTTCTGAGCAAGCAACTGTTTTTGGAGGACAGAAGGGAAATACAGATCAACAGCCAACCAAGCAACTGCCCATAACGAACAGGCACAGGAGACAGATCAGAATCAGAGACGTTCGTCAATAAACCTATTGTATAGTACTTGGATTTCAGCCAATCTCGATGTGCTACTCAAAATTCCTGTATAAAGTGTCTAAATAACGGCTGTAAATGGAATGATTTGTCTATTTCTCCAGATTTGTAAAACAAATCTCACTGGTTGCAGGTGATGGTGCTTTGATGTAAGGTCACTTATTCTGTAGTAGTTGCTAGTTATGATATGGAAATTATGCTTTCATTTACAACTTCTCACAAAATGTATAACTTCTTACAGAGGCAGGAAAAGGAGAGAGAAAACTGTAGTAAAAACAGGAATTAAGTAAACTGAAATGGACTCTACACTGGGTATGGTGGCACACACCTGTACTCAGCTACTTTGGAGACTGAGGAAGAGGATCAGCTGAAGTCAGGAAGGGGGGTGGGCAGATCTCCAGCCTGCTCTACCAGGTCAGTCAGAGCTTTTAAAAATAAAATCATTTGAACCCAAGAAGTCAAGACAAGTCTGAGCAACGCAAGACCTTGTCTTGTCCTTGTCCCTAAAACAAAGGATTTAAAGGAAGAAAAAAAGGGGGTGGGGGGGTGGCCAAAGAGCCGGATCAGTAGTTAAGAGCCTATATTGCTCTTGCAGAGGGTCTGGGTTCAATTCCTACAAACAGCAGCTTACAACTGCCTAATACTCCAGCTCTAGGGGATCCTACACCCTCTGACTTCTGCGGGCACCTACACACATATGGTGTACATAAAGTCATGCAGGCATACATACATATTCGTAGTAAATAAAAATAAATAAAAAAGAGAATGTAGACTTACAGAAGATGTGACAGCTTATAATGGGAAAAAGCTAGTTTTCAGTTCAAGCAACATTAGTGATACGAGCAGTGATACCTACTTGTCTATATTTGAATAGAACCACTCATAAATGCACCATTTATGTGCTTTGGGAAGTTTGAGTAGGTTCCGTAATCGAAAACCAATCTTCTGCGATGCTTTCTTATCTGGTGTTGACATTGTTGCTGTAAATTTCTAACATTAAAAAAAAAAAGATGAATTATAGCTTCATTAAATAAAAATGAACATTTGCAATACTAAATGCATTTATAAAGAGTTAGATCATATTTAAGTATTCAAAAAGATTCAATATTCAACATGGAATTTGTTAACAAGCAAACCTCCTAATAACACGGGTAAAAACCTCAGTCTGGCAATGTGGTTTAACATAAAGACATTTGCTGCTAAGTCTCCTAACATGAGTCCACAGGTCAGCACAGAGTGGAAGGAGAAAACAAGCTATGTACGTACACACACACACACACACACACACACACACACACACACACACACACACACACACACACACACACAAAACCTAAGTTAAAGCCTCAGGTTCTATACTCTAAAAAGGAAATGTGAACTATAAGATAATTTCAGTTTAGTTAGGCAGGAAAAACAGATGCAGTGAAATACTTACAGACTTCATGAGTCAGAAAAAATTAAATCTAAGTAAATACACATGAAATGCTTAGGACAGTACCCGATACACAGTAAATACTCAACACATGTTGGATCTTAATACTTCTTCAGCTGTGGACTGTGTTCTTTAAGTCAACACATAGCCAAGCTGAGCTTGGTGATAGAGCACTTGCCCAGGAATACAAAGTCCTGGGTTCAGTTCTCAGCACCAGAAAAACAAAAGGCAAAAAACCCACCCAAACAACAACTACGAAACCAGACAGACAAATGAAGACTTAGAGGAGATGACTAGAAGGGGAAAGAAGGCCGGGCGTTGGTGGTGCACGCCTTTAATGCCAGCACTTGGGAGGCAGAGGCAGGCGGATCTCTGTGAGTTTGAGGCCAGCCTGGTCTACCGAGTGAGTTCCAGGACAGCCTCCAAAGCCACAGAGAAACCCTGTCTCGAAAAAAAAAAAAAAAAAAAAAAAAGGGGGGGAATAAGCTACATCACATAAATGACAATGACAACTAGGGCTGTTCGGACTAAGGAAGAGGAATTTGGGTGTAATTTTTTTTTTTTTTACATATTTAAGGATGTCCTGTCTTTCATTTGTCCTGTGTTCTTTGTTCTAATTGCTCAGAAGAAGAAAAAGACTGTAAATCAGTCCTAGGAGATGTGCCTGGAAAGCAGCCATGGTTAGAGCTGGGTCAAGACAGCTCCAGTGATAAAGACCAAACTATTGTTATATTTGCAACTTACCCAGATTATTATAGTAACACAGCTTTGTCAAAGTCTAACAATTGATATTTAGCTAGTTTTTTTAAGATTTATTTATTTATTACATATACAGTGTTCTGTCTATATACCAGAAGAGGGCACCAGATTGAATTGTAGATGGTTGTGAGCTACCATGTGGTTGCTGGGAATTGAACTCAGGACCTCTGGAAGAGCAGTCAGTGCTCTTAACCTCTGAGCCATCTCTCCAGCCCCTTAGCTAGTTTTTTACAAATTAATTAATTTATTTTTAATTTATATGCACTGGTGTTTTGTCTGCATGTATGTCTGTGTGAGGAGTTACAGATAGGTATGAGCTGCCCTGTGGGTGCTGGCTTGAACCCAGATCTTCTGGAAGAGCAGTCAGTGCTCTTGATCACTGAGCCTCTCTCCAGCCCCCTTAACTAGTTTTTAAATCCATTTGATATTGTGTCCAACACCTACTAAACCAACACATTGGATTTTTACTATCAAAGAAATCATGTTTTATTTCCTTGTCAGGTACTTATATACATTTGTCCTTGATGTTTTAAAAGTTCAAGACGCATTTTGTTCATTCTATGGAACATGATATTTTATCATTATAATCATCACAAAGAAGTTGGTCATGGAGGTACACTCCTGTTATCCCAGTACTTGGGAGTCTGAAACAAGAATGATTAAGTCTGAGACCAGCCTAGGCTAAATGCTGAGTTCTAAGCATTGTATGCAAAATTTTGTCTTATAACATGTTAGGGGAATAATAAAAGAATAACAGAAGTTATATCAGAAGTTATAAAGCTGGTCTGGCCAGGCGGTGGTGGCGCACACCTTTAATCCCAGCAGTCGGGAGGCCGAGAGAGGCGGATCTCTGTGTGTTCGAGGCTGGGCTGGACCGACAGCCTCTAAAACAATACAGAGAAACCCTGTCTCGTAAAACAAAACAAAACAAAACAAAAAAAAGCTTGTTTGAGAAAAACCACATTATTGTTAAAGGTCATACTTTCTTAGCTAAGTTTCATTCCTTTATTACATGCCCATTATGACTTTAGATTTTTAAAATTACATTTGTTTACTTTCCAAATGTGTGCCCATATGTGTGTGTGTGTGTGTGTGTGTGTGTGTACACATGTGTGCGTGTGCGCGCCCGTCTGTGCCACACTGTCCATATGGTGGTCACAGGACAGCCTGCAGGCAGGTATCAGTTCTCTTCTTCCACCATGTGAGTTCCAGTGACAGAATTCAGGTTATTTGGCTTTGGTGACAAGAGTCTTTACTCTGAGTATCTCACCAGCCAAAACTTCTTAAGTATCAAAAATAAAATAGGATAAATAAAACAAAATAAAATAACTCAGTGGAAAAGCCTAGCATATGAGACATCCTAGATTTGATCCACAGCACCCCTCCCGAAAAAAACAATACAAAAAGGAAATCCCATTTTATACTGTATTGTTTTCTCTTCTGGAAACTTTTCATCACACTTCTCATGACAAAGTTAAACATTTCCTTTCTCACTTATTTTAGTGTAAAAATCGAATCCATATTACCAAGTCTATTTTACTTATGTGTCCACAACCTTCATGCTTAGAGAGTCACAACTGGCTTCCTACCTAGTTTAAGTAAATCAATAAACACTGAATTTTCTAGGTTAGTAAAAATAATTGCTGAGCAGCAAGACTGACTTAAAGAATGCTGTTCAAAATGTAACAGAATAAATACAAACTATCACATTGCACAATTATTCACATCCTTCACATGAAACAAACTTCAACACATACATACCTGTGGAATCATTGCAACTCTCTGGTTTCTTTTCGGTGACTTTGTATTTATTTGTCTATCATCTTCATCAGAAAAGAGTCGACTTCTTTTTGAATTTCTGAAAGGCTATGATAGAATTTTAGCTTAATGAATGTTTCTTGTTTTTGTTCCAAGTGCAAATTAGATCTGGAAAGCAGAGCTAACTCTAGATTATCAGCAGTATTGGACTATAAATGAGGAGCACAAGGCACACAGAGCCAAAATAAACATCTTAAATTAGCAAATTATTTAAATATGTATTTCTGCAATGATGATAAACCTAAAACTAGAACCCACATCTCTGTGGCCCACTGGCAACCTTGCATAGAGAACACAGGAAAACATGTTCTGGAATTCCAGCTCAAATTAAGTTGGTTAATATGAAGAGGCTATTACATGCTATCTGCTGCAGAGGGTTAGGTTAGACAAGGACACTACATCACTTGAGAAGAGTATGCCTAAATGGCTTTACTATTATATTATATCTAATGTCAAAAGTTTATCAAACTTCTAACTGTAAATAAAAATCTATAATATATGTCAGATAACCGTTAGCTTTCCTTAGAACTAAAAACCCATAAGTACCAAAAATATATGGTACTATCCCAGCACTCAGGAGCCAGGGACATAGGTAGGCAGATCTCTGTGAGTTAGAGGCCAAAATCAAATACTGCTCAATGACATGTTAAAATGAAAATACTTACAGCTGGAGCGGGTGGGACCTTGTAAAACTATTTTTGTGCTACGTGAACTTATGCACACAACCACACACTTCAGTGAGAGATCCTGTGTCTTTCAGGGAAGCTTGGCTTACCATTTCTACAGCAGGGCCCGCATTCCTGCCTTTCCAAACAGGAGTTTTCTGTAAAGAACTGTACTTTTCATTCCATGTGTTAGATAAACTTCCCTCTGTAACAAATAATTGATACTAATAAGTGTAAGGTTAGCTCAAAGGATATTATAGCATGAACACTACTACCTTGTAGTAGTAGTGGTAAATATATGGGGGGCTGGAGAGATAGCCCAGTGGTTAAGAGGACTGGCTGTTCTTCCAGAAGACCCAGGTTCAATTCCCAGCACCCACATGGCAGCTCACACCTGTGTATAATTCTTGTTCCAGGAGATCTGGCACCTTCATACAGACCTACATGTAAGCAAAACACCAATGCACATAAAATAAAAAGATAAATAAATAAATAAATGAAGTAAATACTAATGTGAAACAGTTACAATGTGACTGTAATAATTTAGTTTACTAGAAACAAAAGAAACATCTCAGGCCAGAGATACGGCTTAGATCAAAGGCAATTGAGAGAGATCTGAAGACCCAGTCTGAGTTTGATCCCTAGAACCCACAGTGGAAGGAGACAACTGACTCCTGAAAGTTGTTCCCTGACTGCCATTAAACACTGTAGTACACATCCACACTCAAACAATACAGTTTTTAAAAATCTTATTATTTGATGTGCATGGTGTTTTTCCTACCTCTATTTCTGTGCACGAGGTGAATGCATGGCACCTGCAGAGGCCAAAGAAGGCCATTGGATCCTTCAGACCTTGAATTACAGCTGACTGATGAGCTGCCATGTGGTTGCTGGGAATTGAGCTGGGATCCTCTGGAAGAACAGCCAGTGCTCCTGACCACTGAACCATCTCTCCAGCCCCACACAATTACATTTTTTTTTAAACTAAAAAAAACAATATCAGCCAGGCGTTGGTGGCGCACGCCTTTAATCCCAGCACTCGGGAGGCAGAGGCAGGTGGATCTCTGTGAGTTCGAGGCCAGCCTGGTCTACAAAGCGAGTTCCAGGACAGCTTCCAAGACAATACAGAGAAACCCTGTCTCGAAAAACCACAAAAAAAAAAAAAAAAAACAATATCAAAAACCTCACCTGTGTTTTCTGTCCATTCTTTTAACAATATGATAAAACAATGCATCTTGAAAGTATTACTTTCTTTGGTTTTTTTGTTTGTTTGTTTGGTTTTCGAGACAGGGTTTCTTTGTAGCTTTGGAGGCTGTCCTGAAACTTGCCCAGTAAACCAGGCTGGCCTCCAACTCACAGAGATCCTCCTGTCTCTGCCTCCTAAGTGCTGGGATTAATGTGTGCGCCACCACCACCCAGCAAAGCATTACATTTCTATATGAAATATACAGGTTTTTGTTTGGGCTTTAGGTTTTTAATAATTTTTTTACTGTTAAGAACAATTTCATATTTTAAAAATAAAATTCTAACCAAAAGCAGGACAATGGAAAATAAAGAATAAAACCCTTTTAATTCTATTTGTTTTTGTTTTGAGACATACTCTCACTATGCTTCCCAGGGTGGCCTGGGATTCACTGTGCAGCCAAGGCTGTCTATGAAACTAGAGTGATCCTTTTGTTCTATGTTTCCCAAGTACTGAGACTGTGGCATGGGCTAACACCTAGCTTCCTAGAGGACTTTTCTAAATGATTTTTGCTTCCATGCGTGACACGCGGCATAGGGAAATTAATATAGTATGGTATGGTGTTGTAGCACATTCCTACATCCCAGATTGACCTCAGAGTCACAGCAATCCTCCTGCCTTAGCCTCCAGAACAGTTGGGATTACAGGCATGAGTCACCATGCTCAGCCATTCTTCTTAATTCAAAGAAATGTCTTTAGTGTTATGCAAAAAACCAGAAAAAAGTCCTATCAATTAAATGATTAGATATACAAAATAAAGGAGAATAAATTTAATTTTTGTAAAGAATTATGTTTAAATGCAGACATATGTTTAAATACATATATAATAAAACTGATATATATGATGGTTCTTAATTTTCTATAGTTGGTTACCAACATTCTCTAATTTTTTTCCCTAAGAAATATATTAGTTGGAGCAGGTGTGGTGGTGTTCTGTAACCCTAACACTAGGAAGCCTGAGGCAGGATTAGTAGTTCACGGCCAGCCTCAGCTACGTAAGGATCTTGAGGCCAACCTAGGCTATGAGATCCTCTTTCAAAAGACACAATAACTACTATGGGGCATTCTTGTAATCCTAGTACTAGAGAGGCAGAGGCAAGAAGATTAGCCAAGTCTGAGGCCAGTCTGGTCTAAACACTGAGCTCTGTCAGTCAGGGCTATATCCAGTGAAACCATGTCTCAAAAAAATAAAGCAACAAAAATAAATAAAAACAAAACCACAAAAAGCGTTAAGTCAGATAGAGGCTGAGGCAGGAGGTCCATTGGGTCCAGGATGTCACCACCACCTCCTCCTCTTGCAGAAAAATCTGGTTCTTTCAGTTCAGAGAACATGCAATGTTCTTATCAATATCCATGTAAGCTCAGCACAGGTTTCTTGAATGTTTCGAATGTTTTACAGCAGTGACACTAAACAGAGAGCTTAGGCAAGCACTCTACAGCTAAGCTCCACCCCAGCTCTAATTAACAGGTTCCTCAAGCACGGTATGGTGACTTCAAAAAGGAGGTAGAGGTAGGTGGGTCTCTGTGAGTTCTAGGCTAGGCCAGTCTGGTCTGCATAGTGACTGCTAAGCCATCTCAAAAAACAAAAACAAAAACAAAAACAAAAGATATTCTTTTTTTTTTTTTTTTTTTTTTGGTTTTTTGAGACAGGGTTTCTCTGTATTGTTTTTGAGGCTGTCGGTCCAGCCTGACTTCGAACTCATAGAGATCCGCCTGCCTCTGCCTCCCGAGTGCTGGGATTAAAGACATGCGCCACCACCGCCCGGCACAAAAGATATTCTTTAAGCCCTAACTTTAGGAAATTTTTTCTTAATTACTAGCAAATAAAGATCAATTCTCTAAAGTGAAAAGTTAATACTTGAGTCAATGCAATGAGTCACACATAACTGAAGGAAAAGAAGAATATATTCAAATTGTTATATATATTTAGAAAAGCACGACTCTTACCTTTTAAACTAACAAGGGCTTTTGCTGAAGAGCCTGAAATTAAAAATAAAACAGATCAGGTGGGTATGATGGTGTATGCCTTTAAAGGTGGATCTCTATGAGTTCCAAGCCACCCTGGTCTATATAAGTGAGTTCCAGGCTAGCCAAGGCTACACAGTGAGACCTTGTCTCAAAAATACAAGTAAAAAACAACAACCCCCTCCCCCCAAAAAACCCAAATCAATATATATCTCATAATTGAAGTTAAAGGAAAAGAACTTGGTTTAGGTATAAAAGTGTTCCATTTAGTTTGAGCTATATTGAGCTCAATATGATGGTTGGATATGCAAAGTAAGTGCAGAGCTGTGCACGGTGGATCATGTCTGAAGTCCTAACATATAAAAGGCAGGGAGAGGACTGTCACAGGTTCAAAGCAAGCCTGGGCTCCATGGTGGCTCCTGGATGGATACCCTGGCCCTGTCTGGGAAAGGAAAGGAATAAGTAGCCTGGCACTCAACTTAAGAACTGCAGAGACAAGCCGGGTGGTGGTGGCACACACCTTTAATCCCAGCACTCGGGAGGCAGAGGCAGTCGGATCTCTTGAGTTCCAGGACAGCCTCCAAAACAATACAGAGAAACCCTGTCTCGAAAAACCAAAAATCCAAAACCAAAAAACTGCAGAGACTTGGCCTGTCTGTGGAAACTGTGACAGCAACTGGAAATCATTCTGACAGAAAAATGAGTAAGGACAGAAGTAGTTTTTCATCCTCATTCAAAAGTGCTCTAGCACTGGAGGAAAAGAGAAAGAACACTCACATTATCAGAACAAAAATCAGAAGAGGTAACAGGACAGAGAAAACAGAGAATAGACATGATCCAGAGACTCTCATAGCCAAAAATAAGTCCCTGAAACTTTAGACGGCAAGTATGTACAATACTTAAAGATCTACACAGGAAAATGGAGTTCAGAACACCCAAGCAGGACTAGCATGCATATAGAGGAAGTCACTAGATATAATTATAATAGAATAACCAGGGAGCACCTCCTACATGCAGAATCTATTATTAATAAAGCTCTTTAGGGGATCTGTGGCAGGTAACCCATTGTGAGAAACTCAGAGCTACAGTATCTGTTAACAGTGAAGGCAGGATCTATGAGTGGTAGAAATAGGAGAGTCAATAGGGTTTTTGCAGTTTAATGTTCAAAGGTTCAAATCATGGGTAAGGGAGTAGGGGGAGAAAGCCAT
Source organism: Mesocricetus auratus (assembly GCF_017639785.1). Lineage (NCBI taxonomy): Eukaryota > Metazoa > Chordata > Mammalia > Rodentia > Cricetidae > Mesocricetus > Mesocricetus auratus. Next base: position 13,309,842 of record NW_024429266.1, read on the forward strand.
AAAATTTTCTTAGAAGGGCTGGGGATACAGCTGGGTTGAGTACTTGCCTATTACCTTCAACCCATAGTAACACAAAATAAACAAATAAAAACTCTACTAGGAAGCTTCAAATAAAATACAGCCAAGAAACAGTAAGGTGGGCAGAACAGACAATCACCAAGGACCCAGGAGAATGCAGTTCACTCCAGGAAAACAAGGGTAGACACTGCCTGCCTGCTGTCTGAGTGCTGCTCCTGCTCGGGCAGCAGAGACACCACAGCAAGGAACTAAGTCAGAGTCCCTGCCTGCGGGGTGGCGCTCCTGCTTCAGTCAGGGGACAAGCAAGCACCCGAGCCAGGTGATGATGAGCTGTGGAAAAGTGAAGCAGGTGACAGAGGAGTGTGGCAGGACAGACTATTTTCATGAATTAGCTTCTCTGAAAGGGCCATTTGAACAGGGTTCTGAGAAAAAGGTAAAGTCACAGGGTGTTCATCTCTATCCCACAAAGGTGGAGTCATAGCTTGAGGATTCTGACTTACTCCTTTGCCTTGTTGTGAGAGGCAGTATAGCAACAACAGGAGCGATGGCTGTGCAGCTAAGAGTCTGCACTGCTCTTGCAGAGGAACTGAGTTCAGTCCCCACACCTGTGCTGGGCAGTTCTTAATCATCTGCGACTCCAGCTCTAGGGGATCTGAAACCTCTGGCCTCTGTGAGCACCTACACTTATATGCATACACCACCCCACACACATACTTCAATCCCAGCACACGGGAGGTAGAGGCAGGCGGATCTCTGTGAGTTCGAGGACAGCCTGCTCTACAGAGTGAGTTCCAGGATAGTCAGGGCTATACAAAGATGCCCTGCCCAGAAAACAAACAGATAGGTAGGTAGGTAGGTAGGTAGATAGATAGACAGACAGACAGACAGACAGATCTTCTCTTGGCTCCTGTGTAGAACTTGGCTCTGCTATTTCCTTGCTATGTTATTTTCCACAACTGTGCTGTTGCTTCTTCATGTGAAAAACAGAGAGTAAACAAGTAAATATAAACAAAAGTGCTTAGGACAATCTACATAACACATGGCCAATTTTCAGATGGGGTCACACTACATCATCTGTCCAAATTACCCATCAGTTTAAAAACATCTGGTTAAGTTAGAATCCTGTTCTAACCAGTTCCATTTATTCAACATTCAACCAGTATTTACTAAATGCTTGGCATAAGCAGTTTGAAAGCAGAGGCCACCATCAAAGCCTCCAATCTCAGAGTTTGTATGCTAGTGCAAAGAGACATACAACAAATAACTACATAAATCAGTAATTATACTTCATGACAGTTACTATAAAGAACATAAGCAGGAGTTAGGGCAAGCTTCCACGGAGGTAACATCTGAAAAGAACTAGCTATAAAATCAAAAGGAACCCCCATGCACCCCAAAAGCAGGTCAAAACATGGGAGGCCAAGCAGAAGGGGGAATAAAAGCCCTGAGAAGTTAGTTTAGATTGAGTATCTGATGGAGAAAATGATCATTGTGCTGGGGGGGGGGCTTGAATGGAAAGATGAAAGCAGGGTGTGCTTAGAGGTGGGAATGCAGGTGTATTCCCAGCCATTCTCAATTACTGTGGCAGGAATATCTGACTAAACAACTTAAAGTTGGGGAGATTTGTTTTGCTCAAGGTTCCAGAGGTTCCTCATTCATTTCATTATGGTATAGAGGGCACGGAAAAGCAGAGAGTCGATGTGATGGCCAGGACAAAAGAGAGAAAGGAAGACAGGAAGATGCCAAGGTAACAACACGTAATGACCACGGACAGAGCCCCCTGACCTACTTTCCCCAACTGGGCCCCACCTACCTTTCCCCACCTCCAATAATGCTATCACATGAACCCACCAGGGACAAATCCGTTTATAAGGTCAGAGCCTTGTTTTGAAGGTACGCTCACGGTACACAGGTGTGCTGCACTGATCTACGTATTTCTCAATCCAATCAAGCTATCAGAATTCACCACCACACCAGGCATGAGAAAAAGCAGTAAGTAGCTCTGCTCTGGTGGGCTGCTGACCAAAAATCACACTAACAACTATGTGACTACAAGTGAGACAGCCCCCCGAGAAGCCATACAGTGGAATGGAAACACTTCAAGAAGACATACTTGCCACAGAGGACCAAAAACAACCTCAAAATCTTTTTTTTTTTTTTTTTTTTGGTTTTATGAGACAGGGTTTCTCTGTTTTGGAGGCTGTCGGTCCAGCCTGGCCTCGAACTCACAGAGATCCGCCTGCCTCTGCCTCCCGAGTGCTGGGATTAAAGGCGTGCGCCACCAACGCCCGGCCAACCTCAAAATCTTAAACTGGAGCCGGGCGTTGGTGGTGCACGCCTTTAATCCCAGCACTCGGGAGGCAGAGGCACGTGGATCTTTGTGAGTTCGAGACCAGCCTGGTCTACAGAGCGAGTTCCAGGACAGCCTCCAAAGCCACAGAGAAACCCTGTCTCGAAAAACCAAAAAAAAAAAAAAAAAAAAAAACCCAAAAAAATCTTAAACTGGAGGCTGGAGAGACGGTGGTTCAGCAGTTAAAACACTTTCTCCTCTTCCAGAGGACTGGAGTTTGGTTCCTAGCAACCATGTTGGGTGGCCCACAGACGCTTATAACTAACTCCACCTCCAGGGGCATCCAATGCCCCTGGCATCTACAGGCATTGCACACACATGCACATACCCACATGCAGACACACATATACATATAGTTAAAAATAACTTTAAGGTTCTCAACATGGTACTCTAAAGAAGAGGAGAGCAGCCTGGAGAACAGCAAATGCAAAGACCAGAGGAAAGGGAGCGCGGCAGCACAGGGAAGAAAAACAGTCCAGCAACTCACACAGCATGAGAAGCCGTACAAATGAGCATGCGTCTTAGAGCTAGCCACTAAAAGGTTTTAAACAAGGGGATGGCTGGGAATGATGGCACACAGCAACTCACACGGCATGAGAAGCCATACAAATGAACATGCATCTTAGAACTAGCCACTAAAAGGTTTTAAACAAGGGGGTGGCTGGGAATGATGGCATACACCTGCAATCCTAGTGACCAGGAAGAGAAGTAGGATGCCGCAAGCTCAAGATCAGCATGGTCTACAATTTCAGTCAGGACAACCAGAGATAATATACATGGAGACTCTGCCTCCGAATTAAAATACAAGATAACAGGAGGAAGACATTTCTGCTCTGACAGGATCCCTCTGACCTTCACAGGTGGGAAAGGAGTAGGTTACTGAAATGGTGACAACCCAGGCTAGGTGACGGTAAAAACTGCGCTGAGTGTTGGTGGCACACGCCTTTAGTCCCTGGAGGCAGAGGCAGGCGGATCTCTATGAGTTCGAGGCCAGCCTGGTCTACTGAGTGAGTTCTAGGACAGCCTCTCGGGAAAAAAAAAGTAAGAACTGAGTCATACGGAAGGTAAAAGCTCCAAGACTGAGTAAATGTTTAAATATGGAAGTGAGGAGAAAGCACCAAAGGTAACTAGGTTTCTGCTCAGGCACAGGAAGACAAAACTCAACCAGTCATCAAGACAGGAGCTACTGGAGTACACATGTGCAAGGGAGGAATTCTGAGATAAGTTTTGAATCTCTTAAGTTTGATGGTCATCAAGGCAGGAGCTACTGGAGTACACATGTGCAAGGGAGGAATTCTGAGATAAGTTTTGAATCTCTTAAGTTTGATGGCCCCTCTGCAACATCTAAGAGATGTGAAATAGCAAGAGCTCAAGAATAGAAGCTTCGAGCAAAGGTTTTTCCCACATCTAAAAATCATGTACTTACATCAACTGAAGTAAAGATCATATGAGCAGAAAGCAAAAACAAAAGATATGAGTAAATGTGTGTGTGTAGATAGATAGATAGATAGAGAGAGAGAGAGAGAGAGAGAGAGAGAGAGAGAGAGAGATCGAGGGAGAGGAAGGGAGGGAGAGAGAGAGAGAGAGAGAGAGAGAGAGAGAGAGAGAGGAAGAGAGAGAGAGAGAGAGAGAGTTCTTTTTTTCACCTGGTCCCAGTAAGTACTCAGGAAATGATAGCTTTTATTATCGATGTTACAGGGGCTACTAACTAATACACTACAAAGCTCCCTTAACTAAACTGGGTCTAAAAAAATAAACTATGTTGTTCATATCAAACTGAAATTACTTTCATTTCCCAAAAACATGCTCTAATTAATAATATTATTCCACATTCAGTTCCATTTTAGCCAAGACTTTTAAGTCTGTTTGTGGTAGTGTGTAACAAATCAAATATACAATTCCTGCTTTTGACAAAGCTGTAGTTTAACTAAACACACACACACACACACACACACACACACACACACACACACCACACACCCCTCCCGCAACCAAAGTACCAGTACCAGAGACATTATGTGGTAATATAAACGATTAGGTTATACATAGCTAATTAAACAGTGTAGCTGATACCTGAGTCTCAAAATAAACCTCAAGTTTGTACAAAGAGCAACAGTCTCTGTGAGTTCGAGGCCGGGCTGGACCGACAGCCTCCAAAACAATACACAGAAACCCTGTCTCGTAAAAACCAAAAAAAAAAAAAAGAGCAACAGTAAGAAGACTTCTCCTGAAGGTATGCTCACAGATGCACCTTGAGGTGTGTTTTACTAGTCTCCTGGCACTTCTCAGTCCAATCAAGCCATCAGAACTAGCCATAACAGCAGGTATGAGACAAACGCTTAAGTGACTCTGCTCTGGGGGCTGCTGACCAAATCACACCAACACACTGCAAGAGAGACAGCCCCTGAGAAGTCACACTCATCTCAGGATAAAAGCACACAGCCCAGGCTGGCCTCCACTTGGGCCTATCCTTTTGTCTCAGCATGTGAGATTAACACATGTGTCACTGTGCCCAGCTTAGAAAAATACGCTCAGATGGCCGGTGACATTTGCAAGCATCCTAAGCAACAATCAACCAAATTCTCCAAACAATAACAATAAAACTCATAGATGGTATATACAATACAGTAATCACCAACCATATAATACAAGTCAAGATTAAGGAAACAAAACAAAACAGCACCTCAGCCCTTCTAGCCACATCAGGAGTGCTCTACAGTCACATGTGACCAATGGCTACCCTACTGGACGCCAGAAAAGTGAACATACCATCACTGAGAAAGTTCTTTGGACACTTAGCACTGATCCAAATCAAAGCTAACACACAAAACACTTTGACTACAAGTCTTCACCAGCTCGGCAACCTCAGCTTTTGACAAGAATGTATGAAGGAATGTGTGACCTCACAGAAAACAGAATTAGGATACCTTGAATTTTTCCTTTACAGATACTGCGAACAGAGATGGGGCTTTTTGAGACAGGGTTTCTGTGTCCTGTCGTCCTGTTGAGGGCCTCCAAATGGTTAAAAACAAAATACTCCTATGTCATAGAAACAATACAGTTGTTCTAAACACAGATTGCTCAGGTTTGTCCGTTTTTCCAAGAAGGGTTTCTCTGTTGTAGCCCTGGCTGTCCTGGAACCTGCTCTGTAGACCAGGCTGGCCTCGAACTTGGAGATCCACCTGCCTCTGCCTGCCTCCAGAGTGCTGGGACTAAAGGTGTACGCACCACGCCCGCCCGAGAATCTTTTGTTGTATACTCTGACCAAGTGCTACAAATACACACCACATAGTACATGCTGATTCGAGACCATTTTGCAATTAAAATATGTCTGTTTTTTTATAGTTTGTGCAATATGAGAATTACAGAATTGTTGCCTTGACCCTAGGTTGCAGAATCAGTGCTTTCCCTGACCGCGCACAGGTGAGTGAGTAAAGAAGGTTAAGTAGGGCAATGCACAGGAGTGGGTGTCGGGCTGAGTGACATCCACGTACGCCGCGGAGCTCACACCCTCGTGTAAAGACACCCCATCTTCTTAAGACACATCCACTAAGAAGGAAGTCTGGGAATGGAGCTACCTCAACACTGTAGCCAAGCTGGATCATCTCCGGAAAGGTCCACGGCCACCTGTAGTCCCAAGGGAAGGGGCCAACCCAGTGTGACACGGAAGGAAACACTTCCAGGATGGACACGGGGGGCCGGGGGAGCGGCGGGGCGATCACAAGTGCCAGCAGGAGCCGGAGCTGTCACAGGATCGGAGCAGAGGCCCGGGCATGAAGAGGGGCTGAGTCCGAGGTGCCCAGCCCGAGCCCTCCCGGCCCCCGACCGGCGAGTTACATAACCGGGCGGGCAGTGAGGAACGGCGCCGGCGACTGGGGGCCGCTCTTCGCCCACCTCAGCCGGGGGCCGCGGTCGCTCCGGGAGAGCAGCCGCCGACTCCAGTCAGGACAGGCTGGACTCCCGGGCTTTCGGTTTCCGGCGCTGGCGCTCACACAACCCCAGAAACAGACACACAGACACCATAACAAAGGCGGCGACGCGGCGGTAGCGCCTGAGTAGGGAGACCGGGGACTGCGGTGGGCTGGCAGCCATCCCACCTGCCCGGCAGCCGGACTCGGCCGGTGCGACCTCGGGACAGGCAGCCGGCGGGAAGGAGGGCTGCTCCGAGACGCTACTTACTCTCGTCAGGCAACTGGTCGAGCTCCGCCATCTTGAACGAGCCGCGCCGCTTTTTCAAAGGCTGCCCGCCCCGGTGCATTGTGGGGCGGAGACTGTCTGCGAGGGAGGTTCGAATGAGGAGCTCGCGGCCCGCGGCGCCTGCTCCCGCCAGGCCGCCCGGCTCCGCCCGAGCCTGCCCCGAGGGGGCGTCCGGGGCTGCCCCTCCACCCCGGACCCGGCTGGAAGGAGGGCAGGGGAGGCCGCGCCGACAGGCCCGGTAGGGCCGAGCGCGGGGGGGCGCGGCGCCAGCCCCGATGCGCCCGCCCGCGCCACCCCCCTCGCCTGCGCTCGCTCCCGGCGCGCGGCCCGCGCTGCGGCTGCGGGAACTGCAGGCTGTTTGTTTCCTGAGGGGAGCGGGAGGGAGGCCCGGCCGGGTGGCGCGGCGGACCAGTCCTGGGTTCCCGGTCGCTTGGCACGGAGGGGCTCTGCCCGAAGTAACGTGTGCTCGGCTCCCCGAGCCGCGTTTCTCGGGCGCCTCCGTCCCCCCCTCCACCCCCCCAAGTGCCCAGGCCGCCCGGCGTCCGCTTCGCCTGCAGGTCACAGGCGCGGGGTCCTGGCCGGCCCTGGCCGGAACCTGAGCTGCCAGCGGCCGGGGTGAGACCTTGAGAGGTCACCAAGTTGGTGTAGGCCGACGACGGCTAGCGACCTGTCCTGCGTTCTTTCTGTCAGGCGTTCCACCCGAGACCGGTAGTGAGCTGGGAGCCTCACAGTGACTAAGGATGCTTGGTGAAGATACTAGTGACACTGGCCGACTGTAATGCAGGAGAATCCCCCCCCCAAACTGAAAGAAGCCCCGGGGAAGATTTCACAGTTCCCATCCGTATCGCTTTACGGTATTAAACCATGGCTGCTTTTGAACAGTTCCTTTAACAAGCGTGGTCCATCTCCCGGGTCTTTTCTCCAAGACTTTATGAGGAGGGCCTGGTCGGAGAATCCTGCAGTTAGGCATTTAAAAGGAAAAGCGGGTGGATGGGTGAATTCTAGAACTCAGAAGTTAAAAGACGGTGCCGTGAGGTGAGAATGGATCCAGACAGGCCTGCCAAGGCTAAGTTGGACTTGGTAAGAGCGATAGAGTGGGGTTTTAAGTGGTAGGAATGGCAGGTTTTCATTTATGGTCTAGAAACAAACGAAAATGTGAGGCGCAGGTTGGAGAAAGACAAGAGGAGGACCTGGGAGAATCCGTGGAAGACGACAGGTCAGGAAAAGGGAGGGCAGCAGGTGACGGCTCTACTGGCTGTGGAAGTTGAGGGCGGAAGTCGGGTTCCTGTTTGAATCATTCCAGGCAAGCTTAATTCTTGTGGTTCAAATTCTCAGCTGTAAAATGCAGGGCAAAAGCATTTGTCTTAATTAAAAGTCGAAAGACCTTAAGGGCTCCGTCCCCCGCGGTTAGGTCAGCTGCTACTGCCACCACCTAAGATAGTACCAACCGCAGAACGCAGGGTGGGGCGTGTTGAGCATCTTCGGAGACAGCAGCGCTGGGCCCCGGGTGACTGGGTGAGGGGGTGACAGAAAGCAAAAGGCCGGTTTAAAACAAAGTAACCTTGCCCTGTGAGTTCATCTGACCCCACCTGAACTTCCTCAACACATCCTGACCAGCAGCACAGTCTCTAACGAGTGGAATCAGCCGATCCTTCGAGGGGTTTGGGTGTGTTCATCAACTTGAAAATGAGGTCAAGCTTAATCCACTTATGACGCTATGACAAAGTATCTTGTGACTTAGTAATTTGTAAACAACAAATTTATTTCTCGCGGTTCTGGATTCTGGAAATGTCAAGGTGGTTGTGCTAATATTGGCGAGGGCTGCTTTCTCCTTCCACAGGTGCCCAACTTCCTGTTACATCTCCAGAGGTGAAGGATGTGCTGTCTCCTTCAGTGCTGAACTCTGTAAGGGTGCCAGTCTCCAGTCATGGCTTAATAGCATTGCATGAGGGACTGAATTTCAATGTGAGTTTTGAAGGGGACACCATCATTCTGCTAACAGAACATTAACCATAGGATAAATTGCCTTTAATTGTGCAGTCCAACTTAAATGACGTGATCTGTAGCTTATCTTGTTTACTTTAAAACACACACATACATACTCACATACATGCTCACACACATGCTTGAGCTCGTTGGATTTGATGGTGCACTCCTTTAGTCTCAACACTTCATGCTGTGTAGCAGTTTCCTGAGATTAAAACCTTCCATTTTAGAGGGAAATATCTTAAGATGTTTTCAGGGAGGTTAAACAACAGGATATTCTATAGGGAGATGAAATGCTGCAGGAGCATTACACCTCAAGGAAGTTAACAACTCAAAAGAGTTTCAGAGCTGCGTAGTGGTGGCACACACCTTTAATCCCAGCACTCAATGTTTGTGAGTTTGAGGCCAGCCTGGTCTACAGAGCAAGTTCCAGGACAGCCTGGGCTACACAGAGAAACTGCCTTGAGAAACAAACAAAAAGTTTCAGGAAGTCCCTGAAACTGACTAGATTCAGTAAATACTCCCTACTCCAAGAGTGTATAAAGAGTGAAAACTTCTGAAAGTCACTTTCAGCTAATCACAGCTGCCTGGAAGAAGCAGAGGTTAAGTCCAGCAGAAGCAGACCAGCCAAAGCAGTCTGAAAGAAGGAGAGACCTGCTGAACTGCATAGAAGAAACAGAAGTTGAGCTGCCTGGAAGAGGCTCTAACCAACTGAGGCACTTGGAGAGGACTCTACAACTGTTGAGTTGCCTGCAGATGACAGTGTGCTGTGGATGGGTTTTTCTTTGGGCCGCCAGCTCACACAAAATAACATGGAGACTTATTACTAATTATGAAAGCTTGGTCTTCGCTTAGGCTTATCCCATTATCTCTCTTTATTGTTGTTGCTGTTTGTTTTTGGGTTTTTTGTTGTTGTTTGTTTTGTCTTGTCTTTTGAGACAGGGTTTCTCTATGAAATAGTCCTAGCTGTCCTAGAACTCAGTCTGTAGACTAGACTGGCCTTGAACTCACAGAGATCCACCTGCCTCTGCCTCCCATTAGCTCTTATAACTTAACCTATATCTTTTAATCTATATTCTTTCGCATGGCTCAGTTACCTTTACTCTGTACCTCCGGTCTCACTGGCGACTCTCTGTCCAGAATCCCACCTATACTCCTGCCTAGCTATTGGCTGTTTAGCTTCTTATTACACCAACCACTGTGACACATCTTCACACAGCGCAAAGGAATATTCCACAATAGTGTGCCCTAGGTTTCTAACTTTTCAGGTTGTCGCACATGCAGGAGTCTTTAGTGACAGCTGTCTTTGGGTTATTTAAGCTCCTCTAAGTAACCCCAATGAAACATTGGTTGCCAAGTTGGACTTTGGTGGTAACATGCTTTGGGCTTTCATTGATTCCCTATTTAGGATGTAGAGAGATTTGTTCATGTCTTTCCAGGAAAAGTCTGCCACCAACACTCGGGAGGCAAAGGCAGGCAGATCTTTGTGAGTTTGAGGCCAACCTGGACTACATAGTGAGACCCTGTCTCAAACAACAAAACCACTAAAGTTTGGATAAGAACACTGAATCATTAAAAAAAAAAAAAACCTAGAGCTGGGTGGTGGAGCACGCCTTTAATCCCAGCACTCGGGAGGCAGAGGCAGGTGGATCTCTGTGAGTTTGAGGCCAACTTGGACTACATAGTGAGATCCTGTCTCAATAACAAAACCGCTAGAGTGTGGATAAAAACACCGAGTCATTAAAACAATAAACACCTAGATAAAAGCTTGGATATTTATAGGATTCTATGCCCAGAATCACAAAAACAAACATGAACACACAAGAATATACTACAGAACTGACAGGATGGCTCACGTAAATGCACTTGCTTCCAAACCTAATGACGTGAATCATATCCCTGGAACCCACATAGCAGAAAAGAGAATTAACCCCCCACAAATCGTCCTCTGTGCATCACATAAAGTAAATTCCATTTGCAAAGTATATATTCATAGATTATATCCAGAACGAAAAGACACGTGTGTTAATAGTGGCTACCTCTAGATAGTAGCTACCTTTAGATAGTAGAATCATGGATGGTTTTTATTTTCTTTATATCTGTTCATACAGCCTTTCTACAGAAAAAAAATTAGTTTTAAAGTATAAGCAAGCATGATGACATAGTCTCTTGGCCAGGTGTGGCAGCATATGCCTGTAATCCTAGCACTTGAAAGGTGGAGGGAGGCAAGAGTATCAGGAACTCAAGGCCAGTCTTCACAGCAAGTTTGAGGTTAGCTGGGTACTTGAGACCCTCTGGAATTAAAACAAAAGGGGCTGGAGAAATGTTTCAGAGGTTAAGAGCACATAACGCCCTTACAGAAAACCCGAGTTCATTTCCCAGCCTCCTCAACTCCCAACTGCTTGCACCTCCAGTTATGGAGACTTTGACACTCTCTTCTGACCTCAAGGGCAACTTATTCATGCACATACTTCCCCTCACACATATACTTAATTAAAAGAAATTAAGGCCAACAATGCTGGGCATGATAGTATACACTTTCCCAGCACTGGGGGGTGGGAGTGGGGGAAGACACAGGCAAATCTCTGAGTTTTAGGATAGCCTGGTTTACATAGCAAGCTCCAGGCAAGCCAGGGCTACATAATAAGACCCTGTCTCAAAAAAAGAAAAGTAAATAAAAAGTAGCATATTTATGAAATTCCATGAGAGGAATGTACTGATAAATTCCACAAAGTAAATGAACATTAAAAATACACTAAATGAAAGATGCCTGTCTCAAAAGATGAATTGTGTGACTCTATCAGTGGGAAATGTCCAAAAGAGGCAAATCTATAAAAAGAGAAAAGTAGATTAAAAGAGGCCAGCAGCTGCTAAGGCTGAGTGAGAAATGAGTAATCAGTAAAAGGTTTAGGATTTCTTTTGGGGTAATGAAAAGTTCTAAAATTGTAGTGATGGTTGCAGACCTGCACATCTACTAAGAACTATTTAGTAGACTATTTAAATAGGTCAATTGTATGCCATGTGAATTGTATAGTAATAAAACTATTATTGGAAAAGCTTTTTTCCCCTCATTGTTAACCAGCTTTCTGTCGTTTGACACCCCAAGGGTCTAGACCCACAGTTTGGGAAGCACTACTGTATTGCAACTTTGAGGGTCAAGCCTTTAACAAAACAGACCTTTCTGTGGGAGATATTCAATATCCAGTGGCACAGACCTTAAGATGCATCTCAATTTCTTTTTTTTTTTTTTTGTTTTTTTGTTTTTTTTCGAGACAGGGTTTCTCTGTGGCTTTGGAGGCTGTCCTGGAACTCCCTTGGTAGTCCAGGCTGGTCTCGAACTCACAGAGATCCGCCTGCCTCTGCCTCCCGAGTGCTGGGATTAAAGGCGTGTGCCACCAATGCCCGGCAAGATGCATCTCAATTTCAAATTTCTGGTAGTCAATTGTACCAAACTTCTTCTCTTAAACCAAAGATAATAGACCAAAGAGATGCTCTTCAGGGCCCTATGGGATGGTTGGCGTTAAGCTGCTCCCCTTTCCACCCTGTCCCTTTAGTAGTCTGAAGACTCTGCTAGAAGGAGAAGCTGCTTTTCTTGTTGGGCCCAAGTGGCTACAGGAGAAGGCAAACTGGATTTGTAACATCTGTTTTGTTTTTGTTTTTACTGAGTCCAGAAATGCCGGTGAGTTGACTCATCTGGTAAAGGCACTAGCCTTCAAACGTGGTAACCCAAATTCAATCCCTAGGACCCAATGGTGGAGAGAACCAGTTCTCATCAGTAGTCCTCTTATCTGCATGGAGTGCTGTGGTACATATTAATCAATTAATGTAATTTAAAAATGACTCTAGGAGATCATCAAATAAATGGAGGGAGGGAGGAAGAGAGAGAGAGAGAGAGACTTAGCCTATCTCCTGGTGCCACAGTGAGAATTAAAGATCTAAGATCTAAGATCTAAAACTCTGACTCACACCCCCAGCTCATAAACACCAGCTCCCTCCCACTCCTTCCTATGTCCTGCTTTGTTTCTTTTTTTTTAATATTTATTTATTTATTATGTACATAGTATTGTGTCTGCATGTATGCCTGCAGGTGAGAAGAGGGCACCAGATCTCGTTACCGATGATTGTGAGCTGCCATGTGGTTGCTAGGAATTGCATTCAGGACCCCTGGAAGAACAGCTAGTGATCTTAACCTCTGAGCCATCTCTCCAGCCCATGTCCTGCTTTCTTAATCTGTGCCCAGAAAGGACTAAGTGCCCTTTTCTTTTTTTCTCTTTTTCTTTTTTTTTTTTTTTTTTTTTTTTTTTTTTTCGAGACAGGGTTTCTCTGTATTGTTTTGGAGGCTGTCGGTCCAGCCCGGCCTCGAACTCACAGAGATCTGCCTGCCTCTGCCTCCCGAGTGCTGGGATTAAAGGCGTGCGCCACCACCTCCCGGCCTAAGTGCCCTTTTCTAAGACACTACACCTTTAGTCCCAGCACTTGGGAGGCAGAGGCAAATGGATCTCTGAGTTTGAAGCCAGCCTGCTCTACAAAGTGAATTCTAAGACAGCCAGAGCTACACAGAGAAGCCCTGTCTCCAAAACAAAACAAAAACAAACAAACAAAAAACACTGCTTCTAGAAACATCACTCTTAGCAAAATTTACTGGTGCGTCTTGGTTAACTTGGTTAACTTGGTTTTCTCTACTCAAGATAGAGCCAAGACAGGGAATAGCCACAACCTCTTTCTCCAGACCATCCCATGTAAAAGACTATGAAAAGTTAGATAGTCATTCTGTATGAAAGGATGGAGAGGAACAGCTTCACCACATGCAAACACACTGAGTCAGTTTCTAAGCGAATAGAGGAAGACAGAATACCAGGGTACATTCAAGGCAGAGTCATTACCAAAACAAAAGACTGGACGGTTCAGTGCAGAAGACTTGAGCCTTCCAAGGTATCCCCTTCAGGATATGTCGTGGGGTGTAAGGCTTTTATATTTGAACACATGGCCCCTGGCTGACTGTGTCACTTTAGGAGACTTCGAAGACTTCAGGAAGTGAGGCCAACCTGGAGGAAGTAGATTCCCAGTGACTTGGTCTTTGTTCTTACATTCCTATGCCACTTCCGGCCTAGTCTCTTCCTCTGTTTCCTGGTCCATCAAGATGTGAGAAATCTGAAGCACAAACTGCTGCTGCCATGATTAGCAAGAATTTTGCCATGACTTCCCAGCTATGATGGGCTGTACCCCCAGTTTCTTCCTGCCTCAAGTTGCTTCTTAAGTAAGTATCCTAGAAGGAAACATTTAGAGCTGGATAATCTCTGGACATGGTAGCGCATTCCTTTAATCCCAGCACTCTGGAGGCAGAGGCAGGAGGATCTCTGTGAGTTTGAGGCCAGTCTGGTCTGCAGAGTCCCAGGACAGCCAGGACTACATAAGTCACTTCAGGCAGGAAGGAACTGAGGGTGCAGTCCATCATGGCTATCACCGTGGAATACATCAGATGACGCTCTGTAGCCATCACTCTGTGGGGCATTTGGGGTCAGGGCGAATCTGCCTCTTGGAATTGTTTAACACTTGTTTCTTTAGTGAAACCCAGAGACAGTCAACAACTAAGGCTTTTTCTCAAGAGATGGAATATGCCCACACATACATAGCTCAGCCCAAGGGATACAAACAGTTGTCGAACGTATGCCCATGACGGTTCAAGACCTGCAACTACTGTGCACCCTGTGAACCCAGTCATGGGGAGACTAAGGAGCCTGCACCAGGGACCTCAGTCCCTTTATTACCGAGCCTCTGCTGTCACCACTGTGTCCTCTGCCTGTATAATGTGAACTGGGAATCTAAGCCAGTGAGCTCTTTGGCGTAACGCTAAGGGTGAGGACAGGACTTCCATGGAAAGCACTTCACCCTTTGCCCCTCTTCTTGTCCTCTGCAGGTGTCAGGCCTGCTCCCTGGTCTGACTTCCCCATGCTCTGTCCTTCCCAAGTGTTGCCTCCAGTGGTCTACAGGTCTGCTTCCGCCACAGTCTGCACCCCCAGACAGACTGGCCCAAACAGGACTGATAATTCCTTATCTGGCCTCAGAGTTCTGAGGATGCTTGGTACAGACTGCCTGATACTCCATAGTGGTGTCCTGGGAGGGGAGGGCTTTGCAAGATAGAGAAAAAGCTTTGCAAGACAGAGAAAAGGACAATGGAGGGCGCTGGAGAGTTTATTCAGTGGTTAAGAGCACTTGTTGCTCTTGCAGAGGATCTGGGTTTTAATCCCAGCACCCACATGGAGGCTCATGATCGCCTTAACTCTAGTCCCAGAGGATTTAACACCTTCTGACCTCCATAGTGCACAGACAGACATGCAAGTAGAACACTTATACACATAAAATAGTAAAATTAATAAATCAAGCAAAATAGCAGGATCTAGTGACACAAGCCTTTAATCCCAGCCCTGGGGGTGAGGGAGGGACAGGCAGACCCCTGAATTCAAGGCCAGCCTGGTCTATAGGGTGAGTTCCAGGGCTGCACAGAGAAATTCTTTCTAAAAAGAAAGGAAGAAAGGAAGGGAGGGAGGAAGGAAGGAAGGACAGAGGGGTGGGCAGGTCATTCTGAGTGGCATCCACATCCTGTGTGGAAACAAGGAATGTACCTGAAAGCTGAGTGCAGAGCCAAGATCCCTTTGTTGGCTCATAAAGAGGCCCTGACCACCTCCATGAAGAGTGGTCCCACTGAGCAGCAAACTCAAGACTGAGATCTAGAAGCTGAGTGAGTGCCTAGTCAAGGCAAGTCTGCTACGTGGAGTCCTGCTTAGAAGAAGGAAGTGTCTGGGGTGGAAATCCCTTAGCAGATTCAGCTCTGCAGAACTCAAGGTTGGAGTAACGTCCAACATTTTCCCATGCAAGAAGACCTACAGAGGTGGCTCTCTGACAAGCAGCAGGGGTTCCCTTCAGGAGCACCCCCTTCTTCTTCTCTTGGCTACTAGACTGATGGCCAGGGTTACATCCCAGCACAACCTGCCTAGAAGATGTACTGGGCCTGATAAATAGGTCACAGCTTCAAGAGTTACCTTATAGCCTAGTGGTGTGATACATATATGTAACCTCAGTTGAACTGGAGGCTACACAGAGAGTTCCAGGATAGCCTAAGCTACAAAGCAAGACATCATTTCAAAACAAAACAAAAACGATTGGACTTTGTGTGAAGTGAAGCAGCTGGGCACAGGTAAATGACACATGTTCTCATTTATGTGTTGGTCTCATAGAAGAGAGTTGTCAAAGCCAAGGAAGGGTGCAAGGAGGAAGCAGGCGGGGGTGGGGGGTGGGGGGGGTGGGGGAGGGGATGGCCAATGGGCTCAGGGGCATCTGTGGTTGGTAACAGTTGACTAGTAGAGGGTATCCCAAAGATTCCTGTATGGTTTAAATGAGAATGTCTCCCGTAGGGCTATATGTTTAAATACTGGGTCCCCCTCAGTAGAACTGCTTGGGAAGGATTAGGAAGTATGGCTTTATTGGGGGGATGCGAGTGGGGGGCTTTGAGGTTTTAAAAGCCCCCCCCTCCACCATCCCCGGGTCATTCTCTTGTCCTCCTGCTTGCAAATCAAGATGTGAGTTCTCGGCTGCTGTTTCAGAGTCAGGCCTGCCTGTTGCCATGCTCCCTACCACGACGGTGATAGACCCATATCCCTGTAGGACTGTAAGCCCCTGATAAGCCTTTCCTTCCATAAGCTGCACTGGTCATGGCATTTTATCACAGAAACAGGAAAATTAACAAGACAATTCCTAACATAAAGGAAT
Organism: Mesocricetus auratus; assembly: GCF_017639785.1. Taxonomy (NCBI): domain Eukaryota; kingdom Metazoa; phylum Chordata; class Mammalia; order Rodentia; family Cricetidae; genus Mesocricetus; species Mesocricetus auratus. Next base: position 13,326,160 of record NW_024429266.1, read on the forward strand.
GATAATATCTGAGGTGACAGATATGCCAATGACCCTGAGCCAATCATTGCACAGTGTGTCCATGCATTGCAATGTACACCATTAACACGCACAATTACTATAATTGATTAAAGATAAATAGAGATGTTAAAGGAATTACCCAAAGAGATTGCTCAACTGATAAAAACAACTTCCATGCAAGCATGAACACCTGAATTCAATCCCCAGCACCCACATAGTCCTAGCACAATGGAGACAGAGGCAATGAATTCCTGGGCTTACTGGCTAGCCCACCTACCCCAGCTGGTGAACTCCAGGCCAGTGAGAGTTCCTGTTTCTCAAAAAACAAGGTACAAAGTACCTGAGGACTTAAGGAACAATGCTCTAGGTGGGCCTCTGCCCCTACGTTTCTGTACACACGCACACACACACACACACACACACACACACACACACACACACACCTAGCAAGTATTGACAGGACCAGTAGAGCACACTTGGGATCAGATCTTCAGGGCTGTTGATCAATAAGACAAGAATATAAGCTGCATGAGTTCCCTGGCCTTCATTCTTTCCTTGGGGTATAGGATTCCATGCCCCAACAAGGATCTCATGGGAATCCACAAAGCTTAGAGGAAGCCACAGCCAATGAATAAAGTTGGAAAAAAAATCTCAAGCCAAGGTTTCACTTTGTTGCCCGTGTCAGTCTTGAACTTGAGACAGTCCTGCTTCAGACCCCCAAGTGCTGAAATCACAAGTGTGAACCACAGTACTGGGCTATGCAAATGATAGATGAAAGGATAAAAAGACTCTGGGAGGTGGACAGGCTGTTATGGACGTATTCTATGATGCAGAAGACTTCCTAAGGACAGGGTACTAACTATTACCTGGGGAGGGTCACAAGGCATGCTATTGGACTCCACAAAAGTTCTGCTCTGAGTTTTACTTGTAGGTCATGGCATGAGTATACCAACAACAATCATCGTCATCATAATAATAAACAACAATAATAAATGGTGATGATGATGATGCATTTTACGTGTCTTGAGTTTTTGCCTGCATGTATGTCTGTGCAGCAAGTGCATGCAGCATCCACAGAGGACAGAAGAGGGCGTCAGATGCGCTGGAACTGGAGTTACAGACAGTTGTGAGCAGTCATATGTGCTGGGAACTGAACCCAGGTCCTCTGGAAAAGCTAACTGTGATCTTTACCGCTGAGAAGGCCATTTCCAGACAGGGTTTCTGTGTGTAGCCCTGGCTGCCCTGGCACTCGCTCTGTAGACCAGGCTGACCTTGAACTCACAGAGATCCACCTGCCTCTGCCTCCTGAATGCTGGCATAAAGGCACATGCCACCACTGTCTAGGGTCTTTAGAAACCAGCTCTGGCTGGTTGAAAACACACTGTGTAGACCAGGCTGGCCTCAAACTCAGAGATCCACCTGTCTCTTCTCCTGAAGCATGTACCACCATGGCCAGCCCATAAAAAAAAATGTTTTTTAAAAAGAGACATACCATGGGCTGGAGAAATGACTCAGAGGTTAAGAACACTGGCTGCCCTTCCAGAGATCCTGAGTTCAATTCTCAGCAACCACATGGTGACTCACAACCATCTGTAATGAGATCTGGTGCCCTCTTCTGGCATGAAGCATACATGCAGGCAGAACACTAAACAAAATAAATAGATCTTTAAAAATAAATAAATAAATGAGATACACCATTCACTAAGGCCAGCAAGAAGGTGATTTAGAGAAGACACTGTCAGGGAATGATGCAGTGTGCCCCTCTGAGGGTAACGGCTGGTGGTGGGAAAGCAGTGTCAGGCTGGACTTTCAGATGGGGGAGATGGCAGGGGTCCCCAACTGTGCTACAATTCAGTGGCAGTGTTTAATATGACAAGACAGGGGTATCTTTTTGTTGTTTTTTGAGACAGGGTCTCACCATGTAGCGCTGACTGTCCTGGAACTTACTGTATAGATCAGGCTGGCCTTAAACTCACAGAGATCCGCCTGTCTCTGTCTTGTGAGTGCTGGAATTAAAGGCATGTGCCACTAAGCCCAGCTATAGGTTTTTTTGTTATTTTATTTTTTAATAAAAATCAACAGGCTTTTAGGGAAAGCCAGTGGAAACTGATCCACAGAAACATTTGAAGACAGAAACGGTTAATAGAATAGGGTGTCTCTGGGGAGCAAAACAGGAGCAGCCACAAGGCTGCTGTCACATCTGTCATCAAGGGGAGGCAAGAGTGGAGGCGTGTAGGCCGAGGGCAGTCACCCTGATGAAAAGTCATGATCCCTTGTCCAGTTCTGGGACCCGAGCCAACTTCAGATCTGGATCTCACTCAAGAGCTAGCCAGGACCCAAGAAGGAAAGATTGTGACACTGTGACAAGTGTACACTGGAATGGTTCCTTGTTATTCCCCAGAGGGACTCACTTAGAGCAAGGGGAAATGGAGGAAGTTTCAAGAACTGTTGGAGTTGGGGTCTGAGTTGACACTAATAGTCATGAACCTGGAGCTACCACGAGCTCCCTTTAGCATTGGGGTGAGTGGAGTGGAGGAGGAAGACAATGAATTGAATCTTGACCAAAGTCTGGTTCACTGTTGACACACTTGAGAATCACTTCCTGGTTCCCTAAGGTAGAATTCAGCACTTGGAGTAATTTCCTTCAAGGGCTGGTAGGTTAGAGCTACTACAAGAAGGTTAAAGGGCAAATGGAAGTCACTGAAACTTTTCCCTTGTCCCCAGAGACATACATAAAAAGCCAGAACTAAGCATGGAGATGTATGTCCATAATCACACTCAGGAGGCTGAGGCAGGAGACCAGTGGGTTGGAAATCAACCTTGACCTTGATACCAAGACCGTGAACAAGAAGAATAAGAAACAAAAAGCAAAAATAAAATCATATTCTGAAGGGAAGACGAGATCTGCTATTAAAGATCTACAAGATGGGGCTAAAGAGATGGCTCAGAGGTTAAGAGCACTGGCTGCTCTTCCAGAGGTCCTGAGTTCAACTCCCAGCAACCATACGGTGGGCTCACACCATCTGTAGTGATATCTGGTGCCCTCTTCTGGCCTGCAGGCACACATGCAGACAGAACACTGCATACATATACATAATAATCTAAAAAATAAATCTACAAGATGTTCTCTAAGACTTGATTCTTTGTTTGTTTGCTTGAGACAGGGTTCTCTGTGTAGCCCTGGATGTCCTAGAACTCACTCTGTAGACCAGGTTGGCCTCCAACTCACAGAGCTCCACCTGCGTCTGCCTCCCTAGTGCGGCAATTAAAGGCGTGTACCACCAATGCTTGGCATACACAAGTTTCTTACCACTTGTAAAATCATGCAATCAGTCACACTTACATATTTATGTTGGTTTTTGTTTTAAACATTTTTAACAATTTATTTGTATTTTATATACATTGGTGTTCTTCCTGAAGGTATATCTGTGTGAGGGTGTCAGATCCCCTGTAATGGGAGTTACAGACAGTTGTGAGCTGCCATGTGGGTGCTGGGACTTGAACCTGGATCCTCTGGAAGAGCAGCCAGCACTCCTACCCACTGAGCCATCTCTCCACCCCTGTGTTGGTTGGTTTTAATCATCAACTTAATACAACCTAGAATCTCCTTGCAGAGGTCTTTATAAACGTATTGTCTAGATCACATTGACCTGTGGGCATGCCAGGATATGTTATCACAGCAACAGAGATAAAATTAGAACATTATTCTGTGGCACAGATCTCTGAGTTGGAGGCTAGCCTGGGCTACAGAGCAAGTTCCAGGACAGCCAGGGCTACACAGGGAAATATTGACTGGAAAAAAAATGTGTGGGGTTCCGCAGTGTCCAGATGGGAACAACTGAGCCTCATAGTTGAGATGAGTCAGGGAAAGCACACACTGCAGCTAGGTCTAGGGCATGACTTGGGAGGGCCAGATCAGATTTTAGTCCTTGACTGGACGTTATTTTGCAATGCATAAACTCATTAACTGACTACAAAAGCTGGTAGAATTCAAAAATAGACAGGATTGTGTCTTTCACTACATCATACTCTGAATAAGGGACAAAAGAATGACAAAGAAATCACAACTATTTTTGGATGCTTAATACCCATTATAAAGGTAATAATCACAGACAAGTCACATCACTAGATTACTGTCCTGGTTGGTTTTTTGTCAGTCTGTAGGGCGTTTCCTTGGTTAAAGATTGATGTAAGGGCCCAGCCTACTGTGGGCAGCGCTGCCCGTGGGCAGATGGTCCTCAGTGGTGTACATAAAACAGGCTGGAGAAACCAGGGAGCAACCAGCAAACACAGCTCATTCGTGTCTCCACTTCAGTTCCTGCTTGGTTTCCTTCAGCAGACCGTGACCCGGGACATGGGAGGCAAATGAATCCTTTCCTCCCCAAGTTGCTTTTGGTTATGGGAGTTTTACCACGAAATAGAAACCTAACTATGAAAATTACATTTTTATCACTTTTCAGAAAACAAAAAAAACCAAGTAGTTTTATCCTGGTAGTCATTTTCTAACCAAATGAGCAAATTATATACACATACTCACATATTGGCATTCAGTACAGTGATGATCTATAAGAAGTTTCAAAACATATATTTGTGGCCAATGAGGCAGGAAGTATAGACAGGGCTAGGAGACAAGGAGAATTCTGGGAAGTGTAGGCAGACAGCCGGTGCCATTTGAGACTGGAAAGGTAGGACAGGCCAGACCCTTCTCTGGTGAGATAAGACCACGTGGAAATATTTAGATTAATAGAAATGGGTTAACAATTAAGACAGAGCTAGCCAATAAGAAGCCCTAGTCACTGGCCAACAGCTTCTAACTAATACAGCGTCTGTGTGTTTCTTTGGGGCTCAAGGGTGGCAGGACCCAGCTGATTGTGTTGGCCAGTGAGATGGCTCAGTGGGGAAAGCCTCCTGCTACCTGCCAAGCCGGATGACCTGACTGATCCCAGAGCCCCACCTAATAGAGAGCAATTCCTACATGCTGTGGCACACAAGTGTACGCACACACATGCATGCACACACATATAACTCCGGCTAGCAGGAGGATTCTCTCAGGCAGAGTTCCATGTCTTTGGGTAGAGACTCTGAACTTCCTGAGGGTGACTGGGGCCCACCAGGCTGGCCCACCTCAGTCCAGACCTGGCTGAGGAGCCTTTTCCCACCACATACTATTCCTGGGAATAACCAGGGAAGACTAAGGACAAAATAAAGGAGCCCAAAAGCAACACCACTCTGTAGTGACATCACAGGGAGTGCTACCAGAAACTTCTCAGTTGCATTACAGAGATTTATTGTTTCATCACCCACTTACTTGGGCAGATTGTGGAAAAATATGAAAACCCAAAGAATGGGAATTACTCAGAAGATGGGAGGGAGGGGAGCTCTGAGGCTCTGGATCCCATCCCAGCATCTAAAGAATAATGTTTTTGGCCAGATGTGGTGGCACATGCCTTTAATCCCAGCACTTGGGAGGCAGAGATAGGAGGATCTCTGTGAGTTCAAGACCAGCCTGGTCTACATAGGGAGTTCCAGGACAGTCACAGCTACATAGTAAGACCCTGCCTCGAAAACAAACAAAAAATATTTTTTTCAAATAACCTAGAGATGAGATTGCAGCTTTACATTTTGGGACTTTCTTTCTGTGCATTTATATTTAGTTTTTTTCCCCTCAAAGTGGTATATAATACAGACTTTTTTCATTATGTAGCCTAGGTTGGTCTTAAATAATCTTTCTACTTTAGCTTCTGCAGCCTGGCCTTGAACTCACAGAGATCCACCTGCCTCTGTCTCCCGAGTGCTGGGATTAAAGGTGTGTGCCCCCACCGCCCGGTTCCCATCCCCATTTTTTAAAACAGATTTGTTTCATTTTTAATTATGTATGTATGTGGTATGGGGTTTGTGAGTTCAGATGCTCTGGAGTCTAGAAGATGGTGTCCATTCCCCGGAGCTGGAGGTCTAGGCAGTCTGGAGTCTAGAAGATGGCGTCCCATTCCCCGGAGCTGGAGGTCTAGGCAGTCTGGAGTCTAGAAGATGGCGTCCATTCCCCGGAGCTGGAGGTCTAGGCAGTTTGGAGCCACCCAGTGTGGGTGCCAGAAACCAAACTCAGGTCCTCTGGGAAAGCAGTACATGCTCTTAACCACTGATCAATCTTTCCAGCCCCAGCATTAAAAATTCTGTGAGAGAGATGTATGTAGAGGTTCAAGAACAACTTTCTGGAGTCCATTCTCTCTTTCTACCATGTGGGGCCTGGGGACTAAACTCATCTTGCCAGGCTTGTGGACAAACACCTTCCATCCTGATCCATCACGTTGGCCCCTGGAACTTGTAACAATCCTCTTGCCTCAGCCTTCTATATGCTAAGATGTTTTTTCAAGACAGGGTTTCTGTTTAACAGTCCTGGCTGTCCTGGAACTCACTTTGTAGACCAGGCTGGCCTAAAATTCACAGAGATCCTCCTGCCACTGCCTCCCGAGTGCTGGGATTAAAGGACAGATTTTTTAAATGATTATTTTTATTAGTTTTAAATATGTGTAGATATGTGCGTATGAGTGCAGGTATCCTCAGGAACGTGAGATCCCCCTGGAGCTGCAGTTACGGGCAGTGGTGAGGTACCTGACGTGGGTGCTGGGAACTGAACTCACATACACCCTTTGAGGAACAGAACATGCTCTTAGCCACTAAGCTACTTCCTCAGCCACAACCTTTTTTAGAATAAACTCTATGGAACAGTTCTAAACCTTCAATTTTAATCAAGTCAGTTTATGCAATAGTGTGACAGGTAAGTGCAATTATTTCAAAGGGTAGGGCAACCTAGGCTATAAGGTTACTTCAAGGCCAGCCTGTGCAACTTCGTGAGACTCTGTCTTGAAATGAATTGGGAGCTGGGGCTGGAGAATGGCTGCTTAGTGGCTGGCTGTTCTCCCAGAGGACCTGGGCTGTCCTCAGTACCTACACAGTGGCTCACAACTGCCAGTTAACTCCAACCCAAGGCATCTGATGCCCCTTTACTTTCCGTTGCTTTGACAAAAAATTTGCTAAAACCAGCTGGGGGGAGAAAGGAACTCGCAGGAGGCTGGAGGCAGGAACTGAAGCAGAACCATAAACTGACGCTGCCTATCGCCTGGCTCTCCACGGCTAGGCCTGATTCATTATACAGCACAGAACCTGTTCTGGGCGGGCCCGCCCACAGAGGGTCATCAGTCATTAGTCAGGAAAATGCTCCACAGACCCACCCACAGACCAACCCAATGGAAGCTTTTTTTGTCAACTGAGGTTCCCTCTCCCCTGATGCCGCAAGCTTTCAGCCTTGGCAAAGAAACTCAGTGCTTGGGGAATGTAGCGGAGACCGGCTCACTTCGTGGCAGCCAGGAGGGAGAGCACACACGCACGCCTTAGTTACTTTGCGGCTGCTGTGAAGAGACACCATGACCAAGGCAGCTTACGGAAGACAGAGTTTACTGGGGCTTCCCTACAGCCTCAGAGGGTTAGTCAGGGATCGTGTGGGGGTGCAGCAGCAGGCGGGCGCGGTACTGAAGTAGCTGAGAGTTCACATCTGACTCACAAGCGTGAGGCTGAGAAAGAGCAAGGGGACTAGAAATGGTGGGAGTTTTAAACCTCAAAGCCCGCTGCTCCAGGTCTTTCTTTGGGCCACCAACCAGCTCCCAAGTCATGACACAGACACTTGTTATTAGTTATGAATGCTTGGCCTACCTTAGGCACGTTCATGGCTGCCTTACAATAACTTACATTAACCTGTTTCTCTTTATCGACCTTTCCTTTCTTTCTGTCTCTATGTCTGACTGGCTGGGGGCTGTGTGGCTTCTGGCCCCAGGTGTCTCCCTCATTCTCTCCTTCTTCTTTTGTTTTTTCTCTCCAGACTAGATTTCTCCTAACGTTTCTCTCTCCTTGCCAGCCCCTCCTATCCTTTCTCTGCCCAGTTATTAGGCAGGCAAGATGAACCCAAGGCAACACATCTTTTCATAATTAAACAAATGCAGCATAAACAAAAGTAACACATATTTACACAGTTAAAATAATATTCTGCAGTATAAACAAGTGTGACAAACACATCGTTGCCTAGTTAAAATAATATTTCACAACAACCCACCACCACCAATGCCACACCTCCTTCAACAAGGCCATACCTCCTTCAACAAGGCCACGCCTCCTTCAACAAGGCCACACCTCCTTCAACAAGGCCACACCTCCGAAACCTTCCCAAACAGTTCCACCAACTGGGGGCCAAGCATCCAAACATATGAACCTATGGGGATCATTCTCATTCACACCAACACACACACACACACACACACACTCACATTCACGCACACACGCATGCACGCATGCACACACACACACACACACACACACACACACACACGGGGGGGAGGGAGAGAGAGACACAGAGAGAGAGAGAGTGCTTGAGAGTCACAAGGCATGCCAACTACCCGTGATCCTCTACCAAGGACGCCTGTAGCGATATACTTCCTTTCAGTAGGTCCCAATTCCTTAAGCACCACTGGCAGGGGATTACACCTCACGCCTTTGGCATATGGACCTTTGGGGACCACTCTGTACCCAAATTACAAGGAGTAAGGTGAGTCACTGCAATCTTCCAGCTTGTGCCAGCCCTGGGCTTGCTTGGGTCACAGGCGTCTGGGGCTGTGCCCCGTGCCTGGAGTCACAGAGCACAGCCAGGTGCCCGCTGCAAGCTCTTCTGTGGGTACTTCACTGCTTCTCTCTCGGCAGATGCCATGTGCAGGGGCTGGCTGGGTCTCATCTCAGACGGTCATCATTGGCTCCATCTGTCACTGTCCCTTTCCTGCAGAGGCCCTGGAGCCAGTGAGTGGGGTGGAAGGAGAGCTTGTCAAGTGAGATCTCCTATACACAGGACCCCAGAGGGCCAGCACACACCCATCTTCCCGCCCAGCAGAAACAGAACAGGGTTTCAGATGGAGAGCATGAACGTGGGTCCCCAGGCTGCAAGCGCTGTGAAGGGCCCTTGACTGGCTATCAGACCACACCACGACTGGGGGCTCTCGGATCAACTTATAGACACACTGGGAATTCAAAGGCCGGAAACGGAAAAGGTGAGATTCTGTGGCGAGCGGAGAGGCACGCGGTGGGGCTGTGGGGCTCTGCTCTCCTGCCCTGTCGTTTCCTTGCTTTGCGGCCCGGCCCTTGGCATAAGCAGCGCGCCTCACACTGTGACTGAGATGGCCCTCCCTCACCTGAGGCTTACAACAACGGGCCATGCAATTTTGGTTTTCTGCCACAGGAGTTTGTCAAGTGATGGAAAGCTGAATAATTAATAAGGATGGGAAGAGGGGCTGAGAGATGAAGATGGGAACTGCTTCTTTTCAAACAGTGGGAAAGGGAGGGACCCCAGGTGACTCTGGCATTAGGCTAGGGAGAAATGGCAAAGCCAAATTAGAGTGCCGAAGACGTAGCTGTTGGTAGAGTGGTGCCCTAACATGCACGAGGCCCTGGGTTTGATTCCTAGCACGGCATAAATGGGCCCATAATCCTAGCACTTGGGAGGTAGAGACAGGAGGATCGGGAGCCTCTGGTAGCTGCATGAGTTTTAGGTCATCCTGGGATACATTAGACCAACCGTACTCAACCTGTGGGCCATGACCCCCACAGGGGTCACGTATCAGACAGTCTGCACATCAGATGTTTACATTACAATTCGTAACAATACAAAGTTACAATCATGAAGTAGCAATGAAATAACACGGGGGACTATATTAATCGGCAGCAGCCATTAGCAAGGTTGAGAACCACTGAACTAGAACTTTCTCCAATCAACCAACCAACCAACCAACCAACCAACCAACCAACCAACCAACCGAACCCTTCTCATCCCACACCAACAGCTGTTAAATAGATATGCTCTCTGGAATGAACATTTATATCATTGAGGAGGTGGCACTGGGCTTCAGTTGAGTCTTAGAAGGGTCACCATGGGGAACTAAGGCCTGCAGTTTCTTTCTGGTGGCTAATTCTAGAGTCTAGTGTGAGACAAAGAAATGGTTTTGATCACTAGATGTGTGCTTGTTCAATACATTGCAGACAGAACGTGTTGTCAGGTCTGTCTCTTTGGTTGGGATATTTCATGTATTTCCTCAATATTGCCACAAACCAGACCTACCTGGAGATGACCCCCTGCACTTGAACAGTGCCACCATCAATGAGGTCCTGTAACGGTTTCTCTCCAGAGAAGCAAGGTTAGAACGGACCTTTGGGCAGAGACACAAATTCACAGACACAAAACCACAAGAGAAAGGGGAAGGCGGAAGCTTGGCTGTCCTGTGTGCCCAACATGACCTCTGCAGTCACTGAGGCCTGACTGAGCCCGTGAGATTAGCACTAAGAACTTCCATTTAAACTATTCTGGGCAACAGCTTCTATTTCTGTGCTGGTTTACATCTTTCTTCACAAAAGTCACATAAGAGTGGAGCAGCTAAGGGAGACTCAGCAACGATCTGCAGCTGTGCCCATTAAGTCCTGTAGGTCATGGACACCGAGGGCCAGGATGAGCGCTAAGGACCCCATGGGAAGAGCTTGTATTCCTCAACTTCTGCATTTTCCCCAGGGCATAGCACAGACTGCCACTCTCCACTTGAGGTTCTTTGCTGAGACAGCTACATTCTTTAATCAGGCTGGAAATGCGAGGCACTCTCTAAAGATGGAGCACAGCATGTGGTTCCAACCTTAGCGAAGCAGATGAGATGTGTGTGGATTGGTGGACACTATGTGGGAGATGCTACCTGCTTTGGTGGTGCTGGTTGTCTTGCAACCATGATGAGAGAAACACAGAGCAACATCATTAACAGGTCCTGCAATTGTCTCCTTGACAGGGGGATGCCGTGTGTCCTGTAAAAGCAGGTGTTAGTTGGGTTTTCTGATAGCAGCCAGAAGGTTAACAGGTTGGTTCTGTGAAGGCCACACAAGTACCTTCTAAGGTTCAGACTCTATTCAGGAAGCCTAAGTAGTCTGGTCTTACCTTACTGTGCTGTATCTGGTCCTGAGCTTCTCTTCATGACCAGTGTAAAGAAATGCCAACAGCAGGTCAAACCAAGTCAGGCTATCATTTTTCTGGGGGGGGGGGAGTCTGTTAGATTGCTGTCTTTTTTTCTTTGGAGCCTGTCTTGGAACTCGCTCTGTAGATGAGGATGGCTTCGAACTCAAGAGATCCTTGTGCCTCTGCCTCTTAGTGCTGGGATTAAAGGTGTGTGCCACCACCACCCGGTGAATTGCTATCTTCTTATAGTGTGTGTTTAGGGATGTTATGTTGCTGTTTTCTCTTAACTGAAATATTCCGTCCTGGAGATCCAGGAAATGAAAGAAACTTATAGCACCTAGGAAATTGCTGAAAGTGGTCAGATTCATAAGCCCCCCCCCCCCACATAGTTATAAGCAGCAGTCTATTGCTGAGGGCCAACAGCCTGCAGGCTGTCGGTGGAACGCCCGGGATGCAGCTTTCCTGGCTTGTCACTCATGCTGGGGGTGGGTTCCTCCTTAGTAACCCCTTATACTACTGTGAATGACCTAAATAAACTCACTGATTCACTTAGTGTGGGTGAGTTCTTTGGTTTATGGATGGCATCCTAGCTGGGACAAACAGCTGTTTGTTTACACCCCCCCCAGGTAATGGATCAGGGTGTGATAATCTCAATTGTCAACTTGATGAGATAGATCTAGACCAGTGGTTCTCAACCTTCTTAATGCTGAGACCCTTTAATACATGTGGTGGTCCCTGAGCAGAAAATTATTCATTGTTACTTCACCTAATTTTGCTACTGTTATGAATCATATAAATGTTTTCCAATGGTCTTTTGACCCCCAAAGGGTTGCAAACTACAGGTTGAGAACCACTGATCTAGAATAACCTACAAAATAAACTTTCTGGAGTTGCAGAAAGGGTTCAGGACCAAGAGTGTTTGTTGCTCCTATAGAGGAATAAAGTTTGATGCCCCCTCTCCCAGCCTTCCTTAAGTAGCTGTTATCAGGGTGTTTTGTCACAGTAAAGAGAAAAGTAACCAAGATAAGGGTGTGGTGGTTTGAAAGACAATGGCCCCTAAAGGAAGCTGCACTATTAAGAGGTGTGGCCTCGTTGGAGGATGCGTCACTGTGGGGGCAGGCTTCGAGGTCTCCTTTGTGCAAGATTTGCTTGGTTACTCAGACCACTTCCTGTTGCCTTCGGTTCAAGATGTAAGAACTCTCAGTCCTTCTCCAGCGCCACGCCTGCCTGCCTGCCTTCCTACTATAACGGACTAAACCTTTAAACCGTAAGCCAGCCCCAGTTAATTTTCCTTTGTAGGAGCTGTCCAGGACACTGTGGCACACACCTTTATTACTAGCACTCAGGAGGCAGAAGCAGGTCTATCTATGAATTTGAGGCCAGTCCTAATCGAAAGAGCAAGTTCCATCCAGAACAGCCAGGGCAGCTACAGAGAAACCCCGTCTCAAAAAACACCCCCCACCCACAAGACAACCCCACCTCAACAAATCAAGCAAAAGATGTCATGGTTATAGCGTCTCTTCAAAGCAACAGAAACCCTAAAATAAGGGGTGACTAAAAAAAAACCACTTTGCTGATGGGGGAAGTCCTTCTGTGTTTATGTAAATAAAGCACTGTTGGCCAACAGGGAAGCAAGATAGGTGGGGCTAGGAGTTGAAGAGAATTCTGGGAAATGCAATCAAGCGTGGGGGTTGCCATGTGATCTCCTGGGAGGAAAGGAAGCACCAGGAGGATGTCCTCGGAAAGATAAGTCCTTATAAAATATATATTAGTAATTATGGGTTAAAAATTAAGTCAGAGCTAGCCAATAAGAAACCAAGCAAACGGCCAACAGCATCATAATTAATATAGTGTCTCGTGTTATTTGGGGGCTGAGACAGCAGCGGGACCCAGGCAGCTGGCAGGAAGAATACACATTACACACTTTGGGAAATACAAGTTCTCAACTACTCTTCAGTTCCAGATTGTTACTGAGTTTAAACTTCTGATCTGCCAACTCCATGTTAGGATGCCACAAAACACTACCTATGAGAGCCCCAAAGTCTTATGGGAGTGCAGTCTTTCCAAAGCTTAAAGATGTGGCTCATCCAAGAGCTGACCAATGGATAGTTCAGGAAGCCAAGATGGCTGGCTTCTTTCCCATTTTAATCAGGAGAATATGAACAGTGGGTGTCTCTGGGGTGCTGATGCCACCACTGCCTGAGCAGTAGGTGCCCCTGGGATTTCAATGCCACCAGGAAGGCAGCACCAGGTGTGGTCACCGCAGCAAGCATCCATCAGCATTCTACTGGTTTGACCGTCTGCTGGCTCCATAGCCTGAACTGCTGGTTTGGAAACAACAGAATCCTTTAAAATTGCTTCTGAAATTCCTATCAAATGCTGAGCAGACAGAGAGGTCACAACTCAAAGCTCTATTATTGGCTGGAAACCAAAGTTGCATTTTGGCTTATTCAAATCTAGACAGCCCAGCCTGGACCCCTGGTGAGTAGCAGCACATGGCTAAAATTAGCCTGGCCATCTGCTGAAACAGCAGCTGGGCTATTCTAAGCCCCAGAGAGGCTGCCTGGAAGTGCAGCTGGACCTCTCATGGAATGAGCCAGAGGCCTGCTGCTTCACGGTCAAGGGGAAGACAGGACTGCTAGCAATTCTGGAAAGAAAGCCAGGGTCGTGGTGGGGTCCATGGAGGCTGGAAATGCAGAGCTAGATCCCTGTCCTTATTTTCTGTTTTTTTTTCTTCCTGGAACTTCCTGTTTTCATCCAGACACTGGCAATACCGTTCTCTGTACCCTAGCAATAATGGTCTAACCTGTTTAGTACTCCTCACAGATGAGGAGCTGAGTGTTTCACAGAGATCAGTGTTCATATTCTCAAGACAACTCTGATGGATGCCAGATCTGGTTCACTTAGAAGAGTGTCACAATTATGTTGGGGACTCTGGCTCCAATGACCTGGAGTTGAAGGCCTTCTGTAGACCCCCATCTTCTGCCACCAGAGGGGAGCAGTATCCCACAGAGTTAAGACTCTATTTAAATATACTTGACAATAGTCACTGGTCACCAGAAAGCCTTCTCAGGTAGTTTGCTCTTTGACTGCAGTCAATACACCCAGAGGCTGTCAACCTTCTGTAGCTGGTCATAAAGCTTTAGTTGGTACTTACTCCCCAAGAGGACAGCACTCAAGTATAGTTCAGACAACAGAATCCTGCTGGTCCACACACTGGAGGAATGCACAGTTCCTCTTGGGCCCTCTGGGAACACAGGCATGCACTGCACGCAATAGCGTGGTCTGAAACAGCTAGGGATGGTGCTGAACAGATGCTGTCCAAGGGCTGCTTGTCCAGACACAGGCGGGGGCAGCTCACCAGGTGGGCAGAGTGCACCTCTTTCGCCCCAGCACTTAGACCCCAGCTGTTGGTTCTTTGGACACACAATCATGTGTCCTATAACTGAGCTATGCCTAAGTCCATGTTTTAAATTTATAGATTGGCTGATCTCATCTTTGGTTGCTCTGGTAATCTGAATGGCTCCAAAGACTCATTGGAAATGGCACTATTAGGAAGTATGGCTTTGTTAGAGGAAGTACTGGGGGGCGGGGCTCTGAGGCTTCAGAAGCTCAAGCCAGGCCTAGGGGCGCACTGTCTCTTCTTGCTGCCTGCAGATCCAGATCCAGAACTATCTCTAACACTGTGTCTGCTTGCATGCTACTACACTTTCCCCCATGACAGAATGGAATAAACCTATGAACCTGTAAGCCACCACCAATTATTGTTTTCTTTTGTAAGAGGAGCTGTGGCATAAGCCTTTAATCCCAGCACTCGGGAGGTAGAGGCAGGCAGATCTCTGAGTTCCAGGCTAGCCTGGTCTAAGAGCAAGTTCCAGGATAGTCAGGGATACACAGAGAAACCCTGCCTTGAAAACAAACAAACAAAATAAAGAGTAGCCATGGTCATGGTATCCCTACACAACAATAGAAACCCTAACTAAGATCGTTGTTGTTCTCAGGGTAACACTTGAATTTCTCCTCTATCCCCACGGCAGAGTTTCTCTGTAGTCCTATAACTCAGAGATCAGCCTGCCCCTGCCTCTGGATACTGGGATTAAAAGCATGTGTCACCACTGCCTGGTTAGACTTGAATTTCTTAAACATGGAAGGAAATCCATTGAGTGATATCCCCAAACTAAAACCACCATGCTTAACCAGGCACTGGGAGGGTAGCCCCTTTTCTCTGCTTTTCAAGGTGGCCGGTGGTAGCTGACGAGCTTTACGGAATGATTGGGTGAGCTGGAGACATTCATCAAGTTAGACACTACAAAGGCAAGAACTTGACCACCAAGCAACCAATACCCACATTCCTCATCAGAAACCCAACACTTCTTCACATCCCTCAGTTTAACTGCAGCCACACATCTGGATTCTACAGGACACAACTGCAGATCACAAATGACACTAACTGCCAGAAGAGGGCACCAGGTCTCATTACAGACGACTGTGAGCCACCAAGTGGTTGCTGGGAATTGAACTCAGGACCTCTGGAAGAGCAGCCAGTGCTCTTAACCTCTGACTCATCTCTCTAGCCTTCAACTATCATTTTCAAATTCCAGATAGCTCTAGGATGATGCCCTGTGGCTTTGGTGTGGTATAGTTATTCTCAATGACTTCCCAAGTATTAGTAATCTGAAGGAAGTCTTCCCTATGGGTTCAGTGCTATGGGAGTTCATACCTACAGATCGCTGGGAAGATAACCACATCCCTGTCAGAGGAGATGAGCCACACGACATAGGAACAAATAGCCATTTGCATTTTAAGTGAGAACTATTAGTCCTTTGGGTGAATACACTGATTACAAGTGGTTCAACCTGGAAGACAGAATTGCTCATGGATGAGTCAAGAATCCCAAATGCAACTCTGAATGGACCACATCACACATTCAGGTAACCTCCTTTTTTGGTTACCCCATATCTATCACTGAAAACCAAAGCAAAACACGAGTCCAGAAGGCTAAGGGGTCAATAAGTACAAGATAAAAGAAAAATCTATATAGTATGAAATTAGTTTTTATTTTTAGCTTAAAATAAATGCTTAACATTTTGCCAAAATCAAACCAAAGACGAACCTTTGAAAAAGGGAGGAAGCACATTTCCCTTCCCTGTGGGAACCGGTAAGGCAGACATTGTGGCTGTGGTGTGGCTGTTTTCCCCCTCAGGACTAGTCTAGGCAAACAAAACAAATCCTCTCCCCAACTTTTCCTCTACTGTCAGCTGTGTCCATCAGGGCTGTGCCTGGTAGGATAAAACCCCAAACAACCCTCCCACCGAGTGCAACATGGATAAGGGACTTGAACCCAGAGCCCTTTAACCTGTCTATATAGAACCCTAAGGAGATCGGGTGAGGGTGCCACCATTAGGCGGTGGCGTGGCTGAGGTTTTGTGGTATCTGTGGTGTGGAGGCACCAGGAGGAGTTTACCCCTAGGCTCTGGGTGGTGGGCGCAGCACGCCCCTCACACTTTACCACAGGGACGTCTTAAAATTGAACTTCAGTTTCAGCAGGTATTTCAGATTCACCTGAGCAATGTCGTAGACAATGTACCTGGGAGAGCAGTGGTTAAGGAGCCAACCGTGGAGTCCCCTGACCTTCCTCACACCCAATCTCCTTAAGTGGGTGAAGGCTGGTGTAAACCAGAGAGCCAGGTTTGCCCAGGAGACCACCCACGGGGGAAAAAGTTGTCATTATCCCTAGATGAGCTGCCCAGGGAAGTGAGAGCACGTATACACCTCTGGTACAGCCCACAGCACATGGCACAGCCACGAAAGGATACTCATTATATAGCAGGCAGGTGTCATTAACACCCGACGGGATCCCTGTTCCCAGCGGAACCTCTACGCCTTCCAGGGTGATGCTGGCTGAAGGGTCAGGAGTCGTTTTGCCCAAGCCTGTAAGGTAGAAGGGTCAAGAATGACAGGATGTGCAAGAGGGGATGGGAAAATGTCCTGTGTACATGATGCCTACTCATGCAGATGTGTTTACTTCAGAACCTCCTTCAATCTAAATCTGGAAAGTCCCCGAGGTCCAGATGGGAGTGCTAACTGGTGAATACCAAGGCCGGGATCATCATGTGCTACCCACTCAACAGTTTCAGGTTCACCAGAGATCCCTCCTGGCCTGACACAACTGGTCACAATGTCAGGCCACCATTGTCCTCTCATTTGGTTCCTGGTGTCCCACGGAACTCCTATGGCGTCATGACACTAGCTGCAGCCACAAGGAATCAAAGTTTTGTTTCTCAATGAAGCTCCAGCAGGCAGCTCCAAGAGTCTAGCCTTTGGAGGAAAGTCCCCCTCTCCCCCATCCGCCATGTCTGGTTGGAGAAAAGTACCTTTGACACTGTGCTTGCCCTTGGGTAACTTGCTGATATGTGAAGCATGCTTGAGTTCATACCTGTTCAAGAGAGGACAGGCTCAGACTAGCCCCTGGTCACTGGGCTCCCAAACCAGTAGTCAGCAGCATCTTTGCTGTCAGGTAAACGAAACGCCCACAGAACTGTCCACCTTTACATCGGACTCTCCCTTTCCAACTCCTGGACTCTTCGGAACCTGGTGTTCTCAGGTATAGAGCCTGTAACAACTGTCCCTGCTATGGGGTTATTTCCCAAGAAAGGGCCTGCTTGGAGCTGTGGCCAGCTGCTCGAAGGTTCCAGTCTAAACCACCCCATGGCCTAATTCACCATCTTGCTCTTTTGTCACAGCTTACAGGATCAGGAGGTTGCCTGAATGAAGCTGGAGGAATTGGATCTTCTCTGAGGAATGGCCTCTCTATTTCTTCTGCAGAAGGACTCATACTGCCAATCCTGGCTCTCCTGCATTCCTTCCCCTGGTGTTTTCAGAGCATCTCTGAATCTCCCTCGATCCCTTCAACCACTGTCTACTGTACTTACAAGCCAAGAATCCCGACTTCAGAGTCCACTAACTGGTGGGGATTTCCATGATCACTGCCTGGCCAAGGAGACTCTCCTTCCGGCTCATTCTACCCACCCTGGCCTCGGAGCTAGGATACTTACATGTTTCCAAGGGCAACTTCTCCCAAAAGTATTAAGCCAATCGGGTCTCCCTGAGATGTGTGGCAGTAGTTCGCACTTTTGGATACCATATCAGCAAAATAGATCCCTTTTCCAAACATGTAGCCTGTCTGGAGAATTGAGAAAGGGACAGTTGAAAACCTTCTACGACTAAGTCAGTGAGGCAGTCCAGAGAATACCCACATGAGCTACTGGCTAAGCCCCGCAGCCATCACCTCCGAGAGACACTGCCACAGGTCAGTGCTCACAGAGGGGTTATGGGGAATCACCTAACAGCTTAGGACGCAGCCACTGTCTCCTAGCCAGGAAGTCTCATGAGGGTAATTCAATGAGTTAATAATCACTATTTAGATTAGGCCAGCAAGCACTGGCTACTCCCAATCCCTGTTAAGTGAAATGCAAGGTTTTGCAACAGTAAATGAAGGGCTCGGATGGCCACCTCAGAAACCCTGTCCAGTTGATCCCTTTTATAACCCAGCAGGTGACGTATCTATCCCTTGTCCTGTTTATTTTGTTGGTGGAAATACAGGAGCTCATGGAGCTGCACACCTGGGCTCCAAAGCATGTTCTTTGCATGTCAACATGTCCAACCAGCCTTCAGAGCATCCTGGTCTAGACACTTTTGTTCTAAGCTGTTGCAAACACGTGCAGCTGTGTACCACTGCAGACTCAGAGGCTCTCCACAGCTGTACTGACAGGGCGGACCTCGGGCTCAGAGGCTCTCCCTGAAGCAGCCAGGGCTCTTTAAGGAGGAGATTATTGCAGGAACACACACTTCCACACTTGCCCATACCCGAGGTCAGACACCTACCACAGGTGCTTCAGGCGGGGCTATCCGCAGACCCTGTGACAAGATGCCAGCAAAGTTGGTGGTCCTGGACCCGTGCCACAGTAACCTCCGATTATGCAGCTGCTTGAAGGGTTTGTAGCGCTGGCTCTCTCCCTCACGCTCTATCTTAAAGATCTGGGCAGAGAGTTAGCAAAAGGGAGGCAGAAATACTGTCACTCAGGCTGACTGAAGAGATGAATGGACTGATACTGACCACCTGTCCCAAGAACTAGAAAACTTTATCTTTGCTGCAGGGATGGGATGATCTAAGGTACATGTCCCAAGGCTCCACTTTACAGGGACGAGCTGTCAAAATACACTAACATGCAGCAGACATGCACCTAAGGAATCTTTTCTTTGAGACTAGTCTCACTATGTAGCCCAGGCTGGCTTTGGCACTTTCAGTTTCCCGCCTCAGCCTCCCAAGTGATGATATTAGAGAAGTGCACTACATCTGGCCTGAGGAAGTTTATCACGAGACTCCGGGGCACTTTAAATACACAGCCAACTATACAGTATCACTGATTCTCCAGCTCAACAAACAAGTCATTTCTACTTAGTTAAAACTAAGTATGGCTGGGCGTGGTGCCACACACTTTTAATCCCAGCACCCAGGAGGATCTCTGTAAATTCGAAGCCAGCCTGGTCTCATACCAAGTTTCAGAACAGCCAAGACTACAGACCCTGTCTCAAAGGAAAAAAAAAAAAAAAAAGCAAAACAGCCCTTGCTTTCTGAGCTAGGCCCAGGAATGGAGGGGACAGGGGACACCTGGCGGGATAGAAGGGGGTAGAGAAGGAGTCTTACGTCTATCACTTCCAGGTCATAGGCATTGTGTGTGGTGGCATGCGTGTTCTTAACATACTTCCTGATGACCTCGGCTTCCTCAGAGTCTCTGTCAACCACCTGGAAGACAGGCCATCTGGATCAGGGCAGGGGACCCCAGAGAGCCCCATGTCTTTAGGTAGATTTTATTATATATTCTAGTCATGTCTCGGTAAGAGTAGGAAGACTAATCAAGCTTCAGTTGGTCTTAGCTGCAAACACAGCAAGGCAATTTATGTCCTTTAAAAGAACCTCTGTAGAAAATCTTTTGCTAGCTAGTTTTATGCCCACTTGACACAAAGCTAGAGTCACTGGATGGAGCCTTCATTGAGAAAATGCCTTCATTAGACTGGGCTGTAAGCAAGCCTGTATGTATTTTCTTAATTAGTGAATGACATGGGAGGGCCTAACCCATTTTGGGTGTTGGCACCCCTGGGTTCTATAAGAAAGCAGGCTGAGCAAGCTACGAAGAGCAAGTCAGTGAGCTGCTGCTCCCCTGCATGACCTCTGCATCAGCTCCTGCCTCCAGGCTCCTGCCCTGACTTCCTCTGACGAAGGACTCTAATGTGGAAGTGGAACCCATATAAACCCCTTCTCTCCCAAGTTGCTTTGTTCATGGCAGCAATAGTAAGTAACCCTGACTAGGACAAATTCTCTCTACCATTTTATACTGACATGATTAAAATCAGATGCATTATGGGAAGGATAGGCACAGGGGGCAAAAGACATACATAATCAGGTCTGTCAATCAAAAAAACAGAGGATCACCCAATGTATACTACGTTTGCAAACCTGTGAAGCTTTTTAATCCTTTGACCAAAAAGCAAAGAATCTGGAAACACCTGGTCTAGACTCCAATCCCTAGGAGTACTTGGACCACGATGGGCCCATGCTGCCTGGCAGAAACAGCAGAGGCAGAAGATAGGGACGTCAGGCTGGGAGCAGAGGAACACAGCCAGGCAGGGCAAGTACCACATGCCTAAGCCTTCACCACATCCAAGTTCAATCGACTGCTTTATCCAAAATAGAACAGGAACTCTTGGTAGGACTCTCAAAATCTAGCCTCCACACCAATCTGAGGCCCTAGCTAGCTCCAAAGACTCCTGCAGAGGGGCTCAAGGGCCACCATCACCATCTGGGTCCGTGAGAGGGCAGCTTCATGGCCTGGCTGCACTTGTAACTGTGAAGATGGCCCCAGTTCACATGGAGGTGGGGACCACGGCTCTCGGAAGGAGCAGGCTTCTCACCTTAATGTCAGTTTTGAGCTTCTCGTAGTTGACATCAATGGGGTCTTTACTGCTGTCATCAGACCCACCCCTGAGAAGACTATAGGCCACCTCAATGTCCAGGAGGTTGTCCAGCATCTCCACCTTGGCCTGGGGACAAGATAAAGACCCGGGAGCTAAGTTCATAGGGAAGAAGACGACTATCAAGCCTTGACAAAAGTCAGTATGTAGATGACATCCCACACAGGGGGTGGGGGGAGACCCCTTTGCTGGCCAGAGTCTGCCATCACCTCTCACTCAACAGTTGACAGTCACAGGTGTTCCTTGACATGCTAATGAGGCTCTGATGCCTGGGGAGGTAAGTGTGGGGCAGATGTCAGGACTCTTACACATGAATGATAGGCAGGGAAATAGATGCCACTAAGGAAATCTCGAACTGATCTCAGCCAGGGACTCATGGGAGCCTTTATGTGGGGAAAGACATATGGTGTTCTTGGCTAGTGACAAGTTCCTACACTTACTTGTAAAGCAAAGGAAAGAAACATTAGATTCTGTTCTGAAAGAGCACAGTAAGGAGGATAGTCCCAGGAGTAAGACAGTCCCGGCCCCCGCCCAGGGGCCTATTACCTGCACGCTGTCTGAGTTGTTGAGGAGCGGGGGCTTCTTCATCCCGAAGTCATGGGGGATCAGGGTGTAGAAGCGATTGGAAAGATCCAGGATCTGGGAGTCACTGCTGCCTTGGGACACTGCCTGGAAGGAAAGGGGACAGAAGGAACATAGGACCGAGGCAGCTGCTGTATGTACAAGCCAAGAAATGGTGATGAGCGCTCCTTCTCACTGGACTGCTGGACTGAGCGTATGTTATCAGACTCCACACAAAGCGCTACTGCACACTCTATGTGGTGGGCTCATGGCTACTGCTGTAAAACTCCCTGATTTCGTGTGAAAACACGCCTCTAATCCCAGCACCCAAAGGCAGGTGGTCTGAGCTTCAGGCTACCCAGAGTTATACAGAGAGACCTGTCCCAAACAGAAACAAAAAGAAAACTTCATAATGTTGGGGAGCACGAGCCAGAAAGAGCTTGGGCTGGAGTGGAGGCAGGGACACAGGGCCACTGCTCAGTGCTCCGTGGGATCAGTTCTCCAGCACCAGGACGTCTACTTTGCTGGGTGCTTCCTTTTCTTCCCACAAGAGGCTGCACCCCACCCTCAAATGCAAGTGGAGCCTTCTCGTCTCTTGAGGGTGTACCAGAAAGCCCTCGGATTGCAAACACACAAAACAAAACTCTCCACCAAGTTTCCACGGTGTTTATTACATATCTGCTAACTAAAGGCATTACTATTTGCACATTTCGTTAGCGATCTTTGGCCGGTGATAGGTAGGGACTGTAATAGCTACTGAACTGGAAAAGAAGAACTCATCCACATAAACCATGGTTCTGTACGGTCACAGTTACCACACAGCAGATGTGGCTGCTGCCTCTCACTAGCAGAGAAGCTGGCCTGGCTGGAAACCCTGAGGTGCTTGCTCACCTGCTGGACTTCACTGAGGATGGAGTAGGCAGCCTGGATCTGTCTTCGGCTCAGCTTCCCCAAGGGCATCTTCTGAAGGTCAATCTGAGGAGACAGGGGACGTCTGTGTAACAGTGGCCCAATGCTACAGCTCAGCACTTGCGAAGGGAAGAGGCAGCATAACTCCCACCAACCCCATAGGACCGAGGTGATGGAAGAGCCTCCCAATGCAGGCTGCATGCATTGCCCAGGACTCCAGAGGGCGCCCTTCTGCCATCCAGTTCAGAAACTAGAGCCTCAAATTTCCAAGCGGTGAATGTTATTATTCAAGAACACACATCTGATTCAACACTTTCCTTTCAAATCAGACACCCTAGAAGGTTACAAAATTGTTCTCAACAACACTGTGACTATCCACAACCCCTCAGGATCCACTGTTAGTCGGGATCTCGAGCTGAGAAGGCAGAAGCACGGTCATTTTGGTAGTGACGAAAAGCTGACAGTTCCCCATCATAAACGAGGCTCCCTGTTTCAAGGGCCACACCCACCCCTTCATGTGAGTGAGCTGGCCTGTGTTCACTGAGTGCTTGAGCTGAGGCACCTGCACTCTTTGCCCTAACCCTGTGGCACTGGGCACACCCACCAGAGATGCTTGGTTTGCAGAGCAGCCTACAGCTTCTGGGCTCATGGCTGTGGAGCAGGAGGCCAGGTGGCTGGCCAAGTAGAGAGGTCTCCTCCTGCCTCAACTGCTGGCAAGACTGGAGGTGACATGAAACAGGCCACCTTAGCCTGTGGTCCTCACCATGCAGGCCCAATCTGGAGCAGCATTGCTTCAACTGGCATCATCTCTCCTCCAACCTTCCCTTTCTCTTCTTTTGCCTCATATATGTGAGGCGGGCACTCTACCACAGCTACACCCAACTCCAATTTTTAAGAAAGAACTGACGAGTTTGACTGACTGACTGGAGCATGGATCAAGACAGTGGTGGTCACAATTTATTTTTTAAAACTTTAAAAAATTATTCTCTTTTTAAAAATTTATTTATTACATATACATGCCAGAAGAGGGCACCAGATTGAATAGGCTGTGAGACACCATGTGGTTACTGGGAATCGAATTCAGGACCCCTAGAAGAGCAGTCAGTGCTCTTAACCTGTGAGCCATCTCTCCAGTCTCAAAAATTATTTTCTATCTATGATTGTTTTGTCATCACCATGTATGCTTGTATACCACTAGTGTCTGTGGAGGTCAAAAGACAGCACCAGATTCCCTTGGCACTCGAGTTACCGATGGTCGTGAGCCGCCAGGTCCTCTGATAGAGCAGTAAGTGCGATTCTCTGCTATGCAGTCTCTCTCCAGCCCACTTTCCTTTTTCTCCAGGGGAGCAAAGTCTTGAACCCCCACTGGCACCAGCTAGCTGGTATATTTGGCCCCAACACAGAAACAAAACGGGACGGGCACAGGGGGCAGTTCTCTACAGTGGATTACATCCCACAGCCGAGTGAGTTTGGCGAGCAGGAGCAGGGATGAGGATGTGTGCCCCTCCCCCATTTCAATAACACTGGAGAATTTGCCAGGCTCAGCACCCACCTCATACTCTACCAAGGCCTTCTTCATGCTCTCCACGTCAAAGATCATCCCGACGAGCTCCTGCACTGCCTTTGGGAGCTTCGACTTAGTGCCAGGTTTTACTGTCAGCTTCTTTACGGCCTCTTCATCCTTCAGAACCCGGAAGAAGACAAAGGGTGGTGTCATCAGGGGTCACCTACAGGTAACTATGATGTAGGATAGGGTATTTGCCAGCAAAAACAGTCAAATGTTCACCAAAATTCTCCAGACAATGGTGGTCAGGAGGGCTTCTGCACAGGCAAAATAATTCCCAGGCATCCCAAGCCCCGGACTGCTCCAGGCTCCTATTTTAGCTGTTCTGACCAAGTCTGACCCTCTCGGTATGCTGGTGCCTGCAGAAGACGCTGCCCACGCACACCCATGCCCACCTTAGAAGGGATGCTGCTATGAAAATCAAGTTCAGATCAACAGGCAGGAAATTGTCAGTAGACAAACTCTCCCCTTTCCCAGCATCTGTTTACCCAGGGCCAGCTGCAGGAACCTGTCTGTAAGCTTTCCCCTACAGCATCTATCATTTTCTGTCAGCCAGCTTGACAGAGATGAGGCATCCCTTAGCAACTGTCAACCCTCCTCAGCCTTCTCTGAGACGGTGTTGCCCAATGGACTACTAGCGCTTGAGATTTTCTCCTGCCTCCTGGAGAACTGGCTAGGTTAAGATCACTGCTTTATGATCACCTCATGTGGTTTTCAAACCCAAGCCCCCGGCAGGCAGCTGTGCTGGGTGTGGATCTGCATCCTCCTTGTCTTAGGCTGCAGCCATTTCCCAGGAGACTTACTCTGCACACAGAGCTCTAGAGGTGCTTTCTGTTCTGCAGGAACAACCTCACTAGAGGACAAACTGTCTATGGGTTTAAGAAAGCCACATTAAGCACAATACTTATGACCCAGCGATACCACTTTTTGGAGGTGACACTGTGAGAGACACTTAAACATGTGTATGCCTACCTGACTCACCATAGCAGGTGCCTGAAAAGAATCTAAATGTCTAACCAAGGGGAGGGTGTTGCCCAAGATGGAATTCTAAGCAGTATGAAGAAACGATGCTTTAACTGTGTGAGGTGGTACACGTCTTTAATCCTAGCACTAGAGACAGGCAGATCTCTTGTCTATGAGTTTAAGGCTAGCCTGCTCTACATAGTAAATTCCAGGCAAGACTCTTGTTAATTTTTTAAAAAAAGAAAAAAGAAATGATGCATTGGCTAAATATAATCTCAACCCTCAAGAGACTGATTCAGGAGCTTGCTTTAAAAATAATAAACAAAGCCGGGCATTGGTGGCGCACGCCTTTAATCCCAGCACTCGGGAGGCAGAGGCAGGTGGCTCTCTGTGAGTTCGAGGCCAGCCTGGTCTACAGAGTGAGTTCTAGGACAGCCTCCAAAACAATACAGAGAAACCCTGTTTCAAAAAACCAAAAAAACAACCAAACAAACAAACTCTAAGCCAGGCTGTTGAGGTGACTCAGTGGTTAGTAAAGGGACCCAATGCCAAGCCTCATGACTTGAATCCATGAAAAAGTAACCAAACCAAACTGAAAAACAAATTCATACACACCCCAAACAAAACCCAAGTGCAAGGGGCCGGGTGGCAGTGGCGCACGCCTTTAATCCCAGCAGTTGGGAGGCAGAGGCAGGTGGATCTTTGTGAGTTTGAGGCTAGCCTGGTCTACAGAGCTAATTCTAGACAGCTAAGGTCATTACACAGAGAAACCCAGTTTTGAAAAACCAAAACTAAAGCAAACCAAAACAAATCAAGAACCACACCAAAAAACTGACCACAAAACCAACCAACATACAAAACCCCCAACATTCCAAAAGTAAACAGTAGCTCTAGGTGGGCACTAGTTTACTATGGCAGGTGCTGGCTCCATGAGTTGAGCGCCATGTGAACAACACGCCAGGTGTCAGAGTATACACAGCAAATGCTCAGTGGTTTCTGTCGGTAGCAATCGCATTATGATGAGACCATTTGCACAATGCTGGGCTAAATTACTAAGGCTAGCATCTTGTTTCTACTTCCTATCTCCCTCACACTGCGCTCCTATGGGAAGAGGTATGGAGAGATCCTGGGTCATGAGGGAAGAGACGGGTGTGTACCACATGGCATGTAAGGCAGGATTCTAGGACCATGGTGAAACCAGCCAGATGCACACAGGTGCCATGAGTCTACTATGGCTATTCCCCAGTAGTTTTATTGTCTGTGCCTTTCTCAAAAACTTTCTGAAACAAATAATGAAGATATCTAATTCAGTGGAGGGACAAGACCAAGCTTGTCCACCTCCAAGTTCAAGGTCTCAGGGTTTCAGCCTCAGCATTACGTAAGAGCTAAACTCTTATTTATTAATTTAAAACAAAACACCAAAATAAAAAAACCAACCACCAGGTCATCACCCTGGAACATGCTATGATGACCAGAGTGACCTCAAGCTCATAGATCCACCTACCTCTGTTCTTGCTGCCCTGAGATCAAAGATGTGAGCCAGCACATCAGCCTCTAAAATAATTTATTTTTATTTTATGTGCATTGGTGTTTTGCCTCCATGTACTGTATCTGCATGAGGGTGTCAGAGGGCACCTAGAACTGGAGTTAGACAGTTGTGAGCTGCCATGTAGATGCTAGGAATTGAACCTAGGTCCTCTGGAAGAGCAGCCAGTGCTCTTAACCCCTAAGCCACCTCTCCAGTCACCTCTAAATTCTACTTTTAATGCAGAGCTCACAATACTACAACAGAATTAATCTCTCCTCTGTGGCATGCTAGACCCAAGTTTTGGAATCAAAATCTCCACCTGGGGGGCCCAGGGCACTCAATCCCAACATTTCTCAGCATTTCTGATGCTGAAGCCAGATGACTGTCAGTTTGACTTGCTAAAGAGCAAGCCCCTGGCTCAAGCAAACATGAACATCTCGTTATAAAAACATCACCTAACAGGTAACCAAATGCTGTCTGACCACACAGGGAGTTTCAGAGTAGATATAGATAATACTGGGACTAAATCTACACTGGGGCAGGATACCTAAGTTACTGACACTGGATTCCAATAGAACATTCCACGAAGTAAGCATTATAATAGGCCCCAGGACACCTCCAGAAATGGCTCCTCCTTTGAGTCTCAGAATCTCTTTTCTGTAATAGGGCACTGAAGAACTCTACTATGATTACCTGGCCATAGTCGATCTCCAGAGGGTAGAACTTTTTGGGATACTTTGTGAAGTTTTTCGAGTGCCAGGCATTGCCAGTCTTCTCTTCATAGAGTTTCATGAAGTGCTCAACAGCGTCCTCTTTGGATGGCATCTGCTCAAGTTTGTTACTGCCAATGACGGTGCCAACGCGGCCCCAGGACCGGAAGATCCAGTACCTGTGAGAGGGCAAGACGGGCAGACAGCAGGGTGAGCTTCTGCTCTGTTCAGGGTCTCCTTAGTGAAGAACAGTTGTCCCCTGACACCCCTGGCTGTCCTGGAACTGGCTCTGTACACCAGGCTGGCCTCAGGGATCCACCTGCCTCATGAACAGTGGTGACTGTCCACTAAGGGACAATTTTAAAAGCAGTCCCTCTCTCATTTGTTGACTGAGTGGTGTTGCAGATGGAACCCTGGGCCTTGAACACATCAGGCAAGCACACTACAATCGAGAGAACCTAAAACATGTTGAAACAATCACCTTCATTCTAGTAACCAGCAAGTGTGGAATGGCATTAAAGAACAAATTTAAAAGGATGTGATGGCGGTGCACACCTTTAATCTCAGCACTTAGGAGGCAAAGGCAGGTGGATCTCAAGAATTTGAGACCAGTTTGGTCTACAAAGAAAAGTTCCAGGACAGCCATGACTACAGGGCTACATAGAGAAACCCTGATTCAAAAAGCCGATAAACAGAATAATAATCTAACTTTATGTGCATTGGTGTGAAAGTATAAGATCCCAGGAACTGAAGTTACAGACAGCTGTGAGCTGCCCTGTGGATGCTGGGAACTGAACCTGGGTCCTCTGGAAGAGCAGTCACTGCTCTTAACCACTGAACCCTATCTCTAACCCGTTTTTTTTTTTTTTTTAAATGGCTAAAAGAATAGCCCTGGGATGGCTGAGTCAACCATAGCAACATAACTGATGCAGTAGCTGCAATTTCTTTAGAGTTTTTGTGACGAGCTCTCCTGTTCAAGGCCCTACAGCAGCCTGACTTCCCAAAGTGGGCAGCACACGAAGCCTTGAGGGCGCCTGTCCCAGCTCACCTGCTCTCCTTGTCGTCCTCCAGAAGCTGCAGCTTGTAATAGGAATTGGTCCCTTTCACAATGTCCACCAGGCCAAGTGTGGCACTGAACACCTTTCCGCCTTTCTCCAGGACGTGTGCAGAGTGTTCCAGACCTGCCCCAGAGGTAAAGCTCCTATAGTTTTCTCCCTTGAAAGGCTAGGGTGCAACAGAGGGGTCTGTGGGCCTAGGAGTCCCCAGTTAGTTGCGTGTTCCAGTACCTTTAGAGGTTCTCCCACTGGCCCACACGCCTCCAGGACTGCCTGGCAAGCAAAGGATGCCTGCTTCCCTCTGGCTACTCTAAACTGCAGACATCTTCTAATCACCCAGGGGGCATGGCCAACTCCTCATCACTCACCAGAGTCAGGATCAACAGCTGCTCCTCCCTTCAGAGTTAATTTCATCCTCTTTTCAGACTTGTTGACACCTGGAGAAGGACAGAGGACCATGAAGACCCAACTAAGACAACAAAGGCAGCGCCAGCTTTCAGAGGCTGCAGCACAGGGCCTGCTGGTGAACGCTGCACTGAGGACACCGGCTCACTAGAGCACAGAGCTCCAGGGACAGAGACGCGAGGCCACAGGCAGGGCAGCTGGACCTCACCTTCCTCTTTGACAGGACCTTTGCTCTTCTTGGAGGGTGCAGCTGACTTCCCCTTGGGGTTTGCCACTTCAACAGGCTCGACCTTCACCTCAGCCCCCCAAGAGGACAAGCTGTGGGCTGAGAGCAGCTCTTGGAGGCTCTTAGTGGAGGCAGACACGTCCTGGAGGAAGTCCTCACACACCACACGAATGTTGGCTGCCTTCACTTCCTCCATCTTCTTACTCATCTTTTCTACCTCCTCTGTTTGAAACCAGAAAGAAAAAAGAAAAGCCAAACAATCCAGAAGCTGAAAAGTAAGCCTGGAATTGCAGCTACCACAGCCCCAGAGTGCGAATGACATCACCAACACGTCTTCCCTTCCAAACTGAACAGCCTGAGCCTCTTCATCTGACAGTCATGTTCCGTGGCACCGGCTGCCCCTTGGGTATGGAATGCCAAGGGAGGCCACCTTCTTCAAACTTCAGTGTGGTCAGCAGGGACTTGACAGAAATGGGCTCTTGGGCTCAGACCCTAACACTTCTTTGTTCTGGCAGTGAACATGGGGACTTCCCTCGGAACACTGAACAGTATAAGCTGTTATGGTCTGTGGCTGGGAACGTGAGCCATTGTGAACACGTATAATACTCAATACTAGTTTGCCTTCCAGCAATGGTGATGAGAATCTGAACCCCAGCTGTGTCACCCACATTCACTGGCCCCTCACACATGCAAGAGACACGAGAACGTTAAACTCACTTTTAGTGCTGATACACAAGGAGGCCTTGTTGGCCGATCCCGTCAACTTGCCCCCGAGTTTCTCAATTGTGGCCTTTGCTTCATCTTTGTTCTGGGAGAGTTTACCCAGAGTCAGGATCTTCATGTTAGACAGTGGCTTATCTGAGACAGGAGAGCAGAAGCATCAGGCCAGCCCCACTCTAGTCTGCTCCCACAGAAGCCACTGAGCATGGCCAGCCTTGGGGAAAATCTTAGGAAGACGGAAGCCAACAGTCAGTGGGAGGACAAAGGCAGAATGGTGAACTGCCACTTGAGGACACATCAGCTCCACAGAGAAACTGGGGAGGATAAGCCACAGAACAGGGTGGTCCAGGCTGGCTACGGGGGCGCGGGGCGGGGCGGGGCGGGGCGGGCGCAGACTAGAAAGGCTGCATCTAGAGATGGGAACAGAATGCTGGAAGAGGGGAGGTAGTGAGATCCAACTCTTGAGTCAGAAAGAGCAGATCAGACTCCTTGGTGACGCTGAGCTGAGCTGTTCCAGGCAAAAGCAGAGTGAGCTGCACCAAGCACCCAGCACTGACTGTCGGGCTGGCAGACAGAGCCCTCTGGGAGCTGAAGACGAGATTACAGCACTGGTTACAGCCAGGTCACAGCTTCGTCTCTCTCTACTGGGGGAGACCTAGGCTGTCTTCTCTAGGGGATGGGTGTTGAGGACACCAACTGAATTTCACTGAAGTCTCTGTAGAAAACAAAATCTCTGATTTGGGTGTGAATTACAACCAAGGAGACAGCAGAGGAAGGACCTGCAAGAAAGAATCCTAACTGACCTCCACGTGGGCAGGAAGACCCCAGACTTCAAGCAGCAGAGGACTTGGGGTGACCACCGCTCAGCACCAGGGGTGGAACAGGTGCAGCTGGGCTAGTGTCCACAAGCAGAACCTTGTCCTCTGCCCAGCCCACTATGGCCTCCTCCTTTACGTTTCAAGAATCCGCATGCCTCAAGGAGCACACAGCATTTCTCCTTGTCAACAAAACACACAGATCTCACTGCTCCTAATGGCCTAGGGTATGTCAACTCATGACTGGGATCTCCCCAGGATCTTGCGGCCGCTGGTACAGGGAGATAATGGGCCTGGAGACTGTATTCTGACTGTCCCCAAGGCAAACAGCACAGGACACCCACTTCATTACCCTATGTCCTTGCATGACATAGCTCCTGGGTCACACCCAGCCCACTATCCTTCCCAGAGTCATACCTGCTGGGGCAGAGGAGTTCACAGCTGTGGGTGCTGAGGTGACAGAGGGTGGAGGTGCCAGTGGCGCTGGGGCACTGGTCTCTGGAGGGAATATCCGGTCCTGTTTTTTGACCTTTAATTTCTTGAGGTAGGGTATTTCTCGGAATTCCTAGACAATGTTAAGTTTTAGTTTTAAAGGCATCAGATATCTCTTGAAATAAGCTTGCGGTAGTCTAAGTGGGATTTGTCCTGTACAAATTAAATCTTTTAAAAAATTTCTGTAATAAATAGGAAGTCAAGTTCCAGGAAGAAAGCCTGCTATTGTTACCATTTATAGGACTTACTTCCTATGTCTACGACAGACCAGTTACTATAGGGGCCCTAAGAGAAAGTCTTACCCTTTAGGAAAGACAGAACAAGGGCCAGTGAGTGGCTCAGTGCACACTACCCAGTCAAGGATCTGGTCTGACCCAGAACCCACACTGTACATGAAAGTCCCACAAGTTATCCCTGACCACGGTACACGCGCCCCTCCCCAAACTAAAAGTGATTCTTAAAAAAGCAGTAGACAAATTAGTGAGAGAAGAATCACCAGCGCTGGGACATATGTGGGGACCTCCCTCGTCCTCGGTTACTTCCCTCTAGTGTCCACAGATGCTGAAAGCTCTAGGCCGGGGGTGGGGGTGGGGGTGTGGGCACGGTGGTGTGATAGCGCACATCTTTAGTTCCAGCACGTTGGCAGGCAGATTTCTGTGGTTTCAGGACATTCTGGTCTACACAGTGAGTTCTAGGCCAGCGAGGACTATATAGAGACCATGAATATTATTCAGCATCAAAATCCAATGAACTGCCCAGTTCCAGGCAAACCTTGTTTGCCTGTCCCCAAGAGAAGGAAGCTAACATGAGAGGCCACATGCACAGCACACACAAAGCATTCTAGACCAGTTAACCACTGGAGCTCCAGAAGACTTAAAACAGAGTTGATAAAAAACAGCAGTGGCTTCCAGAGGCCGGGAGAGAACAAATATAACACCGACACTGAGAGTCTCAGGGCAATCAATGTTAAATGATACTTTCCTAATGGTCACATTTCAGTCTACAATTTATCAAAACCCGCAGGCTGTGCCAAGACTTGGCCCTAATGTAAACTACAGACTTTGGGTGATGGTGTGTTAGTGCAGGCTCATGGGTTTTAATGGATGTACCACTCTGGTGCAGGGTATTCATAGTGGGGAGGCTGCGAGGGAGCCAAAACAAAAACACAAGGAACACTTCCCACACCCAGTCAGACTCAGAAGTTTTCCAAAGGAGACCAGGCTAAGCCCCCTTGCTTGTTAGGAAGGAACGCATGTATCGAGCCCTCTTTCATTCACCAGGAACTAGTCAACTGGCACAGTTCTTTCTGTATCCCAGGCAACTCACAATAGCAGACTTGCACTCGGGAGGACAGTGATCACTTGATGTTACATACAAGTGGTTCTGTGAAGAGCAGGCTCATGCTCCCAAGTCTCCCTCTTCAGAAGGGAACTCCCTAGTTGTACCCATGTGCAATGAATGACACGCGTGGTGCCAGACACCTTCAGACTCACACCCATCAATGCCACATGGTACAGGAAGGTTAGAAGGAGGGCCTCTGCCCTCAAGGAAGCAGTTCTGTCTGCACGAGCACGGCACCCAAATGCCAGGAGGTGGGGCATGCTGAGCACGTGTGGCAGTCCTGGGACAAGTCTGCCAAGAGCCAAACAGCAGGTGCCTGTGTACAGGCACCTGGTAACATACAGTAGCCTGTGGGAACCCTGGGAAGGGTCCCGAGTGCTCTTTGAGTCTGAGATAAGCACCCGGGGGAATAATATAGGCATGAACTCCACAGTGCTTGGACAGAAAGCATCACCAGACTGGAACACATTTTGCTCCCTCCTTGCAAGAGACAAGTACACACTCTGCCTCTAATGGCCGATTCTTCTCACTGCCATCTTACAACTGTCCCCACCAAAGGCAGGAAAAGGCACATAAATGCTACATACGGAGTGTAGAGTGTAGAATTTGCAAATCAGAAAGCTGGGCAAGTTGAGTTTTAGAGGTGAGGAAATGATAAACCAGGCAGAGAAGAATGGGAGGGAGAGCGCAATTACAGCAAGACAGGAAGAGAGAATAAACTCTTATACTGACTATGAGGAAGGGGGAGGAGCATGGTCTGTCTGTCATCTTAGGGCCTGGGTGGGGCGTGGACAAGTCCAGAAGGGGGTTTCCTGCCTCAGACCCTCACCTTTGGGGTCACCCATTCCTTCCGGCTGGGAGTCTGTGTCTTGACCATGCACTTCGTCCAGGCAGTGACATCCCCGGTACAGTAGTAAGCATCACTCTTAAAGACCAGCTGGCCTGAGCACTCCTTGCAGGGCAGGAGGGCGCCAAACGCCAGGCCATCAGCAACGCGGTCCAAGATCTGAAGAAACACGTCAGAGCGGAGAGGTTCAGGAAAAGACAGCCACTCACGCACACGGAGGACCTCTCGAACAGGCTCTACTGCCCAGAAAGAGGCTCCACCACAGCTCAGGTGCCAGCTTACAACACAGTCCAGGCTTTACATGTGGAGTCCTTCTCTCTGAGTGAAGGGTTCCTGCAGCAACCCCACTGCAGGAAATTATAGAAAGCCAAGGGAGGCCTACAGCTCTCAGCCTACCTACCACACATGGAGTGGCCCAAGCGGTGCAGGGTGGCCCTAGCAGCCCCGGGACACAGGCAGCAGATAGCAGAGGTCCTTAGGCCAGTGTGACATGAGGCAAAAGCACCTGCTCACCTTGGGACCTCGCCAAGTTCCAAACCAGGACAAGCGTGTGGCAATGTGTGGTACAGCTGGGGATGCCTCCCGACTGAAGGAGACAGTGACCGTGATCACACAACACCACCCTGGAGCCATGATTTCCTGAAGGGCCTTCTGTGTGTGCCCTGCTAACACAAAGGCAGCTCACCGCAGATTGTGTGTCCCCCTAACACAAGGCAGCTAGCTCATCGCAGACGGTGTGTCCCCCTAACACAAGGCAGCTCACCGCAGACTCTCCAGATGGCACTTGCTGCTGGTTGAAGATAAGCAACTCCTTCAGGTCATTGGTGGAACACGCTTTCTTCAGTTCATCTTTGATGTTCCAGATCAGGTCGTTCTGGGCCTGAGGATGAGACCCACAACTGAGATCAGTTTTTAAAAATTAATTAATAGTTTTATTACTGTGAATTAAAAAATTACATTCACTTATTAATGTGTGCATCCTCACATGTTCCACAGCGTATATATGTAGGTCAGAAAATAAATAACTTGTGGGAACTGGTTCTCTCCTTCCGTAATGTTTTTTCTGACAAAGGCTGTCTGGAACTTGCTATGCATACCAGGCTAGCCTTAAACTCACAGAGATTTGCCTGTCTCTGCCTCCCACGTGTTGGAATTAAGGTGTGTGTAATCACATCTAGACCCCATAATATAGCATTTATAGATCAACAGAACTAGTGGTCAGCTGAGGGTATGGCTGGTTGTCACCGAGGCAGGAAGTATGGATATCCTTTTGGGGTAATGAAAGGCCTGGGCTGTGCACTTCAAAAGTTCAAGTGGTAACTTTTAGGGAGAGACTGAGGTAAAATAGGATCTCACTCAGGAACCCAGGCTGGCTTCAAACTCATGGCAATTCTCCTGCCTCACCCTTCGTTGGACTAATGAATTAATCAAAGGTTATCTTGATTAACAAAATGGCACAATTTTGATGAACAAAATTGCTACTATCCTGATGACCTGAGTTTGTTCCCAGGGACCCACACTGTGGAAGTAGAGAACAGAATCCTGCAAGGTGTCCCCTGACCTACACATGCATGCCATGTACATATGCACACATGTCAAATCAATTAATATAAAATAACAAAAATCAGGCTGGAGTGGTGGCTTAGAGGTTAAGAGCACTGGTTGTTCTTCCAGAGGGCCTAGTTAATTCCCAGCACTCATAGGGTGGCTCACAACCATCTAGAATGAGATCTGTGCCCTCTTCTGGCATGTAGGCATACATGCAGACAGAATACTATACATAATAAATATATCTTTAAAAAAAATCAAATGGAGTTGGGCAGCTGGAGAGATGGCTCAGTGGTTAAGAGCATTTATTGCTTTTACAAAGGACCTAGGTTTGGTCATCATAACCCACATGGTGGCTCCCAACCATCTCCTCGGGCATCAGGCGAGCACGTAGAGCACAAAGGCACTAGGCTCGGTGCACAGTGTCTTTATTGGCTGGGCTCTTATCACTGGAGCGGCAGGCTCCGTCACTAACCCTCCACGGCACACTCTTGATGGAGCTGGGCTGTTCCTCAAAGGCAGCTGAACCAACACCACCCTCAGCCAGGACTTAACCT
The DNA here is from genome assembly GCF_017639785.1 of Mesocricetus auratus. Lineage (NCBI taxonomy): Eukaryota > Metazoa > Chordata > Mammalia > Rodentia > Cricetidae > Mesocricetus > Mesocricetus auratus. The sequence continues at coordinate 13,361,456 of NW_024429266.1, forward strand.
TCAAGCAAATCCATGTGCACATCAAAATAAACCCAGGTAATATTCTTAGAAAACATTCTAGAAAGTGTAGAGGAGACTGCTTGTAAGACTGAATCCCTGTTGGGTGGTAGTGGTGCATACCTTTAATTCCTAGCACTCGGCAGGCTGATCTCTGAGTTTGAGGCCAGCCTGGTCTATAGAATGAATTTTAGGACAGCCAAGGCTACACAGAGAAACCCTGTCTCGAAAAACCAAAAGACTGAATCCTTTACTGCATGGAGCCCTGGTGTCAACCTCTCAGAAACCTGTTTCAAGAGATACAGAGAAGCAACCAAAAGTTCTGGGTAGGGCTTAGGGCCCCAATTATCTTTCCCAACACCCACTTAGATTCCTTAGTCTCTTGCACACTCGAGTTCAAGAAGGAATCTGTGATCTCCTCTGCAACTGGCACTTTGGTCTACTAAGTGCCCACTCTTTGCTGGTGCTTTAAGTCCCACTTCATTTATTCTTACAACTTCCTGCCAAGGAGATGGGCGAAGATGAGCCTCCACCTTCCCCGGGGCAGCAGGCAAGGTGGGCATCACACACCGGCTCCACCTCCTGAGCGGGAAAGGACAATGCTGGCCATACCATACCATACCATACCATACCATGCCATACCATACCACACCATACCATACCATGCCATACCATACCACACCATACCATACCATGCCATACCATACCGGCTGCTTCAAAGTCAAGGAGAGACACGCAAGTCCACCAATTGACGCCATCAACACACTCACTCCCTGCTTCCCAGTTCCATGCTGGGCTCCCAGTAACAGCCTTTTCATTTCTCCCCATAGCAGAGCACACACTGATACCAGAAGCAGCAATGTAAGAGCACAGGCTTCACAGAAATGGCAGTCCTATTGCTCTTTTCTGGCTTGCTTGTGGTCACCGGCAACAGAGCATCAGCACACCCATGCAGAGACATGAAAGTAAAAATGAATGAAAATCAAATGTGGGGCTGGAGAGACGTCTCAGCTAAGAGCACTGGCTGCTCTTGCAGAGGACCTGGGTTCAGTTCCCAGCACCAACGGGGCAGCTCATAGCCTTCTCTAGTTGTAGTTCCAAGAATCCAGTACCTTCTTTGGGTCTCTGTAGGTAGCAGACACACATGTGATATAGACACACAGGCAGCCAAAACACGCCCTGTCCCCAAAAGGAAAAGAAAGCTGGTTGAACTTCACATTCATTCAAGCAGAGGGCTCTACCAGTCAAAACCAGATCACACATTGCTTCTCATGACTGAGCCACTAGCAAAAGTGGAAAAATCACAAACTCAAACAGATGGCCCCGGAAAGATCATGTTCTCAACAAAAGACCGACTGTTCTCTGCCCAACCAGCATTCTCCCACTCCAACACAGCACAGCAACAGTGATGAACCCCTCTGGTTGTTGCTTTGTGTTTTCAAGGCAGGGTTTCTCTGTGTAGCCCTGGCTGGCCTGGAACTCACTCTGTAGATCAGACTGGCATAGAACTCAGAGATCTGCCTGCCTCTGCCTCCCAGGTGCTGGGATGGGGAGATTCCTTTTTACTGCATGCTTTCTAGTCCTTTGTGAAAATTTAAAACTAGGAAAACTTTCTCCTTAGGCCCCAATACTTAGGAACAAGCCTGCAGGTGTAGGATGGTCAGTGATGCCTGGGTTGGACTGGAAAATCACTTTGTGTCACCCAGTGACATTTCTACATTGCATGGTCCTGGCTGCAGACATGGCACTTGAGCCTAATGTGTTCCATCACCCAAATAAAAACGACTTCTGTGAGGGGGGAGAACAAGCTGGGACAATAGCCTTGTGGCTCAAGAGCAGCCATGCAAGCAAGAATTAACACTGGCCTTGGTAAGTGGGACAGTCGATGTCCTCCTGCACGAGAAGGGGCAGAGAGGAGACAGCCCAGGACTCACCTTGAGGGCCTTTTCCAGCTTACTGTCCTTGTCCTTTCCCTTTTTAGATTTCTTTTTGGCCACTTCATCGGCTCCATCCACCTCGTCACCTTTTCTTTTTCTGAAAGACACAGGACTTAATAAGAACCAGAGTCGCCAGGCTGACACAGCACGAGCAGGTTAACACGTCTTAATGTCATTTTTTTACCCCACGTAGCTGCCTCTTTCATCTGCCTTCTTTCCCACTCTGCTTTCAGGGAGCTGCTATGACTTTCAGAACATCTTCTGACAGTGAGGGGCCTGGAGTTCACCTCAGAGTCCAGAACGACCACCACAGACTAAGGGCTCAGGTCACACCGGATGCTAAACCTCACGACTCTTAGACACAGAGATGGGGAATTGTGGGAAAGCCAAACACAGCTACAAGAACTGATCCTAGCCGGGTGGTGGTGACACACCTCTTTAATCCCAGCATTTGGAAGGCAGAGGCAGGTGGATATCTGAGTTCGAGGCCAGCCTCGTCTACAGAATGAGTTCTAGGACAGCCATGACCATTACATAGAGAAACCCTGTCCCAGAAAAACACAAACCAACAAATAACCGGGCCTAGCACACCAATCAGGCTCAATCATGCTCCAGTTCTCCAGGGATAATGACAGACAGCGAATCCCAGCGCCCCGTGCTGTAAGAGCCCAAGGACACCCTCACCACTGGCTTGACTTGCTAGCTTCACATTCCAGAGCCACCAGCACGGTTCTACAAGCTTGTGCCAGGATCTGGGATCGTGCAAGCTTCTTGGTGACAGGGGTACAGATACTGATGAGCACAGTCATAGGTCTCCAACCCTCAGCATGTTCATGAACCAGCCACCCTAGGTGCTAACTGCTCGTGTGGGCCCAACTGCTCTGATTCCAGGCCCTCCCCTCCCTTTCCTCTGTGGTTCTCCCGGAGATGCAGACACAGAACAGACCCTGCACCAGCACAGCGATGTGAAAGGAACACAGATGCGGAGGCTCATAGCGGTAAACTGGCCATTCCCCGGGCTGGCCCTGGCCGAGAGCAGGAGCTGGGAGAGGTTCAGAGAGCTAGGGGCAGATCTCAGGGTTGGTAAGCTGGGGGCTGGAAGAGCGGGGCTGGGAGAGCAGAGCCCCAGTCTCTCTGCTGTTCCCTGCTGCTACAGGCCCTGGCTTTCTGGTCATCAGCAGAGGAGTGGAATCCACAGGCTCTGCGGGCCTCCCCTGGGGCTCCCCACTCCAGCCACAGCCCACCTACCCTTCACTCTTGACGCCCGGGAGCTGTTTCTTCAGCGCTTCCTTGTCCTCCGCAGAGAGGAGGCTAAAGCCCTTGAGCTGGCCGGCACTATACTCAGGCCGGAAGCCCAGCTCCTCCCGATTCTTGACAAAGCAAGTTGGATGGTACCAGCGGTCAATCATACCCAGTTGTGGCTTCTCCGGGTCCAGCATTTTCTTGGACAGGCGCACCTGGCCCTGTAGGGAAATAATGTGGTCCCTAAGAAATGACAAGGCAGGGGCAGGGAACAGCTAGCCTAAGGCACCGAGTCCAAATCAAGGCACAGGTAGCAACTTGGAAAATTTTGGTTCTTAAGTCATCAAAGATTGTGGGGTACCCTTGCGCCCCTGCACTTACATTCTATGAGACTGACATGCCACCTACCCCATTAGATGACTATCTACCCGCCCACCTGCTTAGACAAGTAACAAAGTAGTAACCCACCCAGGGGTGGGTTAGGGTGCTGACATGATGTGCTGGTCAGCAGTGACATCGCACCATTCTGTGATGGCTTCACTGTGGCACCTTTCCTAACAGAATCTTGTCACCTATCCCCACCCTCTCATGGACTCTGCGGTTGTTGTATTTAAGGGTCTGGCTAAGCTGTAGTGATAAGCAAGAGCTGGGTCCTGTCAGTCTGCCAGGTGTACAGTTCCCACAAGTTTCCCACCTATGAGGCAGTTGCAAAGAACCCAGTGACTAGGGTTCCTGACAATGCAGAAAACCGCATCTGGGGCTGAGTAACACTCACGTGCACAGAGCAGGTTGCTGCTCCCTTGGAAGCAAGAGCACCATAATTTTTTGCTTCCAATTTTTAATGGTGAAAGCCGAGGACATTTAGCAATGGCATTTCCCTCAATTTCATGTCTGTTACATGAGGCTCCTGAACTATCCCAAAGGCCCTTAGAGCAGACTGTGATACTCATGGGAGGCGGTGGAAATCCTACTAGAAGGTTAGAGCTTTGGGTTTCCCTTGATATTAAGATGTTCTTCTTTCTCTTTTGCATCCCACGAGCTCGACAGGCCTCCTTGCCATGCTCCTGCCATGTGTGACGCCACCAGGGGCCCAAACCAACAGGGCCAAGGAACCATGACTGAAACGTCTGAAACTGAGAGTCAACACAAACCTCCCTCTCTTCACGGGGACTACCTCTGGCATTGTTACCGTACTGAAAGTTGACTCACATACTTCACAATACTCCAAGGGGGGAGAAACCCCCAACCAGCGCTTCATAATACGTGACACCGGAGAAGAGAATATTGGCGAGCACAGGCAAGCTTTCTACCCCATTCTCAGGCAGCCGCTCCACCTGACTGGCCACCAGCCTTCAGGGACAAGAACCTGTGGCAGGGGAGGCTGGTCTGTGAAGTTTCTCTGGTGATACAGGAGTGCTAGGGGTCCATACAGCCCTCCTAACCGCAAACCCACCACCAAGAACTCCCCCATGCCTGCTGACTTTGCGGGGACCTGTGCCGGTGCTCTCCAAGATATTTCTTGCAGGGCCCCCCCACCGACAAGCACAGGACTAGGCCTTCCCAAAAGTCAGGCCATTCCCATCTCTACAAGGACCTCTGCTGTATTTTTAGCCACACGTAAAGGCTGTTTCTCTTTTCTCCTGAGATGGCCGATGCCCCCGCCTAGGGCAAGGACCCGGAAGTGCAGACACGGCCTACCTTTTCTATCTTCTCCATACAGCCCTTGCATGTACTTCTGTTGGACTTGGCATACTCTGCTGCAAAGTCACCCAGTGTCTTCTCCGCCTTGCCGACACTTCCATCCTGGCCTTTGCCTGAAGAACAAAACACACGTCACTGCTCAACTCTGCAGTCTCCAAATGCCCCCAACTTCTGTCTTCCTCTCCCAGGATCCTCCCACAAGGACACTGTGTTTTGGTTGACCACAATCAGTCTAGATCATCTCTACTGGCAACAACTGTGGTTACTTTCTGTTATAATTCCCATCTCAGACTTCTCATTGCTACTATGTGTTTATGACTCAAAGTGAGTGTTGAACTGAAAGTAGCATTCAAATACAGATCAAACACAGGCCATATAAGACCCGAACACATGGCAAGGGGCTTGGGGGAGAGACAAAAGCTCTATCTAAAAAGTTAATTTTGACTCCCAGAAACAGCTGACCTGACAAGGGTTACTTCTCGAATCCCAGACCGATGGCTGGGAATCCAGCATGGGACTGATCAAGACCCCCTGAATGTGGGCGTCAGTGAGGAGGCCTAGGCAATCTATTGGGCCTTGTATGGTAGATCAGTATTTATCCCTCGCATACAAATGGACTTTGGGTGCCATTCCCACAATGAGAGATGCACTCTCATCCTGGACGCTTGGGGTTGGGGGAGGGTCTAGGCCTTGCTCTGGATGAAATGACAGACTATGGACACCCCCATGGAGGGCCTCACCCTCCCTGGGAAATGAGGGGGTACTGAGGGGATTGGAGGGAGGGCGTGGGAGAAGGGAAAGGGAGAGGGACCTGGGATTGATATGTGAAGCAACCTTGTTTCTAATTTAAATTAAAAAAAAAAGTTAATTTTGCCTTATGTGCCAGGGATTCTGCTTGTATGTCTGTGCACCTGGTGCCTGGGGGAGCAGAGGGTGCTGGATCCTCTGGGACCAGAGCTGTGGACACTGTGAGCTGTCATGTGGGGGCTGGGAATCAAACCCAGGTCTTCTTTCTAGAAGAGCTCCTCGTGCTCTTAACCACGGAGCCATCTCTACAGCTCCTAGATTCATGCTGGGTGTGGTGGCAGGGGACAGCCTGGTCTACATGAGTTCCAGGGTAACCAGGGCTAAGCAGTGAGACCCCCATCTAAAAAGTAAACATGGTGAGGTGGCTGAGGGCAACACACCTGACAATCTTAATTGTATGGGCCAGGATTCATGCTGGAAGGAGAAAGGTGACTCTTACAAATTGTCTTCTGGACTCCACATGTGACCCTTTGGCCCACATATGAACACAATAAATAAGTCAGAACATGGTACTTTGCAAATTTATAGGAAACCAGGACAATATGCAAATATGAAAGCCATTTCCACATGTTAGAAATAAAAACCATTTTAATTTAGGAATTAAAGCACACAGCTATTTAAATACAGACTTCAGAGAGTATAATTTAATTTAAATACATAAAATATTTCAGATCCAATTTCTGTCATGAAGGACTCTTAGCCCTCTGGAACCAGAAGCCCAAATAAAATCTTTCTTCTCTAAGTTGCTTTGGTCACGCTGCTCCATCACTGCAGCAGAAGTAACTCACCCAGAGTCTTTTCAACAAATACAGCTTAACAATAGGAAAAACCCTCATCGTCTTCCTTCCAGCTAACACAAGCTAACTTAAGCCCAAGTGTTGTGGGGTGTTTGTACACTGTGTGAAGATGTGTTGTCGTGACTGGTGTTATAAAAAGGTGAATGGCCAATAGCTAGGCATAGGCAGGAAAGGAAGAGAAGAAGGAAGCCAGGCAGGTGGGTTTTGCCTAGAGACATGGAGAGGAAACAGAAGGCGTAAGATGGAAGAGAGGTAACGCCATGTGACAGATTAATATAAACGTGTTAACTGAAGCTATAGGAGCTGGTAAGGAACAAGCCTCAGCAACAGGCTGAGCTTTCATAGTAAGTCTCTGTGATGTGATCTGGTGGCCCAGAAGAAAGTCAGTCCAACCACACCCGAGTTCCATTCTTGGGACCCAATCAGTGTGAAGAAAGAATTGCCATGGCATGTGTGCAACCCCTCTCCCCACAAATAAATAAATATAATATAAATAATTAAGTTGAAAGGCAAGCCACAGACTGGGAGACTGTATAACCACAATCCTTGTGTTATGCTAGTGGCCTGCACCTAGAATTAAGCACTCAGAGTTCAGGAATGAAGTAGACACCCAGGACTCATACACGGTAGTTCACAACTATCGGTAACTCTAGCTTCAGGGGACGCAGTTCTTTTCTGACCTCCCTGGGAACCAAGCACAAACGTGGTACACACAGACACACACACACACAGGCAAACACTCACGCACATAAAACCAAGTAAACAAATCTATAAAGTTTAGAAAAAGAAAAGGGAAAAAAGGAACCATGACAAGCTACAGGCTGGCATCCCCATCCAAAAAGGCTCGGCAATCTGTTCTCAAGTTCAGGTTTTTTTGTTTTGACTTTTGGAAAAACTGCAGATACACAAAACATCCTGGAGACAGGATGGGCTGCAGGTCCACACACGAAACCCATCTGCTTCACAGACATGCTGTACACAAAACCCAAAGGTAAGTGCACACAGTATTTCTAGCCTGTCTACAATGAGGACTCCAACTGTCATGAAATCAGGTGTGGAATTTTCCACCTGTGGTGTGTACTGCTGTTCAAAGTTTCACACTGCGGAGCACTTCAGATTTTTGGATGAAGGACACCTTATCAATATTAGAAAGTCTGCTGGGCCGGGCGTTGGTGGCGCACGCCTTTAATCCCAGCACTCGGGAGGCAGAGGCAGGCGGATCTCTGTGAGTTCGAGGCCAGCCTGGTCTACAAAGTGAGTTCCAGGACAGCCTCCAAAGCTACAGAGAAACCCTGTCTCGAAAAACCAAAAAAAAAAAAAAAAAAAAAGAAAGTCTGCTGGAATAAACAGTCAACAACCCAGAGTCACCAAGAGAAAACTGGACTAGCAAAGTACGGTGTTCAAAGGAAGGGATACAGTTCAGCCACAGAAAAGAGCCAAGGGCCCATCACGACAAGCGAAGACGCACAGAAGAAAGCACACACATTTATTTCCTTTTTTTCCCTGAAATCAAATCTAGGCAAGACTAACTTATGAGGCTAGATATCACCAGGTTGGCCTTGAACTCTCAAAGAGGCCCGCCCGCCTCTGTGAGTGCTGGGAGTAAAGGTGTGTGCCAACACCGCCCAGCCTGAGGTATGTTTTTATTTTGTTTTGAGACAGGATCTTCCTATAGAACACTGGGTATCCTTGAACTCACAGAGATCCACCTGCCTCTGAGGTCTGCTTGTTGTTTTAAGAAAGAAAAGAATTAGCAGTATGAGAGGAAGAAAAGGTGTGGAAGTCTTCCCTTGGGGTAACTTGTTCATGTCAATAAAGGAGAGACCCAATTTAGCAAAGCTGTTCTCTAACCTCTACGTGCATGCTGTAGCGTGCGTACATGCGTGCGCACACATACCCCTAATAATAATTTATTTTCTTATTTTTTTTCGAGACAGGGTTTCTCTGTATTGCTTTAGAGCCTGTCCTAGAAATCGCTTTGTAGACCAGGATGGCCTTGAACTCACAGAGATCCGCCTGCCTCTGCCTCCTGAGTGCTGGGATTCGCCTGGTGAGAACCATGCAAATTTAAAAGGATTTCTAGCATCTGGAAAAACAAAAGCTTTAATCCCAGCACTCGGGAGGCAGAGGCAGGCAGATCTCCGTGAGTTCAAGGCCAGCCTGGTCTACAGAGTGAGTTCCAGGACAATCTCTAAAGCCACAGAGAAACCCTGTCTCGAAAAACCAAAAACCCACCCAAAACATCAAACCTCATGCAGTAATAAGACCACGTGGCCCGATGAGGAGCTGCTGAGGTACCAGCAGTGCTCTGGACCCCTAAGTGCACAAGACAGAGACAGGGCTTACCCTCCCCCATACACACCTGCCACGCCCCCAGCCTGGGCTGTCTTCTTGACCTTCTGCTGGTCATCCCATCGCAGCTCAGAGAACCCGTCCACCTCAATGTCAGGCTGCCGGATGGAGTGGCCCACCTTCCAGAAGCAGGAGAAGTGGTACCAGTGCGGGACCTTTCCGTCGAACATGGGCGACTAGAAGTCACGAGCAGAGGTGAAGGAGATGTTAATCCTGTGTTGGCTACAAGTCCACTTGGTGCCCCGCCCTGTTCTCTTCCCTGTGGTCTGCCTGGGGTTCTCAGGTCTCACAATGACTTGCAAATGGGTGAGAAACAGCTTCCCACTTCTCACCCGATGTTTTCCGAAAAGCCAAGAATTATGGCTGGCCACCCCCAAATACACTGAGGAAGAGAAGTGGTCCCAGGTTCCTTTTAGGGTATGTACGGCACTTCTGACTTGCCACACAACCTAGTGACAAACAGCACATGTTCTCATTGTCCCGGCGACCCCTGTATCTGTTAGAAAAGCCAGGCAGCAGCACTGGAGCTCGGGGATCTGGGCGCCCCAGAAATGGCTCATAAGTGCCCCTACAGTTAAAAAAAATAATGAAGAATCAGACCCAGATAACAAGCCAGGCAGAAAATGTGTCAGAAGCACCAAGGCTGGCACCCTTGAGTACAAGGAACAGCTTCTGTGAGGGGGGGGGGCCAGAACAGCCTGAGGGGAAGACCGGCAGGCCAGAGCTAGGCTGACCACTAGCCTCAGGGAGACAATGGATCTCCCAGTGGGCCTGAGTTAAGTAGAGTCTCTGTGCCACCGCAGGCAGGTGTGTTCTTTCCCCATGATGCTCTGGGCTTGGTACTGCCCGTTGCAGAGATGGCGACAGTGCCGTGAGGAGACTCAGGCATCGACCTAGTTTCCTGGTGCCCTTCCTTCATGAGCCATGACGCTGTGAAGCAGCAACGCTATCTCACAGATGGCGGCAACATGGAGATGACCTAAGTGAGATGGCCCCTGATGACTGCCTTCAGGAGACAGAGAAAGGTCAATGAAATAAAACATCAACTTGGCACTGAACATATAAGCACCTCGCTGAAGCTTGAGGGTGGAGTAGGCAAGGCACTCCAGCGACCCACTCCCCTCCACGAGTGACCTCCCTTTAGATGCAATAAAACGTAAGGCTGAGGGCTGTGGAGATGGCTCCCTGGTTAAGTCGCTCTTTCAGAGGACCTGGGTTCGATTCCTAGCACCCACAAGGTAGTTCACAACCACCTGCAACCCAAGCTCCAGGGGATCTGCCTTCTTTGTTCACCGGGCACATGGTAAACAGACATACTTGCAGGCACAACACTCACACACATAAAAATTAAAAAATCGAAGGCCAAGACCTGTGGCCATGACCCAACTGTAATTGCTGCAGGGCCCGCAAAGCTCCTCAGAGTGCCTCTACAAACTCCCTCAGGGGTCTCAAGCCCCACCCACTGCTCCCCTGGGGATGTACTAAACTGAGTCAGCATCCACCCCAATTTCCTTGGGGGGTTGCCCGTGGGGCACTTACCCAGAGTTTCAACCCTGCAGAGGAGAGGAGGGGGGGACTGCACTAAAGATGGCCTCTAAGCCAAACAGATGGCACTCTGGAGCGGACCTCCGGATCCCAGGGTCCCTATCTTCTGCTTCCCTCAACCTTTACCCCTGCTACTCTACAACACTCACTTACTCTGATTAAAAAAAAAGGCCCCCAAGAAAAACAAACACTTTTGACCACTGCTAGGATTGAGAACTCCTGGGCCAGGGTCCTCGGACGTTGGCCTCTACCTAGGAGCAAGGTACAGAATCTGGGGCTTGGACCATTCAGAACAGAGCACCAGCCATGGACCAAGTGCCTCACCCAGCCCTCAGCAACCGTAAGGCCGGCCGAGAACCTTGCCAGAGGGAGGGAGATGGCCGGGCTCTGGAGGTAATAATTCTCAAATCCTTCCAGCATCATCCCTGTCTCCCAGTCAAGTGGCCGAGGGTCCAATTTCTCCCTCCAGCAAGGGTTCAGAAAAAATTAGGTTATCGGCAGCTCAGAGAACAATCCTCCTACACAAATGTAAAAGAAGGTATTTAAATTCAAGCACCAGAAGAAAGGTTTCTAGCACGACAGCCCAGGCTCAGCCGACAGGTAAACTCCCAACTACAACTCAGGAAGCGTCCCCCTTACTTGGAATAATAAAGAGTTTCTTTTACAATCAATAAAATCCAGAGGGCCATGAATGCTAAATTATCTACGGGAGTCCCAGCCTCCCCTCCTATCCCTAGACAGTAGTGGGGGTGGGGCCAAAATTTCAGTAAGGACTGTTTTCTAGCTAACACAGTGAACCCTAAAATGCCTAATAAAATATGCAAGGTCTGGAAGGAAACTGATTACTTGAAAGGCTGTTGGTGCACACCTTTAATCTCAGCACTGGAGGAGGCAGAGGCAAGCAGATCTTTGTGTGTTCAAGGCCAGCAGGATGACATATTGAAACCATGTCTCAAAAGAAAACAAAAAGCATTTGAAAGGTTGGGTATGGTGGTGCAGGCAGGCGGACTGGCCTGTAATTCCCATCACCCCTGAGATGGAGGCCAGGGGATCAGCCTTGAAACTGTCTAAAAAAGAAAAAAAAAATCAACCTACTTCTGGGGAAGTACCATTACTTCAAACTTTACAAATGCTCCCCATAATAGCTGCTGTAAATAGGGCGAGGAATTCCCACCATCACGTGATATGGAAATGTAAGTCTACCATGCCCTTGCTTTTCTGCTTACCCTCAGGAAGACTGGAAGAAATAATGGGTTTAATCTAAAAGCTAGCAAGGTTGTGGATACCAGCTTTCTCTTAAACTGGGAGAGACCTGAGTTCTCTTTACCACCCCAGAGGGTAAAGTTCAAAGGCCTCCGTGGGAAACAGGGCTCGGCACTGCTCTTCCCTCTTAGCTATCTCCATCTTCCTGTCTTACTCGTGTGAATAAGGACTCTTAATCAAGCCCCCACACTTGACGGGGACATCTTAGGTGCCTCCCTCCTGGCTCCATCCCTCAGGGTCTATCAATCCTTGCCACATTCCGCAGAAAGCGCCCAGAGTGAGTTTCCTGTCCTGTCCAAACATGGAGGCAAGCAACAAAGATGAGTCTAGCTGTGCTTGTCTTTTGTCACCAATGATAATTACAGCCACCACGGCAGAGCCTGGGACCTAGCTGCTACTTAATCAGTGTACAGAGTGAATGAGAACTGTGTGCCAGGCATGCCGAGGGAGGGAGTCTCTCCCAGGGAATCACGGAGACAGCTTCAGGTCTTGCCATAACGTGAAGTAACAGAAGCTAAGTGGGTTCTTGGTACCCACTGGGTGAACGTCTTACCCGCTCCCGCAAATAAGTACAGACACCGTTGTGGGCTGTCAGGCCTTTCTGAAACCATTACAGCAGCTGGACAGCAAGGGAAAGCAATTATCTTGATCATTAGCAGTGAGCCTGGGTAACTTGAGGATACGGGGGAGGTAGGGACAGGGCAGGTGAGAGAACCACACTTGCAAAGACAGGCATCAGGGAGGCAGAAGCCTCTGGAACTGTTAAGCCCACCACCTCACAGTGCAAGCCAACTCTTCTCTAACCATCACGGGAAGCGTCAGTGAACACACCAGAAATGGAAAAAGCCCCGAGAAGTCGGTGACCTCGGGAAGTTTGGAGAAAATGTTATTTCCAACTAGAAATGAGGCCCAAAGCTAACGTACTGTAAAGAAACAGCACTACTTTGCATAGTTAAAATAGAAACAACGAGAGTGAATGAATGTTGAAAGGATAACCAAAAATAGGCTCAAGGAAAAAAAATTCCCAAACCCCTAACCCCCACATGCCAGTCCTCTTTATTCACGTAGAACAAAAATCTTCCAGTACAAGGTAGGCCCAAATCAGAGCAGCTTCAAAGACCGCGAGCACGTCCCCCACCCCCACCCCAAGAGAAGGCAGGGAAATGAACAAGAACTCCGCTTCCATCCAGACCCAGCCCAGAGGCTCCTTGCATTTACAAAGCCAGATGCTCTGACTTCCCGGGCTTTTCTTGCAGGGTCAGAGCAATCTCCCGGAAGGGGTCGGCCCGGTGGGCCTCAAGGATGGCGGCTGCAGCGCCGCGGGCCTTTCCCGCCCTTCTCCCCGTTACAGTGAGCCGCAGGAGCGCGGCGGCCCCGAGCCCAAACAGCCGCCGTGGCCGCGCCGTCCTGCGCCCCCGGCCCGGCCCGGCCGCACCTGCACCATGATGGCCATGCGGAGCGAGTCCTTGGGGATACTCTCGCTGCATTTCTTGCAAGAGGCGCGCCCGCTCTTAGCATACTCCACTCGGTAAAGCCTCTCCGAGGCCTCCGCCATCCTTCCTCTCGTGCCGCAGCGGCAGCCAGACGCCGCCGCCTGTCCGCTCCGCTAACGTGTCGGTTCCTGCAAGCGTGCGACGCCGCCTCCGCTCCGGATAGATTACTGATGCCTGGCGGCGGGACCGCCCCCAGGCCCGAGCGCGGGGGCGGGGCCTCTGCTCATGGGGCGGGGCTTCGACACGCGCCTCCCGGTGGGTGCGTTCCAGCGCGACTGCGCCTGTGCGCGCTGGTCTCGCAGCCTCTAGGCGGGGGCAGGGTCGGGCGCGCCCCTTTTGTCGGTTTGTTCCAGAAAGGCTTCCTTCCTCTCCCAACTGCTTCCACCTCCCCCTCTCACGTTTTTTCTAGGTCTGTCTGAGAGTGAACCCTGCTAACCCGAGGGCATTCTGGTCTGCAGCCTCCAGACTGCTGCCATAGAAAACCAACCGAAGCCTAACTTTCCATTCTTAGTAAACTGAAATGCATAATTATAAATTCCAAGACAATTAACAGTGCCTGTTTTCAAATCGTGCATTTGGGGAGACTTAAAATATTTAAAGGTTCTCACCAGTTGAAGTTATGGTAATCATTAAGATTGCTGCTGTTTGATCTTGTAATTTAATGTAGTACTATGATTTTAACATAACTGGTCATATATAAATAATTTGTGTGTGTGTGTGAGTCCTTCCCCTTTGCCTTGTACCCAGTCCTACCTTTATCCACCTCAGCAAATGCCTCTTTGCTGCAGTTGCTCTAAACCAGGCAGGCTAGGCTATCCCAGATTTAAAAAACAGAGTCTCGCAGATCAAATTACAAAGTGTGCATTGCAGGGATGTTTTTCCTGTATGAATGTTTATGTATCATGCATGGGCAGTGCTTTTGGAGGCCAGATGTTTTCGTCTCTCCTGGAACAGAAGTTAAAGATGATTGTGACTGACTGTGCTGGTCCTGGGAATGGAACTCAGGTCCTCTGTCAGAGCAGCAGAGCCCTTACCTGCTAAGCCATGTCTCCAGCGCCCTATTTTTTTTTTTAACATACTTTGGGAATATCAATCAGATTGAAAATTCCCTCTCTCTGTCTCTGTCTCTGTCTCTGTCTCTGTCTCTCTCTCTCTCTCTCTCCCTCTTGCTACCCAGGCTGGCATCAACTCCTGGTTGAATGAATGATTCTCTTGCCTCACTGCATGAGTAGCTGGGACAACAGATGGACCACTGCAGCTAGCAACACTGAAAATCTTGTGTTCTTCACTGTTTTTTTTTAACTTCTGTTTTTTTTAATCCTCTGTGGATTCCCTGTACTACTTTTTCCATTTAAAAATTCCTCATGCTATTTATGTTAAATTTCACAGTTTTGAAAGACTTATTTTTATTTTATATGTATGAATGTTTCACCTGCATGTGTGCATGTACGTATGTACACCATGTGCATGCCTGTAGAGGCCAGAAGAGGGCATTAGTTCCCCTGAAACTGGAATTATAGCTAATGTGAGCCTCTCTGTATTATGGGTACTGGGAACTCAATCTGGGTGCTCTGGACAAGACAGGAAGAGCCCCCTTAACCTCTGAGCCAAATCTCCAGCCTCCAGGTTGTGTGTGTGTGAGTGTGAGTGTGTGCGTGCGTGCGTGTGTGTGTGTGTGTGTGTGTGTGTGTGTGTGTGTTTTAAGTGATGTCGATTGTCTTACTTATTCCCCTTGTCTGCCCTTAACGGTGGCTTGTGTTGCCTGCTTTCTTAAGAGGGTAAGACTAGAGGAAAAAGCCCTGAGATGAAGGAAGGAGACAGTGATCAAGGAGTCTGGACCAGTGGATTGGCGCCGCCCCGTGGTGTGGGAGGCAGCGCCTGCAGTTTCCCTGGCAGACTCCGCCACACATCGCTTTTGCTACTCTTCTTTTTCCCCCCTGGATGTCAGAGAAGTGTTTGTTGTTGTTGTTGTTTCTTGCAATGCTGGGGAGGGAGCCCAGAACTTCATGTGTACCGCACAAATTTTACTGCTGAGCAATATCTCCAGTCCAACAGCCTTACTGTCTTTTAAAAAAGTATTCAATTACTATTATTGTTGTTGTTATTAATTATGGTGTGCACATAGGGGTTAGAAGACAATGTGTGGGAATTGGTTCACTCTTCTATCATGTGGGTCCTGGGGATTGAACTCAGATCATCAGGTTTGGCTATAAGAGTCTTGCTGAGCCATCTCACTGGCTACTCATATAGTAACTAATATATAAGTTATATCTTGTATTCTTAGCACTCAGTCTAGTGCCTGGCATATGGTAGATAATCAATGAAAAGTTACTGAATGAACAAATGATGCATATATAAATATGTACGAAGGTATGCTTATGAAAAAAAATCAGGAAAGATCCCTAAAGGCATGGTGGAGAGTGGGAACCACTGTGTGGTACCAGAGTTAGCTTGTTAATTCCGTTTATCCCGGGTAGGCAGAGCTCAGCCCTGTTCCCAGGGCTCTACCCACATGGACCTCTACTGAGCACATTTCTCACAGAGCAAATAAACCCAGTTATTTTAAAACTCGAGGGCAACATCATGAAACTCACAATTGCCTCTGAAAATTATGTTCCCTTCCAAGCCTACGCAGCAGTCCTGGCTGCTGATTTTCTGTCAAGAGTGGAGCTTGGTTGTGTGGGTATAGCCAACCCAGGAAGAAGTAACCGGGGCCCACAGCCTCTCTGAAGGGCTGATTGATGAGGGGATCTACCTGGTCACAGTCAGTCCTTTCTTTGCAGCCTCCCCCCCCCGCCCAGTCCCTCCAGCTAGGTGAGGTACACATCCTCCTAGCTAGTTTGAGAACCTTCATCCTCATTTGCTCAGCACTGGCATGGGTCTTATAAAAAAAATCAGATCCTCTTGTATTTTTGACAACCACGCATGCAGAAGGGTAGGAAAGAAAATGCAGATAGTGCCCCAATCCAAGAGAGAGTTTCACCAAACTAAAGTTACATTGCAGCTCATCTGGGAACCCTTGTGTTTGTGAAGCCAAGTTCCTTTGTTAATGGTTACATAAGTCTAATCAGAGTGTAGATTTCTTAACTGTATTCACACACAGGCACTTTTCAATCTCTGTGATTTGTTTTTCAATAACACTTCCTTTTTTAAAAAAATAGCTTCAAAATTCTGTCATTCTCCTCACTATATAATTTCCAAGGGCAGGAAATTTCAACGAGAACTAAGTAAACTCATGTAATTTCACACTTTAAGATTTGATTTTTTTGAATTACAGTTGAATGTTATTGCAGCATGATTTATTTGACATATTGAGAAATAACTGACTCAGATCTTGCTCCCTAGAAGACAGTCGCATGCAGCGAAATCTCCAGGTCTTTAAGACAGAGAGGGATTGTGGAAGTATGGTGAGGCTGGGGAGTGGGAGTCACACATCTCGTGCGTGCGGCCTGGGATGAGCTCAGAGTGACCTGCTCCATCCCCAGAGACTCATGAGCTGCAGTCAGGGTTCCGAAAGGCACATTCTACAGCCCTTGGGTGAGGTGGTAGGCAGGGTGTAAGAAGGGATATGTGGCTGTCAGCAAGCCCTGGAATTACCCATTCTGGGAAGCTGGGTCAGCTCAAGGCAGGCTTGGTCATCTGGGCTGTTCCATAGATGGTACTTGAGGCACCAGGTCCCTCTCCAGGGTTAGGAGGGGATAATATTTGGGGATTTGACCCATGAGGACCTTCGTACAAATCTGACTGGCCAACTATAGTTAAGAACCCAAGGCAGGAGCCTGCCACCTGCCACAGCCCAGTCTAAACTGCACGGGTTTCCTTCTCCGTGTACTAGATCCTGTTGTATAATAATCTACTCATGTAGCTGGCTTTTCCACGTGTCTAAGTCTGTTCAGACGGCTATAACAAAATCCCACAGACTGGATGGTTTATAAGCAACACAGTTTGTTTTTCACAGTCAACAAGCTGGGAAGTCCAAGACCAGGGAACCAGGAAAGGTGGCATCTGCTTCCTCACGATGGATTTTTTTTTATTGTAACTTCTCATGGCAGAGGGATGAGGAACTCTCTGGGGCCTCTGTGTGTGTGTATGTTGTACTTGTATGTGTGTATGCATATACTTAGGTATATGCACACATGCATGTGAAGGCCAGAGGAGGACATCACGTGTCCTACTTTATCACCCACCACCTTGTTCTTTTGAGATACAATTTCTCATTGAGCCTGGAGATTGACTGGTAGCCAGCAATCCCCATCCTCTTTTCTCTGCCCCCCATAGTGATGGGGCTACAGGCTCATATGACTGAGCCCTGTTTTTGACATGGGGATTTGAATTCAGGTCTTCATGCTTGCATAGCAAACACAATTACTAAATGAGTCACCCTCTCCAGTCCCTGGGGTCTCTTTTATAAGGGCACCAATCACCTCTTAAAGGCCTCCTATTCAAATACCTTCATAATTAAGAGTCAAGTAAGTGGGCTGTAGAGATGGCTCAGTGGTCAAGAGCTCTTGCTGCTCTTCTAGATATCCCAAGTTCAGTTCCCAGTAACATGACTAGGTGGCTTATAACAGTCTGTAATTCTAGTTCCAGTACCTTCTGGTATCTGTGTATATCCACGTACACACACACAAACAGAGAGAGAGAGAGAGAGAGAGAGAGAGAGAGAGAGAGAGAGAGAGAGAGAGAGAGAGAGAGAGAGAGAGAGAGAATTGAACAAATAGATTTGGAGGAAGTTGAACCATCTAAACTTCCAACTCTTTGAGATCAAAGGCCATGTTTTATTCACCTTTCAGCAGTAGTACTCAGCACAATGTTCACACAAAAATAATTCTGTAAAGGTTTACAACATACATGAACAATAGCCCATATAGGGCCAGCTCCACAGTGACACAGTATGGCCAGCCATTGCTCAATAAATCTAAGTTTGATTATCCCTTTTGATGTATGATTACATTTGTAGATGTGCTCTAGAAAAACTTGTGACTGAGCAATGGGAACACAAGAAGATTACAAAGATGTTTGTAGAACATTTCTCATAATAGCACACAGTGGAACTAATATAAATATCCACAAAAGGTAAAATAAATACACACATTACAATGTACTCACCCAATAGATTCCAGCACAGCAGTGTGAAGGAATGAAGTACAGATCATGTATCAATACATATGAGTCTCACAGTGCTACGTGAAAAAATTGAATCAGAGTTACTAAACTCATTTAGTTGGGTAGGTCCATTTGTATAAAACTCAAAGCCAAAAGAAAAAGTAATATACCATTTAAGTTGCTTACACACACTACATCCTTAAAGAAATACAAAAAATGTGATGATGCAATGTTCTGGAAATAAACATCTCTTACATTCTAAGAGGCTGGAACTTTTGCTGGACCTCACAGCCAGAATTAATAAATAATACCCTTTAAAATCGCTTAGGACTGCTCTCCTACTGTGTTCTCAGTCTGTTTGTTTAATTTGCCTTTAAGAGAACAGTGTAACAACCGATTTTAATTGCCTTCGGTTTCCTCCAAGTAATCAACTTTTACAACCTAAGCTAATTGCTTGGCGGTAGTCATAAGTTATATACCATTCCATGCCCTGACACATAGAATGTATGTGTATCATCTGCCAAAAGCAGCAAATGCAGAGGTTGAAAGCCACCATTTGTGGATATTGGTTGATAAACAATGATGTCTAGAGTCATTTGTTGTCCGGGTCAATTGGATACAGTTGGAGCCGGTGACTTAATCCCTTATAAAATTCTGCTTGTAAAGTATGCCATTCCTTCCTCGTGTGGTGCTTTTTATACTGTTCAATAAATACAAAGTGAAGTCCTTTGTTAGAGACGACACACACACAGCTCACACAACAGATCAACACAGAGACACACAGCCACAGAAACAGACAGACACACAGGGGCATACAGACAAAGAGAACAAATAGAGAACAAGACTCGGGAAACATGAAGGATAGCATTCAAAATGTGGATGCACTCTTGGTTAAACAATTCCAAGGGGAAGTGCTTTTCTTTCTTTCTTTAATGTGATATTGCCCATGCATTATTTCTGACTCAGGGTTAAACACTAAGGTGTATGCTCTGTGTAAAATTGTTGACATTTCAAGTAGTGGTTATTTTAGGGGGATAAGTGAAATAAAATGGAGACAGAAAACTCAAGGAGCTTCAATGTCATTTTTTTCTTCTTTTAAAATTTATTAACTGTAAAGAGAAGCTTTTTCTTTTTGCTAGCCGCTTTGGTTTATCCCCCGCCAGTCCCCTGGGCTCTGCCGCACCAGCCTGGTTCTAGATCCGCATGAGTCCCAAATAAACACACAGGAGGCTATATTAATTATGAAGCTGTTGGCCTTGTTTGTCTCTTACTGGCTAGCTCTGCCTTAAGTAATTACCCCATAATTGTTAATCTAAGTATGTTTCTTACCGGAGAATAGTTCCCGGCGTCCTACCCCCATGGCGTCACATGTTGACTCTCTTGTGTTTCCCCTTCCCAGAATCCTCCTCGACTCCTAGTCCCTCCTATCTAGGTTTTCTATTGGCCAGACAGTACTTTATTGACAAATGCACAGGCAAATAACAGGACTTCCCCAACAATTAACGTTTACTTTATATGCATTGGTGCTTTAGCCATGGGTGTCAGGTCCCCTGGAACTGGAATTACAGACAGGTGTGAGCTGCTATGTGGGTGCTGGGAATGGAACCCAGGTCCTCTGAAAGAGCAGTAAGTGCTCTTAAACACTTAGCCATCTATCCAACCCCCAAAGTCATTTTTTTCAACTAGCAGATGAATGTATGACTATTTTATTTTGATTCTTTTGAAATGTTACGAACAATGTACATGTTCCTGTATTTCACAACAAAAATTTTCAAGTAGCACCACCACCGCCTGGCTGACATGAGTTTCTTAATTTGCTATGAAAAAATAGCAATGCTTGGTGGATTTGAATTTACAATCCATAGGCCCAGTAGTGCTTCCCCTTAGGAAAGTCATGGAAGTCCATTGAAACTCCGAAGGGACAGAGAGTCAGGTATTATAGCTTACACTCAGAACAACCCCAGTGTGTTGAAGGGTCAGGTTCCAACTTGGTGCTACTGGGAAGTTGTATGACAAAACATTTTCTGGAAAGATGCAGCACATGGTCTACTTACCCCAGATGGGGGCCTCACAACAGATCAAAGTACTGATACCACCAGAGTAGAACTTGGTGCATCAAATAGTTTTATTTGGATTACTTATGGGAATATGGATGCTTATTTACAGGAATATAGATGGTCACTTACAGGAGCAGAAACAACTCATAGACAGCTGCATCACCAAAGCCCACCCCAGCGTTGACAGCCCACAAAAGCAAGGAAACACGGAGCACGCCACACAGCCTGCAGGAACCTTAACCAACAGAGCATGTCCCTTCCAAGTGAAGCTCTTCCAGGCAGCTGGGTTGGTTTCTGTTTCTTCCAGGCAGTGGGTCTGGTCTTAGAGTCTTCTTTGTTGAGTTAGTCTGAGAGGGATGCTCAGCTTTCATTGCTTACTCTGGCAGGAAGGGCCCTAGTGGATTTAGTCAATTTCAGGGACTTCCTGAAACTACATGAGCTGCTTATCTCCCTGCTTAAGGAGCTTCCCTGAAGGATTTCAGTCTCCAAGGAAACAGAGGTGGGGAAGCAGAGCCTAGCAGGAGGCCTTGGATCATGTGGACAAGCCCCTGAAGGCATAGCAGGACCCCAGACCCTTCCTTTTCCTCCCTTTCACTTCCTGGTGATGATCTGGATGGTTCTGCTCTGATCTCTACCATGAAGTTAATGGCCTCACCACAGGCCCAAAAGTAGCAGGGCCAACTGACAGTGGATTGAAACCTCCCAGACCATCGAAGCAACCCCCTTTTCCTCTATAAGTTGTTAATCTCAAGAATTTGTCATAGTATTGGAAAGCTGACTAACAACCTGGAACCAGCATCCGGGCACAGATGACAGGCTGCTGGAGGTAAGATGGCTGTCACTATCACACATCTGCTCTTCCCCACATCTGGCTTCTGAAGCATGCTGTACATGACCTTTGACCCACTGATCTTGTAATGAAGTCAGGTCTAAATGCTCCTAAAATATGGCTTGTTCATAAATCTTCGAAATTGGGAAGATTGACTTGGAGTCTTGAGAAATCTTTCCACAGCTTGGAAATAAATTGCCCTACTGTCCACTAGATGGTGTCCAATATGTACCCACAGCTCTGCCTCACGCTTCTGAAAAGGAGCCCGGCTGTGAAGCTGATGAAGGAAGCATGTATGGTGTGACATACCTGGTTTGGATGCTATGTTTTGTTTTCTGGTAGCTTGCAGGGGCATGCTTTCCAGACTGGAAGAGAAAGCTCCTGGGCTGTGGACAGAGAAACTCGGGCTGGCGGAGGCTGGGCCAGGACTGGGCAGTGGAGAGAGAGGTGAGGGTAGGTTCAGGGGTGGAGGGACAGGTCCTGAGGGGCAGGCTGGTCACAGCACTCTTTGAACTTGGTTGTTCCAATCTTTCCTGTGTCTTCTTTTCCTTTACAGGTTGTAAGCTACATAAGTACGGGGAAAGTGCTTTCGTCCATGCAGATGCTTTTCAGGACCACATGCATGATGATAACAAATAACATAGTTCAATGGTTAGTGTTCATCGGTTTGTTTGAATTTGGAGTCACCTAGGTGTCACTGAAATGTAAATCACACACTTGATGAAGGGTATGGGTGACTACTTATTGTGGGAAGGTGCTTACAAGAGAAACAGGCAACCCAGGTTGGTCTCAGCGGCTTCTGGCCCTTTATTCCCCATGTCTGTATGCACCTGTAGCCATGCCCAAAGCGGGCGAGGTCAGCGGCACAGATACCTAAGATCTCTCCCTACACCCAGGACACACACCCTGGGTGTTTCTCTGAGGATTTTTCCACAGAGGTTTAGTTGGAGAGGGAAGACCCACGCTGTATGTAGACAGCGTCATCCCATGAGCTGGGTTCCCAGACTGTATGAAATGGGGAGAGTGAGCTGAGTGCCTCCATCCATCCCTCTCCCTCTACTCTGCGGCTCAGATGCTATGTGACCGGCCACCCCGCAGTCCCCCCGCCATCCTGTGATGAGCTGTGGCCCCTCAAACCCTGGCCAGAGTAAGTCCTTCTTTCCTTAAGTTCTTTTGCTAGATACTTTGTCACTAAAATGAGAAAACAAACACAAACTCTTCTGTATTGAGATTCTGTGAGACTTCTAAAGTATTTGCATTTGCTTCTGTCAAGCTCTTTAGTGACTCCCAAATACTTAATTTGTGGTTTTGTCCTGGTCAATATTCCTGGGACAGATGTATTTCAGCCAGGGTTCTTTGAAAACTCCTCCCAGGCAATACTGATGTGGAGTTGAGACCGGAAGTACCCTCCTCTAAGCTACTCCAAATTGTGTAAAACGGTGGCTTTTCATGTCTGGCTTTACTCTGAGAGACTCCTATACAAGTGGTATTTGGCTCCATGTTGAAGAGAGAGGATGACTGTACCTGGGTGAACACACGGATAGCTCCCCCGTTCTGCACCACCCATGTGGCTCAGACCATTAACTGGCTTATAAAAGAAGAAAGGATACTACTATATGTTTATCAGTCTTATTAGAGCCATATCAGGAAGACCAGGCCTGAGACCTCACTGGAGACACCAGACGGAGGCAAGGGGGCAACACTCTCACACGGATCCCGTGAAGATGAAGACACCTAACTCCTAGGTGATGATAGTCTCTATTGACTTGTCATCTGACACCTAACTCCTAGGTGATGATAGTCTCTATTGACTTGCCGACTGACTATCGTGTGTGTTGAGGAAGGAGAGTCCCCAACTGTCTGGAGTCTTCAGCTTGCCTCAGTCTCCACTACTGACGAGGCCTGCTTGAATTGCCTGTCATCCGTACATCCATCCACCACCCTTCCTTAGTTCCAGCTTTTCACCCCATCCACCCGTCTGCCCATTCCTTCCTTTTCACCCCATCTCCTGCCCATTCCTTCCTTTTCACCCCATCCATCCTCTGCCCATTCCTTCCTTTTCACCCCATCCATCCTCTGCCCATTCCTTCCTTTTCACCCCATCCATCCTCTGCCCATTCCTTCCTTTTCACCCCATCCATCTCCTGCCCATTCCTTCCTTTTCACCCCATCTCCTGCCCATTCCTTCCTTTTCACCCCATCTCCTGCCCATTCCTTCCTTTTCACCCCATCCATCTCCTGCCCCTTCCTTCCTTTTCACCCCATCCATCCTCTGCCCATTCCTTCCTTTTCACCCCATCCATCCTCTGCCCATTCCTTCCTTTTCACCCCATCCATCCTCTGCCCATTCCTTCCTTTTCACCCCATCCATCCTCTGCCCATTCCTTCCTTTGCTTGTCTGGATCTGGCCCAGCCCTTCACCTCTATAGCCTCCAGCCAAGCTTAAGCCTGGATGCTATAACAGCGTGTCTAGCAGAGCACAGTAGTTACCCGGCTTCCTGTGGAGACTCCTTTCACATCCCTGTTACTTCTACCTCTCAGGCTGGCCTCTTTGAGATTCCTCTAACTCACTGTAGCCATTCTTTAACCTAAAAATCTGTCTGTCTATTGATTGTATGATGTGTCATGTGTGATCTGAGAGTTAGTCTTAGTGACTAAGACTGGAACCAAAGAACCCGGACTTTTCCTGGCTAGATAGCAAGGAAATGAGAGCTACTTGGCAAACTGCTGTCAACAAAACCGCCTTAGCTTGTGAGTTTATTAGGACGTTGTGGGAAGACACAGATGCGTTCATCTATGTTCCTGACATAGTGAAAGCATGACATACGGCTTCAGTGTTGAAGTGTGCTTCTCATTATTTCCTTTGCAGAAGATCTCCAGCGTTGGTTATTCACTCTCTGCATCCATCATATCTCTAGGGATGTACGTCTGTGGCGCTGGCCCCTCATGTGCAGAATCTTGCCCACTAGCTGTCTTCCAGGGTGTGCTAGGCATTCTGGCTTCTAGCTCTCTTTGCAAGGTTGGTGCCTCGATTTTTGTCTCACCTCACACAAAATCCTGGACTCGTGGCTATGCAATCGTCAATCCTCTCAACAATCAATCACTTTCATCAAGGCTTGCAGTGACCTGACGTGGCCACCACAGCTCCCTGTATTCTGTCTATCAGTGCCTCGGAGCATATGCAGAGGTAGAGCTCAGGCTGCAGTGGCAGGTGTAGGATCCTGGGTATGGCTTTTGCTTCTTCTGGTTCTTCCCCAACAAAAGCACACCATTGTTTCTGTAACAATCACCGGCACACTTGTTGAAGGCATAGGTAACTGTTTATTGTAGAAATTACTTGCAAGAGAAAACAGGCAACCCAGATGAGTCAAGTAGCTTTGCGCCACCAAACTGGAAGCCAAAAAGAGAGCAGGGCCGCAGTCTTTTATAAGAACCTCCGTACACGCCTCTAGCCACGCCCAAAAGTGGGCCTGGCTAGTGGCGTAGTTCACCACCATTTCATTATCTCTCCCATATGTGTCCTTAGTCACGCCCAAAGTGGGTGTGGTTAGCGGCACGGTGACCAGCCCTATCATTACCACATCCGAGTGCCATATGGCTAACGGTGCAGTCTTAAGTCTCCTCCTACACACCATGTCATTGTATTTTATTCTATTCAACAACCACTTATGGGGGAATCTACGTTTATGGTCATTGTCCTAGGCCCTGGCTTGCCACAGGCGATAAGACACCCTTCCAGCATGAGAGCCTCACTGCTGTTTGCAGTGATGCACAGTTCCCTGTAGTGAGGTGCTGAGGTATGCTCTCCTACCCTGAAGAGATGAAGGGAGGCCAAGAGAGTGTGAGTATTCCAGGGAGCCTCAGCTCAGAGGCCACCTCAGAGCTCCTCAGGTAGACCCTGGGCGGATTCACAGCATAGTCACTGGGCTTTTAGCTACCCACTGTCACTTAATACAATGTATAAAGAGAATGACTGCAGGCTCACCCTCTGTGAGCAGTGAGAGGCTGGCGCCCTGGAGGTCTTCATCTCTTATTCTGAGAGAACGCAGTAGGCGCCCTGCTTTTGCCTGTGGAATGACTAGGAGTTGTCATTCATTCAGGGTCTTTGTGATCAGGGAGGACTTGGAGGGCTAGGATCATGGAGGTGACACCAGGAAAGCAGGTGGTAAGGTACCAGCCTGAGGAGGTGTCCCACTCTCTGGGTACTCTGTGGGGCCGTGAGCAGCAGCCCTCCAGAATCCTAGGTTTGCGTGACGTCTCTACTCCTTTAAAGCCAAGTGCCCTCATCCAGGGCTTACACCACAGTCTTCTCATTCTCTGGTGCTGGATATTTGCTTTGAAGGGAGATGCGTGGTCACCCCACAGTCCTTTGCCCAGGAACTAGCTGTCCTTTCTCTCCCCATAGCTCTGCGCTGAGCCTGCTCGTGGTCCAGAGTGACCTCTAGAATCATTAGGGGAGCTGTTTAGAAATACCAGGCTTTATGTAATTGGCCAGAATGCAGGGGCTGGGGGCAGCCTCATTTCTCTGGCTTCTCTGATGTTAGTTGCAGCCCTGTCTGGAACAGGGCTTCCTGCCCCCGCAGCCAGCAGCCAGCTAGCTTTCTTTGATCTGCTCCAAGCAGCAGCCCTGGCCCTTTCTCTCCAGCAGTGTCCCTGGGTTCCTTGCTGTCCCTCTGCTCCTTGGTGTGCCACACATCTCAGAGCCCTCTCAGCACTGATTTTATACATGTCCCAGCAGACTGCTGCCACGTGAATTACAGAGAGCAGAATCATAAAGACAGCTCCTGGGAAATAAATGAAAAACAATCATTCAGACAAGACAGACAACAGCGGTAGAGAGACTCTCAGTCCCCAGAGAGGGAATAGGGAGGGAACTGAGAGGGGAGAAAGAGGCTGGATCTCAACATGATGTTTATGAACAAAAGCCACTGAGGAGGAGGGAGGGAGGAGTGAAGGGAGCACCTGCCCAAAGGGTCCCAGTCATGATTAATATTGATGGCCAGCCTGACATGGTCTAGAATCACCCTGGAGACAAATCTCTGGCCATGCTTATGAGGAAGTTCCTAGATTAGGTTAATTAAGCCAACAGCCAGACTGAATGGAAGAAGAAAGCAGGCTGAGTTAATGGCATTTAGCCCTCTCTGCTTCCTGACTGTGGACATGATGTGACAGATGCTTCTGCTCCTGCTACCAAACCTCCCCTGCCAGGCTGGACTTCACCCCTTGGAATTCAGCCAAAGTAAACTTTTTGTAAACCCTCAGTGGGGTCTCGCTATATGGCCCTGGCTGACCTGGAACTCACTGCAGACTGACTTAAACTCAGAGATCCACCTGCTTCTGCCTCTCAAGTTCTAGTATTAAAGACCTTTGCTGCCATGCCCTGTAGACCTTCCTTTTTCTTACATAGTGATGGTCAGGTATTTAGTTGAGGCAATGAGACCCACAACTACCAGTCCTCCTCCCCAACAACCACCTCTGAGGAAGGGTAGGATAGAAGACTCCTGTCAAGGAGGGTCCAGTGGACCCACTATTTGGAGCTCGTGCCAATTAGGCATGTGTGATGTTATCCAGATAAAAGGGGGGTGTCAGGGGGCCGGAGAGGTGGCTGGGCAGTTAAAGAGCTGTGCAAGTGTGAGGCCAGGGGTTCTAAATTCCCAGGGGGCTCTAAATTCCCAGGGGTTCTAGATTCCCAGGGGTTCTAGATTCCCAGGGGGCTCTAAATTCCCAGGGGTTCTAGATTCCCAGGGATTCTAGATTCCCGGGGTCTAAAATTCCCAGGGGTTCTAGATTCCCAGGGGTTCTGGATTCCCGGGGTTCTAAATTCCCAGGGGTTCTAGATTCCCAGAAGCCGTGCGAATGTTGAGTGGGTGAGACAGCTGCCTGTAATTCCAGCTTCTGAAGGTTGAGACGGGATTCTTCTGAGACTAGCCATATTGATGAGCTCTGAGCTTGACTGTCAGGAATGTTACCTTTCTGACTGTAGCACACTGGTTCTCAGTCTTTCTAATGCTGTGACCCTGTAATACAGTTCCATTCGTTGTGGTGACTCCCCAACCACAAAATTATTTTCATTGCTACTTCATGACTGTAATTTTGCTACTGTTATGAACTGTAATACAAAGATCTGATTTGCAGGATATCTGATATGTAACCCCTGTGAAAAGGTCATTTGAACCCCCAATTTGGGTTGCAACCCATAG
Source organism: Mesocricetus auratus (assembly GCF_017639785.1). Classification (NCBI taxonomy): domain Eukaryota; kingdom Metazoa; phylum Chordata; class Mammalia; order Rodentia; family Cricetidae; genus Mesocricetus; species Mesocricetus auratus. Next base: position 13,388,782 of record NW_024429266.1, read on the forward strand.
GTTGAGACCCACAGTGTAACCTTTGGGGCCTAAGCCCAGTGTTCCTTCCTTGAGGAACTAGATTCTTGCCTCTCACTCTTGGAACCAGGCATTTAGGGCTTCTATAGGCAAGGGTTCCGTAGGCTTACCAATCAACTTTACTTTCATACAGTACTAAGTGGTACCCATCAGCACCCCTGACCCTGGGCAGAGGACTGGGACCTGAGCAGAAAGATTCAGTATCTTATCTGGGGAGCCAAGAGCACCTCCTGGGGGTTCAATGCGTATACTTGATAATTTGGTTACTTTCCCATTTCATAAACACCATGACCAAAGCAGCCTGTAAAAGAAAGCATTTAATTGGGCCTACGGTTTTAGAGGGTTAGAGTCCATGATGGTAGACAAAGGCATGGTGACAGGAACAGCTGAAAGCTCACATTCTGATCCACAAGCCGAGGCAGAGAGAGCTAATTCTGAGAGAGGGAACACTGGGAATGGCCAGAGCAGTGATTCTCAACCCGTGCATTGTGGCCCATGGGGGAGGGGGTGTCAAAAGACTCTTTCACAGGGACTCCTAAGGCCAACTGAAAACACAGATATTTATATTGCAATTCATAACAGAAGCAAAATTACACGAATGAAGTAGTAACAAAAATAATTTTATGGTTGGGTCACTGCAACATGAGGTACTGTATTAAGAGGTCACTTAGGGAGGTTGGGAACCACTGTGCTAGAATCTTTCCAAACCCCAGAGTCAGCCCCCGGTGACTTCCTCCAGCAAGGTCATACTTCTTAGTCCTCCATAAACAGCCACCAAAACTAGAGACTAAGTATTCAAACATATGAGCCTATTCTCATTCAAACCACCACACTTGGCAGAACCGCAGCCCCATAGCACTCAGAGAGGGCAGGGAGTGTGGTGGGAGCATATTCCTCTTACCGGGACACATCTTTAGAATAAGTACCTGGGAGTTTGTCCAGGAGCTGCCACTGGGAAAGCCAGCTACTGGACATAGATCCATTTCACGTGGAGCTCTGTCTGTGGAGTTTCCTTGATCATGTGGTGGGAGAGCATTGTGGGATTTGCATACTGTGTGAAGACGTATTGCCTTGATTGGTGTAATGAAAAACTGAATGGCAAGTAGCTAAGCAGGAGATTTCTGGGGAGAGAAAGGAAGAGGAGGAGGAATCTAGGCTTAGAGGAGACATCAGGAGACCTGGAGAGGAAACCGGAGGTGCAAGACGGGAGCGAGATAAAGCCCCATGGTGAAGGTAGACTAATAAAAATAAGGGTTAACTTAAGTTATAAGAGCTAGTTAGGAACAAGCCTAAGCTATAGGCCAAGCTTTCACAATTAATACAAAGTCTCTGTGTCATTATTTGGGAGCTGGCTGGCAGGACAGAAAAAGAGTTGTTACGCATGGCATCCAACATGGGGACATATATTTCCACACTGGACACGAGAAAGTTTTTTTTTTTAAGTTCCAAATACACAAACAAGGAGCCAAACATGGCTTCCTAGTCTCACAGTCTCTCAGGCAGGCCGCAGCTTGCAGTGTTGCAGCTCCTGATCACTGTCTGTGGGCTTGAGCTAGCCAGCGCCACGTGCAGATCCCGGCAGGTTGAGGGCTGGCTCGTGTGGTCAGAGAAGGCTGCAGGCCTGCAGTAAAGTGGTCCAGTCTAAAAAAATATCCTTAAATAGATACAGTAGAAAATGGGTATAGACAGTCATAGAAAAAATAGTTTAAAAATAATAAAAAAGCCTTTAAAGAGAGAGTAAAACAATATAAGAGAAAAAAGCCACATAAAGATGGAAAATACACAAGGCATCTGGATCTTGCATGGCGCCTTGTTAACTTTGAATGTTTTTGAATGCTGATGAGTGAACACAGCTGCTGAGAGACACTGGGTTAATAAAGGGACTGATGAGCTAACCAGCCTGTATACTTTAGAGATGTATTGGCTTCAGAATGGAAGCCAGGAAATGTGTTGCACTGGGGGAGTGGTTATTCCTTTGTTTCCACAGGAAGCAAAAAGTTATGGTTCTCTTCAAAATTAATGAAGATCAGATTTGATTGGGGGAAGATCTCCTGAGGATCTTGGCTGTAGACATGAAGAAAGAAGCCTAGAAACTTAGGAAAGAGGTGTAAAGTGTAAAGTGTGTAAGGCTGAGAGACACAAAAGCCCAAATTGTTTGTCTAAGAAAACGTTTGAGGTCTCAAAAGATAGTTTTGGTTGGAAATACAAGTTAGGATAGAAAGCGAATTAGGTATAAGACTTTGGACTCACCAATATAGGACAGATAGTGGAGTATTTTTTTCTGAATTTTACAAGTGCAAATGGACTGTACATTGTGAATTTCTTACCTGATGATTTGTTCTTATTGTATATAGTTTTACTATTTTAGAGTTAAAACCTTCCTTTTTATTTAGACAAAAGGGGGGAAATGTTGTGGGATATTTGTACACTGTGAAGAGGATTGTTGTGATTGGTATAATAAAAAGCTGAACAGCCAATAGCTAGGAAAGATAGGTGGGACTTCTAGGCAGAGAGAGGAAGAGGATAATCGAGGCATGCAGGCGATGCCATCAAGACACAGAATGAGTTGGAAACAGAATGGATGAGAGGTAAAAGCCCCATGGTAGAGTGTAGATCAATAAAAATATGGGTTAATTTAAGTTATAAGAGCTAGTGGATAACAGCCTAAGCTAAGGCCATGCTTTCATAATTAATAAAAAGTCTCTGAGTTGTTATTTGGGGGCTGGCAATTCAGAGATAGTCTGATGAGAAAGCTTGCTTCAGGAGAGAGCTGGTTAGGTGTGAGGATAGTGAGCAAGGCCTTGGGAATGGTGCTACAGGTGGAGTCTGGCTTGTTCCTTGACAATGGATGGTGGGTTGATGAGCAGATACTCTTTGTCTCTCTCACTGACTAACCCAGTGGCTCTCAACCTTCCTAATCCAGTTCTTCACATTGGGGTGATTCCCCAATCATAAAATTACTTTTGTTGCTACTTCATAGCTGTAATTTTGCTACCGTCATGAATTGTAATGTAAATATCTTTTTTGGAGATAGAGGTTTAGATTCGTGCCGCTGCACCTGGATTTTATGTGGGTACTGGCAATTTGAACTCAGGTCCTTATGCTTGCACAGCAGGTAGCCTACTGTCTGAATAACCACTCCAGCCTCCTGGCTAAGAATTTAGTGTTGGGCTGACAAGATGACTCAGTGGGTGAAGGCTCTTGCCACTAAGACTGATGACTTGAGTTTGATCCCTGGGACCCACATGGCAGAAGGAGAGAAATGAATGACACCCTCAAGTTGTCCTCTGACCTCTGTTGCTAGCTCAGAGGTTTTGGGGAAGCCGTTGAATAGTGAAGATTCTGACCTAATCAATCAACCCCTTGATGGATTCATAATGTGGATGCATAATTAGGAGGCATTAGAAAGCAGGGAGCGGGAACTAGTTACAGGAGGTGGGTCTCTGAGGGCCCTTTTCTCGCCTTTTTCTGCTTCCTCTCCATTGTAAGCCAAGCTGCTCCACTCCATTACAAATCCTTCTGCTGGGATGTTCTGCCTCGCTCAGTGTCCAGAAACCCCAGAACCCAGCGGTGCTGGACTAAACCCTGAAATCGTGAGCCACGACATCTTTTCTTCCTTGTAAGTCATTTCGCGGGTATCTGTCAGAGCAACAGAATGCCTGACTAAACCACTCCCTGTCTGGCCAACCAAGGCCGGCCTGTGTGGGATCTGAGGCCCAGAGACTGGGCCGAACCTGCCTCCCCTCAGGCAGAGACTGTCAATTTCCAATTAGCTGGTGGCTTGGCAGGCAGTCCCAGGCTCCAGACTACACATATTAACGAAGACACAGTCCCCGCTGGAGACAGCACTGAATGAGAAGAGAAGTCAAATTAGGTTCTTCTCATGGCGGGACATTAGTCTTTGGTTGGCAGCCACTGGCTTATGTCTGGTGGGCGTGGGCATCCCTTCTGGCTTGTAGCGTATTCCAGCATCCTCCTCTGAGCTGTGGTGCTGGGATGGGGAGTTTTACCTTTGGAAATGAGTCTTAAGATTTGGTGTTTCCTTCTAATGGAGGCAAGCAGGAACTATGGCAGGGAGGAGGGCTTTGTTATGCCTAGGATTTGGGGCAGGAAGCAGGGTTCCACAGGGCCCTAGGGAGTGGGACTGGGTCTGCAGTGTCTGTTCATGAGTAGACAAAGCAAGAGGACTAACAATGGCTTGCCCTTTGGAATGGTAAGTGTGACGCAGACTTCATGATGGGGAGCTGACCACGCCTCAGACACCACTAAGCCTGTGCAGTATCAGGTGGAAGGGGTAACCAGAAACATCCAGTTCTCCATTTAGAAAGCAGAATGATGGTGACATGCCCTAGGGAGGTCTCCAGAAAGTCCCCAGTGAGCATCCTTCACTGTCAAAGGCAAAGCCCCAGGGAGTGACAGCTTCCCTTGGTCAGCTCTAGCCTGTCAGCTACAGACAGGTTTTCCCAAAACCCAAGGCAACATCTGCAGAGAAAAAGGAAGGGTCTCCCTGGGGAGCCATGTGCGTGCTCTTTCCTTCACCTTCTCTAGGCTCTGAAGCACCTGCAGCCCAGGCTGGGAGCCCTTGAGCCAAATACCCTGGAGGGAGCCATCTTGAAGCTAGCCTTGGATTTTAAAAGTCAAACCTTCTAACAGAGTGTAATCCAAAAATATACTAAATTGATCCTTTGATATTTACATGATAGATTGTATGAGCCAGAATCAACCCCTTGTCCCTAAGTTTGCTTTTGTCAGGGTAGTTTACCATAGCAATAGGAATGCAATGAACAGAATTGCTGGGCCTTTAGGCTGTTTCAGACTTTTTCTGTATTGCAGCGGCAAACCTTGTACATAAATTATGTCGCATTTGTGAAGACTATTCCTGTAGCATCAATTCCAGAAATGTAATTGCTAAGTCAGAGGAATACATAGCTTCAAATTTGATTGATTTGGGAAATTGTCCTCCATAACTGTCTTGCTTATTTGTACTGCCAACCAGCAAATTCTAAGAGTGCTGTTTCCCATGCGTCTCCAGCAGGCTATGTGACCGAGTGTTTAGAATTCTGTCATTCTGCTAGATCAAGGGCATTTCAGTATAGTTTAAATTTTTCTTTACAGATAGAGTGTGTGTGTGTGTGTCTGTCTGTCTGCATATTGTATGTGCAAGTGCACACATCATGTCAAGACAAAAGGAGGCATAGGTGTCTTGCCCTATTGCTCGGGGCCTTACCCTTGAGACAGGGTCTCTCCCTGAACCCGGGGCTCACTGCTCTTGCCTGGCTGGCCGGCGAGTGTCTCATATATCTGCCTGTCTCTGCTCTCAACACCACATGATATACATTTATGATCATGCTTGATTGTTTTTAAGATTTATTTTTATTTAATTATGTATACTTATGTGTGTTTGTGTGGATATATGTCACATGTGTATGGGTGCCTGCAGAGGTCAAAAGAGGGCACTGGAGCCTCGGGATCTGGAGCTTCATAATTATGGCCTACCTGATATGGTTACTGTTGACCAAAGTTGGGCCTTCTGGAAGAGGGCTGGGCCATCTCTGTAGTCCCCTGCATTCAGCTTTTTAAAAACAAGGTGTCCTGTTTAGCTTTCATTATCAACTTGACGCACCTGGAAAGAAGGACTCTTAGTTGAGGAATTGCCTCCATTGGATTGGCTGTGGACATTTCTGAAGGGGCATTTTCTTTATTGCTAATAATAAGAAGGCCCAGGCCGCTGTGGGCACTTCCACCCCAGCAGATGGTCCTGACCTGCGCACAGAAGGAAGTGAGCAAGCTGGTAAGCAGAGCTCCTGCATGCTCTCTGCTTTAGTTCCTGCTTTCAGGTTCTAGTCTATTCCTGCCTTGGCTTCTCTCAGTGGTCATGATGTGAGAGTGTAAGTCAAACAAATAACTCTTAGTTCCTCCAGTCCTTTTATCAAAGCAACAGAAAACAAATTAGGACATTAGGTTTTGGTATTTGAACTCATCCTTGGGTTTTCACAGCAAGTGTTCTTACCCATCAAGCCATCTCCCCAGCCCCTGAACTATCATGCTTATATAATAACAAAATGCATACGCCTAGTTGTGTAGGTTTAAGAATTGATAAATGTAGGTTCCCATGTGACCAGACCCCAGTCAAGTCACAGAACATTTCCACCTCCCATGCTCTAGTTTGGGTACTGGCTGATTTTGTGTGTCAACTTGACTCAAGTTAGAGTCATCTGAGAAGAAGGAGCCTCAGCTGAGGAAATGCCTCCATGAGATCCGGCTGTAAGGCATTTTCTCACTTAGTGATCAACACGGGAGGGTCCAGCCCATTCTGGATGGTACCATCCCTGGGCTGGTGGTTCTGGGTGGTTCTATAAGAAAGCAGATTGAGCAAGCCAGGGGAAGCCAGGCAGTAAGCGGCTCCCCCCACGTCCTCTGCATCAGCTCCTGCCTTTGGGTTCCTGTTCTGACTTCCTCCAACGATGGACTATGGTGTGGAAGTGTAAGTCAAATAAACCCTTTCCTCCCCAACTTGGTGTTTTGTCGCAGCAACAGAACCCCTCACTAAGACAGTTTGAATGTGGCTTGTCCCCTCTGACACTCCTGCTGGAGTTTAACCTCCATTGTGCCATACTGAGAAGGCAGAAGCTTTATGCTGTGCAGAGCTAAAGCGTTTGTGAAGGCATTGGGATGAGCTGAGGTTCCCGGGTTGGAACCACTGTGGTTGAATACAGGTGGGTTCCTGAGACACAGAGAAGAAAGCAGTCGCTCTTGCTCTCTCTAGCTGTGTTCCCACTCTCCTGTGTCTTGCCATGGGATACTTTTCTCTGCTTTGGAAGAAGCCCATCCATCGTCATATGATAGCCATGGCCTTGGACCAGGGCCACGAGGCACAAAGGGCCTTCTTCCTTTACCATTTCACCATCTATGGCAGGGTGTTATTAGCAAATGAAAGCCACCAAGACACCCTGAAGCTTTTACCTAGATCCCGTACAGCTGACACCCTCTCCGCCCTGTCTGAGGAAAACATGCTCTGATTTCTACCAGTAGAGATTAGTTTTGCCCACTCTGCGATTTCATGGACATGAAACACAGTTTGCACGCTTTTGTGGCTAGCTTCTTTTGCTCACTGTTTCTGAGATCCACCCATGTGACCTGCACATGGCGATGGAAGCACCCATTCCTTTTGGTTGCCCACAGGAATTCCATTGAATGAACAACAAAAATTTTCCTTGGGACTTAATATTTTTATAGGATGAATCTTGTCCAAAAAATGTGACCCAGAATTCCTTTTGTCTCTTCCATGGTTTGTGACCCACAATGTATTTCGAGGCTCTGCCCAGTACTTGTTACTAGATGGGTAGAATTAGACTTTTTAAATTTCATTTGCTTGGATTTGGAGGAAAGGTGTTGTAACACACACACACACACACACACACACACACACACACACACACACGAAGACAGATACAAATCTAGTCATTCCAGAGAGGGAACCAAGGTCAGAACAAAGTAACCCTCCCACCAAAGTCCAACTTGGAGAAGCACTGAGTTTATTGGGCTGACTTACAGAAGTGTGGCCGAGTATCCTCACAAGAGCCTGGATGGCACAGGTGACTGCCTCACCAGAGAGCCTGCCCCAGCATGGGTGAAAAACCCAAAGCGGCATCCCCAGAGCTCTCTGTGATCAGCAGGCAGACTGACTCTTACAGTCTCCTCTGCTAACAATTGGTCACTGCTCTTATAGTCTTGAGAGGGGTGTCTTAGGGTTTCTACGGCTGTGAAGAGACACCATGACCACAGCAACTCTTATAAAGGACAACCTTTAATCGGGGTGGCAGCTTACAGTTTCAAAGGTTCGGTCTGTGTTCATCACAGTGGGGAGCATGGCGGTGCTCAGCAGTGATTAGCATGGCAGTGCTCAGGCAGTGATTAGCATGGTGCTGCACAGGCAGTGATTAGCATGGTGCTGCACAGGCAGTGATTAGCATGGCGCTGCACAGGCAGACCTGGTGTGGCTACATCTTCATCAGAAGGCAACTGGAAATGGGCTGTGTCACTGGGCAGTATCTTGAGCATAGGAGACCTCAAAGCCCACCCCCACGTGACACACTTCCTCCAGCAAGGCCACACCTCTTAATAGTGCCACTCCCTTTGGGGCCATTTTCTTTCAAATCATAACATTCCACTCCCTGCCCCCCAAGGCTTGTAGTCATGATGCAATGATACGTTTAGTTCAACTTCAAAAGTCCCCACAGTCTATCACAGTCTCAACAATGTTTAAAAGTCCGACGTTCTAAGTCTCTTCTGAGATTCATGCAATCTCTTAACTGTAATCCCCTATAAAATAAAAAAGCAGATCACATACTTCCAACATATAATGGCACAGGATATACATTGCTATTCCAAAACGCAGGGAAGGGAGCATAATGAGGAAATCCTGGACCAAAGCAAGACTGAAAACCAGCTGGGCAAGCTCCAAACTCTGCATCTCCATGTCTGATGTCAAACGCTCTTCAGATCTCCAGTTCTGTTCAGCTTCATTGACTGTAACACACTGCTTTCTCTTGGGCTGGTTCCAGTCCCAGTTAGCAGCTCTTCTTGGCAGGTATCCCGAGACTCTGGCATCCTTAACATCTTAGGATCTCCAAGGTGACACAGGCTTTCTGAGTGCTGAGATTAAAGGTGTGCCCCGTCACACCTGGCTCTGAACTTTTCTTTAGCTCCTTTTCACAAGTTGGAAACTTATCTGGGTAGGATCTTGACCTGAGGTCACCACTCCCTTTATTCCATCTGTTTATTAATCTGTTTATCTCCTTGAACATAGGATTTAGCTCTATTTTACTTCCTGGCTCTCCCTTTTCCCTCAAAATTTACATTTTTGCAATTTACCCTACAGAGTTTGCTCCTTTTCATTATAAGTCTTCATTAGAATTACCACTAATGGGCTGGAGAGATGGCTCAGAGGTTAAGAACGCTGCCTGTTCTTTCAGAGGTCCTAGGTTCAATTCCCAGCATCCACATGGTGGCTCACAACCACCTGTAATAAGATCTGGTGCCCTCTTCTAGCCTGCAGGCAGACATGCAGGCAGAACACTGTATGCATAATAAATAAATAAATCTTAAAAAAAAGAATTATCACCAATAATCCAAACTCTTCACTTTACCTCAGACAGATTCTTTGGACAAGGGCAAAGGCAGCCACTTTCTTCACCAAGATATCACAAGAACAATCTCTTGGAAGTACACTAATTCTTCTCCTCTTGAGGTAGACCCCACAGTTCATCAAATCACACTGAGCACCTCTGTGTTCCATGCTCCTACGAGTATGTTCTGTCTATGTATTCTTATGATATAGAGGTGAAGTGGCCTCCACCGGCTTATGTGTGAGCAATAGCTCCCAGACAGTGATGCTGTTTGGGGAGGGTACAGCATCTTTAGGGGATGAAGGAGGTCACTGAGGGGCTAGCCTTGGGAAACTACAGACTGGCCCTGTTTCCAGTCCAAGCTGTCTGTTTCCTGACTGCTTGAGGGATAACCAGATTCCTCTGACTTCTCATGCCACAACTATGAGCTGCTTCTGTCATCATGTCACCTCAGCTCAGATGGGCTGTGTTACCTGACCTCTGTGTAAACCAATAACATTACCTGTTAAGTGTCAATCATCATGTGTTGGGCCCCAGCCCCCACGGGGTCTCTGTGAGTTGCTTGTCAGCCAATAACCTCCTGATATCTAGTCCTGGCTTACAGCCCTGGCCTTGTCCCACTGGCATCAACCTCTAATTATGAAAACATGAACTCTTACACCTGGAGTTTCTCCACTGTGCTGTAAGTCTGTATATAAGGCTGCTCCCTCCTTGCAATAAACACACACACACACACACGCACGCACGCACGCACGCACGCACGCACGCACGCACTCTCAGCACAAACGACCGGACGTCTTGTCTTTCATTCAAATCTCCAGGCTTTCGCCCGATACATTAGACTTGCTCATGGTGCAGGTGCCATGATCATGAACCTTTCCAGCTGGAGTGCTGTGCAGTGACCTTTGGGAGCAGAGAGACAGACAGCTGGAGGAGGAATCCTCACCTGGGCACCTGCTGTCCCTTCTGGGGGCTCACATCAGGCAGCTCATGGCCACCTCTCTTCAAAGACAGGAAAGTGTGTCTTCTCTTCACTAGGCAAAATGTAACCGTGAAATCTGGGGAAGCCTCCAACTGAACGCTAGGCAAAGTCTTTCATTTAATTCATCTAAGAGATGAAATCTAAGTTTCTTTCTAAAATTGACTTCTATACATTGTTGCATCAGCTGTTTTACCCAATCTGTTCCTGTTTTATTCCTGGCTTAGCTATCAAAGTATTTTAGAGGTATTTTTTTGGGGGGGGGAGAATACATGTATCTTATTGTTTTTCATTTCTAAGAAAGGTTGTAACATTTTACAATTTATTTTATGTCCTTGGGTATTTTGCTTGAATGTATGTCTATGTACCATGTTCCTGCCTAGTACCTATAGAGGTCCAAAGAGGGTGTCAGATCCCTGGAGGATGGAGTTACAGATGGCTGTGAGCTATCATGTGGGTGAAATCAAACTCGATCTTCTACTAACCCATGTCTCTAGCCCCAGATGCAGCAGTTTTAATTGGAAAAGATTGGATAGTGGGAAGGAAGGCTCTGGGTGTTCTCAGGACTGGCTTTATAATAATGACACTGAAGATTTTTTCTTTTACACTTGTTTATTTGTGTATGTAGTGTGTTTACTTACATGTGTGTGTACACATGTGTATGTGCGTGCATGTATGTGCATGTGTGTGTACGTATGTGTGTGTGTGGTTACCATTTGAGGAATCCATTCTTTGTTCCCACCATGTGGGCCCTGGGAATCACATTCAGCTTATCAGCTGTGGCAGCAAGTGCTTTGCTGAGCTATCTCATCAGCTTGAGAAAAACAATATTCTCGCTCTCTAGCAACCTAACCCTGATACCTCCCGGTGCCCTGCTCCCTTCCAGTGCCCGGAGTATGCTGTCTCGTGCGACACTCCCATTCCTTTGCCCTTTCTCCTGCTTTGGAGAAGCTTTTTGAATGGGAAGAAGTGAACTTATAAGCTAGCTCCTTCGTGGTTTCCTTGCTGGGATCCCTGCTTCCTCCCTACATTCAGAGTCCAGCTGAATAACTCTGTTAAAGAAGAGGAGTGTCTTATGTCCTGTCCCAGGGCAGCAAACCAAGCATGCCTGTCTCTTCAAATGTCCTCAGGTGGAGGACGCCAGTCAGGTAGCCGGTGGCTACAAATAACAAAAACAGAGTTCAGGTAGCTTAAGCAGCAGAGAGGGCGCCTGTTCTGGCATGGAAGCGAAGCTCTGAGAGGGGCCACATGCAAAGCTTAAGGATGATTCTCAGCTAGCTCTTCCTCCGGTGATGGCTCGAGCAAGATGGCCTAGCACGTCCAGCCACATGTGACATCACAGGAAGAAAGTGAAGCTGCAGGTTTACTGGCTTTGGGGATCATGGGGACACTTGGACTAAATCAGAGTCTGTCAGATGGGTGATGAGCAACATCCACTAGAGATAGGTTTGTTGGTGAAGCAACAGCTCCTCTTTAAGGGAAATAAGGAAATAATTTATTCTGAGGATTCAAATATGAGACCATGGTCTAGGAACATGGATTCAAATTACCCCTGAGGGACGACTTCCACTACAAAGAGGTTGTGCGAACTTTCTTAGACACAGAACAAAGTCATAAATCAATAGGTTAGCTAGTGATATTGGTGGGAGCTCCAGGCAGGGTTCTGGAAAGGCAGGATGCAACCTCTTCTATGAATTTCAGATACTTTCTGAATTCCATGCTGGGCTTTAGGATGCATGGAGGCTGGAGGTCTGTGATGCTTAGGGATTCATTCTCTTGAGTTGTATCTAATCATGTCTAATATGTGAGGTCGGGACATTTGGTATAATGTTTTACTCTTTTTTTTGCCTTTTTGAGGGGCCCACCACCTAGCTCCCAATTAAATCACACATGGAGACTTATGCCCAGCTTTAACTTGGCTTGTTGCTTGCCAGCTTTTCTTAATGTTAATTATCCTGTAGGTGCAGCCAGAGAACAAGGAGAGGAGGACATCAGGGGCCAGCCACCCAATCACCCCCATGGAATAAGAAGGAAAGTAAGATAGACGGAAGTAAAGATAAAAACCCAGAGGGAAAAGGTAGTTGGGATAATTTAAGGAAAGATGACTAGCAACAAGCCAAGCTAAAGCCGGGCATCCATAACTAAGAATAAGCCTTGGTGTGTCATTTATTTGAGAGCTGGGCAGCGGGCCCCTCAAAAAAAGTCAAAAGAGCAAAATCAACACACACAGGAACTGAAGTTGAGGAGATGACTATTGAAAGGGACTAAGGATACCCAGCTGATGTGCAAACTCCATCTCACTTCATGCAGATGGAACTTCTTCTCTGGGCTTTGGTCCACAGTTCTCCAGTCTTCTCATTCTTGGTAGCTGTCTCCTGAGCCTTCTGTTGAAATCAACGTGAATGATGAAAGCGATTTGAATACTGCCACAAGGAGATGGGAAGTACCTGTTGTGAAAGTATGTAAGGATTTCTTTCCATAATTGTTTTTCTCATTTTTTGAACAAAGTCTCTTGTAGTCCAGGCTGACCTCCAGCTCAGTATGTAGCTGAGGATGACCCTGAGCTCACGATTCTCCTGTCTTCACTCTGAAGTGCTGGGGTTATATATAGGTGTTTACTTATTCAGAATCTTCACTATGTAGCCCAAGCTGGCCTCAAGCTCTCAATCCTTTGGGCGATACTTTCTTAGATTTTGGAATGCTGGAATCATAGGTGTGTGCCACTATGCCCGTGGATGAGGATTTCTGAAGCCTGTGGCCGTCTGTTGGAGAAGGTGCTGTGACCTGCTGAACCGACTATCTCACGTCTGAATGTGAGTCATCAGGCCGCACGACTGTCCGGTACCATTTGTCTCATTTTATATTTTTTCCAATTTACCTTAATCAAGTTTCCTCGGTAGATTTTCTTATGAAGAAGATAATGTTCAGACTGTCTAAAGTCTAATCTTCATGTAAATTAAATATAAAATGTCATCTTCCTCATTCTAAATGAATAACTAGTTATTCAGTTTCCTCAAGCAGCTTCTTCAGAATTTTGGTGAAATCAGTTTGCCAAGGCTGGTCAGTCCTGGTGAGCTGAGGACATTTGGATTCCTCAAGTTGAGAAATCAGAGCAAGGAGATAAAGTACATCAGCAGACCTAGATCAGTAAAAAACAACATGCCATTGTCCTGACTGCAACTGTGACCAATGGCGTGAGGTTCTGGTGACCACAACAGAAGAGGACCTTTCCCCAAAACTAGTCTCCATCATCCTGACTGTTCAACCTGGTTAACCCAGGCTTGAGAGATACTAGGAGAGGTCTGGGTGTTATCCAGGTGTGTTACTTTTTGTTGCCGTGATAGACTGCCAGACACAAACAACTTAAAGGGAGAAAAGGTTTATTTTGGCTCATGGTTTCAGAGGGCTCACTTGGGATTGGTTGCTTGGCTGTGTGTCCCTGAGCCCGGAGCGAGGGGGGAACAACATGGCAGTGAGAGCGTGTGTCAGAAACCATTCATCTCAGGACAGAAAGGAGGGAGGGGGAGAGAGGGAGAACCATGAAGTGAGTATAGGAAGAAGGGAGGAAGAGAGAACAAGCCCCATCCCAAGTGACCTAGTGTTGGCACCTTGTCAGTGAACAAGTAATGGTAGCCATGCCCCCTTGGGCATGGCCTCAGGCAGCCAGACACAGAAAGAGGGAAGCTTGACGCGTGGTTTTCCTTTGCCTGGTCTTTCTGCTGCGTCAATGGATCTGGTAGGAAGGGCAGGGAAATGCTCCTGTGGTTCTCTGTATTTTTCTGTGTAATTGTTCCCCAATAAATGCCCATTTATCGTTTATCTTGGGTCTAGTGAAATAATTACATCCTCGCCTTCAACCTGGCCTCCAGCTAGGGCCCACTTCAGGTTTCTACAGCTTTTCAAAAATAGCACCACCACTTGGGGGCCACGACTCAAACCAGGAGCCTGAGGAGGACACTTCAAGGTCAAGCTGTACCGGCTTGGAAGGTGTGGGGCTGGAGTTGCAGTAACCATCTGTGGGCGGGACTCTGTCCCGTGACCTGACCCTATTGCAGTTTTCTTGGCTGCCTCTTGAGGGCAACTGGAGGTGCAGTGGCATGTCACCTTCCCTCAGGAAGCCAGAGTGTTTATCACTGCCTGTGTGGATGCCTTGAGGAAACAGGAAGCTAACCTCATGAATACATGCTATCATATTATTAGAACCTCTGGGTTTGACAGAAAAAAAAAGGTTTTGTAAATAGAAATTCAACTTGCTTATGTAACAGAGCTGCTGTCAGTTTAGGTTCAGCTAGATCCAGCTGCTCACAGAAGGTCCTCGGGGTTTCTCTCTCATTCCATGTGGCCCCGCTCACTCCTGCTTGTATTATTGGCATATAGGCATGCCCTCAATACCCACCCCATACCCCATGACAGCTCCAAGGAAGGAGAGCAAGACTAGTTCACTATTTAAAAATCAATCCCAAAGACAGCTATGACTGGCAGCAGTTACATGCTCTTTCCTAAATCACTAGGGTGGGAAGGTAAGGGACACTGATGGGACTGTTGTTTTTGCCCAGACATATGGGCATGTTCTGCTATTACCACTCAGGTGGTTTTGTACCCCTGTGCAGTTGCTTACAGGAGGTGCTGTTGTAGGTGTGCAGGGAGCCAGGCAGACGTGGTTCTTGTGCTCCAGGTGTGTACAAGCTCTCTTTGACTGGAGCAAAGCTGATTAGGGTCCAGTTTCATTGCTCAGTCTCAAGGGGCTTATTGGAAAGGGAGTGCTTGAGGATTGACGTGTTTTGACTGTTCTAAAAGAAACTGCAAGTGTGTTTGTGTAGCAGATGTATGGGTTATATGACTCAGCACCAATCAAGAGCTTGGTCTGCATAATTTTATTTGCATCAGTGTATTATGGTGGCCTAATTTGTGTATCTATCAAACCGCTAACCACGTGGGTAGGGATGACAGAGCCAACAGGTACAGTGCTCTAACATAGGCTTGGCATTTTGCATATATCTCCATCACAGCAATACCCCTATGGACACCAAAGTCAGAAAGGGACGTCTCCGCTATAACCAGTGATTTCCAAGTTCCCCGGCTTTGCTCCCATCGCAAGAACATAGCATCTTTGTGCTATGTTGGCTAAACCAACCCCGAACCCTCAATTCCCTCTGGACGATATGTTCTGGGGCGCAGCCCACAAGTGAGCCTGGGGTACTACTTTGGGGGAAAGCCTCAGCTTGCTTACAAGGTAGTGAAGCACATCCCAGATGCTTATAGGTGAAGGCTCTGCTGGCCCTTTACCCAGCCCTTGTGAATATGTCCTAAATGAGGTGATTGCTAAGATAATTTTGTACTAGATAATAATCTTTGTTATGCTGGACAATATAATAATAGATAAATAATTTGCATTGTCTAAGCTAGTGACTGCAGTGGGATGGGTCCCCGGAAGTTGACCTACACCAGACCCACCTGGCCTTGACAGCTTTTCTCTCCCAGTTGGGGATCCATGCTACATGCACTGTGTCCAGTGAAAGGACGCTCTTTGAACATGAGAAGCACGCCATGGAGAGAACAAAGGTCCACTCTGTGGGGCCAGCTGGTTCATGCTGAGTGCTACCACAGAGCCCATGCTGCCCTCCCAGGGAGCCAGCAACACAAAGTCCAGGGGCTTTGTGCAGCGCTTCTGGGGGTTGAGGACGTGGCTGATCCTCACTTGCTCCTGTGCAAGTGGCCAGTATAGGTTTGTAACTTCCACAGTTTTGTTCTGAATATTCGTTTTAGATTTATCTTATGTGTATGGGTGTTTTTGCTGCATGCATGTGTCTGTGCCTTGTGCATGCCTCATGGGGCATTGTATTCCCTGGAACTAGAATTATGGGTAATCGTGAGCTACTGTTAGGTGCTGGGAACTGAACCCTGGTTCTCCACAAGAGCAGCTGGTGCTCCTAACTGCTGAGCCATCTCTCCAGCCACTGTTGGGCTGTTTTTATTATTTTTCTCAGAAGCTGTTTATCACAGACAGATGCATTTAGAACGCCCGCCACGTTTGTAATCAAGTCAGGCTTTAGGACAGGGAGAGGGGCTGTCATTTCAGATCCCAGGGTACTGGAGCACTCAGGGTAACAGGCTGGACCATGCTCACACAGCCTCTGGAAGCTGAATTCTATCCACAAGCCACCCAAAGCTCATCACCATCTAACTGGAGGGGGGGGGGGGAGGGAGGAAGGAAAAGAAGAAGGGAGGAGGAGAGAAACAGAATCTGTATCAGACCCTTTGCAATGTTTTAGTACCTGGAAGTTTCTAGAGAGCAGAAAATAGCCTCCTACCTTGGTCATGCTCCCTCCCTGGGGACTTGGTGGTACTTCAGTGCGCTGTACCTCAGTCACACATTGGAAGGAAGAGGTCTGAGGTTCCAGCTTGCAACACTTCTTTTCCCTTTCTGTTTTTTTCCACAGGATTAGGATCTTTTGAAGAGGCCAGAACTCTTCGGGGCCCGTTAGCTGGGCTATATCCCTCATTAGCTTCGGAGCTTGTAGGGTATACCCTTACAATTGTAGCAGGGGTGCGCATGCCCACAGCTGAGTGCTGTACTTTCTCTCAGCATAGTCTATATTCATTCATTTTAGGAGTCCCAATAATTCTGGAAGCTTCCCTAAAGGCCCCAGTGTCAACCTCTGACAGCTCTTTGAGGTCTGGAGGATGGAGGAGGCAACCCAGCAGAATGTGTAATTTGATAAGGACAGATTCTTTTCTAGAACTTTCCAGCTCCACCCAGGGCCTCTGGCTGAGTGACAGCAGCTTAACAAACCAGCTAGAGACTTTCTAATGCCATGAGATCCTCAGATGGGAGTTGGGGCTCACTCCATATTTGTCCCAGACCCTGGCATGGGGAGGGGAACAAGGCAGTGTTGTCCGTCCGTCCGTCCATCTGTCCATCCGTCCATCCATCCATCTGTCCATCCATCTGTCCATCCGTCCATCCATTGATCCCTGTCTCCCTGTTGTTGGAAGACACTGTGGAGCCTCGCCCAGGCCCAGTCCTCACTCCCTCTCCAGCTAAAGTGTTAAGGAAAAGTCAAGCAGGTTCAAAGAGTAGGTGTGTGGAAAATCCACAGAGGAGCTCTGCATGCACATTTTGGGAGCAGTACTGCAGTTGGAAGGGAGATAATGACAGCCAAATGAGGCTGCATTTGCTGGTGCAAGTGAGATTTGTGCTCTGAGATCACCAAAGGCCTTTCAGGCACCATGAAGCAGTGTACACAAAGCCGGCTTTCCCTGGGATGTGAGGAGGGCTGGGATTGAGGGTAACTGAGGAAGAAATAGAAAGGACTGTCTCAAAGTGTGTGCAGGAGTATGCTAATTGTATGTAAACCAGACACAAATGACCCTGGGACCTCATTTAATCTTGCCCTATGGCCCCGGGTGTGATATTCTGATACATAGTGGTTTTTGTCCACAGTTTCTGGTTCCTAAATCTGGTGGACCTTGTCTGATAATGGTTTGCTAACACCTTCTTATTCCATAAGGGTCCTGCTCTCCATGGTGGAGGAGGAATGCTATAGAGAGGCTGTGCTAGACTTTCCAGCTCAGTCTGTCTGGCAATTATGTTTATATGACGAAAACTCCATAAAATCCCCAAACGACTAGGTTTGGAGAGCTTCTGGGCAGCTCAGCAAGGGTTATCCTAAAAAGGTGGTGTGCCTGGAGAGCCAGGGAAGTGCTAGGCTTCGTACTCTGCTCCACACCTCACCATGTTTGTCTGTTCTCGGGTCTCCTTTGAAATGTCCTCTCTGATGAAGGGGCAGGGAGTGCTTGCATGAGTTTCATAAGCCTCTCAAGCACATGCTTTGGACCTGGAGGGTGGGTTGTAGGAATCCTGATGTGTTAGCTTTCTGTTACTGTAACCGATATAAATCAACAGATACAATCAGACAAATCAACCTATATAGAAAGAAGGGTTACTTTGGCTCATAGTTTTGGAGGTTTCTGCCCATGACTAGTTGCTTGGCCCTGATGCTTTGGGACACATCATGGTGAGAGCAAACACCAAGGAGAGAGTGGGGTGCAAATATGTCCTTCAGGGACGTGTCCCCGATGACCCAAAATCTCCCAACCTCTTAAAGTTTTACTATACTCTAATAGCACAGCAGAACCACACCTCTGAGGGACGTTTCAGATCCAAACTACCACTCCCAATTTAAAGCCATCTGGTTAGAAGCACAAATAAAATGACCTGGGGAGTGGGGCCCGAGAGATGGCTCAGTAAGGAACACTTGCTGCTCTTGCAGGAGACCTGGGCTTGGTTCCTTGTACCCATATGGCAGTTCACAATCATCTATGATTCCAGGCAAAGTGATAATACTCTTTTGTTGGCCCCCATGGGTATCAGACACATGCATGGTATACACACATACATGCAGGTAAAACACACATATAAAATAAAAATAAACATACATATATGTGTGTATAACAACAATTAGTGAATAGGCAGGCTATAAAGTTGAAGGGGAGCAAGGAGGACTATATGGGATGGTTTGAAGGGAGGAAAGGTAACGGGGAAATGTGATTTATTATAATCTCAAAATATAAAAGAAGCAATGAAAGTTTTACAATTTAATTTGGGGAACACTGGCATCTGAGGTGGGGAGGGGTGGTTTGGGGGACTAAGTTCTCAACTTGTGGGATCTGATGCTGTCTCCAGCAGGCGGTGTCAGAAGCAGACTGGGTTAGAGGATGCCCACGTAGAGCCTGCTGGTGGGGAGAAATGCCTGAACCTTCTGAGGTCACAGGAGGGATCTGGGTGGGAAGTGTGTGGTAGGAGAAACCTGAGTTCAGATTGGGTTTTCCTTCCACACGATCATACCAGGGAGAGTCAAATTAAGATCCAGAGTGCCCAGAGTATCGAGCAGAGCAGTGAAGGAAGGGTACCTGGAGGTTCATGGGTAACTCTGTGATTTGTCACCAGCAGTCACAACTGGGCCATCTGAGCGGAGTCGGCTTTTCCAGAACACTATCTTGTAGTCAGTGAGGCCGATCTTAGTTCTGTTCTGCTTCCCCGTTGGACAGAGCAGCCTTGTGGATGGTGGGTCAGGGCTTAGCTGTAAGGTTTATTGTCACTATTTATAGCTCTACCCTGTTCTCAGCAGCTTTGGTGTCCTGCATGTCAGAGGCTAACGCTCTGGTCTTGATATACTCAGCTAGTCAGGGCTGCCCCTCCTCTGAGGCTGCCCCTCGTCTGAGCCTCCACCTCTCAACTAGAGGGAGATCAGTGAGTCACTCCTTTCTGTCTCCACCCTGAAGGGATGAGAACTGATGCTGTCCCCTTCCTGCCCCGTCCCACCCCTCTTCTTGCAGCCATTAGAGTATCAAGTTGGGCATAAGAGCCCAAGAAGTTTCTGGATAAGCTGTTATTCCGTTGCGTTTGCCAACCTCACGTCTGCAAAACGCTTTCAGGTGATAATAAAGACAGCAGTAATAACTTGTACTCAGAGACGGTTTCTGCTTTCAGGGCTCTTCTGTCTCCATTATCTCATTTTAAACAGATGATTCTCCCGAACGGAGGCAAATGCGGGGAAGGGAGCAGGAGCTCTGGGGTTTGCAGCAGTGCTGGTGCAGTGCTGGAACTCTCTCTACACTGGTTCCTTTTGAACCTATCTGGACCCCTGGAGACCTTACACCTGACACCAGCGGCCTTATTTGTCAGATGCTGAAAATGAGAGTCAGGGCTGGCCAGGTGGCTCAGAGGGTAAAGGAGCTTGCCTTGCCTGACGACCTGAGTTCAATTCCTGGAATCCATGTAAAGGTAGAAGACGAGAACTGACTCCACAGAGTTGTCCTCTGACCCCCATGAGTGCACGTGCGAGCACAACACACACATACACACATACATACACACACATGCATACACACACATGCATATATACATACATAATACACACACATACACACATACAGACACACACATACAGACACACACACATACAGACACATACACACATACATACACACATACATACACGCATACACACACATATACACATACACACACATACATACACACACATACATACACACATACATACACACACCATACACATACACACATACACAATACATACACACATACACATACAGACACACACATACATACACACACATACATACACACACATACATACACACATACACACATACAACACATACACATATACATACACACATACATATATACACACATACACAATACATATACACATACACACACACACACACACACACACACACACACACACGCGCGCAACAGCAACAACAAAAAACCCCAAGGTTTTTAAAAAGGAAGAAATGTGAGCCAAAGTCAACTCAGTTCCTTCCCTCATTTTTATCCCCCCCTCCTTCTCTCCCTTTTTTCCTTCCTTGGCAAAGAGGCAGGTATAAATGAACGGCAAAAGCCACTTGGTCCTACCGAACTGTCTAACATGGGGTATCCGAGGAAGACAGACATGAACAGGTTAATAATGGAAGGGTGTTTTCAAGTCTTTACTCTTGCAGAATCTCTGGAGGCTCTGATTTATATTTCCCTGCTGGATCACCAGTCACTGCATTTTTTATTGTTTCATTCTGTCAGCTTTCTCTGGAATGCTTCTGAGAGAATGCCTCCCTCAACGTTCTCAGCCCATTTCCTCTTCTCTCTTTCTTCCTGACATGTAGAATCTTGTACTTAGCAGAAGTCTCTCAGCCTAGATCTATGTCATACATCTCCCATGCATAAGCCCAAAGGAAGGTTTGAGAGGAAAAGTACGCTTCAGGCATTTCCCAGGCAAAGACAGCTGCATCTGAGTGTCTGCCCAGCCGACAGCGATGTCAAGAGCTTCTTTTTTGCACTGATGATGAACCCAGGGGCTCACACTTGCCAGGCACGCTCTAAACCCTGGGAGGCCATTTTGATTTTAGTATCAACCCTCCTCCTTGCTTAAGGAATGGGACAATTCCAGCTAGGACTGGTGACATAGGTATAATTCCAGATACTTCAGAGGTTAGCAAGTTCAAGGTGTGCCTGGACTTCAAAGTTAGTTCAAGGCCAGCTTGAGGAACTTGTCCTAAGAGAGGTGATGGTGCAGCTCAATGGTGGTACAGCATTGAACCTGAGTGTACTGAAGGTGTGTGTGTGCGTGCTTGTGTGTGTGTATGCGTGCTTGTGTGTGTGTGTGCTTGTGTGTGTGTGCTTGTGCAATGGTGGTACAGCATTGAACCTGAGTGTACTGAAGGTGTGTGCATGCGTGCTTGTGTGTGTGTGCTTGTGCAATGGTGGTACAGCATTGAACCTGAGTGTACTGAAGGTGTGTGCATGCGTGCTTGTGTGTGTGTGCTTGTGCAATGGTGGTACAGCATTGAACCTGAGTGTACTGAAGGTGTGTGTGTGCTTGTGTGTGTGTGCTTATGCAATGGTGGTACAGCATTGAACCTGAATGTACTGAAGGTGTGTGCGTGCGTGCTTGTGTGTGTGTGCATGCACGCGTGTTAACTTGATGGGTATATTTTTGTCTTTTCTGTCCTGCAGGCAGCTGCTCTGCTGAGAATTTGGTTTGTCCCCCTGTTTTCCCCACTGGTTACCAAATATATATCTTGTGCAATATACTGTTTTGTCTTATTTTTAAGTTGCTCCAGAAATGGAATGCTATCATATACTTTCTTTTGTAACTTTTAAAATGTTATTTTGGCAGCTTCAGTTGAAATGTACATTTTATTGGTATTTAGTATACTCACACATCTGTACTTCCATCACTAGTCATGGTGGCACATACCTGTAATTCTAGGACACAGGAAGCCGAGGTGGGCAACTGAGAGTTCTAGGCCAGCCTGGGCTATATATTGAA
This sequence comes from Mesocricetus auratus, assembly GCF_017639785.1. Taxonomy (NCBI): domain Eukaryota; kingdom Metazoa; phylum Chordata; class Mammalia; order Rodentia; family Cricetidae; genus Mesocricetus; species Mesocricetus auratus. Next base: position 13,410,765 of record NW_024429266.1, read on the forward strand.
ACCATAAAGGAAGAAAGAAGGAAGAGAGGAAGGAAGGAAGGAAGAAAAGAAGGAAGGAAAGAAGGAAAGAAGAATTAGTGCCAGTCAGATGTCTTAGAAGATAAAGTGTGGCACTTGTCACTAATCCTGATGGCCTGAGTTCAGTCCCGGGAACATATGGTGAATGGAGAGAACCAACAACCACAAGGCCGGGCTGGAGAGATGGCTCAGAGGTTAAGAGCACTGACTGCTCTTCCAGGGGTCCTGAGTTCAATTCCCAGCAACCACATGGTGGCTCACAACCATCTACAATTCAATCTGGTATCCTCTTCTGGCATGTAGGCAGAACAGTGTATATGTAATAAATAAATAAATCTTAAAAAAAAACAACCACAAGGCTATCCTCTGTCTCCTCATGTGTGCCTGGCATGTGTGTGCACATGTACACTCACAATAAAAATATAAACATAAAGAAAGAAAGAGAGAAAGAAAGAAAGAAAGAAAGAAAGAAAAGAAGGAAGAAAGGTAGCTCTCATTCTTCTGTCCTCCAGTCCGTCCTAGCAGGGTAGGCATGATGGCCAGGGCTGGAGGCTGCTGCTCACACTGCATCTATCATGCGGTCAGGAAGCAGAGAGTGAGCAGCGACTGGGACTGGGCAGGCTATGAAAACTCAAAGCCACCCTCAGTGACCTATTTCTGTTGCAAGGTTCTAACTCCAAAAGATCCTACGACCTTTTCCAATAGTGTCAGCGGCTGAAGATCAAGTCTTCAAATGCATTAGCCTGTGGGGGACGCTTCACATCCAGCTGGCACTGGTATCATGCGGTGCACAAGCACACATACGAGAGAGAGAGAGAGAGAGAGAGAGAGAGAGAGAGAGAGAGAGAGAGAGAGAGAGAGAGAGAGAGAGAGAGAATATTACCTTATCTGACCCCAGCTACTTCCCAAAGCCCCTCTTCTGAGCACCATAGTCAGGTTGAATTTCTATCCTGTTTCAAATAAAGATAAATAATGATCAAAGAAGACATGAAAAGTCGACCTCTGGTCTCCATACATATGTGTACACATGTGCACTCACACTCAACATGCACCAAAATAAATATAAATAAATAAGTCCTTACCCAGGCATGTAAATAGACCCGTTGTCTCCATCTACAGTTTATTTCTCTTTTAGAATTTTTTTATTTTTATTTTATGTTTATCGGTGTTTTTTTTCCTCCTGAACCTATATCTGTGGCTTTGTGCATGCCCGGTGCCCAGAGAGGACAGAAGAGAACATAGGAGTCCCTGGAACTGGAGTTACTGGAGGAGGCTTCCTATTATAAAGGAAATGTCTATTCAGTATTTTATACAGTCCAGTCACTGTTTGGTGTGTGTGTATGAGGAGGTTGTAGGTCAACACCCAGTATTTTCTTCTATTGCTTTCCACCTTATTTTCTGAGTCAGAGTCCCTCACTGGACCAGCTTACTGATAATGGACCAGGAGCTCATTGATGATGGGCCAGGAGCTCACTGATGATGGACCAGGAGCTCACTGATGATGGACCAGGAGCTCACTGATGGACCAGGAGCTCACTGATGGGCCAGGAGCTCACTGATGATGGACCAGGAGCTCACTGATGATGGACCAGGAGCTCACTGATGATGGACCAGGAGCTCACTGATGATGGACCAAAAGGTCACTGATGATGGACCAGGAGGTCACTGATGATGGACCAAGAGGTCACTGATGATGGACCAGGAGCTCACTGATGGACCAGGAGCTCACTTATGATGGACCAGGAGCTCTCTGATGATGGACCAAGAGGTCACTGATGATGGACCAGGAGGTCACTGATGATGGACCAAGAGGTCACTGATGATGGACCAGGAGCTCACTGATGGGCCAGGAGCTCACTGATGATAGACCAGGAGCTCATGGATAGAGGCAGTTGGCTAGAATATCATCTTCACAGACCTGAGTCCACCAGCCTCTGAGAACACTGGTGGAACTCATGATGAGTTGGGAACAGAGAGTGCCACTTCAACGATTTGGCCTTCATGTTGAGTTGAAATACAATTGCAGTAAATTGTGCTTATTTCTTTTTCACAGGCCTGGATTTAGTAGTTTTTGAATTCATCCTCTAAATGTACGGAAATTATCCATGTCAGCCCTGAATCCAGCAGTTTGGGTAAGGACTGTGATTTTTCCTAAGATGACTGTAATTTTTGTGGGAGGGCTCTGTGCCACCTCCTACGGGAAGTGACTCTCTGGGCTGAGGCCCAACTGAAGATTCAAGTGAGGCATGAAAGAGCATTAGCTAAACCCACAGGAACAGTAAGAGCTGTTCAGCAAACAGAAGAAAAGCAGCTCATGGTCTCTGTTCTGCACAATTCAACAGGTATGTTGGATAACATGCAAGGTTCTGGGAGCTACACTGCCCAAGAAAGAACATCACAGTACATGGGATGGGGACACAGGGGCAAGGACACGGGCCAGAACAGGACACACCCCTCTCCGCCTCCGCTCCCCATTCCGTGTTACAGTATCACAGAGGTCATCCTGCTGGGCATCCTATGGAACCCAACCCACTCTTGCATGAGGCAGGCCTCATGGGGATACAGAAGCATACAGCACTCAGGAATCTTGGGGCAGCGTTACTGAAAGGTGGGAGCAGGGGAAGGAACCTACCTGGGATGTCTGAACACCCAGGAAGTGGTTCTGGATGGTTCTGGCTGAGGAGGAGAGTGGAAGGCATACTTTTTTTTTTTTTGAGACAGGGTTTCTCTGTGTAGCTGGCCTCTAGCTCACAGAGATATGCTTGCCTCTGCCTCCCAAGTGCTGGAATAAAGACATGCACCACCACTGCCTGGCATGGAAGGCTTTGTTTGAGCATGAGGTTGGAGCCAGGCAAAGGAGGGACTTCTGAGTTGGACCACAGTCTTAGGAGGATATAACTCTTTGGGGCAGAAATGAGAGGAAGCAGGAGGGGGCGGGGGCCAGCAGTGGGGGTGGGGATTCCCAGACTGTTTCTCTTCCTGCCAATGGTGGTTGGCACTGGCTCATACTGGTTCATGAGGGCCTGCTTTTTCCAGTTCCAGAGGTATGTCAGTCTTCTGAAATCTCTGCTGGTAGAAGTGTTTATACCAGGGAAAGGAGCAAATGCTGCCAAGCAGGAAGTCACTGTGTGTGTTTGCCCACCAGAGCTCATCTCTTCTTCCCCCTTCTCATTGCCTGAATACAAGAGGTCAGAGGGCAAAGGAGCTTGGGTGATGGACTCTGTGCTGGGGGGGGGGTAAGGAGAAAGACCAACTGGTCCACCAAAGCCAGCGAGCTCTGTGCCTTGTGTCCTCTCTGGCCTATTGGCATTGTGTGTATTTCATGTGGCACCTGTGGTGATTGGACACTGTTTCGATCACTTTTAAGTGTGTGGTTAAATGGTATGGATTGTATTTTCATTGCTGTGAAGCCGCAGACACTACCCACCTCTGTAGATAATTCTAAATGGTATGGATTGTATTTTCATTGCTGTGAAGCCGCAGACACTACCCACCTCTGTAGATAATTCTTTTTTCTTTTCTTTCTTTTTTTATTTTTTGAGATAGCTTAGGCTGGCCTTGAACACATTATATGGCTAAGCTTCCCCTGCCTCTGTCTCTGATTGCTGGGTTTGAAGGAGTGTGCCACCACCACACCCAGTTCATGTAGTCCTGGGGATGAAGCCTGGGGATGCATTACTAACTGAGGTACATCTCTAGCCTCTCCAGAGTTCTTTTTTTTTTTTCATGTAAAACTAAAGCTCTTAGGCATGGTGGCACATGCCTGTAATCCCAGAAGGCTGAGATAGGAGGACAGAGAGTCTGAGGCCAGCATTAGGTACAGAATGAAACTGTCTCAAAACACCAAACTGCCAGGCTTGGTGGTGTACACCTTTAATCCCAGCATTTGGGAGGCAAAGGCAAGCAAATCTGAGTTCAAGACCAGCCTGATCTGTATAGCACATTTCAGGTCAGCTAGGGCTATATAACAAGACCCTGTATCAAAAATCAAAAGCAAGTAAGCAAACAAACAAAAAATCACCAAAACACCCATGATACAGCAATCCAACTCCCACTTCTCCCTGCCTTAGCCTTAGCCACCAAGAACTGCTCTGTAAGCATGACTCTACTCTGGGCGTTCAACTTGACATGACTGCCGCCATCTTGGATTGTCATCACGGAGACCACCCTAGGATAACCACATTCTGGTTAGCTTTTCCTGAGTGCTTTCCTGGCAAACTATAAATAGAGAAAACCATTTGAACAGAGTGTGAGCTTTACAGCTAAACCCTGGTACCAGGAATGTGTCTAACTCTGTCATTAGCTTGAGATAAGCCAAATACACTCCATCTTGGGTGAAGTCGATTTTGTCCTGACCAGGTTATATGACCTAATTTTCTTCTGTTTGTTTTTTTCAAAGTGATTTTATTACTGCTTTAGTTATTATTGTGTACGTGTACATGATGTGTGTACATAAGTGCATGCGTGTCACAGCATGCATGTAGAGGCCAGAGGGCAAATCCGTGGAATTGGTTCTCTCCTTCCAGGTTGTGGGGAATTAAACTCAGGTTGCCAGGCCTGAGTGACAGATGCTTTGTCCACTGAGCCCTGAGTTTGGTTCCCAGAATTCACACTAGGTGTCTTACAATTGCCTGTAACTCCAGCTCCAGAGATCCAAAGTCCTCTTCTGGCCTCCACAGGCACCTCCCACATCCTGTATACACAGAAATAGAAATAAAATACAAATTTTTAAAAAAGTATCACTATATGCACATAAGTAATGCATCATGTCTGAACTTAGATTAACTATGATGTTGTTGGCCCTAGGAAGTCTCATAAATCTCAGTTATAATCTGATCAGGCCACCATGTGTGCTGTCTGCTCGAGATGTAAGCATTCTTTTGCAGTGGACGACTGTATTTTGTACACTTACTGTTTATGACAGAGTAAGTCCTGTGCATTGGTTCTGTCTCCTCTTTTCTTTTGTTTGTCCTGGAGCTAGCAATGGCCTCTAAACATTTGCTTGGTGTTCTGGGAACCTTGCCTGGCTTTTTCTCCAGTTGTTGGTGCAGCTCTGGCAAATGTCTGTTGGTCTTCTGTCTTGACGGTGTTAGCTAATGTGTGTTCCATTTCTTCCTGTCCCTCTCCCGGCTGCTCCAGACTGTCTGGTACCCTTGGGCCTGTGCACCGCTGTTGTCTAGAGACTTGTGTTTCCTACTCTGCTGAATTCCCGCTCTTCAGCCCCATCGTGTCTTCCTTGGTTTGTGGTCCAGTTTTGTTGGAACACATCCTCTGGCCTTTCTTTCTTTCAAAACCAATGTTATTGTTACTGCTTTAATATTTCCGTTAGGTCTTTGAGACCTCCATCCATTGTATTTAATATTTCCGTTAGGTCTTTGAGACCTCCATCCATTGTATTTAATATTTCCGTTAGGTCTTTGAGACCTCCATCCATTGTATTTTGATCATGTTGGTTGCCTCCCATGGGTCTCTAGCACTTCTTAGGACAATGCAAATGGGAGAACATTTTTTTGCTGAGAATTTCTGTGTATCTGAAAAATGCTTTATATCTCTTGAATAAGCACAGACTTTCTCTTCATTATTATTACCTGAGTGAGAGAGTACAGCAATTACTTACACAGCACTCTTATAGCATTCTTATCGTATGACATTAAAAATAATTTACAGGAGACCTAAGTCTACAAGAGGATACCAATAGATTATACAGAGCCTATGCCATTCTGTATAAGGCAAATGCATTAGGATTCTTTAGGATTTTTTATTTTTTATTTTTTTATTTTTCGAGATAGCCTGTCCTGGAACTCACTCTGTAAACCAGGTTGGCCTGGAACTCACAGAGATCCACCTGCCTCTGCCTCCCGAGTGCTGGGATTAAAGGCGTGCGCCACCAACACCCGGCCGAGGAATTTTGCCTTTGAAAAGGATCCTGGAACCAATCCCCAGTGTATGGGGTAGCTTTCTGTCACTGGACTCAAGCAACATAGAAGGAGGGAAGGGTTATGTTAGCTAATTCTTCAGAGGCTTTTGTTCACAACCATGTTGCCCTAGGCCTGCCATGAGGCAGCACGTCATGTAGGGGTACAGGGTGTGGGACCATTCACTTTAGGGTTTCACAGTTGTAAGGATTCAGGCATTATGTCGGCCTGCCCCTGTCACCTGGCAGAACGCACTCAGGCAGCACCCTGGTCAGCCCAGGGTTCCATGTAGTCTGCACACAGGTGCAAAGGACCCCTTTAAAAGACAGACCCCAGCCCACTTAACACTCTTTCTCTCTCCTCTCTTTTCCAGCTGTGTTTGGCTGCTTCTCTCTTTCCTGCTGTTCCCCTGGGGCACACAGGACTTTTCCTGTCTCTCTCTTCTCTCCTGTCCTCTCTCTGTCTCTGTGTCTCTTTACTCTCTTTCCTTCCCTCTCCCTCCCCTTTCTAATAAAACTTCTCACTGAGCTCTGTCTGCCTGGCATGTTTGTCCCTCCGCCTCGGTCAACCTTGCCTGCCATGAACTGGTGATTGAGCCTTCAACACATGGGCCCTTTGGGGGAACCTTCCAGAACCAAACTACAGCAGCCGCCCGGAGAAAGATTGTGTGCTGGCTTCTGCACAAACCCTCTTCCCAGTCGTCAGCTTGACTTAACTTGTCTGCTGCCTGCCCCCAGGTTCTGGGAGCCGCGGGCTTTCCGCTCACGAGGAGCCTTCTTCCCAAACACTTAAGCCTGCGTCTCCATCTGCTCGCTTTCTCCCAGGCTTGGTTGAAAGCTGTCTGTAATTATTTCCTTTTATAGTCTCTTAGTTGTTGAGTTTATAGTGTCCAAAAAAAAAATGCATCTGCTTTCCCGTTAGTGGGATTTTAGGTGAAAGGCTAAACATAGGTATCTGTGTCTGGTAGGGATCGGTGTTTCTTCCGAAGACTCCTGATGTTCTTAGTAGAGGCGAGCCCTGGTACCACACCTTTCCAGCGCATCTGGTAGTGTCTGGCCTTTGGAGTCTGATGCTGGGGAGGCAGAACCAGGGAGAAATGGGTGATCACCTCTGGCTCCACCTGGGGACACTGGGAACCTTTGCCTATGAGGGTGACTTCTAGGGTGTCACTTGTTTTGGGTGCTAGTCTGCTCAGTCACGTTCTGACTTGATGACAGGGCCCAGAGAAGCTGGTAGCATAAGTTATCCTGGATGCAGGAATTCTGACAGCAGGTATCAGTGGTGACTGGGAGACTGGAGACAAATGAGCATCCCACCCAGCTATGGGAGGGGTCCCAAAGAGTAACACACAGTGCTGGGTCTGCACCTGTGGCAACACCAGAGTTAGCTACACTTGGTTTGGCGAAGCCCAGCCTCCTAAGGAAGGAGCTAGGGTCTGCTTTTAGGGAAGGAAGAACTCTCATCTCCAGGCCTGACTCAGGCCAGAAGTGTGTAACAATACTGATCACAATTGTTGGCATGGAGATAGAGGATAAAAAGGAAGAGGGGATGCGGAAGAGCCCAGGAATCTGAGCTGCAATAGCAAATCAGACAGTCAGGTCTCTGTGATAACCTTGGGACAGCAATCCCCAAACATGGGCCTCAGGAGGTGATGTCATATGAACACTAAGACACAGAGGGGACAAGTGTTACATGGGAGTCTCATTGCAAGCTGGGACTTGTGCTCAAGTGAGCTTATTCCTTATGAGGACTTTCCAGAATGGGGACTGACCAGGACCAGGACTTCCTGCTAGTTTGACACATTGTTTTGTACTAGGAACATGGCAGGTTGCAGAAACTCTGAGCTGGGCTAACAGACAGCTAATGCTCATCTGCATAGTGAGTGTTTCTCAGGAATTATCTAGTCTTCCCAGCAACACTCTGACATAGTCATACCTCTCCAGGAGCAGACAGGGAATCAGAGTCTAGAGGTTGGGCAGGTTGGCCGGGCCCATGTAGCTCGTACATGAGTGACCCAGGATTCAAACTGTCCTGACCTGAAGCCAAAGGCCATCTTTCCCCCTCTACGTCACTCATATTCCTTCAAGAGCTGAGTGGCTTGCCCCTGATTTCATGCTCCCAACAAAAGTCCCAGAGCTACTACTGAAGTCAAACAAAGCTAAGGATTACTCAGTGGCTCCCTTCCCTGAGGTTTTCTCCCCTAAACTCAATCCTAGTATCAGAGGTAGCTAAGCTAGAGGTGGGGTCATGGGGGAGTGTCCTAGGCCTGAGAAGTCAGGACTGGTTGAATTTTCAATCCTTTCTTTTTCCTTCCTCCCTCCCTTCCTTCCTTTCTTCCCTCCCTCCCTCCCCCTCATTTTTCCTTCTTTCTTCTTTTGTTTTGTTTTTTTTTTTCAAGGGAGGAATTTTTTGCATATCCCTGGCTGTCCTGGAACTCACACTGTAGACCAAGCTGGCCCCATACTCAGAGTTCCGCCTGCCTCTACCAACTGAGTACTGGGATTAAAGGCGTGCACCACCATTGCCCATACTCAATCCTTTCTTGAGTCTCATAGGTCTGTTCAGTTAATTGGGTTGAGGCATCTGCAAGCTAAGGTGAAAAGTTCACACTATCCAGAGGGGGCTGGTGTAGACTGTCCTGTTCCTCTGTGTCCAAAGTTCCACACCCAAATCCACTTGTATGTAGCTGCCGCCCTGGCTCTGGGAGAGCTTCAGATAGAGGGAAGAGCAAGGCAGTGAGGTCACAATGTAAACGCAGAACTAGAAATAGCTTCCATTACAGGAATCTGGAAGGAAATGTGGGAATGACTGTAGGGCAGATCTGGGTAGGGACACAGACAGGCACATACATCTAGACAGCAGCAGAGTATCTATGAGCAAAGGCACCCTGAAAATAGCTGCCACCCAGGCAATGCAGGCCTCTAGGCACCCATGCAAGTGAGACACGTGTAGACAAGACGCTACCCATCCTGGCATTCTTCCCAAGCAGCAGGACACTGGGACACCATACACGCTGGGTTTCCTCCATCCCCTGTTCCCCATCTGTGAGTTGCAAAACTGCTTCATTCAATGTGCTCTGTGGTCTGTGTCGTGGGACCTGTGCAGGCAGTAGACATAGCTTAAGATGCAGTGGGCTGACATGGTAAGTGGTGCCCTGTGGACACGCCTCTTGACACAAATGTTCATCGAGGAACCCAAGGTCTTAACCTTCCCTGAGCCCTAGGGTGGTCTCTAAAACCTGGCTCTGACCTAGCCCACTCCCACCTACCCTCCCTTGGGCTGGTTATCTGTCCCCACTGGGACACGTTGGAGGGCACACAGTGTAGGAGGAAGCTCAGGGGACGCCCAGAAAGGGATGCTGTCACTGGGCCTGGCTGGGCCTTCAATACATCCTGTCTCTCTACAACCAGACCTGTTCTGTTATCTCCTTTGATTAAGGTTCTGGTTTCCCTCAGCCCACTGGATCCATCTTCAGTTATTTAATTTCTAACTGTAATATTAAAAAAAAAAAACAAACACAGCAAAACAACAAAACCGTTGACGTGCACGGGAATGCAATACGAGGCTGCCAAACAAACGACAGGCCTGGGAGGGTGGAATGGAGCAGAGAGCGACCCACAGGGCTTTGTTGTTTCCTAGTGCTCCTGCACTTGTATCTGAGCATGCCTGACTCAGGCTAAGGGCTGGGAGATGCACCTAGCATATGCCAGGGCATTTGGGTGATGGGGCAGGGGGACGACACTTATGCTGGCCCTGATAGCAGGGGCTTGTCTCCTTTAGTCATAGCTGCTTTACACGTGTGCGTGTACGTGTGTGTGTGTGTGTGTGTGTGCTTGTGCACGCATGCGCTAAGGTCCTGAGTTTCCTACCTGTTAGAGGCTACTGGCCTGACTCCAGTCAAACTGTTTCAAATACCCTTATTTGCTTTCTTTGGGGGGGCAGGTGGGCAGGCTCTTACTGTGTTGCCTAGGTTGTCTGGAACTCTTTCTGTTTCAGACTCCTGAGTCTAGGCCCAAAGGGCCACACCACTGCTCCCTGCTCTAGTTTTTATCTTGGAGCCTCATTTCCTTCCCTCTGGTTTCGCCTCAGCCCTAGTTAGCTCTAACACCCGAGTCTTGATTCTCTCTGACTGCCCTAGAACTCTCCTCTGGACCAGCCAGCTCATTCTGGTTCCAGAGTCACTGTAGGAAAGACGGCTGTCCAGTTCTAGGAAAACCCATACTTTGGGGTTTTTAAGTACTTTTACAGAAGCCTACAGAGTCAGCACAAGCACACTTTACCCTTCATAGTCTGCCCAGGAATAGAGCAAGCGCTGACAAAGCAGCTTGCAGCCAGAGCAGTAAATACCCTTAGTCCCCGGCAGGGCTAGTTCTGACCCTGCCATTTTAGTGGAGGAGCCACTGGCTTCTAGGAGGTCCTGGGTCACTGGGAGGGGCACATCTGAACAGTGCTTCAACATTTCACCTGTAGGTTCCATTGCGCCCTGGCTGGAACTGCCAATCAAGTATTGAATGGAAATCAGATCTAGAGGCTAGGGAGATGGCTTCTAGGTAAGAGTGCATATTGTTCTTTCTTTTTTTTTTTTTTGGTTTTACGAGACAGGGTTTCTCTGTATTGTTTTGGAGGCTATCGGTCCAGCCCAGCCTCGAACTCACAGAGATCCACCTGCCTCTGCCTCCCGAGTGCTGGGATTAAAGGCGTGCACCACCACCGCCCGGCGTGCTTATTGTTCTTACAGAGGACCTAAGCTCAGTTCCTAGCACCATGCCTGGTGACTCACGGCCATCTGTAATTCCAACTCCATAGGCCATAAAGTCCTCTCTGGCCTCTGCCTCTGGCCTCTGTGAGCACATGCACTCACAGGTACCTTAACCCACTCTCACAAATTTTAAAAATAATTAAAAGAGGAGGAAAATCAGGTCTGAACTCCAGAGCTGCCTGACACCCCCCCTCCCCAGGTTCATTTTTAGGGGCTGGTTTAGGTGTCCTTAGGAGGGTGATGGGGAGGAAGGGGAGAATTCTGTGTCAGTCGAGAACTCAAGTTCTGGGTCCCAGCTATTCTGAGTTTGACACCTAGCTGTGTCACTACTTTGGGAGCATTGCCTAACCTTTCTGAGGCTGGTTTTCTCATCTAAAATATGGAGCTAATTATGCCTCTCTATCTGGAGGCCCATAAGTATAAAAATCTTAGTAAATAAGAAGTGCTTGACTGATGGCAGCTGATACCACTGTCATTAGATTCACGCTGGTAGCTCAAGGTTGTCATCTCCCCTGCACAACCTGGACGTATGCTCAGCATCGGTGTGTTCTTGAATCTGACCATAGTTCCTCCTGGGATTGGACACGTGTCACGCACTGCTAACAGGGGACATCCGAGGGGAATCTCTTAAAGGGACATGCGAGGTGCTAGAGAGATGGCTCGGCAGTTAAGAGCACCCGGGTTCTATTTCCAGCACACACATCACAGCTCACAACTGTCTGTTACTTCAGTTCCGGGGAATCTGACACCTTCACACCAGTGTAATGCAGTAAATTTAAATAAATTATTTTTTTAAAAGGTACCTGTGAGCCGGGTGGTGGTGGCGCATGCCTTTAATCCCAGTGCTCGGGAGGCAGAGGCAGATGGATCTCTGTGATTTCGAGACCAGCCTGGTCTACGAGAGCTAGTTCCAGGACAGCTTCCAAAGCCACAGAGAAACCCTGTCTTGGGTGGAAAAAGGTTCATGTGTAGGGTACTTGATGATTGATACCTCCTACTTCCCAAATATTCTCTTCATTTGTCTCATCCAGAGCATCCCTAGCTATAACAGTCCATTTCCCTACATTTCCACAGGGAGACAGGATTGGACCACAAGGTGGTTTGTATCCATGGGAAGACAAGGGCCTAGAGTGAAGTTATGGTTCTATGTCCTCGCCCTTGCATACATGAGGCCCTGCTTTCAAACTCTAGAGGGTTGGGGCTGCAGGGTTCACTGATTCAGGTCCTGAACCTCCCCATCCCAGGCCAGAGACAGGCCTTCCAGTGCAAATAGAGAGGATGGACAGCCCTGTGGGGTCTCTAGGGACAGTTGTCCATCTGGGACAGTTCACACTGAGCAGGACTCATTTCAAAGGGCCTGTGGCAGAGGCTGTTTTCAGAGTCTTTCAACAGCACGGGCTCTCACAGGCTGCCAGCTAGCCCATCTTTCCATCTCATGTGGATTCATGGATCACATCTCATATCTCTTCTCCATTCAAAAGCCACCATGCCTGGAAGAATGAAGAATGGAGACCTGTTGTTCATGGCATTGTTTGTTCTTGGGATCTGCCTTGATTAGTGTTATGTAGCTGTGACGAGACATCATGTCCAAGGCAACTTATGAAAGAAAAGAATTTAATTGTAGGCTTTCGTACCGTTTCAGAAGGTTAGTCCAGTAGCACATGGCAGGCAGCAGGTGCTGGAGCAGTGGCTGAGAGCTCACATCTGATCCCCAGTTTGCATACAGAAGGACAGGGGCTGAGACTGGTGTGCACTTTTGAAACTCACTCTAACAAAGCCGCACCTCTTCCAGCAAGGACACGCCTCCCAATCCTTCCTAAACAGTTCCATTAATTGGGGACCAAGCATTGAAACATCTGAGCCTCTGTGGGCCATTCTTACTTAACCTCTGGCAGGGATGCAGGGCTGTGGGCAAGAATAGCAGAGTCCTTGTACCTCTGCAATGGAGATCATGATGATTTTCTGAAACGAAGACTTGCAAAATGATCGGGGTATGCATTGTTAAGGATTGATGCCACAAGTGAACACAAGGCTCGACCACATGTTACAGTGGCTTCTTCCCTGTGTCCTGTAGTTGCTACCTGCTCACATGCAATGCCCTGGCGGTGGCGCTCCAGCTGGAAGGTTCAGGGGATGGCACAGCGTGCACCAGGCCATCTGTTTCCCACATTAGGAATGCAAAGAGGTGAGGCTGCAAGGCCTACTTGTCGAACACTAAAGCTTAATTGGTCCAGAAATACTCTCCAGTTCCTGCTTCTGCAAGACAGATCTCAGCTGTCACCAAGCATCTGTGGCATCCGGAAGGGACGAGCAGAGTTCTGTGGGCTGGAAGCTTGGAGAACAGATGTCTTTCCTCTGTACCAGTTATGCGCACAGCGTTGTTTTCTTTTGCCTGGACACTGTGTGTGACCATCACTTTTCAGGGCTCGCCCCTCCTGCCTCTGAAGGCTTCCCTGGACAGCGCTTCTGCTCCTGCTCACAGTCCTTGTTGGGGTTCTCTGCTGTCGTGGTGAAAAAGCAATGGTCAGAACGAGCAGGAAGGACAGTGGGCGGGGGTGGGGAGGTAGCATGTGCGTACATTTGCGTGTTCAATTAGTATTTATTGAACACTTACTGTATCCAGCGGTCATCAGTCAGGGCAGAGCTTGCATTTGCTGCTGGAGAGAGACGCATGGCAACGATCCAATTTATGTAACTGATGACATCTGACAGTGAAATAGGCTTTGAAAAAAACTGAAGCCAGGTTGAGGGAGGGTTTGATTTGGATGGGGTCGTCCGCTTAGAAGGGAGCAGGAAGAACAGCAGATGTGAAGGCCCCTTTAGGACCATCAGGGTTCTGCAGGGCCAGCATTGGGAAGGGGCAGAGAGGAGTGTGGCACTGGGGACATCATGGAGAGTCGGGATGGGAAATATACATAGATGTCACCCACAGTTGGAGAGTGGACAGTTACCTATGTGAGCTTATGCCCTGGATCTTGTGAAGGAATGAATTTTTCCTTTCAACTCAAAATTTTCAGCACAGAGGTTCATACATGAGACAGTCACTATTTGTGCTCCAGAAGCCCAGAGGAAGGCCAGTGGAGGCACCTGGATGGGGGCACTCACACCTGGTGAGTTTTCCTGGTGCCTCTGAGGTATGTGGCCCTCAAAGAGGATGCCATTGGCCAGTTAAGTTATGTGGTGTATGTGTATGGGTATGTGAACGGAGGCTAGATAGAGGAAACCAAAGAATAGGTTTTCTTCACTTACAAGACTGCCAGATACAGGAGGGAATGAGAACTGAGCGAGGAGCCTTGAGGGAGAGGTGGCAGGATGGGATAAATACTCATTTTATGAGCATGCATGTTTGGACAACAAAGCAAACTGGGGATGGTGCTTGGCAAGCTCGGTGAGTCCTTGTCTTGGTCAGCTTTCTGTGGCAGCAACGGAATAACACCAGCTAAATCAACTGAGCAAGAGAAATGCTTGGCTTTATCCTGCTCTCAGAGGTCTGGCGCTCACGGCTGACTGGTCCTGCTGCCTTCGGCCTACCGCAAGGAAGTGCACCACCGTAGTGAGCTCTCACCTCGTGGCCTCCAGGGAGAGAAGAAGAAAAAAGAAAGAGGAAAAAAAAAGCAAGCAAGCAAGAAAAGAAAGAAAGGGAGAGGTAGTTCCACAATCCCTTCCAGGATCCCCCTCAAGGACCTCAAGACCTCCCTGCAGGCTCCACTTCTTAAAGGCACCAATGCCTTTTAATATAGCACTACTCCAGAGATTAGCCTCTAATATACATGTTCGGGAGCATCGCAGATCCAAACTACACCAGTCTTCTGTGTGCTGGTGATTCTGCTGAGTGCTGGGGAAGGGAAGGAGGCCTTAGACTCCTGGAAGTCTCCTGGGAGAGAGCTGTGCTCAAGCTGTCTACAGGGAATCGGACATGGGACAAACATCCAATTTGGAATCTAAGTTTTGCCTCGAGAAAATGTGGGCCTATTTGTATTTTAATATTTTTGCATTCTTAAAAAAACATGGGTCTATTTTCCAACTGAAACCTAAAGAAAGGTTGGGGTTTGGGGCTTGTGGCCCCATGATCAAGATCTATAGGAACTGGGCTGGTCATTTCTGTCATTGCCTTTAAAGTGAGTCATTAGTGGCCCTAGATTTGAATGAAGAAAGGGAACTGAATTATTTAGAATTACTGGGACTGATATCTTGTAGCAAATTCTCTAAATTACTTCATCTTATAATATTGTCAGTACATGAAACAGGTCCAAACCATTCTTGTCAGATGAGGGACATTGAGCCATTCTCCCCTCTGTAGCTGGCTCCAAGGGTATTCTGACTTCTAAAAAATGTGAGATAGAGTGTACTACGTGTGCCCAAAGCTTTGGCAACAGATCGTAAGGGAACACAGACTGCGAACCCAATAAAAACATACAGCAAATTGCCCCGGTGCATATTGAATGATGCAATTTAAAAAACCGTTCAATAGAAAAGTTCACATGTGTGACTAATTTTCTATATCTTAATCCTGCCCCTGGGTGTTTCTTAGGCCTGCTGTGAGATTTGAGATTGGCTGACCCTATCTCAGCTTGAGAGACATCCAGAGTGAAGCTTAGCCCTTGTAGCTCCGGGCCCTCCTCAATTCACAAACAGAAGATTGACCCTATTCTGTGACTGCTGGCTCAGCACCCGGTGTCCTGACTTAGGAATGGAGTCTTTGTTGTGACTGATGGAGTATGAGTCCTGCTAGACAGACTGCTCCCATTATGTCACCAATTACCCCTCCCTACTTAAGACTGTGTCTTTGTCTGGTAGAACTCAGGATACCCTCTCCAAAGATGACTAAATGTTGCTTGATACTGGGGGTTTTGCCTCTTTCCAGAAGCCCCCGTACCTCCTCATGCTAGCCCCATACCTGCTTGTGAGCAGTGATGCCACTCTCGGCGTCTGGGCTCTAGCTGCTTAGCTGGAATTTTACCCGAGTTCAGCAATGTGGCAGCCCTTCTCCCTGTGTTGTGAGCCTGGAGCGGGGTCCTCTTGACTGGCTCCTGACCTCAGCTCTACTGACCCCTTCTTCTTGGAGCCTTGAGTGGCACCTACCTTGCTCTGAGTCTAACCATGGTCTCATGGTGATGGCAATGGTGGTGATGATGTTGACGGTAGCAAACTGATAATGGTGGTGACGGTAAGATGGTGATAGTGACGGTGGGGTGAGTAGTGATGGGGGGCGGGGATGGTGAGGATGGTGGGATGGTGACAGTCGTCTCTGTACCAATACTGCCTCTCCTTTCCTTTCCTTTTTTAAATAAAAATGTTCAGACATTGTGAGAAAGGGAGAATAGCAGGGAACCCATACGTCAGCCAACGTCAACGCTTCCCAGCTCCCGTGACTCTTGCTCTCTCTGTTCTTTGTACCGTGGCTGCACACACTCCTGTCTGTTGGAGCATTTCAAAGCCATCTCAGATGCTATTTCAGTCAGGATATAAGGCCGGCAGTCATTTATGTAAAGGGAAGCCTTCCTGCCAGCCTGGTTCCAGAGCCGCATCAGTCCCAAATGAACACACAGGAGGCTATATTAATTATGAAGCTGTTGGCCTTGCTTGTTTCTTACTGGCTAGCTCTGATTTAAGTATTTACCCCATAATTGTTAATCTAAGTATGTCTCTTACCGGAGAAGTTTCCGGGCTTCCTACCCCATGGCAGTTACATCTTGACTTCCTGTGTTTCTCCTACCCAGAATCCTGCTTGACTCCTAGTCCCACCTATCTTGCTTCCCTATTGGCCAACAGTGCTTTATTGACATATACACAGGACTTCCCCAACACATTTAGAATTTATTTATTTATTTTTGGTTTTTCATGACAGGGTTCCTCTGTGTGTAGCTCTGGCTGTCCTGGAACTCTGTAGACCAGGCTGACCTGGAACTCACTGAGATCCTCCTGCCTCTGCCTCCCTAGTGCTGGGATGAAAGGCATGTGCCACCTCCGCCAGGCAGATTTATTTATTCTATTTAAAAAATATTTGTTTATTTTAAATTTTGTGTAATACATGGATTTTTTTCTGGATATGTGTCTGTGTATTTCTTGAGTGCCTGGTGCCCATGAGGAAGTATCAGATATCCTGGAACTGGAACTGTACATAGTTGTGAGCTACTATGTAGGTGCTGGGAATTGAGTCCGGGTCCTCTGGAAGAGCAGCCAGTGTTCTTAACCCCTATTCCATCTCTCCAGCCCTCAATCTGAATTCATAATGAATGTCAGGTATATACATATATCTCCCTAAGCCATTATCACACTTAGCATAAATTTACTTAATTATCTCCACATAATTATCTTTTGCCAGCTTGTTTTTCTAAATCAGGAACCAAAGTTTGCACATTCATTTGTTGAGGCTTCTTGCCTCCACCTTACTCTGTGACAGCCCCTCCCCTCTGCTGTGCCTGTGATTTGTGAGGACACACAGCAGCCTGGGCTGGGGAGCATTAGCCTCCTGTCAGGTTAACTATTTGCTACCAGCTCTCCTTTGGGCCTAGGAGCTTAAGTAGACTCGGGGAGGGGGTGGTGTATCAGGGTTATGCTCCCTGCTCCTGGAGGGAGAAGATGGTTTATCTCCAACACTGATGCGTGCAGACAGACTGACAGTCTTCCATCACTAGCTCAGCCTTTTGTACAGAACATCCTGAGTTTGGAACTATCTCAGGCAGGAATATTTCAGAGCACTTGTTCTTCCAATGGCCTCCCTGCTGGAGGCACAGACTGTCTGACTCACTCTTTTCTTCTATCAAGTGGGCACAGGGCCTGCCTGCCGGCCTGGTGGTCTTGGTAGCCCAGATCTGTCACATGACTTTTCAAGCACACCCTTTCTTCCGGCTTATTGTCCGGTTATCTTCTGTAGAGATGTATCTCCCCTCCTTCTCTTTACTTTCAGAGGACTTGGACTTAACTGAGCAGGCTTGAATAGTGGCCCTGATAGTTCTGCTTTTAGTGCAACTTGGGCACATTGAATTCTTTTTGTGTTTGATTGTGTGGGGTTGCACTCTCCTATTTTTTAAAGGCGAGAGAAAGAAAAACCCACAAGTTTCTATCTTGAATCCAAATTTAAGGTCACAGGGTTTCTATTTCACTTGGTTGGGTTTATACTTTTTCTTTTTTCTTTGCTGAAATGCTGGTCTTTAATGATCTTGACATATTATTTGCCCATTTCACCATGTAACTGTAAATGGTTTCACAATGGCTGTCGAAGTGACCCCTATGGATGTGGTTATTGGATGCAGTGTGAGACCTCCACTTCACACGGATCCCACCAGTACTGTATTGTCACAGTTCTCCATGTGAGAGGCATCTGGAGCAATTATCTTCTCCGTGTTGTTATAATACACCGTGGGGCACATTTCTTTCCATTTATTCTCAATGTCTCAGGTTTGCATATTGCTTTGTGCATGTTTTTTAAAAATCTAGATTCAAAGTTAAAAACCAAGAGGCACTTAGAGTTGTCTAGTTCTTTGTTTTTAATGTGTATGAGGGTTTGTCTACATGTATGGAGGACAGCGAATCCCCTGAACTGGAGTTACAGACAACTGAGAACTGCCATGTGCATGCTGGCCACTGGACCTCTGTCCTCTACAACAGCTGCAAGTGCTCTTAACCTCCGAGCCATCTCTCCAGCCCAAGTTGCCTAGTTCTTATCTCTACCTCCTTCATCTATTCCTTCTCCCTGTATAGGTGGCTTTTATTAGTACCTGATTTCCATCCATTAATCTTTAGAACCACAACAAATGCATATATATTCATAGTCTCCCCTCTTGCACTGTAATTAATGATGGCACTCTTTGGTGGTGGTGTTGTTGCTCTTCCCAGTGAGACATGAAGTTTTTTTCTCCTGTCTTGGAGCTGGGTTGATTCTTTTTTTTTTTTTTTTTTTTTTTTGAGACAGGGTTTCTCTGTATTGTTTTGGAGGCTGTCCTGGAACTCACTCTGTAGACCAGGCTGGCCTTGAACTCACAGAGATCCGCCTGCCTCTGCCTCCCAAGTGCTGGGATTAAAGGCGTGCGCCACCAACTGGGTTGATTCTATGATTGTGTTCATGACAATAGTGTAGGAGGAATGACACGATCTTGTTTCTAGGCCCATGACCTCTTTGGTTCCTCAGTCTCCATTGGGATTCAGATTTCAGCAGCCAAATGATAAACGTCAAGCTAGTTAGTGGAGGTAGAAGGCCTGGTCCAGGCTACCAAGGACCCCAGCACCCGAGCGACTCAGACATTTCACCTGTTACCTGATCACAGGGGGATGAGGGACCCCGGTGGGAATCTGAACTGCACAGCCAATCCACACCATCACCAGGGATGATGAATGCTTGTTGCTTTTTTAAGCCGCCGACTTTTGGGATGGTTTGTTCTATAGAATGGACAGCCAGCATCTTACACAGGGCACTCTGTTAACATCTCTGCATCTTGCTCAGTGCTCCCTGAGATGCGTCGATTCTGAAGTTCGTGATGACCCAGGTTATACGTGGAGAGCTGAGGGGTAAAAATTGAAGCACTTGCCCAGGCTGTACAGCTGGGGCATATGGCTGCTAGGTCTGCATAGTGGAGTACCTCACACCTTAGCTGAAATGATGGGATTTCTTTTCCTTGAAGTGCTGGAAGCTAGAAGCCCGAGGTCAGGGTCACAGCAGTGTTGAATTCTTTGAGGCCTCCTCTTTGCTTGCTCATGGTTATCTTCTCGAATGACCAACCCCTTGTGCACACATACCCACGGAGTCTCCTTACAAGGATGCCGGTAATTGGATTAGGGCCCTTCCCAGAAGCCATACTTAATTTAATCATCTTGCTAAAATCTTTGTCTCTGGCTCAGTGCTTAAGAGCACTGAATGCTCTTCCAGAAGACCCAGGTTCAATTCCCAGCACACACATGGCAGCTCACAATTGTCTGTAACTCCAGTTCCAGGGGATCTGACACCTTCACACCAATGCACATAAAATAGAGTTAAATAAATTAGTTTTTAAAAATGGATCATCCCTTAAAAAAATCTGTGTCTCCAAATTCAGCCATATTCTGAAGTGCTGGTGGTTTGTAGACTGTACATATGAATTTTGGGTCTCATGTACACTTGTGATTACCTCCAGTTTGCATGACCGTGTGTAGGATGTGTGCCCACACATAAGTTCTGTTGGTGATGCTGGAGCATATGCTTTTAATCTTATAAAACGGGCTCCAAAGTAATAAGAATGAGGTGGATAAGAATCCAAATAGTAAAACTCGATTTAGAAAGCTTAAGAAGAGTGAGCAGGTGGGCCAGAGAGACGAGTGGTTAAGGGCTTGCCTCCAAGCCTGACAACAAGGAGGAAAGAACCAAGTCCTGTAATTTGTTCTCCGACCTTCACAAGTGCACTTAATGTGCACCTTCCCCAAGACCCCCCAAAAATTAATTAAATGAGAAGAACAATGTGGCGTATGCCTTTAACCCCAACACCCAGGAGGCAGAGACAGGTGGAATCTCTATGAGTTTGAGGCTAGCCTGGCCTACAAAGTGAATTCCAAGGCAGTTAGGGCTGTTAACACAGAGAAACCCCCCCCCAAAAAAAAGAGAGAGAAAGAGAACCTCTCCCTCTATTATATCGATTCAAGAGAATGATTTTAGAGAACATCTCACTCACTCACTCACTCACTCACTCACTCACTCACCTCTAGATTATGATGGCTGTTTTGCTCAATAGGCTTTTACCTGTATCTTATTAAAATGGGTAAAGTTACAGGGCATTGACTAGGACATGGTGTTGGCCAGACTATTAACATTGGCTGGGTCTACAACAAGCTATTAGGAATTTGTCATTTCTAAAACTTCAGTACTTGCCTGTGCTTTCACTTTCTGAGTATACATATTTCTTTCATAATGAGAGGACAAGCCACACAGACTGTTTCGGGCTAGCCTGGGTCCCCTTCCCTCCCTATTATTTGGGCTTGATAAAGTCTGGTTAAGGAGGTCAACACTTGCAGGGCAGGAAATGGACTCATAGAAGGTGCAACAAACTGCAGGTGAGGGTTGCTGGTGAGATGGGTACCCAGACAGGAAGTCACTCCCATGGCAGAACTTCTATCAAAGGAACTAGTCCAGCTAGAGACGGAAGGCACTTCACGTATAGCCACAGACAAGGACACAGGATGTCCTGCTTTTCGGTGTCTTCCAGCAGTCCCTGCCAAGCAGGGGGAGAGTTCCACTTTACTGTCAATGGTACTGCTTTCAACCTAGCGTGGTCAGCTTGTATCCCACCCTTGGGGATGCCTGGAGTTCTCATGTGCCTCACCTAGTGAATCTGAGCGAGATAGATGGGTGAACAGAGAAACATGCATTATACAGGAAATAGCTCATGTGGTTATGGAAACTGAGAGATTCCATGAGCCAAGGCCAAGACCAAAGGCGGAAGGCTGACATCACAGCTTGAAGACAGAGTGAGCTCTCTCTCACCCAGCCTTTGCATCCCGCCTGGCTGGGACTGCGATGGATGGGCCCAGTCTATTTGACACACCCAAAGTAATGCCAGCCACAGATGTGGGCGTCTGTTTTAGTTAGGGTTTCTACTGCTGTGAAGAGACAGCGCATCATGGCAACTCTTACAAAGGAGAACATGTCACTGGGGCTGCCTCATGGTTTCAGATGTAGAGTCCATAACTGGCATGTCAAGAAGCAAGGCAGCATGCAGGCGGAGAAGGTTCTGCATCTTGATCAGCAGGCAACAGGAAGTGCACTGTCACACTGGGTGTGGCTTGAGCATATATGAGACCTTAAAGCCTCCCTCCACAGTGACACACTTCCTCCAACAAGGCCACACCCACCCCAACAAGGCCACATCTCCTAATAGTGCTACTCCCTATGGGTACCATTCCTACTTAAACCACTATAACATCCCATGGTTCACCCTAGTTGACACATAAAATGACCATCACAATGGGGAAAAGAAGAGTCAGGAAAAGGAAATACCTAACTCTTTCTCCTTTATGTAACTAACAACATTATCTCATGAACATCAGATCAACCCTCAGAAATTCCTTGGGTCCAGTAGACAGTCACCATATTTTTTCAAAGGGGAGACTGGCTTGGCTTTGACAGTAGAAAGAGCCTTGCTAGTTAGCTGCTCAGGAGGAAGCAGGGAGTCCTAGCTGGTGATTAGGCAGCCTGCTTGGCTCAAGCCCCAGAAGGCAGAAGATGAAAGGAAGGAGACCAGCAGTGCCATGCTGGGAGGTGCTGGGCACAGGTGGCTCCCGGCTATTGAGAGCCACAGCTGGACACTGCAGACTCTAGGGCTCCTGGAGCCAGTACTCAGAATAGGGCCAAGGGAGGGTGAAAGGGATGCTGATGGCAGCAAAGCCATACTAGATGGGGAATCTGTTCATAAGACACTCCAAGGGCACTGGCAATAGTACCTGTTCCTGAGTGGCACTGTGTAGCAGCCAAAGGCTCTCATGCTGGCTCAGCCACCTAGAAGCAAACCTAAATTTTTATTTTGCAGGAGGTAGGGGGTGTCATGAGCCTTTCTTTATTGTGTTTGTCCCACATGGTGTATTTTTGTGTACCGTGTATGTATGCTTGAGTATCTGTATGTGTACCATGTGTGTATGCTTGAGTATCTGTATGTGAATCATGTGTATGATTGAGTATCTGCATGTGTACCATGTGTGTTCAGAAGCCTGTGGAGGTCAGAAGATGGTGTCAGATCCCCTGGAACTGGAGTTACAGGTGGTTGTGAGCCCCTGTGTGGATGGTGAGTCCCTTTCAAGTGCTGCAAGTGCTCTTGCTGCCGAGCTATTTCTCCAGCCCCAGTCTTGATCTTCTACTCGTCGTATCCCTACCTCCCCAGTGCTGGGATTACAGGTCTGCGCCACCACATCTAGTTCCCGTAGTTCTAACAATAGAGCCCGACAATAACAGTGTGCTAGGCAACCATTCTACCACCTAAGCCGTGTCCCCAGCCCCAAAGTTCTATCATAATGGTTACGATCACACCTTTACTAAGAGGCCTGCAACTAACGACGCCTTCGGTATAAGCTGTTTTTTAGAAAGACTTATTTTTATTTTATGTGTGTGTATGTTTTACTTGCATGCACATTATGTGCACCATTTGTGTGCAGTTTCCTTAGAGGCCAGAAGAGGGCAGCAGAACTTCTGGTACTGGAGTGACAGACAGCTGTGAGCTGCCATGTGGGGGCTGGGAACCGAACCAGGGTCTTCTGGAAGAGCAGCCATTGCTCTTAACCACTTGTAAACTTTTCTTCTTAAGATATTCAGACTTCCACATTCTGTGTGCAGACATTTCTTGAATTTCTTGTGAAAAAAGAAAGAAAAAGGAGAACATGGCTGCTCCTAGGTATGGGGCAGGAGACGATTTATGGTAGATTTGAGGGAGGGCATAGAAAGGGGGCAGAGACTTCTGGGAGAGTCCAGAGTGGACATGATCGGCAGACTGAGCTGGGCCACGTGGGAGGAGGACAAAGATGAGAGGAGAGCCGGGAGACCAAGAGGTCAAAGGGCAAGATGGTAAAAAGGACCACAATCCAAAACGGCTAGGGAAGGACAGTGGGGGAAGGGCAGCCTGGCCTGGAGACTTCAGGGCAGAGGGTGGGATATGCCAGCCAGGAGGACCCTTAACAGGTAGGGACTGAGGGGTGCTGGGAGAGCCTGGCTACCAGGTCTGCTTTGATATGTTTAATAGGCACCTCGGCCATTTGTCCCTGCTTAGAACCCTAGGTTGTGAAGGGGTGTGCATGTGTGTAAACACATGCAGAAAGTTTCAGGGAATTACAGCAAGCAAAACTAGAACTGGCTAAACCTACCCAGCTCTTCAACAACAAAGAAAGATCTTATCATCTACCCTCTGAGAACATAATGTCAACTTACATGAAGAGGTTATGAAAATTATTAATTTTTAAATACTTAAGAAAAAGGCAGCCCTCAGGAGTGTCATCGATTGCTTATTAAAAATGAGCCCCAGGGATTTCTGTGCAAAACAGAGTATTTGAGTTGTGTTATAGCATCTTCTTTTCCCAAAATTGATACCAAAACAGGGACTTTTTTTTTTGTAATTTATTTTTTTTTAATTTTTTTTAAATTTTATTTTCCAGTTTAAATTTAGATAAGAATCAAGGTTGCTTCACAAGTCAGTTCCAGGTCCCTCTCCCATTCCCTCCCTTCCTCCCGTGCCCTCCCCCCCCGTTATCCTCTCATTTCTCCAGGGAGGGTGAGGCCCTCCATGGGGGTGTCCATAGTGTGTCATTTCATATAGGGCAGGGCCTAGACCCTTTCCCAAGAGTTCTGGGTGAGAGTGCACCTCACATTGTTCTATTGGAGTCCAAAGTCCGTGTGTATACTTGGGATGGGTACTGATCTGCTGCCCAAGGCTCAATAGATTCCCTAGGCCTCTTCACTGACACCCAGATTCAGGGGGTCTTGATCAGTCCCATGCTGGCTTCCCAGGCTAATGCCTGGGATTCAAGAGTTAACCTTTGTCTGGTCAGCTGTTTCTGGGGGTTAAACCAGCCCAGTCTTAATCCCTTTGATCATCAGTCCTCCCTCTCTGTTACTGGCTTTCTTGAGTTCAGCTCAGTACTTAACCAAGGGAGTCTGCCTCTTCTTCGATCAGCCACTAAATGAAGTTTCTGTTTGCCAGACTCTCTGGCCATAGGATTGTAGGCTGGCACTCCCCAGATCTATGTCTAAAATCCATATATGAGAGAGTACATGCCATGTTTCTCTTTTTGTGACTGGGTAACCTCACTCAGGATGGTTTCTTCTAGTGTCATCCATTTGCCTGCGAATCTCATGATTCCATTATTTTTTCTGCTGAATAGTACTCCATTGTGTAGATGTACCACAATTTCTCTATCCACTCTTCAGGTGAGGGACATCTAGGTTGCTTCCACGTTCTGGCAATTACAGATAAAGCTGCTATGAACATAGTGGAACAGACCTCTTTGTTGTATGAATGGGCATCTTTTGGATATATGCCTAAGAGTGGAGTTGCTGGGTCTTGTGGTAGGTTTATTCCCATTTTTCTGAGGAATCTCCACACTGATTTCCAAAGTGGCTGAACCAGTTGGCACTCCCACCAGCAATGGAGGAGTGTCCCCCTTTCACCACATCCTCTCCAGCATAAATTGTCATTGGTGTTTTTGATTTTAGCCATTCTGACAGGGGTGAGATGGTATCTGAGAGTTGTTTTGATTTGCATTTCCCGGATGGCTAAGGATGTTGAGCACTTTCTCAAGTGCCTCTCAGCCATTTTAGACTCCTCTATTGAAAACTCTCTATTTAGTTCTGCAGCCCACTTTTTAATAGAAAACAGGGACTTTTTGAAAAAGGAAAAGTATAAGTCTTTCCACTCACAGACACAGATGCATAAACATTAAAACACCAGCAAATAAAATACCAAAATGATTCTAAAACAATTTCATGCATTTAAATTACACTTATCTTGGATATTTTGGAAACTCTAATACTAGAAAACTGCAAATGCACTTATAATATTAGGAGTCTAAAATAGAAAAACCACCTCATTATCTCAATAGATATAATGTATCACTGATGAGTTTGAATAAAGTTACACTAATATAATTTTTAACATTAGGCCCAAAGACAATTTCCTTGACAATAAAAACCAAACAAAACAAACAAACAAAAACAACCCCCTAACCAACAGGATAGTTGCCCACATATAGATAACACTTGTGTCTAGGCAGATAGTGGCCAGCTGATCTAAGATTGGCCTAAAGTGGTCACAGGGATTCACCATCATTTGGCCACATGGTTTATAGATAGACTGTAAGGGTTGTGGGCTTTGTAACATTAAGGATAGGGGTACCTATCCTTATATAAGGATAAGGATACAAGTATATAAGGATAAGAAGTAACACCCTAGAGCTTGGTCCTCTTGTCTTACTATTTCATTGCTATGAAGAAACAACCATGACCAAGTCAACTCTTATAAAAGAAAACATTAAATGGGGCCTGGCTTACAGTTTCAGAGCATTAGTCCATTATCATCATGGTGGAACTTGGCGGCATACAGCAGGAGAAGCAGATGAAAGCTACATCCTGGTCTACAGGCAGGCGGTGGTGGTGGGGCTCTGACAAGGACTTGTGAAACCTCAAGCCTACCCCCTCCATCAAGGCCACACTTCCTAATCCTTCTATTCCTTCTCAAACAGTTCACCAACTGGAGGCTTAGCATGTACATATATGAGCCTATGGGGCCATTCTCGTTCAAACCACACTTCCCTTACAAAAAATAGGCTTAGAGGGGTTGAGCAAGGCATTCAAGAGCACACAGCAGACAGTGTTAGGGTTGGGGCTCAACCCCACTAGTGCCTTCCTAGTTGAGCCCTGCTGGAGAAAAAGCCGCAGTTCTAAATATCGGCCTGTAGAACTACTTCAGGGGTTACTTGGCCTGGTCCTCTGAACCCCCTTCACAGCTAAACCTATGTGGCCAACCAGGGGTGAATGGCAGCTCAGAGAGATGCCTTGGGTGAGCCTGTGGCGCTCCAGCACAACCCTCAGGACCCATGTGCTGCTCAGTTGCCGCTGAAAGAGTCCTGCAGGTACCGTCTGTATTTCAAAACCCATTCTGGTAGATGAAAGGCAAAATCTGAGGTCATTTGGTCCTTTACAGTAAGGTTTCCATGGTGACCGTGCCCAAGGTGAGGCAGCCTGACTCTCAGGGCCAGGTCCAATCTGCCCCACAGACCACACATGAGACACCTTCTCCATATTCCCTCCCATTACCAGAGCGACAGGGCTTCCCGTCCCTCCCACCCCAGTGCCTGGCATCGTGCGTTTCTGTAGAGGGGAGGGGCTGGGTGGAGGACAGGGGAGTCCCAGTGTTGCAGGCCTGTCTCCTCACACTGAGACACCCATCCGCTTTCGAAGTCGCTTGAGCTCTAGGGCAGCTGTTGCAGCCTGTCTCTTCTGAGAGAAGTCTCTGAGAGTTCAGCTGGGATAGTTTTGCATGTTTCTTCCCTGTCAGCCCTCTGAGACAGAGCTCAGCGTGGTAACCAAGAGCAGGCTTTTCTCAGTCACTGTCCTCACCTGAATTGGGGCTCACCCAGCACGAGGAAGCTGTTCCAAACAGGGTGTTTGCTTGTGTATCTCCATATCACCCCTCCCCCAGTTAACCCTCTCCCATGACTCGTCCCTCCCACGCCTTCTCCGCCCTCTCCTTTTCTCCTCAGGCCTTCCTCGCTCTCTCACCTGTACCCACGCGGCTTCTGGTGGTCCAGCCTAGACCATACTGCCCTCTTGCCTCCAGTCTCTTTGGAATGTCCCCTGGGAATCTCTCTCCTTTCTCTTGGGCCTCTGGATGCTGTCAAGGGCTCTCCTTGAATGAAGGCCCAGCCAGGACAAAAAGGTGGTCCATGGTTCAGGCTAGGACATGGCATGGCTGTCCACCATGGAGCAGGTTGTCTGGGTGAGGACATGGCATGGCTGTCCACCATGGAGCAGGTTGTCTGGGTGGTCGCTGAGCCCCTCATCAGTTCTGCTGTGCAGGACTCCCCCACCCCTGCCTGGCCTCTCCTGTGATTTCCTGTCAAGCTAGCTGTTAACTCCAGAGACAATCCCAGGATGGGTGGGCTGGGAGCCTCACACAGAAGACGACGGTAAGACAAGGGGGTCAAGCCTGTCACAACCACCAGCTGAGGGCTAACAGATTGAGCCCCACACTCAGGGCAGCTGGTGGCACTGTTTGGTGTTCTCTGTATGGGAGGTTTGAACTTAAAGGAAGGGGCCCCTTTCCCCAGTCTTCAGGTTACCCTGCTCCCTCATGGTAGGTTTGCAAGGCAACTGGGAGGCTACCCCTGGGAGACTATTTTGCCTGGCGGACAGTGGAGAGATGAGGGGCCCTGGGGCCCACTGGGCCAGGGGGCCTTCATCTGCTGGCTCTTGCTCTGGGTGGCCTATGACAAATGCACTCTCTTTCACAGGTTGTCCGGATGACAAAGCAGGCGTCTAGCATAAAGCCTATCTGAGGACCAACGGATTACGTTTATTCTCCAGGAGACAAGTGTCCGGTGATGACATAGCTACGGACACTCTCTCTCTGAAGCTTCTGAGTCTTAGGAGCTCTGCAGCCCGAGTAGACACCCCGCAGGACAGGGGAGGCCTGGCGTCTCTTCTGTGGACAGCTGTTATTCTCAGGATTCACAGCTGCCTTTCCCTCTTTATATTATTCCAGACAAGAAGCAGAGACACCAGGAACTTACATCACTTGGACCACCATGGTGCAGCCACCGACTGGGATGTAGACAGATGTGTCCTGACTCTGGAATCGATGCCTTTAAGCGCTGCAGGATTTCACGGGCACAGGTAGAACATTCCTCTTCCAAATGCAAGAGTGTTGCAGATTCGAGTTTTTTGTGGGTTTTATTTTGTTTGTTTTGGGTTTTTGTTGTTGTTTTATTCTGGGACACATAATGAGATAGCTTGGAACCCAAATGTAACCATGTCTCAAGTACTCTACACTACACATACACACACGCACACACACCTGTTTTGACTGGCTCTTCACTTTCAGTCAGACACGGAATTTTTCACACGTAGTGTCATGATGGCACTCAAAACATTTTAGATTTTGAGGTATTTGAAATTTTCAGACTAAGAGTATTTACCTTCCCCCTCCCCCTCCCAAAGACATGTCAGGGCCAGACTCTCCTTTCTCTGCTTTCTCCTCTTGTTTTCTTTTGTTTGTTCCCCTCTGGGAGCCAGGGCCGTGGCTTCGGCTTCCCTGCCTTGGCAGATCCTTCAGTTTCTCAGCAGCCAGCCCTGACTTCCTCTTTTCCAGCCCTCCTATGTCAACCCCACTCTCCACCTGCAGGGTGTAAGCTGCTTTACTGAACTCTGAGAAAATGCCTCTGAGGCCTTCTGGAACATTCTGGCCTGCTCTCCCACCGTAAATCACTGGGTGTTTTTCTGCTTGTGTTTTGTAGCAGAACATTTTCTCAGGAGGATTTGATCCTAGGACCCTCCTGCTGTAACCATGCTCAGAGTGATGGCGCACACCCCACCCCCAGAGCATCAGAGGACAGCCCTGCTTTTCTTTCCACCAAAGTCTTCTAGGGTTTGCTGGTTGTTTTCACTCTAGACCAAAGCGGTTTCTTTCTGTTTTTATGGCTTGTTTAATTTTTCTCTTTTATATGCTAGTTGTCAAAACAATGAATTATCTTGTTAGCATCCTCAGTAAATCCCAGTGAGCTGCCTTTAGTCATCACAGACTCCTGAATTTAATACGTTTGACCTGGTTCAGGCTTTTGCTGCCCCCACTAAGCTCACATCGTCACACCTCTAGCTGTCCTCTCCAAGGCCTCTTTCCTCTTTGTCTTGAATCACTTGGGGGGGGGTCTATGCAAAGGTTATTGGGTTAACAATTGAATACTGTAGGAGTTTCTAAGCAGGCAAACCCTAATTTGTAAGTGTGTCTAAAACCTAATGCTTAGGTTGGGTGGGCATAGTGGCACATGTCGTTAATCCCAGTACTCAGGAGGCAGAGGCGGCAGATCTCTGTGAGTTGGAGGCCAGCTTGGTCTACACAGCAAGTTTCAGGACAGTTAGAATATGCAATGAGATACTGTCTCAACAAACAAATGAACGGACAAACGAATAACAGCCACCGCAAACCCAAACAAAACTCAGGAAACCACTGCAAAAATAAAAAAAACCCTAAGGCTTACTAGTATTATGTTGGTCAAAGTGAGTCACAGGACCAGCCTGAGAGTCCAGGAGATGGTCGTGGATAACAAAAGATATGGACTCTTGGGCCACATATACAACTCCCTTCACTTCAGAGCTAAGCAAGGGAGGAGCAGAGCTTCTCAGCATACCTTCCTAGTTTTAAGCCACAGAGGCAGAGCTTGTGGGTGAGGGCCATAGGGAGGAAGGGGAGGATGACAATGACAGCTGCCCGATAGGGAAACACCTGCTTTGTGAGGTGGTGAGTTCTCCAATGTGCGGAGTGTTCAAAGACCGCCTCTTTCCAGGCATGGTGTCAATCTCATCACTCGAGAAGTTGAGGCAGGAGGATTGTGAGTTCTCAAGATCAGCTTGGGCTGTTACATAGCAAGACTCTGACTCAAGAAATAAAGTGAAATATGAATAAATCCCCTCACTCCTTG
The DNA here is from genome assembly GCF_017639785.1 of Mesocricetus auratus. Classification (NCBI taxonomy): domain Eukaryota; kingdom Metazoa; phylum Chordata; class Mammalia; order Rodentia; family Cricetidae; genus Mesocricetus; species Mesocricetus auratus. The sequence continues at coordinate 13,440,594 of NW_024429266.1, forward strand.
GAAAAGATTCTTTTTATTTGCTTTAAAGACCACCTCTTGAGGGTGCAGAGGATTTGCGATTGCAAAGGGAGCTGAACTAAATAATGGATAAGCTTCCTTTCAACTCTAAGTCTATTTTAGGCCTCCCTGGCAGGCCAAGAATATTTGTCTCACAGATAGCAAATTCACATGTTAGACCACTTGCCAGGGCCTGAGCATAGGATTGTAGTCTTCCAGGTGGGAAATATCTCAGAGAGGAGGACTTAGAGTCTTAGTAATAGCTTCCTTGGGTTGGGAGTCAGCTTTGAGCTCTTATTGACTAACAGCTACATTAAAGTGAGAAGGTGGGACTTCCTGTCTTGACAAAAAGCAAGGCGTTTTTGGCCTTGAACAGGGATGTCCCAACTTGCAACAAACAGGCAGGCCCCACCGAGTCCCTAAAGGGGCCATCACTAGTTAGGAAGCAGAAGTAGCCCTAGCATCCATCCCTCCCTGAGAGGTCTAGTCTGACAGAGTTCCACTCTTGGGTTCTTGGGATAACATGAGTTTTTGATGACACGAGCTTTGGTGTATACTACTATTTTCAGGCTGACTATCAATGACTTAGAAGTCACCTAGAGATTCCACCCTGAAAAATACTGCCAGTCCTCATGCCTACTGCTGTATGTGAGGACACAGGGGTTAGGGACGCAGCTCCATACACCTCTGGTGTTTGGGGAAGGCGGCTGAGGTAAGCAGAGGCAGGTAGGATGGGTCCTGAGTCAGTTCGGCACAGGCTGCGCTTTGGCTTGGTATATGGTCTTGGGGAGTGTGGTGTCTCCTGTCCAGGGTGCCAGTGGCCTGAGGTAGTGGAAGAAGTTGGGACATGGCTGGGGTAGAACTTGGTGTGTTCGGCCCTGGGTTTCATCCAGATCAAGGTGTTGAAGGCCTGCAGACTGACACTGGGATGGCTCTTCCTTGGGAATCTGAGTGAAGATGAGTGAGGTCCTACAGTAGATCTGACCGGAGGATCTGTAGTCTCATGCCAGCAGCCAGCCTCTGTCTATATGAGCAGACTGGTCTGTCTGCCCCAGAGCCCCATTGTTCTTGGGTGCTTCACAGTGAGAATCGGGAAGAACTCTGTCTGGTCTCAGGTTCAGGCAAGTGGTTACCTAGGGCAGCACACCCAGCCCTTTCCACCTGGTGATGAAACAGAGGGCCAGTGGTCAGTGCGTGGGAGTAGCACCTCTCAGTGAGAAGTCACAAGTTAAGGTACACTTGTCTTCTGTACCCAGGATGTCCCATATCTGTCCTTTTTCTTTTAAAGATTTATTTATTATATATACTGTGTTCTCCTTGCATGTATGTCTGCAGGACAGAAGAGGGCACCAGATCTCATTACGGATGGTTGTGAGCTACCATGTGGTTGCTGGGAATTGAACTCAGTACCTCTGGAAGAGCAGCCAGTGCTCTTAACTGCTGAGCCATCTCTCCAGCCTACACATCAGTTCTTATTGCCATCGATTCAGCCACTGAAAATGACACAGATTGTCCTATGGCTGGCTTTGTAGGCCCAGAGCCTGAACTTGGTGTCTGGGGCTCTCTTAGGTTTTTACTCGATCCCTTTTGGTGTTTCCTGGGTTGCCACTGAGGGTTAGCAGCTACTGTAGTCCTGTTTTGGAACAGGCTGCTTCCAAGCCTCCTCCAGCTGAGACTGAGCTCATATCTGAGCAGCTGGACACCAGGATTCTTGCTTTTGCTGTTTCAACTGGAGACTAAACCCACTGGAGTAACTGGAGTAAGAGTTGAATCGCCTCAAGGGGCCAGTGTGTTGTACCATTGGGGGCCTAATCCGGAAGAAGTGACTGTGGTGGAAAAGGACAGCCATAATTAGTCCAATCAATGGTGCATTTGGGTGTCAGGAAGGCCACTCTCAAACACTCGCTTTAGAACATCTGCTTTGCCCATAGGGCCATCTCTTGTATTGTCTTAGGATTGTCTGTCAACTGGCCTGACAAATCACCAGCACTTGTATGATGGTGTTTCGCGGATGTCTGGTACTAAGGGAGTTGGCCTGTCTCCTCTGTAGAGGGTTAGCAATGATGATTATGGTAGTAGGCCTGCTAGCTGAGCTGCCTAGAGGCCAGTGTGGTGCTCAGCTTTGATGAAGTCCTCCAGTGTGCTTTAGGGGGCAGGTACTACTATTGCCCTGTTTTAGAAATATAGAAACTAGCTGGGCTGTGGTGGCGCACGCCTTTAATCCCAGCACTCGGGAGGCAGAGGCAGGCGGATCGCTGTGATTTCGAGGCTGGGCTGGACCGACAGCCTCCAAAACAATACAGAGAAACCCTGTCTTGTAAAACAAAACAAAACAAAAAAACAAAAAGAAAAAAAGAAATATAGAAACTAATTCTCTGAGAGTCTAAGCTTGGGCCCTAAGATTATAAAGCGACAGAGGTAGGTTCTCCTCCCTGGACTGTCAGACACCAAGCCTGTGTGATGACACACATAAGCTCATCCATCCTGTCATCAGCTGTAGGTCTCATGTGCCCCGTGCATGTCCAGGACATAGCTGTGGTTGGGTCTAGCCATGGCTGGGATTCCTGAGGCTGTGCCAAGTATCCTAAGGGTCCTGGGGACAGGGCAGGAAGATCTTTGCTGCAGAGCAGCACCCTTCCCCCACCTCGCCAAGCCTCAGAGGTACTGACATACATGCCGGGTGGTTAAGAAAGAAACAAATCAACCTACGCCAGGAACTAGATGCCGAGAGGGACCAGTCTGTGGCGCCTGCCAGAATAACAGAGCTGTGTGTCCCCATGTGTCATCACAGGAAGCAGGGGACCACGCAACCCGTGCCAAAGCAGCTGGGGCCAGTGAGCTGCCTCGTGAGGCAGGAGAGCTGGGCAGCTCAAGCTGCCAGCCAGGGATGCTGGTTAGGGGCTGAAAGGCCGCACCTCCCAGAGGGCTGTCCCGACAGACTTAAAGGGAGCTCACTAAGAGGACGCCAGTTCCGCTGACCCATGCTTGGTGACTTGCAGATGATGAAGAGTACAGCCCCTGTTGTCTCAGTTGGTTTTGTTGTTGCTTTCTTTTCTTAATTTCCTCTTTTTTTTCCCAGACAGAATCTCAGGTATCCCAGGCAAGCCTCAAACCCTCTACACTGGAGATGATCTTGAACTCCCCATCCTCCTCCCTCAACCTCCCAAAGGCTGGGATGACAGGTCTATGCTACCATGCTCTGTTTATGTGGTACTGGGGTCAACTCCTCGACTTTACGCACGGCAGGCAAGCGCTCTGCCAGCTGAGCTATCCCTGGCTCTTCCTTGCTTTGCTTTGTAGGGTATTGCTTGCTTAGTTAAATGCCATGGTGGTGAGTATGATTGCACACAGCTCACTGTCTGTTGGATTCAGAGTCTTCCCTAAATGCCCATGTGCCAAATGCTTGGTTCCTAGCTTGGCACTGCGGGGAGGTGGTGGACCTTTAGGAGGAAGATTCTGGTAGGAGCTGTTAGGTTACTGGGACTATGTTCTCAGAGAGGACAGTGAGACTCCATCCTTGGTTCTCTTTAGCCTGGCTGCCCCACCAAGGCTCCCACCGCAAGGTGGAATAGGGCCGACTGATCATGGACTGGGCTAACAGAAATCTGTTTGCAAACTTATTATCTCAGGTGTTTTGTTACAGTGATAGAAACTGACCAGCACACAGTCGTTGGGGTGTGGAGATGACTTCAGGGTTAAAGGCAAGCACTCTCTATCTTTGTGTCCTTTCTTACTGCCCCCAGAGCCCCCTCCTCTCTCCCTCCTGATTTCCTCTTCTTTTCTCAGTTTTGAGAACATCTTCAGTTCTGGGGTTCCTACCACTTCTGAGACGATGTCAGAGAATTTGTGGGGCATCAGCGCATTGTATTGGTTGGCACCTGGGTGAGTGAGAAAATCCAGTCCGTACTGATGATGTCTGGGATGGGTCAGCCTCTGCTAGCTACAGGTTAGGAAGTTGGGGCTCCAGGTGGTACAACTGTAAAAGCCAGGCTTGATCCTAAGGATGCTGAGAGGAGAGAGAGATGGACAGTTGGTGTCTCTATCTCCAAAAAGTGTCCTTGTTCCCTCTCTACTGGGTGCTTTGTTGAGAGTGGGAGGAGAACGAGCCTGACTTGTAGTTTCTGGGGTATACTCATCATCTGTGTTTCCTGGCAACCCCTCTCCACACATGCCCCCTCTGGTCAGGTCACCGGAGCCTGTAGTCCCCTTCTGCTACTGACAGGAGGAGAGCCGCATCATAAGGAGTTTCCAGACCAGTTCAGAGATGGACATCTCCCAGGAAGCACTGCCCTAGTGTGAGTGTGGTAGGGAAGAGATGTAGGGAATGGATAGAGAGAAGCTGATGATGTGAAATCTGGAGGAAGGATGCTCTCACCAGTGAGGAGGTTAGACTTCTGCAGGCTTCTTGCCCACCTCAAAGACTGCTTCCTCTGAGGCTATTGGGATCTTGGTCCTCAGTCTTCGGGGTGGAGGAGAAGGATGGCAGGCAGTTGCATGGTCAGGACCTGACTAGATGAACTTTTTCCCCCTTCCTTCTGCCAATCAAATTGACGATCTTCAGCGGTAATTATAGATACCCTTGGGTTTTTTAAAAATTTCTTATTGCCAATCAAATTGACTTATTGTTCAGGTTTTCAGCAGTGATTACAGAGACCCTCAGCCTTAATCACCGCCAGCTTTAATCAAGAGAGTTGATCTTCAGGATGCACAGAGGGTTGATTACAGCTTAATGGATTTATTAGGAGCTAAGTGGGCCAGCAAGTAATTGGCTAAGTAAGGCTCACTGGTTATAGAAAAGGAGCAAGAGCCAAGCACTAGGGAGAACACGGGTCAAGGGGTGCCGGGGAGAGACTCCAAGGAGAGTGGGGAAGAGGTTGGGGTGTGCGGAGGGAAATGAGCCAGCGGAACTCCGTGGTCCCAAGGAACAGGCTTTGGGGGAATCGTTTACCAGCAAGTGTTAGGAGCTAAACTGGGCACCGAGCTGCTTCGTGATCTCCTGCCATGCCTCCCCTTTGCCACGATGGAGTGTAGGTGGTGTCTTCTCAAACTGTAAGTCAGAATATGACCTTCCTCCCTGTAGTTGCTTCCCATCAGGTATTTGATCATGGCGGTGAGGCGAGTGAGCATGTGCCCCTCAAATGCTGCAGCCTCTTTCTGTTGGCTAATCCTGTCCAGTCATCATTTGGGAACTGTCTCTCCAATTCTCTGTCCTTCTCCTCTACCCTCAGTCCTCGTGGGCCTGTGGCCCAGACCCGTCCTCTCCAGCCATCCTCTTTACTGCTGGCAGAATGCTCTTCCCAGCTGTCATAATGTCAGTCATAAAGCCTGGGCCCTCATTCTTCCGTTAAGAGGTGGGCCGCCCTGTATTTAAGTCTAGGTGGGTGGCTGAGTTCCTAACAGCTCCTGCTGAGGAAGGGTGTGACTTCTGGAAGTGAAGAGGTTGTACTTCTTTTGGCTCTGCAGTCTCCATTCTCAGGAGGATTCCCTCACACGTTCCTCTTTAGAGACTGGCAACCATATTTTATTGTAAAAAGTCTAGGTCATAGGGACCCTGAATGGAGGTGACCTGAAGGACCACCCCGGAGGATCCAGCTCTCAAGATCTCTCACTGAAGTCACTGACCTGAGAAGATGCTTAGAAGTGGATGGTGTGGTCCCAGCAGTTACAGCCATTAGCCGTTTGAGTTTCCCAGCCACAGATCTGGACACAGTGGCTGGGGGATAAAAGGAGTGGGGAGCTGCCTCCGCTGTGATCTCATGGTAGAGTACAATCATTTAAAAAATAGCCATGTCACTTTGAGGGTCGCTTGTTGCAGAGTAGGAATAAAAAGAACTCAAATGATGCCCTATGCCTACTTAAAATGTCAGCGATGCCCAGACAACAGAATAAAGTCCCAGTTCCTCTGGCCTTCAGGGTTAGCCAGCTTCCTGTCCTCCTCAGCAGCCCCAGGCCCCCAACCTTACTGCATGTCTGGATTCTCCCTGCTTTCCTAGGCTCCCATGTGTTGGCACCCACAATGGCTCTGCCTGGAGACTATGGGAATGGAAATCTCTTCCCTCTCTGGCTTCCTTTTCCTCAGGACTAATAATGACAGAGGGACCTAAAAGCGGGTCCAGGGATCCTGTGAAGGAGTGTTCATAGGATGGAGGTTAGTTTCCAGATCTTTAGATGAAATAACACTTGCACCATGGGTTTTGGATTGAGATCACCGGCTTTCATATCGGTGCGGATTTATGTAACCTCTTGATGCTTCAGCTGCTTCACCTATAAAACAGAGTAATGTGTAATACCACCTATAAAATGGGGTAACATGTAATACCACCTATAAGACAGGGTAACATGTAATACCACCTATAAAATGGGGTAACGTGTAATACCACCTATAAAATGGGGTAACGTGTAATGCCACCTATAAAATGGGGTAATGTGTAATACCACCTATAAGACGGGGTAACATGTAATACCACCTATAAAATGGGGTAACGTGTAATGCCACCTATAAGACAGGGTAACATGTAATACCACCTATAAAATGGGGTAACGTGTAAAACCACTTATAAAACAGGGTAATGTGTAATACTTCCTAGAGTTAGGGCAAGCATTAAATGTGGCTAAGACTTTAGGATGGTGCCCAGCAGATGATATTGTAATAAATGTTTACAATAAAACATGCCTGCAAGTAGTATCCTTTAGTCATTAAATCTTGACATGTGCCCCTTTCCGGGAGAGGCCTTAGTAACTGATAGCTCCCCTGCAGCTGGCTACACAGGAAGGCCTCAGTCACAGCACCTTCAGCATATCCCACCTCATGTTTGTCACTGGTGCTACGGTGCTATCAGTCGCTGCAATCCTGTGGTTCACCTAGTACACTTTCAAATTATTCACCTATTTACATGCCTGGTCTTGCTCAGCCTGGTCTTGAAGTTGATAGGAAGAGCGCCTTCTGCCTCCACCTCTCAGGGACTAGGATTGCAGCCGTGAAACACCATGCCCGGTTAAAGGAGGTTACTTCCATCCATTCACTTATTCAAGGGTAGATGAAGACAGTCTTACCGAGAAGCCCGATTCTACTCCTGGTGGTTTACTTGAACTCGCCAAATCGTTCCTTTTGCTTATTCCCACTGGTGCGTTGTCAACAGCAGGAGGCGCTGTGGTGGCATTGGTTTTTAACCACCAAGTAGTCAGTCATAAGTGGTTCAGATGGCCCACAACACTGGTCAGGGCATGGTTCCCTTTACCTGTTCCCTCAAGAGCACAAGAGCATTCCTTTCCATTTTTCACATCTCTGTGAGCTCTCTCTCTCTCTCTCTCTCTCTCTCTCTCTCTCTCTCTCTCTCTCTCTCTCTCTCTCTGTGTGTGTGTGTGTAGGCGTGTGCAGGGAACATCTTTTGCAGACATGCACGGGTTTATAAAGCTGCAAGCGACATTTCTCGCTTCCAGTCCTAACATCATCTGTGACTTGAAACCGGTTGCTTTTTCTCAGTAACTCGAAACGCAGAGTGAGCTGAAGACTTCCTAGATTTCAGACTCCCCGTGTCCCTAGCCCCCATGTCCCTAGCATTAAATGCACACTCAGAACAGAGACACAACCTTGAGGCTTTTCCAACTGGATTAGTCTAGTGCACGCCCAGCTCTCGGGGACCTTGAGTGAGGTTCTCAGTTCACCAGTGGTGGGAGGGTCCAGGTACCTGGACCACAAGCATCCTTGCGCTCTCCTGGCACTTTCTTCCTCGCCTGTCTCCATTGCTGGTAAATGATGGGCTTAGCGGAGAGGTGTGGAGGGGGCGGGGAAGGGGCCCGGAGGGGAGGGGCGAGGGAGCACAGTCACCGAGTGTCACGCTGCCCCTCCCGCCCTCCGCCCGGGGTGGGGGCGTGGAGCGCGGGAGGGCGGGCTTCACTGCCAGCCTCGCAGCACCCGGAGCGCGCTGGCCTCCTGAGCAGGGCGCGGAGCACGCAGCCCAGAGCCGGCAGCCGGCCGTCGCCTGCCCTCGTGTCCTGGGCGGCTGTCGTGTTCCTGGAGAGCGTGTCCAGCCATGGAGCCTTTGCATAAAGACGCCGAGACTGCTGCGGCGGCGGCGGCGGTGGCGGCAGCAGATCCTCGGGGGGCGTCGTCGTCCAGCGGGGTGGTCGTGCAGGTTCGAGAGAAGAAGGGCCCCCTGCGCGCCGCCATCCCCTACATGCCCTTCCCGGTGGCTGTCATCTGTCTCTTCCTCAACACTTTCGTGCCGGGATTGGGTAAGAAGTGGGGGGACGGGACCCTTGTGACCCCTTTAGCCCCTTTAGCCCCTGTGACCTGGGCTGCCTGCTGGGGAGTGGGCAGGGCAGGGACTGGGCAGTGGTTGAGACCCGTGGGTGTGCCCGCCGGCCTCAGACTGTGCCCCCACGACTGGTCTTCTGGCAGGTGGCTGAAACCTCCGGAGTGGGCAGGTGAGGGAGAGGTGCCACGCTGGGGTCTCTGACCCCCCGCAAGCGAGGTGGCCAGGTAGAGAAGAGCTATAAACTCGGCGGAGAATCTTAGAGCCCCAGGCAGGGACCCCACGGCTCCCTGGCTCCAGGCGAGGCTACTGTCCAAGCGAGTGGAACCTTGACACTTCTTCCCTACCCAGCGCATCTTTCTGTGATCCCACTACTTCGGGAAGGGAGGAGGCAGAACGCAGGAACTCAGGCTGAAGTGGTGGTGGTGGTGGGGAGGGTGACCAAGCGCCAGGGAGTCTGAGAAGTCGATTGAGCCGGGGGAAGCGGGGACACACAGATTTTGGAGACACACTGTACCAGGTCATACTTTCACATGGAGTGGAGCCTTGCGGGGGGGGGGGGATCACAGCTTTTCAGCCAGAACCTCTTTTCCTGGTGCCTGCATTTTTGCCAGAACCCCCCCCCCCCACCACTGTACACCGAGGAAAGGGAAGGGCGATTTTATTTTATAGTTTACACGCATGTGGATTTGGACTGCATGTGGTCAGAAGTGAGCCGGTTAGAAGGCGGAGAACGCTCCCCAGTAAGTCTGTGTGGGGCTCTGGCTGTTTGGACACACCTTAGTGAGATCGCTGTCCCAAAACAGTGACTAAGGGTGATACGAGGTAGAGAATGAGAGCTTTCCCGATCTCCTCTCGCCAGCCCCAAATCTCCGACTGCACGCCCCTCCCCCACCCCGACTTGATTGCTTGCCACGGGTGGACCCTTCTCAGCAGCGGGCTGGCGAAGCAGGCATCTTACACATTCTCCAGAGAGACTGCCTTTGCCAGGCAGCTCGTTGCCTGCGCATGGCTGCAAGTTCCCAAAAGCAGAGGTCAGCTGGAAGTGGCCTTCTGTTTCACTCTGGCCTTTCTCACGGCCTTGCTCCTAGCCCGCTCAGCAGGGACCTCTTCTGTGGTGGTTTCGAAGGCCACACCCACTCAACGGAACCTGTTGGCTTTTGCCTGGCGCTTAAGTCTTTCTGTCCCGGAGGGATGCTGTGGCTAGGAGTCCTGTCTAAGTAGAAAGTCAGAGCCTTTAGCTGGGCTTCCCCCTTGAAAGATGCCTTTGGCGGCCTGCCCAAGTTTAATGTCATCAGGCCAACTCTAACTGATACTGCCAGGAGCCAAGTTGGTTTTAATTTCCATGGTCAAAAATGTCCACCTACACCCCCCAGGACACCAAGATCACAAGGCAAGGTGCATCTTCATAGAATGTGTTTCCTAAGTGTTGAAATGAACATATCGTAGGCTTTTGAGAAAAATGCTATGGAATCAGGTGGGCAGGGCTGCACTGAATGTTGCTGGAGAGGGACCCAGGCTTGCGGGGAACCTGCCCTGGGGGGAAACAGGGGCCTTCTGCTCACGATGCACCCGCACCCGTCTGGGTGTGAAGCACTAGGTGTCTTGCTACCTAAGCCCTTCTGCTGTGTTAGCGCCACTCACTTCTAAAACCTTACGCCAGGGATGCTGCTCTCCTTTACATTTCCCTTTGTAAGACTAGAATCTTGAGGGATTTTACACACACACACACACACACACACACACACACACACACACACACACACACACACAGCTTTCTAAGAAACTTGGATAAAAAGAAATAAGCAAACTACAAAAGAAATAACAGGCGAAATGTGGTATATAGACTTGTATTTTCAGCAAGTTAGCCCAGGCATTTTGGGGGGAAGGGGGATGCCTGGTTCTCTAGGAGACTGGACTGATGAAATGTGAGTGGTTAAAACCCAAGGCTTACTACTCTAGATATGGTGGGTCCATGTGTCCTGTGAGCACTCTCTCTCCTTTTTTTCTTTTTCAGATAAGGTCTTGCCATATATTCCTGGCTGTCCTGGTACTTGCTAGGCAGCCCAGGTTGGCCACAAGCTCAAAGCAATCCTTCTGCCTCAGATGTCCATTGCTGGGGTTATTACTGGCTTGCACACCGCCACATGTCGCTTTGCCCCTGGCTGCCTCATCTCTGGGTGGGGCAGCTGCTACGGTGGCAGCCCTGCTTCTGAGCGCTTCTCATCTTTCTGCTTCTCTCTGCACCTGCAAGGTGTCCTGAACCACAGGCCACAGACCTCCGAGGCATCCCCGCTTCCTGCTCCCCCCACTGCCCTGGTTGGGGAGCCGGATGGTCTCAGCTCTTGGAAGTCCTCCTCTTGGCTCAGGTCTACTTCTGCTAACCCCCCTGGCTTGCTCAAAGCTCCAGAGACAACTGAGTTTTCAGGCTGCTGCTTCTACTTTTTGATGAAATGCAACTTCTTCTAATCCATCTATCCCTTCATTGGGCCAACTCAAGCATCACCATATGTCAGGCCCTGGGGGTTGGGATGTGAGGAGGAATGAAACAGCCAAGACCAAAGCCTGTGCAGGAGAATTAATATAAACTTCGAATTGGCTCCATGTTAGGAGGGTAGCAGCTCCCTCCTAGGAGTGGGGGGAGCTGTTAGAGGATGCTTTCCAGAAGAGGCAGCTGTAGGGAAACTCATCCTGTGGCCCCACATACTCCATTCTAGAAACTGCTCAGACCATTGACACAAAGATTCTTTCTTCTGGAAATTTCCTTTCTTACAAGTTCTTTCTTTCTTTCTTTTATTTGCAACAAAGAGGGGAGCTGGCATTGGCTAAATGAAAACTACCAACCATCCCATGTTGCTGGTTACTCAGGCACGTCAGTCTATGGGACCTGCCCTGGAGGAGCCATATCCTTTAAACATTCCAGGCTCTTCTCCATCCATGCAATGATGTTCCTTGGATAATAAGGTCTAGCAATAAGAGTGATGCTCCCTGCCTGAGGCATGCATGGGAAGGAGAGGTAATTTATAACAACTTCCTATTGCCACAGTTAAAATATTTATTCCATTTAATATTTATTCCATTTATTTTTGTGGTGTTGGGATCAAATCCAGGTCTCTGCACAGGCTAGACAAGTACTCTACCACTGAGCTACACATCTGGGCTGAAAAATAATCTTGTTAAATGGTGATATGGTGGTGAGGAGAGACATTTTATCCCAATCCAGATAAAATGATTGCCAAGTCCTTCATGTTTCAAGAAATGTGTGTGTGTGTGTGTGTGTGTGTAATGATAGTTAACTGTTGTGCCCTATAATGGTCTGAAAGGTGTCTGTTAATGAAGGGTATGGCTATACTGCCATATTTAAAGATTATTACCTGGTGTGATTTGGTGAAATATAACTGTCAGTGACTCAGAAAGACAGAGCAGGTAACAGGGAGGCCTCATCTGACCATTAGCTATTCCATCAGGCCTAATGTTGGCCAATCTACTGCTGCCTGTCACATAAATATTTATCCCTCCCCTAACTCACTGCTTATCCTCTAACAGGACAGAGGTCTTCCTTCCAGCAGGGACACCTCTGGCTGGCTCAGCTTCTAGTTCTTTCCTTTAGCCCAAGGCTGAAATCGATAACCAATCAGCCCCTACCTTGCAGTGTCTTTTGTATTGATGACTTTCTGTTACTAGTTTGAGAGCTTATATGTGTTCAGCCAAAGAAACTGCAAATCCCTCGAGAGTAGTAACTATTTAAAATTTTCTTCTAGCGCTCAGAAGCTATAAAAGGACACATATTGACAACATTACACTCTTGGAATAGACATGAGAGAGCACCTGGCCCGGCACCTTTATTTAATACATACACAAAATAGGCCCCAGGATGGGAGAACCAGGGGGGTTAACTTCTACTCAGACCTCTTAAGGCAGTTACTTGAAAATGCCTCTTCGGCAGAGTAAGGGAGTATCTGACAAACCATTACATTAGCTACAGGCAATAACGGCCTGACTAAGACAGGAGAAGGGAGGGGCCTGTCTCTCCCTTGGCCGCTGGGCTGGTGTTAAGCACAGCTGTAAGTCTGTTAAGATCACAATTGGTTTTCCTGGTAAGGAAGCTGTCTGCTTGACAGCTGAAGAGGAGAGAGTCTCGAAAGAAGGCAGCCAGCGAAGGCGAGGGGCAGCAGCAAGCTGAGGCCAAAGAAGGGTAGAGGGCTACAAAGGGCCAGAGAAGGGGCATTGCACGCTGCTGCAGAAGGCTTCCGGGGAGTTCTGAAGTCTTTAGGAACAAAGGTCTCAGGCCCTGAGCCAAGAGCACCAGTACTGGCTGCTGTTAAAGGCTAAAAATCCCGGCTTCCTAGGTCTAAAGCAACAACAGCAACAAAACGGTAACACTACCAAGGCCTGAGGAACCCTAAACCCCTAGGCCTACACAAGGGCCGTAGCACTTGCGGGCTAAGGATCTGGTACTGGAGGCCTGAAGGAAAACTCTAATGGAAAGATGCTATCTGTGGTTACCTGCTGCCAGACACTGAGCCGGGAAACAGAAGCCGCCAGTGGCCAGGGTTGAGGAATTTCTCCTGACTACTCACAGTTTCTACCTGGGTAGAGTAAAAATGCCATCCAGCTGACTGGCGGCGCTACTTAGTCCCGCCAGGGAAAGCAGCCGAGAGATGAACTTACTCAGCAGCCTAGAAGGCAGCCAGTCTTCATTAGAGTAGGCGGGGTGGAGGTCTCTGTTAAAGAGGTCTCTGAGGGTGTCATGAAACCAGGACATTCCACACAGTGGAGAGTGTTACTGGGAGAGCACAAGAAATTAAGATTTTAATGGGAAAAAGAATGCAAACAAGAAAAACAGAAGGTAATGAGTGTGCTTGCCTTGGTGGTTTATACCTTCAATCCCTACACTCAGGAGGCTGGGGAAGGAGAATTCCAAATTTAAGACTGAGCCATATTAGCAAATAAGACTATATTAAACAGAAAAGGAAGGAAGAGAAAAAAAATCAGTGACTGTAGTTGATAAAAAGGCCATGCAAGAGCATTAAGATCCAAGTGCGAAGCGGCCCAATTAGAAAATAAGTCATTAGACTTCAAAAGGAAGAAGGGGGAGATTTCAAACCATGGCTGGGAAAGAATTTTGAGGCCATTATTGTGGGATGTGTCATATAAGGTATGTTTCGCACATCAACAAGAAAAAAATACAGGCAGTTAGAAACTCCATGTTAACAAAGCAAACACAGTTTCATGAGTGGCATACAGGAGCCCAAATACGAGGCCATCTAAAGTGTGGCCCAATTCTGAGTAATGTAAGGGGCAGAATGTGAGAAAGAATCTTTGAAGTCTGTGTGGTGTGTGTCCTTGGTGCAGTGGTACAGGATATGGGCTCTTTGGCTCTGCCTTGGGAGTATTTGCTTAGTTACAATGACGTAAATGCTGTCTTGGGGGCTTCACCTTCTAAAATCAACAAAGCACTGCAGACCACTTGAGGAACGTGTAAAGACCTTTACAGCATAAAACGAAAAGCAGCCTATCGAAGGCAGACAACACAAGGGGAAATAGAGGAATGGCGAGGGACTAAGCCGTTGTCCCAATTCTTCTTTATCCTTCGTGAAGGAGGAAGCGCACCCCCGCTGATGCCATGCGGTTCATCCACTGCTCAGGGAGGAGAAACTTCCTCCTTTGCCCTCTGACCTCAGGCCCGGCATACGATTGATGCTGAACAGACCCTGTAAGAGGTCTTGTGAGGTTCTGCCCTCTCCCGGTAGCAGAGCCTGGATCCTGGCATATTGGAAGCAGGGTATGACATGCCGTGTGAGACCTAAGTTGGAATTAAGAGTTTGTTAGTTTTCATTACTATTGTCCTGGAGTATGCTCCAACGCTAACTCGCAGGTAGAGGTGTTAATATCCGGATTACACAAGATGGGGAGTGAAGAGATGCTTTTTATAGTTGATAGGTGAATAGAGGGTGCCAGGGTGACCAGTAGATAAACTGGTTGATGGTTATTGGGACAATGGAACAGCAGTGGCCTGATGGGAAGAAGTCAGAACGAGAGTAAAGGGAGATGAGGGTTGGTGTACTAAGCTGATTTTGATATTTCATAGAGCAGAAAGTCTATAAATGGCATCAAAAGGTGATAAATCAGGAGACAGTGATACACACATGCTCTTTGAAGATTAGGAGAATGAAAAGTTGGCATCTTTTCCCCTGTCTGGTGGTTCATCCCCGTAGCGTATTTACATGCAGAAACACTCTCTCTCTCTCTCTCTCTCTCTCTCTCTCTCTCTCTCTCTCTCTCTCTCTCTCTCTCTCTCTCTCTCTCTCTCTCTCTCTAAGACAGGGTTTCTCTGTGTAGTCCTGGCTGTCCTGGAACGCACTTTGTAGACCAGGCTGGCCTCAAGTTCAGAGTTCAGCCTGCCTCTGCCTTTGGGTGCTGGGATTAAAGGTGTGCGACACCATACCTGGTCCTAAAGACAGCCTCTCTTGACCATTCGTCTGCCTCTGGCCATTTTACAGTTTTGTGCTCTCCTTTTATAATAAAACTGCCTCTGGCAGTGTCCTTGTCTGGATTTGTGGTCTCCAGCACGTTCCCTTTCTAAAGTTTTCCCTTAGTCACTCACCTAACTTGCACTTGTCAGGGTCACCACCTCCTCCGGGTTGCTAGATCCAGGGGCAGTCCCCTCCTCCTTCCTGGACTGGTGCTTATTCCCTTCTCCTTGAAATGTTTCTTCATTTGGCTCCATGTTCCTCGTCCCCCATGGCGCCTTCATTTCCTTTGCTTCTCTCTGTAGCCTCTAGACGTGGGAGTTCCCCAGGGCCTCAATCTTACTTTGATCTTTTCTCTTCTGCCTACACTTGCTGCCTAGGCTTTAAATCACAGCTTCATGAGGATGACTCCCAAGTCAGATCCTTAGATCTGTCCCTGTCTCAAACTCTAGAGCCTCAACCCAGCACCTCCCTCCCCAACCACAAGGTATCCTGGACTCGGCCTTTCTGGAAGTAAATGCCTGCTTTCCCCCAGACCTGCCTTTCTCTTACCTTTCTCCAGCTCAGTGAATGTCCCTGGCTGGACTGGGACTCACCCTTGACTCATCTTCATTCACACACATCCCTGAGAAATACTCCTGCCTCTGCTGCCAAACTACCCAGTACCTGACAGCTTCTTGCCACTCTCTAGCTTAAACCTCTACCTTTCTTCAAATTATTACTACGATAGCTGTGTGTGTGTGTGTGTGTGTGTGTGTACAGTCTGTTTGTGTACACACACATCTGTGTGCATGATATGGGGATGCTGTTTGTGTATGTCCTCTATACAATCTGTTTGTGTGCACACATACGTATGTGTGTATGATGTGGGAGTGCTATGTGTATGTGTGTATACAGTCTGTGTGACTGTGTGTGCCCGTGTGTGTATACAGTCTATGTTAGTGTCATGATGTGGGGGTGCTGTGTGTATGTTTATGTGTATGTGTGTATACAGTCTATGTCCATGTGCACACACATATATGTGTATGATGTGGGGGTGCCTCGTGTGTGTGTGAGTGTGTGTGTGTATAGAGTCTATGTCCATGTGCACACACATATATGTGTATGATGTGGGGGTGCCTCGTGTGTGTGAGTGTGTGTGTGTGTGTATAGAGTCTATGTCCATGTGCACACACATATATGTGTATGATGTGGGGGTGCCTCGTGTGTGTGAGTGTGTGTGTGTGTGTGTATACAGTCTGTGTCCATGTGCACACACATATATGTGTATGATGTGGGGGTGCCTCGTGTGTGTGAGTGTGTGTGTGTGTGTATACAGTCTGTGTCCATGTGCACACACATATATGTGTATGATGTGGGGGTGCCTCGTGTGTGTGAGTGTGTGTGTGTGTGTGTATACAGTCTGTGTCCATGTGCACACACATATATGTGTATGATGTGGGGGGTGCCTCATGTGTGTGTGTGTGTGTGTGTATACAGTCTGTGTCCAGGTGCACAAACTTGTGTATAATGGAGGGTACACACACCACAGCAGGCACGTGGAAGTTAGAGAACCACACAGGCATCCATCCTCACCTCCAGCTTATTTGAAACAAGGTCTCTGTTGTTTTTTTCTGCTGCAGACACCAGGCAAAGTGGATCCCAAGCTTCTAGGAATTCTCCTGTCTCCACCTCTCACCTCCCCATGGGAGTCCTGGGTTGCAGGTCTCATGCAAACTCCACTGTGCTGTTGGATTTTACATGAGTTCTGGGTATTCAAACTCTTGTACAGCAAGTGTTTTTACCCACTGAGCCATCTTTCTGACATGTTCGATTCTGAGATAGGGTCTCACTCTGTAGCTCTGGCAGGCTTCCTGAGTCACAACACTCAGCTATGATAGCTTCTTTTTAAATAATTTCCTTCATTTTGTGTGTATGGATGTTTTGCCTGCATGCTGTACATGCCTGCACCATGCATACAGTGCCTGTAGAGTCAGAAGAGCGCATTAGAGCACCTGGGACTGAAGTTACGGATGGTTTGAGCCTCCAAGTGGGTGCTGAGAATCAAGCCTGGGTCCTCTGGAAGAGCAACCGGTGCTCTTAGCTGCTGAGTCATCTCTCCAGCTCTGTGATGGTTCTTAAATGGCCTCCCTGCCGTCACTGTATGCCCTTTACCGGTGTCTTTTATCGTCTGTTCTCAACATGTCAGCTAGATCAATCTTTTTAAAATGTGTCTAAGTTAGGGCATTTCACTCTTGTTTTAAACTCTCAAAAACAAAACAAAATAACAACAAAAAGCTAAACCAAACCAACCCCTCTCAAATAGCTCCCACAGCATTCAGGAAAATCTGGAGTCTTGTTATGGTTTATACAATGCTAGTCAGATTTTTTTCAGTGGGACATTATAAAGGTCATATAGGAATCTTATAGGACTTCAACAATTTCTGGAACCTAAATTACAAAGTTAAAAAAAGATACAGGGAAAACTAATCTAACTATATATATATATATGTATGTATGTATGTATCTCCAAGGTATTATTGTTTCAGTGTATAACCAATACAAATTATCAATTAGACTTTGGTGTTTCTTTTGGTGTGTAACAAGCTTTCAAAACCTGATAAAATCCAGCATATGTTTTGAGTGTGATTATTGTGTGAGCTACACTAGCGTTTCTTCTGAGGTATGACTTGGAAACTAGCTGCAGCCAAGAGCAGACACTGTGTGTGTGTGTGTGTGTGTGTGTGTGTGTGTGTGTGTGTGTGTGTGTGTTAGGGGCATTTCAGTAATGAGCAGGTAACCCACCGACTAAAGCAGTTGATTTTCAACTGCCTTTTGACAGACCTGTGCTGCATACCTACTGTGGGACAGCTCTGCTTTGGAACTAGAATACAAAGATACAGCAGATAGGTACAGTAGGAAGGCCAGTAGGTACAGAGGTGCTGTACCCTATCTGATATAGTCGGCTGCAGTGGTATGGAAACAGGAAGTTCCTGCTTGTGCTTAAAACTTCCAGGCTTCTAAGACCAGTTTGTTAATACATCTCTGGGGCACGTATGGTGGCTGGCGACTTAGTGTCTTGAAGCTTCAGTTGGGGTTGGGTGGGTGGTAGGTGGATCTTCAGCATGGGAAAATCCCTACCCTGTGAGAAAGGAATGCTGGCGTCACCTGGCTTGGATGGAGGACTTTTTCTCAAATGGGATGGGGACAATGTTTTCCTAATTAGAGGCTTAACATATGGATTAATTATGCATTTGTTTTATGAAAGATCATGAATTATACAGAAGAAGCAACTTCTCTTGAAAAGACTCAAAATACACAAGACCAGGATGATCCTTGAACATGAATGGGTGGGAGCCATGGCCAGGGTGATCCCCTTTGGGGCATGGACAGTATTGTGGGCTCACCCCTACAGTCCTCTCTTGAGCTGAGTATTCCATCAGCTTTGTGGACTAAGAAGTTTGATCATGAAGCAAAGATGAGTTTGGTTTGAGTGGAGAGCATCCCTGAAACTCCCACAGATAAAACAGCCCAGCCTCTCTAGGACGATGGGACTAGAGGGCCTTCCAACCTCTTCCATTTACAGATGAGAAAAGGGGCTCACCAACACTCACCCCATTTTACCATCCACCACAGCAGCCTCATGCTTTTCCTGCTTGGGTCACGAAACATGTGTTAAATTAGGGGGATATATGAGAATTACTGTGGACAGCCACACAGCCATTGGACCAACAGAGGATGGTGAAGCCAGAGCTCCCAGCACCCCCTATCGCTGTACTCAGTTCACTTAGTTGCTGTATTTAGTGCATCAACGTAGATGCTCATGTGTGTTACTACACAATGCCATACAAGTCTGCTGTTGAAAGTCTGGAAGCTTTGTGTGTGTGCCAAGAAATGTTTTGTTCAGTTGCCCTTGTGTCAGAGCAACGCGTAAGAGTCCTATGCCTTGTCTAAGAGACAGGCAAGGACACTTGTCAGAGAGCCAAGTTACCTTAGCACCACCTTAGAGGCTAAGGGCCATTGTCTGGGCATGTTTTTTTGGCAAAAGAAGCATGTTTCCAAGCGGGACCTTTTCTCAATGGAGCAGAATGACACGGGCATTGGCACACATTGAACACAAGGCATGAACATGACAAGTGATCTGCTGTCTCTGACCCTGCCCTTGGCGCTAGTCAGATGGATAGCATAGTCACACAGAATGGCACCATGAGGCCAAGCTGATGGAGGCAGAACCAACAGCAGCTTAGGACTTCCCAGTCTGGGTCTGAGTGTGTCTGTGGTATTACCTTACTATTCCAGTAGACTTCCGGTGCTGCAGGTTAAGCACCCGTCTGCCCATGTCTCAGCTCTGGTCATTGCGTCTTCCTCTCTGAATCCTCAGTAATGTCCTGTCATTCACTGAACTAAGTTGACAGTCCGTGTTGGATCTCAAAGGTCTAGTGAGCTGCAGCTGTGTTTTCTGACTCTGCCTCACTGTCTAGTCCTTGCCTCCAAGTCCCACCTCAATCAGCCCCCTCTGAAAGATGACTTCACCACTCCAGTGAGGTTGGCTCTGTTTTCCTCCAATGGGTCAATCCACTCAAGCCATTCTCTGCCTCAAACTCTGGCTCTCTCCTGTGAAATCATATCCCTGAGGGTAGGAACACTCTCCTCATCTTCTACCTCCTGAGCTAGTCCAAGGGGTGTCTGCTGGAGTGGAGAAACATTTACATTCTGACTGTACAGTGGATGGAGATGGCCTGCTGTAGTTTGGGATAAGTACCCCCTCAAAGGTCAGAGGCTTGGTCCCCAACCTGTGACAATTTCAGGAGGTCATGGAATCTTTAAGAGGCGGGACTTAGTGGGAGGAAGTTAAACTATTGGGGGCACGCCCTTGAAGGAGCCGCTGGGATCCCAACCACTTCCTGTTTCTTTGTTTTCTGGCTGCTAAGGGGTAAGCAGCTTTCAGTTACCTCAGGCTCCCAGCGCTATGTGCCACGCCACAGGCCTAAGAGCAACAGGCAGAGCCAAACAACCATGAGCAGGAGCCTCTGAAACCATGAGCCAAGAAAACCCTCCTTCCTTTGAGTCCATTTCACAGGTGTTTCATTGTAGTAGTGGGAAGCTGCCAAAAAACAGGATCCTAGCTCTTTGATCCTAGGACATCCTTACCCAGGAGACACAAGTTTCCACTCCGCAGTCTCCCTGAGCTAGCGGCAGGCATGTTGGCATTCTCAAGGCTCTGAGTAGGATAAGGGTGACAGGGGGAGTGGCGTGGGACAGCACGTGCATCTCTAATGAGCCTCGGGAGTCTAAGTATCAAAAGAGGAATGCAGAACTAAGGTCCGTGTGACTTGATCTGTGGGGTATTCACTGGAATGCTACTCACTACCCATCATCAACCCTGCCCTTTGAAGTTGTATTTCTAACTACTGATAAGTGTTTAGGAAGTGAAGGAGTTGATCAATCCTTTTAAAAATTTACTACTATTACTACTACTATGATTATGTGTATAGGTATTCCACCTGAATATATGTATGTCTGTGTACCATGTCATTTTTCCTGGTGCTTGCAGAGGTCAGAAGAGGGTGTTGAGTCCCCTGGAAATGGAGTTAACCGGTTATTGTGAGCTGCCACATGGGTGCTGGGAATAACACCCGGGTCCTCTACAAGAACAACAAATGTTCTTAACCACTGAATCATCTTTCCAGCCCTGAGCTGATCAGTCTTAATAAAGCTAGCAAGCATAACGGTAATGTAATGACCTCAGTATTCTGAAAATGATAGTGGTAACGGTATACTAAAAACTGCTGAATTTTTAAACAGATCAGTTTTATAGTATATGAAAGATAACTAAAGCTGCTTAAAGGTTAATGTCACCAAGTAAGGGCATGTAGAGATCCTTTACCTCTTGAAATGACCTCTCAGGAATGTAAGTTTCGAGTAACCTAAATTAATTCATGAGAAAACATCAGAAAAACTCAAGTTGAATCATGAAAATTGTCATGAAAGTTGTCTTAGTTAGGGTTTCTATTGCTGTGAAGAGACACCATGAACATAGTGACTCTTAAAAGGAAAAAATTTAATTGTGGTGGCTCGCTTGCAGTTCACAGGTTCGGTCCATTATCATCATGGTGGGACATGGCAGCTTGCAGGAAGACATGGTGTTAGAGAAGTATCTGAGAGTCCTACATCTTGGAAGTGGTCTGAGACACAGTGTGGCTTGAGCATAAATGAGACCTCAAAGCCCACCCCCACAGTGACACACTTCCTCCAACAAGGCCACACCTCCCTTTAGTTCTGTTCCCTTTGGTGGCCATTTTCTTTCAAACCACCACTAAAGAAATTAAAGACAGACAATTAGCCAGGTGAGATGGGACATATGTGTAATCCTAGCACTCAGGAGGCAGACAGGAGGATTGCTGCAAGTTTGAGGATATCCTGGTCTACACAGTGATTGCAAGCATGGCCTTGGACTAGATCCTGTGCTGAAGCTAGCCTTGTCTCCACAGTGATAGGCAATCATGGCCTTGGACTAGACTTGTGCTGAGGCTAGCCTGGTCTACACAGTGGTAGGAAAACATGGCCTTGAACTAGATTCTTTGCTGAGGCTAGCCTGGTCTACACAGTGGTAGGCAAGCATGGCCTTGGACTAGATCCTGTGCTAAAGAAGAAAAGGATACCAGCATGGACACTGAGACAGCTGACAAAACAGGGCCATGGCTGTAGATTTGACAAGACAGTCTATTAATATTAAGCATTCTAAGTGTGATAACTGTGCTATAAATATGTAAAAGATTATCTCCGTTCTCTGGAAACTCATGCCAGTATATGAAGGCACACCATAAAGTTAGCAGCCTATTCACAATGGTTAAAAAAAAATAATGGGCTAGGAATGTGACTCAGTTGGTAGAGTTCTCACCTCACCCGCTCCAGTCCCTGGGTTTGATCCCCAACACCACCTAAAACCTAAAACCTAAAACCATTGTGGTAGCAAATACCTGTAATGCCAACACTCAGAAGGTGGAGACAGGAGGAATGGGGTTCAAGTGTATCCTCGGCTCTCAAGACTTCCCAGAAAAAAGAAGAAAGGAGGAGGAGGAGGGCAAAGGAAGAAGGAGGAAGAAGGGAGAAAGACTGTGCAAACACAGAGAAGTACTGGATACTGGTAATCTGATAGAGTAGACTGAGGTTCTCTGGAAAATCGTTGATTTTTTTGCTTGTTTGAAAGTATTTTAAAGCAAAAAGTTAAAAAAAGTTACATAGCAGCCAGGCATTGGTGGAGCACTCCTTTAATCCCAGCACTTGGGAGGCAGAGGCAGGCGAGTGAGTTTGAAGCCAGTCTGGTCTCTAGAATGAGTTCCAGGACAGGCTCCAAAGCAATACAGAGAAACATTGTCTCAAAAAACAAACAAACAAACAAAAAACCAACAACAAAAACCAACCAACAAACAAAATAAGTTACATAGCTAAAGGCCAGATATAGCCAAGTAGTTCCAACAAAGAAATTACACCTAAATTACAAATAGCATGCCTAAGGAGGTCACACCTTCTTTTCTTAGCATGTTTGTGGTGTGACATAGGAAGCATTTACCCAGGTTCCTGAGGAGATTCACTAGGGTGTCTACCATTAAAACTCTAAGGGCACAAGACGTTGGTTGACACTGGAAGTTTGAGGTGCCTCTTGGCCCATCAGCAAGGGCTTGTCAGTCTGGCAAGTTTCCCCATCATTCAAAGGCAGTGCACAAGGCCAGATTCCCCTTGGCCCTTTGGGACCAATCAGGAATCTGAATGCTTCAGCCAGAACTGGACCAGATGTCCCAGGCACAATATCGTTGGGATGTCTTTCTTTTCTTGGTTATTCTCCATCTCATTTGGAGTCCAGGAATCATTCATGAGCCTCACAGTAACCAACTCAAACCAGTAGTCAATGCCTGTGCCAGCCAAGTTCAGGCATCACGGGCCTTGGCTGCTTAGAGAGGTGATGTGGGTTGAGCGCTCAAGAGGAATTAGTCCGGGAATCACCCTGTGGCCTGACTCAGAAGAGAAGGAGTAAACATGACCATCTTAGGACCAAACTGCTAGGCTTCTGGACTCTTCTACAGAAAGGGTGGTGGCCTCATGCCGAGCTCAGAGGTTTGGCCTCTGTGGTCTTCGGTCTGCTGCCCATGGCTAGATTGAGTCCTAAAGGTCCTAAGGGGCTTTAGAGCTTGGAGACTGGCATGGGCTAGCAGGTAAGGTGACACAGGAGAGTCATGGGTTTGTCATGTATTGATACTGACTTGCTTAGGCCTGTGGTGGGCTGGGCCACTGTGTGCTTTATTTTCCCTGTAGTTCATACGACAGGCTGTTCTAGAGCTCTTTGGTGGGTTCTGCTCAGGCCTGAGAAAAGACTCAGGATGGAGGTCTTCTGGGGAGGTAGACCCAGGGAAGGGAGGGGTGAATGGTCCATCTCCCTGGGATTGTTTCTGGTTCCTCATTTTGGTTCCTAGGGGGCTTCTGGGGACTGCCACCAGTGTGAAGGGCAATTCACTGAAGATGGTGGTAGAACCCAGTCTGTATTGAAACCAGGAATCCACCCTTGTCTGGTCTGCTCGCCACTCTAGCTCGGGGTATTCTAATGTGTCATATGGGTAGTCTGGTCTTTTTGCACCTTCCGTGTGTCTCCTCCAGCTGTGGCCCAGGGCAGAGCCCCAAGTAGAATTCCAGCCATTCCTGTTGACGTGATGGGCTGGGCAATGCGCCTTTGGGACTGAGGCCTGCATTCCTGGCTTCCTGTTTGAACTCTACAATAACTGTACTCTTGCCGTGATGGAGCCACTGCTCCTGCCTGGCCCCGCTTTGTCCCCATTTGAGGGTAGGGATGGCTGTTAGTCTTGCTTTCTTGCTTGTGATGAGATAGTTACGGAAATAAAAGCAGGTGCTGGGTGGCTCGCTCTGTGCCAGCCCTGTGGGAGCCCGGCTCTCCATCATGACCTCTCTCGTGCTTTCAGCTTCTTAATGCTTAAGAAGTTCTACCCTCACAGGGAGGAGCAGACTGGAACGGGCTCCCTCAGTCCCTCACCTATTTCTACCCTTTTATGATCTGCTCTGTACCTGAGGTTGTCTTCTGGGGCTTCATTGCCACTCCTTGGTCCTGTGTCTTCCAAGGAAGGTTCTGGCAAGGTGGAGGAGAAGAGAGGACAGGTTGGGGCTGGGGCTCCTCTGTTCCTTCTGGCTCGGGCTATGGCTTTGGCAGCCTTCTGGCCACCCCTTCAGGCCGAGGTATGCAAGCTTTTGTTTTCTGTTCCAAGCATCTCCAATTTAGAGTTTGCGTCTCACCTGCCCCAACTGGACCATGGAACCCTGGGCTGCCAGCCCTGGCTCACACGGCACCCCTCCCCCCTCTGCTTTTCATGAAGAAGTTGGTTTCTACTTTCTTCCTCCTGGAAGCTGCAGGAACAGCCGGCTCTAGAGCCTGAGCATCCTGCTGTCTGAAAAGCGTGGGTGGTGGGCTTCCAGATGGCTCTCAGTGCTCGGTGCTGGGGGGTGGGATACCATGATCCCAGGTGGGCTGGGAAGAGACTGACTTTAGGGGCGTGGCAGGCAGTTTTGGAGGGTGCAGAACAGGATTCCCCAGCCTGTCTCGTCCCCGGACAGTCCTGGGCCTTGGTTGCTCAGCTTTCGGAGCTCTGTGCCATCTGCTCTTGACTTGAGCGCCCCCAGCGACAGGATTCAGGGGTCTGTTGGATCTCCCGGGGCATGCCAACCCTCTGCCTGGAGCCGTCATTTTGGAAAGTGCCGCATCTGCCCCGCCTGTGGCGGTGCTGCAAGGCTGTTGCTCTTCCCTTTTCCAGCGGCAAGGGAAGCCGAGGGAAGCGAATCCTCACTGCCAGCAGCGTGCTTCCACTCTGAGGACTCACCATCTTGCTTGCCCTGCTCCCAGTTCCCCCTGTGGAGCCGGAGATCCAGTGAGGAACAGAAACCATTGCAAGGTTTGATTTTCCTCTCTGTGCTCACAGAAAAAAGCCTCCAGTGTTTGCATTGTTCTAGCTCGCAGGAATCCCTTGTTATGAGCCAAGTCATCACAACACGCCTATTGTGCTTTAAATCTTACAAAAGACGCCAAAAATTAGTGCATCTTCTATTTAAAAGCACCCCCCTTTCCCAGCCACATCAGTTGCATACTTAAAAAGCAAAGAGGTCCTTGTGAATCTGGCTCCCTCCAACCTTCCCGTGTGATCTGTGTGCAGACCTCTGAGTGAACAGGTTTTATAACAGAGTCAGTCAGGCTAAATCACAGTGGCGGAGGCTTATGCTAAAAACCTATGAGTTAAAAATGGAATAGTCTTGCAGAGTGGGGAAGGTAATAATATCAGTGACGTGAAAATAGAAAGTCAGAAATGAGTATTTCAGCAATTTGAGTCTCTTAGCCACATTCCTTCCGCACCAGAAGAGTTTGGTGTCATTTTCCAGAATCAGTCCGAAGAGCAACCTCTGATTAGAGAAGCCAAACTTGCTTTCATGGAGCCAGCCCTCTGCTCCCAATTAATCAGAGTCAAGAGCCCCTTCGGCTGACTTTTGCCATCAAACACATGGTGTGTTTTGTTCAAAGCCCTGCATTCGTTAATGCCCATAAAGGAACAGATTTTAGATTTTTTTTATAAGTGGGTTTTTGTTAATTTGCTATTTTAAAAATACTTGTGAGACCTTTACTGTTGCCATGGTGATATAATTTCCATAAACATGATTTTTGTGGGGAGTTTTGCACATTGAAGGATGAGGTTGATGTGCAGTGTTGGGGGGGGAAGTAGGTGGTGAATTTGGCAGCAAATACATTCCAAGAATCCATGCCACAGCAGGGCCCTGGGTCTCCATAAACACACAGACACCTCGAGGACCTAGGAAGCTTAGAAAAACAGGATGAAAGGTCGCAGGCTTTTTTGCTGGCCAGTTAACCTGTCCAGGTCAGAATGACCCAAGGCCTTTCCCCAAACCACTAGGTATCAAAAAGCCTTTGGGCTTGGAGCCACGGCAGGAGTGAGGGCTCTTCTTCTCTTTAGTCATGTTTTCCCAAGCATCCATAGAATGCACCAAACTGCTAAAGTGCAAAGACTTACAAATGAAGATGGGGGGAGGCTGAGCTGTTAAACAACCAAAACAACATCGACTAAGAAACAGCTTCTCACCCAGCAATGCCAAGGTTTAAGTTAGATGGCCTCAGTGAGACAGCCTCCAAAGTTGCTCGTGCTAAAAAGCACCGAGCCCTCACTTTTGGGCCCAGGGTAACTGGAAGCCGGGTGGGAGCCTGACTCCCCCGCCTTCATTATTATGGCCCAGACCCCTGCTTGACATGGTGGTCCCTCAAAGAGTGCCTGGTCTCTACTTTGGATTCCAGGAGGAGCAAAGGCTCCCACCTCATTCCAGGATGTTATCTACAGCGGTGAGGCTGCACTTCAGAGCAGTGGCAATCTTCTCCTGAGACTGCCTTGGGGACTTGCGCCCAAGGAGTGATGGCAGGACCACTCCTTGACCAGGGCTGCTTCATTATGTGACTCTTGCTGTCCCTACTCTCAGTGTGGCCACATTGAGTTAAATCTCCTCTCTCTGGTTTGCTTGTTTCATGTTTGTGTCTTTAATTGGCATACTGGAATGGGTGGTGAAACCCAGCCTGCCTGTTGAGTCTTTTTCCTCTAGAAACTCCTCCAGCTATACCAATGGGCATCATCTTTTATCAATAGGTGAGCCATCAGTGCTGACTCACGGAGGAACTGTGTCCCCATGAGTGGACTATACAGACGGGTGGAGGGAGGGGTGGGACAAACGAGAAAGGGTTTGAAAGACCGTAGGAACTGAAAGTGGCCGTGTGGTATCGGGACTCTCAAGAGGATGGGTCAGGATTTGACTCAGCACCGCCAGACTGAGCACCTGGGATAGCTGAGGGGTTTGAATCATCCAAAACTATGACTCATAAGGAATTATGAATTACTAGAAAGCCATTGTGTTGACTGTTATTATTTATGTAGTGCAGAAGCACCAAAGAGGGCCACCCAGAAGAGAAGGCACACGGCATTGTGTCTGGCCCAACAGAAGGTGTGTGTTCCAGATGTGTGCAGGTGTGAGCACATATTGCGGTTAGGACAAGTGTGTGTTGGGAAGTTTGTTCCCTGTTAGAAAGATGCATCACCTCACCCTTCACACCTGTGGGAAAGGCCTGCAGCTGTCCCCTGTGCAGACCGCTGGTGACATGTGATCTGCTGAGGTTTTTTTTCCTCTTTTAAAACGAGAATGATGAATGAGCGGTGTCAGGTAGGATCCTGTGCTTCCGTAACAGTGAGTGAGACCAGGACAGGGCTTATGTCTGGGGTGCTCTGGACTGTGGGTCACACTAAGCTCTGGGAGAGATGGCTTCCTCTCCTGTCCAGCTGTCAGTTCTGGCCATGACCGTCCAGGGCCTGCCAGGGATGCTTAAGGGGACTTCCCAGGCATTTTGGATGTGCTCTAAAATAGCCCAGAGTAATTTGGCAGGGACAGCTGCAGGAACGTGGCTCACCACCCCGTCCAGGGTGGGAGTGGGAACCGGTACATCGCCTGCCACACAGCTCCAGGCTCTTCCCACAACACATTCAATTGAAAATGTTTAAAGCATCCATAGCTGGCAGTTTGCAGGGACTGGTGGGTGGCCGGGAGGAGAGGGTCCTGCTGAGTGGGGAAGGCAGCATCCTGCACAGGGCCTTGCTGCCGGCGTCCCCTCTGATGCCCACTGTTGGGGCTGAGCTGTGAGCAGGAGTCTGAACTTCAAGGTCCTTGGGGAAGAAAGCCAGCCGGTTCAGTCTCTGACAGGCAAGAAGCAGTGACAAACCCATCCAACTGCTCCCCAGAGGAGTGTCTGCTGGGCGGCATCCTTAGCTAGCTCCCCAGGGAGGGCGTACCTGACGGTCATCAGTCAGGAGCCCAGCTCACTGAGGTAGTGGGGGGGGTGTCTGTTGTGTGCAAAAAGTTATGTATGTCCTTCCCCATATCCTGATGACGTTTTTCTGGATTTATTTATTTACCTGTTTGTTTGTTTGTTTATAGCTGAGTGCTCACTGACTTGCGCTCTTCCACGTGGTAGCTGTGTGTGGTCAAGTAACCTACCTCTTTTGCATTTCAGTTTCTTTTCCTTTTAAACTTTTTCTACTTTAGTAATCTTTCCTGCCTCCAGGTTACAAAGTTTGTCTCCTGAGTCTTCTAGAAGTTTAATAGTTTTAGGCTTTACACTTGTTTCTATGTGTGCCTCAGTTTCTTGATCGGGAGAATAGTTCCTATATCTTCTGACTCTCTTAAAGAGAGCTAATATATACAGCCCTAGAATGAACTTTGCACACAGTGGAAATTAAGTGTCATTGCCCACTAAATGTCACTGTGGTAAAGTCACCTCAGCCTCTCTGGTCTAGCTCCACAGGGGCCCAATGCTGCGTGACTCAGTAGGGCCACTAGACCATGGGCTGGTCCAGCGGAGGAGAGGTTCTCATTCAGACCGTGTCTCTGAGTTTGGTCCCCTGCCTGGCTTGAGACACATGCTTAGTTAATTTGGAGGGATACAGCTGATGGGTAATCCTATACTGCTGGCCCGTGGCCTGAGGGACATCAGAACCCCTTGGGAAGACTGGCAAAGTTTCCACCTTCAAAGAGGCCGGTGTAGCCAGCGCAGGAGTGGAGTGGGCTGTGGGAGGCCTCGGTGGAAGGTGACCCCTGGGCTTGGGGAAAGGAAGTCCCACAGCGGTTGTTTCTGAGAGCAGCTTTTCTTTGTAGTGCCTATTTATGCCTGCATCCGGGAAAGTACGGGTGAGTGGGGACTCACGAGGGAGCCCTTGCGCCTGGTACAGTCAACCTGGAAGATCCGAGCCTGGGGGACAACGATTTGGGGCGTAAGTGCATGTGGTTTAAATCAAAGGGAACGTCCAACTGCTTGGCAAAGAGTGGTAAGGTTGGGCATCTTAGAAATGCAAGAAGCTACTGGCAGACAGAGCCGTGGCTTCCTGGTCCTTCAGAGTCTGCCCAGTAAGACTGCACTAGAGCTTCCGGCTGGGCTGGGCCGCCCTGCTCATGCCTCCTCCTTGAAGGTCCGCCTTCCCGAGCCCTTCCTAGTGTTTGCAGGTGACCATGGCTGTGGTGAATCTTCTTCTCCACACTCTGGAAGTGACTCCTCCATGTAAAGGGAGCATTCATCGGGTTTTCCTTGAGGTTCAAAATGTGGCCTTTGGCGAGCAGCTGTTCACATAAACTAAACAGGGTCCAAGAAACGACACCGTGGAGTTGAGTGAGGAGTAATGTGCTTTTCTAGAGCAGTGTTTAAAGATACATCTGGGATTTGTTTCTTAGCAACAGGGCTCATCCAAAGCATGCTGGCAGTGTCAGAACACCCGACAATGCTGGATGCCCGCAAGCACCGTGTAAAATAAAATAAAAATGTACTAAGTGGGAGCCAGGAGCTGAGCATAACTCCTCCAACAGGTGGAAAAAGTCAGAACCACAGACAGATGGAGATGCTCTGGGGTGAGTCTAGAGCAAAGGTGGGTACCAGGGCCAGACCACACTTTGCTCTCCCTCCCTCCCTCCCTCCCTCCCTCCCTCCCTCCCTCCCTCCCTCCCTCCCTCCCTCCCTCCCTCTCTCCCTCCCTCCCTCCCTTCTTCCCTCCCTCTCTCCCTCCTTCCCTTCTTCCTTCCCTCCCTTCCCCTCCCTCCCTCCTTCCCTCCCTCCCTCTCACAAGAATTTCTTTCCCTCCCTCCCTCCCTCCCTCCCTCTCTCCCTCCCTCCCTCCCTCCCTCTCTCCCTCCTTCCCTCTCTCCTACAAGCACTTCCTTCCCTGTGAATTTCATAAGCCTGCCCCTCCTCTGGTCTCCATCCTTCCCAGCCCTGGAGACCCAACATCCAGTCAAAAGGCGAGCCTGCTAGCCTGAAAAATGGGGTGACACAGAGGGGAAACAGAGACTCAGAGTTTCTTAGCCCCGTTTTTGTGCCATCAGACCCCTTTACAGTCTTGACTCCTCAGAATAACACCGTTGTTTTAAAATACATTTTAAAAATGTATGTAATAGGCTGACTTCCCAAAACGCCCCGGTGGTATCGGCAAACCGTTGTCTGCGGATCTGCGGAAGTGTTATGTGTGATAAGGTTAAACACAAAGCCCCCAAGTACTGACAACTGGAACCTTGAAGTGGTGGCGTGCAGGGTGGTTTGAGAGCGTGGCTTCACTGACGCATAGCAGCGCGTAAACGTGTGTCCACGTGTGTCCGGGAAAGAGCCCAGTTCAGTGTCTGCACCACAAGGAAAAGATGCTTAAATCAAGGCAGGGTCAGAGAAACTTGAGACGCGATTTTGTTTTCAGTGTCGTGGTGTAGATCCTGGCTGTGTGCACCGGAGCGTACAGACAGACAGGAGCAGCAAGACAGACACAAGAATGAAAACAGCGATTTCAGCTGCGGTAAGAACTTGTCGCTATGCCATTCTGTCAGCCGGCGGCGTTACCTTTCCTCAGAAGGCAGAATTCACACCACAGGTCTTCTCGGGTCAAGGCCACTGGAAAGTCATTTGAACGTGCAAAGAGAGCTCTTGGGTATTCTTGGGACATTTTCCAGTCTGTTTCCCCCTCAAATCTACCTCATTTATTAACAGTTTTGATAGGCAGGTATTACGTGCCTAAGATGCAGAAGGTGCGCTACTGCATCTGGGGTCTACAGGGATATCCTCAGGAAGCTGCACTTCGGGACCCCAGGGACTCTAAGGTGGGGGAGTGCAGCTGTTACATTTCACCATCTGGGCTGGGGATGCTCATGGTTTGTCCAGGCTCCTTTTAGGAGGTGAGGAATCTCAGGTTTCCAGAGATCTGAGCTGCCTAGGGACTGTCTTCCTGGGACCCAGGTCGTCTAACTGCTTGGTCTCAGAGAAGCTATCCCAATCTCTGAGCAAAGACCTCAGAGGGGACTGTTATCCTACCTGGCAGGAGGGGATTCCAGGGCGTGACCACGGGAAACCCAGGAGCCTGGCACTAGGAGCGGGCCCTTGATTTCTGTCCAATCCCGCCTCCCTTGCGAATCGCACGGACCTCACAGGACCTCACAGGCCTGCATGGAGCGGACCAGCACAGAACGGCCCCTAGTGAAGATGAGTGTTGCCGTGGTACCCTGTCACTCCATCATCAGATGAGACGGGGACACAGTCGTGCAGGAGAGTTGGGGACCACCTGGAGCTGGAGGCAAGGGTTCCAGAAAGACAGGTTGACCTGAGTGGAGGTTGCACCGGGTGGCTGTCCACCCCCACGCCATTGGAGCACTCGGAGCGGTTGAAGCAGACAGTGCAGGCAGGAGACACACGCCAGTCTCTAGGCGGACAACTCCCGGCTGATGGCTGGGTGGTGACAGCAGGATGAGGTGGTTGAGTGGCCATAAAGAGTTTGGACAGAGAGGGTGAGAGAACTGGCAGCCAGCCAGCCCTTGCTTCCTTCCACAGTGCCTGCCAGGGGACATGAGAGCCTTTTGTGTCAGTGAGAGGACCAGATTCCCCATAGTGCTGTTTCCAGGAGAGAGGGGGGAAGAGGGAGAGAGTGTGTGAGAGAGAGAGAGAAAGAGAGAGAGAGAGAGAGAAAGAGAGGGAGAGGAGAGAGGGAGGGAGGGAGAGAAAGAGAGAGTGAGAGAGAGTGAGAGAGAGAGAGGAGAGAGAAAGGAGAGAGAGAGGGAGGGAGAGAGAGAGAGGGAGGGAGAGAAAGAGAGAGAGAGGAAGAGAGAGAGAGAGGGGGAGAGAGGGAGAGACAGAGAGAGAGAGAGAGTAGAGGGAGAGAGGGAGTGAGAGAGGGAGAGAGGGAGAGGAGAGAGGGAGGGAGAGAAAGAGAGAGAGAGAGAGGGGGGAGAGGAGAGAGAGAGTGTGTGAGGGAGGGAGTGAGAGAGAGAGAGAGAAAGAGAGAGAGGGGGGGAGAGAGAGAATTTTAAAGCCACAAAACAAGGCATCAGACATTTCTACGGCAACTGCGTGCCGTGCCAGCCTCTTGTGTTCCAGACCTTTTTAGCATCACTGGAGTCCTAGTGGCTCCTTAGACTGAAATGTTGAGGGCAACTGTGCTGGGTCCATGCCCCGCCCTCTCATCTGCGGCTTCTTGCCCTAATAGGAAACATCGCAGCGAGTTCCCCCCAGGGCCTGATTTGGCATCTGGCTGTCCTGACTCGATCTGGGTTGCTTCCTCCATTCCCTCTCTGCTTGTTTAGACTGCTGGAAAGAGAACCCCTGGCCTGGCTCATGGAGTCCCTTTGTGTTGCCTCCTCCTAGTAAGTTCTGCTCTGGGACAGTGTCAGTGGCCGAGCTGCCCCCTCTGCCTGGTGATACTTTCAGTAGCTCAGTGGGCAGGGGCATACTGTTCTCCCGGGGATTTCTCAGCAGGACTGATGGGTGTCTTAACTCTGGGTCTCAGAAGAGAGGTGATGGCAGTCCGTGGAGGTGCTGGCCAGAAACCCCAGGAGTTTGTGGGACACAGCTGGCACAAGAATTCTGGAGATGTGTAGCAGGCTGGCAGCCCTGGTTTTGGTGTCCATGTAACCCCTTCTCAGGGGCTGGGCCTACGTAATCAGCTTGTCATTCGCATCAGGAAAAGACTTCCTGTGTGCTGAAGGTTGCACCGACATGAATTTCAATTGATCGAGGCTCTTGTATGGACTGTAAATGTTGCATGAAAGAAATCTCATGGTCAGGAATGTTCTCCTCTAGCCTTCAGCTCCATATTACCAGTGTTAACACACACACATGCATTTACACATAGGCACACACATATACAGACAGGTACATACCAAGAATTGTTCATGGATAGATAATGTGTGTGTGTGTGTGTGTATGTGTGTGTATGTGTGTGTGTGTGGTGTGTGTGGTGTGTGTGTGTGTGGTGTGTGTGGTGTGTGTGTGTGTGGTGTGTGTGTGTATGTGTGTGTGTGTGTATGTGTGTGTGGTGTGTGTGTGGTGTGTGTGTGTGGTGTGTGTGTGTGTGTGTGGTGTGTGTGTGGTGTGTGTGTGTGTGTGTGTGTGTGTGTGTGTGTGTGTGTGTGTGTGTGTGTGTGTGTGTGTGTGTGTGTTTGGCAGAGGCCATGCAACCGTGGACTCAAACCTCTGAAGCCATGAACCAAAATAACCCTCTCTAGGAAACAGCCCCATCGTCTCCGTCCCTTTCTGTTCCTGTCAGTCAGAGGGCAGGTCTAAGAAGAGTGTCCCAGGTCATGGCTAATAACCTGTCTGGCCGAGACTGACTATCGATAAGAAGTGTCAACGAATCTGGGACCATGTCTTAAGATAACAATGCCAGCATCATTTAACCTCTTCCTACATCCCAGGGCGACAAATGTTTTCCCCAGGGACCCAGGCTTCCTTTGTGGGTAATGCTGAGCCAGGACAGGCTTCTTTACTTAAAACAATACTCACACTCTGTCTGCGCTAATGGTTGATTCAGCATATGTGTGACTTACGAAGTCCAGTCTGGGTGAATCTCAGGATGCCGGTTGGAATGGTAGGGCAGAATGCTCTTTCTTCTCCGCACTGAGGTATTTGGGTATGAAAACTGGAACGCTGCAGTTGTTTTGTCACCGTGAGGGATGCTGGCCTTGTGAAAAACTCCTATTGTGGGACATAGAGCAGGGAGATAGAAAACACTGGGTTTATAATGCATTATTGGGCCAAGAAATCAAACCAACCCTGAATGACTATTAACAACAACAATAAAACCATTACTAAGACCTTAGCTTGCTCCAGGAACTTTACATGTGTAATCCCTATTAAGTTCCTTGCTATGTGTACTTGGATATTATTCCATCCCACATAATTCCAGGGAGGAAACTGGCCCTTTAAGATTTTACAGAGTGAGGCCAGCAAATGCAGGGCTTGCCTAGGCTCACACACCCAGTGAACCCTGAAGTCAGCAGTAAAACTCAGCAGGCTGACCCGTTAGCCAACACTCATGACCACCGCCCTGCTCTGCCTTTGTGGGCTCTTCCTGCAACTCACTGGAAAATTAAGCCCATTTCAGTTGGTTATGTTCAAAATCAGGGTCCCAGTAAGGAAGCCTTCCCTGAGTGTGGACTGCTCCAGTGTTGTGAGCAGTATTGCCAGGCTGGTGAGGAGGAAGCCATCCACAAGGCTGTCCTATGAGGCCTGTGTCTGGCAGGAAGCTACCCTTGGTACTGGGCGTTTACACACAGGCTCATGTGCTACCCTGTGGGGTGTGGTGCCTGGTAGGCGCATGATAGGCCTGTGGGGAGCCATCAGCCAGACAAAGAACACCTGAGCCCAGGCCACATTCTGCACCGCTTGGGTCCTCGGGAGGCTGGGGAGCGGGCTCAGTTGGGCCAGCCTTCCGTTGTTAAGTGGCCACCTGAATAACCCAAGATGGCTCCTCAAGATCTCTCGGGAATGGACTCCTCAGAACCCCCAGGTCTTTCTTTTCCAGCACTGGGTGCCCCCGGGCCAGGGATGCTCCTGGAAGTTCAAAGTTCTCAATGGCCACTCTGGGCCAGTTGCACGGCACCAGCCATTGTCTGTCTGATGTCTGTGTGTCATCTGTCCCCTCACATGCTTGACTGTTACATCACCTTTTCTGTAGCCAGAGATGCCACCAGGGGACGTCCTTGTAAAATGGGATCTCAGCAGGTGCTTGTGACGCTTTATTTATTTATTTTAACTGAAAAGAGTATTTGTTTTTTGAAAAAAGAGAAGAAGCCACCAGCAGTTCAGCCAAGGCAAAGACAATTTTTCATTTTGTCCAATGTGTGCCTGTCTTTGTCCACATTCGTAAATATTTTTAAATAATCTCCCCACAGAGCGTGCAGACTGTTTTTGTAATCTCGCATTAAAGAACCTTCCCATCTCTTTGTGTAACCACTACCAGACGTTTCCTGGCTGCATAAAACTTGGACATGAAGCTGACATGGTGACCTTAGCAGTTACTGTGTCATTTTTAAGGGGTAAAAGTCTGGGAAGATGGCTCCTGGGTAAAGTGCTTGTTGTGCAAGCGTGGGAACCTGTGTTTGTCTCCTCGATATCACACTACAGGAAAGCCAAGTGCAGCAGCCCACGCCTTCCACCCTAGTGCTGGGCAGAGCCAGATAGATTCTGGGGGTTACTAGCTGACCAGTCTGGATGAGATGCTGAGATCCAGATTTAGTTGGAGACCCTGCCTCAAAAGATAAGAGGCTGAGTGATAGAGGGAGACACTCAAAGTCATCCTCCGGCCATACACATGCACAAACACGTGAGTACACCCCATCGTGTTACACAGGCACACACCATGCAACACGTACTTTTTTAAAAATAGAATGAGCTGGGCAGTGGTAGTGCACACCTTTAAACCCAGCACTCGGAAGGCAGAGGCAGGAGGATCTCTGTGAGTTCGAGGCCAGCCCGGTCTACAGAGCAAGTTCCAATACAGTCTCTAAAGCTACACAGAGAAATTCTGTCTCAGAAAAAAAAAAAAGAATAACAGTGTCATTGGCCACTGTGATTATAACTCCAGGCTTCTCTGATTTCTCTTTCATATTCAGAGTTAATAAGCTCACTTGCCAAGATTCTGCTCTCGTCCAGACTACTAAGGAGGACTGTCCCCCATCAGTCCCTTTCAATGGCCCTCACTCATCAGTCCTTATTAGTTTGCATTCTGAACATGTCACACATTCTCTTACCTTACTGTCTGTGCCGCAGACCCTGAGCGTTACCTGTAGATGAGGAAACGACGTCTTACAGCCCATCTGAGGGATTTGGACCCTGGCATGGGGTCCTGCTGTGCTCACAGTGATGTCCTGCTATCCCTGCCTCCTCCTCTCCAGTGACAGGCTCTGCAGCATTTGCATTCCGCGGGCTGCCTCTCTTGGTACCCGGGAGACTCTTGGGAGTGCGGACGCTGGCCTTCTGTGATGGCATCCATAGCTTTGCCCTTCTCTTGGCCCCCAGAAGGTGCTGTATAAACACTGGCTGGATCCATGTGGGGGCTGGATGAACTGAGTATGTCTTTTAGGAAGGGGCAGTCCTACTTTGGCCAGCTGTAAACTATCAACACTGTCTCCCACAGCTCTGGTTGCTGGAAGTCAGAGAGCAGCCAGCGGGAGTGGTCAGAGCTCATGGGGAACCCTTCCTGCCTCTGTTCACAGAGGACACTGGGAGCTTGTGTGGGTCTCTCTGCCCCCTGAGAGGGCCTGGTTCCTTCATGGGCACCAAACCCAGTACCTCGGCCCAATCATCCCCTAAAGGCTCCGTATGCTGATAGCACCGTCCTGTTGGGGATAAGGTCTCAGCACGTGAACTTGGCGACACGTGCCAAGGGCTCATCCATGGGAAGCAACTTCACACCCGGGAGTGCAGCTTGCAGGTCTGAGATGTTCTGCTGTGACACATCATGTGCATCAACAGTCCTCTGGGGCCTCCCCTGTGACCAAAGGGAAGGCTACAGGGCACACTGGTCTTCTTTCTTCTTGTAGCGTGTGACCATGATTTCGGACCCTGAAGGCAGCTCCTTCTAGAACTCCTGGTGACTGTTTGACAACCTTGGCTCCCACACACTTGCACTTGGGTGGTGGGGACCCAGGACCCCTGCTCTCCCTAGACTCGATAAGCAAAGGGTGATGACACATAGTAGGCATCTCATCAGTTACTCACTAGATGAGTGAATGGGGCTGGGCCAGGAGCCCAGGTATCCCAGCCTAACCTGGTGTCAGTGACATGGTTAAGGAAAAGTGCAGACCTAGGCTCCTTTCTCAGCATCTATAGTGTCCCTGAGAGAACGCCTCTGGGCTTTATCAGCATCCTCCGAGTCCTTGATCACAGAAAGGCTCCTGGCAGCTGCCAGCTTGGGTAGGGCCTCTCTCTGCTTTTAATCTCAGTGCCTCTCCATCCGTGGAAATGTCATCTGGCCAGGTTGTAAATCCTTAGGCAATGGAGGCTGCCTCGTTCTCTTCAGCAAATGTCACTGCTGACCCATCCCCCACTCTGTCACCTACCCGACTGTCCTCAGTGAGGCACAAAGAACAAAGCAGAGGGTTTTAGGGCCTTCACACTGC
The DNA here is from genome assembly GCF_017639785.1 of Mesocricetus auratus. Taxonomy (NCBI): domain Eukaryota; kingdom Metazoa; phylum Chordata; class Mammalia; order Rodentia; family Cricetidae; genus Mesocricetus; species Mesocricetus auratus. Next base: position 13,477,315 of record NW_024429266.1, read on the forward strand.
TCTGGGCCTCCTGCCCACACCCCATGCCCTGTCCTAGGTGTGTCCTGTGGGACTGAAGCCCAGGCTCTGTAATGAGACTCAGAGCATCCTTTGAGGTTAAACTTCTGCTCATGACTAGCATCCCGGGGAGACCCTCAGGGACACCTCAGGTGTCTGTCTCTGCTCTGCAGCTCCCCACGTCTCCACAGTCCCTCCAGGTCCAGAGATGGAGGAGGAAGGGGTAGCAGAGAGCAGAGATCGGCTAACAAGCCCAGGGCAGCTGATGCAATGCCCAGTGCCATTAAAATGAATGGCCGGTTCCAGCTGACGGCCTCCAGCGGCACAATCAACCTCAAGTCAAGGTGAGGCATTGAGAAGGGCGGGGGGTAGGGCTGCTCTCATTTCCCGGTCCTCATCCTCAGGAGGAAGGTCAGTAGGAGCCGCTGACTGAGGGAGAGCTCCGTTAGGTACAGAGATGAATGGTGTCAGTGGCATGCTGGTGTCCCCATAAATGGTGTGGTGTCTTTATGAAGACATCTGAGCTTTTTGCAGAGTTGTTCATTGACCCTTCCTACCACTGGTCCAGAGTGCAGCTATCAAATGTTCAGGTGAACTGCTTTGAAGAACTTTGAGGGTGTCAAGGTGATGGAACGTGAGACCCACTCGGGCTTTCCTCACGACATACACACTGACTGTGACATGGTCTTACCAGTCCCTTGCCAGCCAGGGTGTGAAACTGTGGACCCTGGATGCTCCCTGGATGAACGGCTCAGCACAGTTCCACAGGAAGACACAGCTGTCCTCCAGGCTGGTGCTGGTCTTGGAAGCCAGGGTCTTGACCTTGCTAAGAGGGCATTCCACTGGGCTCTCCAGATCTGTCTCTAGCGTAGTTTTCTTCCTCTCAGACTTTGCTCAAGGGTGACGGTGCTGACAAGCTAACAGGCTGTGGCCAGAGAGAGTGAACCTATTTGCTGCACTAAACGTTGTCCCTAGGCTTTTCATCCAGAAGTGTTTGTGGCTTCACTTGAGGGCTGGAGCTTCCCAGGGTTGAATTTGTCCCTAAGGAAATCCCTCTTTGCTTCATTCTGCCCTGAACCAGACTGTCCTCAAAGGGGCCTGTTTCTAGGGGTGTGGCTTGAACTTCCAAATGGCTGTGCCATAGGATTGGGGCTCCCTTGCCACTGTCTTCCTGTTCCCCAAAGCTTATTTCCAGCCAGGCCCTGAAGATGGATAGCTGTATTCAACCAAGTGATGGAGATATTTAGCTGTCCTTTATCATGACCAATACAACTTAACGACTGCAGAGTCAGCTGTGGGCACGTCTCGAGTGCCCGGGGCAGTTTTACTGTAGCAGCTTCACTGAGGGCAGAGGGGCAATCCTGCCCTTCTCCAAGCTCCAAGAGTCTGTAAGATCTTTCCTGACCCAAACCCATCACCTTCTACTGCTCCCATGTAACAGCCATGAGATGCTGAACCCCACGAGAGTACAAAAGGTGGACTTTTCCAGCTCCCGGGCTCTATTCTTGTAAGCAGAGCCCCCCCTCCTCGAGGGGTCACGCTATGCTTACTTTTTATTTCTGACAGAAATGGGGGAGGGAACGGAGGCAAGTTCTGGGAACTCTGCCCAGTGTTCCACCCCAGGCAAGCCCTCTGGGGACTTCCTTGGGGTGGGAGAGGGGAGTACAGGGCTCTTTCTCCTCCCACTGCCTACCTCAGACCTCATCCCGAGTTCCTTGGGGAAGCTGCGCACAGACACCTCAGCAGGTAGAATCGTGTCATGGCCAGAGGGACTGTGGCGGCAAATTGGCATTGTGTTCTCTGTGACGCTGTGGGAAAGGCCTTCCTCGGGCTGCTCCTGCCTGCCAAGCTCTGTCACAGCCATGGTAAGATGTGTGTTCCACACTCCCATGCCTGCATGCCCGGTGCTATGTAGCACAGAGTCCAGTGTTTGATGGTAGTGTGCTATCATCCTTTCTCTGTGCCGGTTGGTGCTGTGGTCGCCTCCAGGAATAGCATGCCCAGGCCCCAGGCCCCAGAGCCGCGCTGCCCTGCACCATGGAGAAGCTACTACACTGATCCCAAGGACAAAACCATGGACATGAGTTATTGATACAGTCGAGTCTCTCTTCCTTTTTGGTGTGTGTGTGTGTGTGTGTGTGTGTGTGTGTGTGTGTGTGTGTGTGTGTACATAGCTTGTTCTCTCCTTCCACCCTGTGCTGACCTGCGGACTCACGTCAGCAGACTTAGCAGCAAATGTGTGTGTATGTGTGTGTGCGTGTGCGTGTGTGTGTGTGTGTGTGTGTGTGTGTGTGTTTGGGTATATACACAGATATATGTGCAGGTGCTTGTGTGTATGGAGGCCAGAAGAAGATGATAGGCATTCCCTGTTGTTCTCCACCTTGGTTTTTGAAACTGGGCTTCTCACTGAACTTGAAACTCATTGAGTCTAGGCTGGCTGACTGGAGAGCTCCTGGGATCTGCCTGTCTTCATCCTGGTCACTCCTCCTGTCCCTTTTCCCCCACAAACTCTTGTGGATGCTGGGGATTCAAGCGGAGGTCCTCTCGCTTGCACAGCAAATGCTCTTACCCACTGAGCCATCTCCACACTCTGGTGGGGCAGTGCTCTGCATCTGTGGGGCAAATCTCTGCACTCCTGAGTGTGCACTCTCAAGCCTAGCTGCCCATCCCTGTCAGCTGGGGGATGATTGTTTTCTGTGTATGTTTGGTGCTGCGGATGGGACCCAGGGCTTCAGGCACCAGAGTGAGCTGTACCCCAGCCTCTGTTCTGTGGGTTCAGATAAGTAATTCCCAAAGTCGTCCTTGTGCCTTTGAAGACTGGCGTTGGAACTCTAGACTCCACATTTTCATGTGAAAACTACTTTGGATTCTGCCTCCGTTTCTTTTTCTGTCACTGTGATAGAATACCTTGACCAGAGCAACCCAAGGGAGAAAGGACTTATTTTAGCTGACACTCCACGGGACTGTTCATTGTGGCGGTGGAGTCAGGTTCCAGGAGCTTGAGGCAGTGGGTCAGCCTTGCATGTGCAGTCTAAAAGCAGAGTGATGAATGGATACTCGACCACTGCCCATCTCTCTGGCTCCATTTTATCAGTCCAGGACCTTACGCTTGGAGAATGGTCCCACCCACAATTACAAAGAATCTTCCTACATCAGCTAACACAATCAAGAAAATACCCCGGCCGGGTGTTGGTGGCGCACACCTTTTATCCCAGCACTCGGGAGGCAGATGCAGGCAGATCTCTGTGAGTTCGAGGCCAGCCCGGTCTACAGAGCGAGTTCCAGGACAGCCTCCACAGAAATATAGAGAAACCCTGTCTCAGAAAAAAACCAAAAATATGAAAATACCCTACAGGCATACCCAGAGACCTGTGTCTGTCAGCTTGGCAGCTTTGATTAGCCTCTATTGATGCCTAACTTGAGCTGGGCATGATGGGACTTCGTGTAATCCCAACATTTGGGATACAGAGGTGGAGATTTCAAATTGGTAGCATAGGCTATATAATATACTCTGTGGGGGGAAGAATCCCTCTTTTAGAGATGTTTTTCTAGGCAGGAAGAGAGAAGGGAGGCCATAGCACCAGGAGCAGAGAGAGGGTCATAGGCCACAGTGAGTAGCAATGGGTGGGGTGACTCGTGGATATATGAGTATCATTATGGATGACTAGCTGGACGTGGTGACACACACCTGTAGTTCCAGCGCTTGCAGGGTAGAGACGGGGGGGTCAGGGTTTCAAGGGCAGCCTGGCTACGTGCGATTCTGTCTTAAAGAAAAGTATCCCCGCTTTGTCTGTGTCAGGGAGTTGCGTGTGTACACATACATGTTTGCCATGTTTGTGGAGGCACCAGCCATGAAGCCTGCAGGCCTGAGTTTCATTCCCAGAATTTCCATGGTGGAATGAGAGAATCGATTCTTGCACGTTGTCCTCTGGTCTCTATACAAATGCAGTGGCATGTGTGTCTCCTACTAAATAAATGTTTAAACAAAAGCAGCGTAGGTAGAGAGGGTGGCGTGCGCTGAGCGCACTAGCTCTGCAGTAACCGCATCTGTGTTATTTTCACTTAATATTTTCTCCCACGCATTCCATTTCCTCTCCCACCATCTTTTTACATCTGCAGGCTTCTCTTGTGCAACGCTGTCAGCCTGTTCCCCACACATGACGCACCACCAGCAGCAGCAGAGGATGGTGCCATGTGCTTCTTAAGTCCCCAGTGTCCCTGTCACCTCTCAGAGGTCGTGGTCTCCTTCTAGTGATGTGCAGGACCCCCCCCCCGCTAACACCTGCTGTCAGCCTCACTTCCCAGAGGCTCCTTTCCCATCGCATCCCCAGGGCTCTGCTTTCTGCAGCTTAGGCGGAACCACATCCCAGCATCCAGAGTCCTCCAGTGACCCAGCTGGTCCTCGTCCTCACGTCAGCCACGTTCATGCCACCACTGCTGCCTAAACTCACCTCCCTCTCCCCACTGGATACGGCGGGTCTCTCCTCCCAGGTCACTCATCTCCCCTTCCCTAACTCTGAACAGGCCTCGAATCTTCCCAGTGGAGTGGGAGCGCCTGTGGCACTGCAGGCTGCAAGGACAGGACTGTGCTAGTGCCTGACGCAGCTAACACAGACTTGCAAAGGGTGGCCTTGCCTCGTCACCCAGAAAGGAGAGCCCTCAGGCACCGTGTGCCCCCGCTGGACTGTCCATTCTGTGAAGACAAGAGCGTGGCGGCTTTACAGCTCCCACAGGACGGCCATGCTCTGTGCTAGGTCTGTGTGGTTGGTGCCAGGGCAGCTTCCTGGTTGTCAGGCTGGAGGGGCTTCATCGTTCCTCAGGATGACAGGGCTGCTTGGAGACGCGCAGACTCCTGGGCACTTGAGGCATGCTGGGGTGTTGGAGAGCCTGGGCACTGTGTCTGTGACAATGCTACAGGAGGTGCTATGGCATCTGACAATACGCAGTGCAAGATTTCTTCTGTGTCCTCCACAGCCCACTGGCTGTGGGAGAGGAACTGTGTCCTTATTGGAGACCTAAAAGGAAAGGAGATGGGGAGATGGGGGAGGGCCTTCATTGGGGGCAGCCGTTCAGATGGGGAGGAGCGTGGGGAGGAGCATGAGGGTCAGGGTGAGAAATCAGCAGCAGGACTCAGTTTCCCTCAGCCTTGAGCTTAGGCGTTAGGGCAGGCCGGAGTAGAACCTGTGTTCTGAATCGAGTAGGAGCTAGCAAGGGAAAGGGGTGGGGTAGGCGAGAAACTAAGTTCAGTGGGAAGTGAATGGACAGCCTCAGTGTCCTCGACGGCGGGAACAGAGAGAACTGGGGTCATGAGAATGGTCACAGTCCATGGGCCAACTTCCCAAATGTCTCAATTTAGATCCCGGCCTGCTTTTGACAGGTCCTCGACCCTTGGGGTCAGAGTAGGGTCAGCCCATTATTGTGACCTTGAGCAACATACTTAATTCCCAAGTCTCTATATGTACGATAAAGTGGAAGGCCGAACACCTGCCCCCAAAGTGGTTGTGTCCTAACCCCTACACCTGTGCTACGTGAACTTACGTGATGCAAGGGACCCTGAGACATGATGAATCAGGGGATCTTGAGAGATGAGACAGGCAGGAGCCCCAACGTTCAGGGATGGGCTTACCCGAGCGTGTCCTCCCATAAGGCAGGCCGGAGGACCGGGTTCAGGGAGGAGAGGACAGCAAGGACAGGGTGCTATGCTGCTGACTCGGCCACTGAGCAAAGAGCCATGAATTAAGACCACAGGCAACTACCGGAAGCTGGGGCGACAGGAAGTGGTACCCCCACACTAGCCCAGGAACCTCATTCAGACTTCCCTGACCTCCAAAGCAGAGGAAGGGTGCATTTGCGTGGTGGAAGCCACTAAGCTTATGGTAACTGCTGTGAGAGCCCCCAGGGAGCAGTCACAGGGAGAACAGGCAGAGCCATTCTTGGGGTGGGAACCTCAAAGCTCACATCAGAGAAGAGCTATAGCCAAGCATGGTTCAGTAAACAACAGCATCTTCAACAGGGGTAAGACAGAGGTGGAAGGGAGGGAGGGGAGGGGCGAGGAGAGGGAGGAAAGGGAAGGGACTGGGAAGAGGGAAAGGAAGGGAAAACCCCCCAGGTAGCTCTCCTTCCTACACCCCTCCCCTGGGGTTGGAACGGTTGTGGGAACATCAGGGATGCTCTAAGACTGTCTGGCTGCCATCCGGCACTCGGTCCACGGGCCCCAGGTCCCAGTCCTGTCTTCTAGCCATCAGCACATGAGCTGAGATTACCTCCTGGCTCTCTTCCCCCATCTCTGGAATTCAACCTCTGAGGCTGACTTTTGGGTCACCCAATGACTCCTGTTTTCCAGAAGCCACAGGCTTGGGTCCTATCGGGCCCCGTGTCAAACCTCCTCCAGGTGGTGTCCTAATCTCTTCAGTTTGGAGACACACTGAGGTTAGGACCTGAGCAGGACAGAGCCCCGAGGACAGGGTGCAGGACCTCCCCGCTTCTCTCTGAGCACTGGAGGCCGAGCAGTGGTGGACTGCAGCCTTGTAGCCTCCCCTGAAGCTGTCCCCTCTGGCCTCCCACAGGTACGTTCGTCTCCGCCTTCACTGTGCTGTGTGGGGCCCGCACTGACCTCCCAGACAGGCACGTGTGCTGCGTCTTCTGGCTGAATATCGCTGCGGCCCTAATTCAGGTGCTCACGGCCATCGTCATGGTGGGCTGGATCATGAGCATCTTTTGGGGCATGGACATGGTCATCCTTGCCAGTGAGTAATGGCTGGTGTGGCTGAGGGCAGAGAGGGGTGGGGTCTGGTCAGGGTGCCAGAGCTGTGGAGGAGCCTAGGAACAGGAGGCCTGCACTTGTAGGACCTCTCACCCCAAAGACACCCGTGTCCTTGGACACAGCCTCCAAGGGCATGCCTGTCCCTGTTGCCACGGCCACCTGTCGCAGAGCCCTCTCTCTGCCATGCCAGGCCTGCAGCGTGGGTCTCCAAAGGAGGGCCCTCCCCAGCAAAGACACCACTTTCCACACTTGTGGAGGAAGCGGCTCTCCCACTGAACCTGGGTGAGCTGGTGTACTCAGAATGAGGTCGACCTCTTTCTTGGCCCATGGTTGTGTGTCAGCATCACAGTTTCTAGAGGAAGAGCAAGGCCACACACTGTCTTCACCTGCAGGAAACCATGTAGTTGTGGTTTTAGACCTGAACGACTCCTCACTGGGTTAAACCACACTCTTTGGTTGGTTGGTGCCGAAGTCTTACAAGCTCTCACTGTCTTTGAAGGTGTCAATGAATCATCTAATGTTAATGCAGAATCAGCTTAGGCACAAAAGTGTTTTGTGGAAGTATCTAAAGTGACAAAATCAAATTTACCAAAGACGGATGATCATTTAAAAATAACCTGGCAGAATCGTCAATCAGACAGCACCTGTCTGGAACAGCTGTTTCCCTGTACCCCCTTTCCTGTTCCTCCCGCACTGGGGGGTGGCCTCAGTAACTGGGGCCACATCTTCTCAGTCACTTTGTTGTTTGTGCCCGTCCCAACATGCTGCCCCTCACTGGGTTCTCAGGCTGAATTGCCAGTGTATAGGGAGGCTGTGCCAGGTGAGAACCCGAGAGGCAGGAGAAGCCAAGATACAGAGGCCACAGGATGACCTATAACAGTTTAGAATGATCTAGAACTTACTCAGCCTCAACTGGGGTTCCTTGGAAGATGCAGGAAACTCAGGCACACACAATGCTAGGACCAGAGTCAGTGACTAAACAAATCACCCCCACAGAGAAAGTTAAAGTGCTAGAGCTGGTGGGACTCGGTGTGGATGGCCAGGGTGCCAGACTTGACAGCAGGTCTTCACAGAATTCAGACAGGAAGTCAGTGGGCTGGACTTTCAGGATGTCCCATAGGTAGACAGGGTGGGAGGGAGCACCAGGTGGCAGTTGGGGAATACCCCTTTCTGCTGGGAAGAGCCTCAGGTCAAGGTGAACCGTACAGCTCACCCCACATCTGATGACCCCTTCACTGGACCTCACTCCCACTGTTGGATTCCCAGGAACCACTAAGCCACTTCCCCAGGGATGTATGGGTCATATGCGGGGCCCCAGGTCCCATTCCCAGTTAGATCCTAGGAGGTGCGGCCTCTTTAGAAGGCCCGGGAAGGCTATACCAGCCTCACACTCCTGATTTCTTGGCTCTGTAAGCAAGCATTGGGAGTCAGCGGTGTTGGGACTCTAACAAGAGAGTTAGTCATCTCTCTGTTATTGTAACTAACACCCGGGACTAATGGGACCAACGTACCAAATGCAACAACTAAGCCAAAAGACTTCCCATTAGGGGGTCAACCCTTACACATGGGCCTTCAGGGAACATTCCGGACAGCAAAGAATGTGCCAAACTAAGGCCTCAATAAATGTGTGTTGATGCCAGATCTGATTCCCACAGCTTCCTGAATCTAGGTGCTCTTTGGCTCACTGAACTCATAACATGCCAGGACTACCGTGTCAAAAATGAGCTCAGGACCCCACGTAACACGTCTTAAACTTGCAATGTCGTGAGTTGAAGCACTGTAAGCCATCAATCTGTGCTTGTCTTTGGTCCTCCTTAATCCCCAGGAACAGGGGTCTAGACCAAAGTCATAAGTTTAAGAACATTCCTGCTAGCCCTAGATGAGACAACACAGATCCCAAGACGTGCAGACGGGGGCCCATGCCGTCCCTCCCTGCCTGTCTTCCAGGCTACTGACTTGACCGGAACTCCGTGGGCTGGTGTAGGAGCTATAATCTGATGTAGGATATACTGATGTCAGGGTCTCCAGCCCAGCTCTTCCCTCTCGCCCTCTAGGCTCCCTTGTGTGTTTGTCAGCCCCTGTATCCAGGGGTTCTGGCTTGGTACCAAATTTTTGCCATGATTTTTGAGGGGGCTGCAGAAGAAAAGCAGTCCCTGCCTCCTCTTCCCGGACTGCCAGATACACACCCATCCATCTCAACAGCTGTTGCCTTTTCACTTATTCTAAAAGTTGCGCTGACCCCCAAAAGACGGATGCCCTCTTCTCATGAGATGGGCTAGGGCTGCACTGAGCAGCCATGTTTGCGGAGGTGTCTCTGGGTGGCCCTTTAGAAGGGAACAGCTGCAACTGACTTTGTCCCAGGAACAGTTGGGTAGAGGGTTGTTCCTCTGACATCACTCACATAAAGAAAAAAACAAAACAAAGCACAGGTTGGGTTGCACATGGCACCGTGGCCACCAGCAAACACAGCATCAAATAAAAACTTCTGAGAAGGATCCAAGAGTTGTCTGAACATAGACGCTCCATCTATGTAATGATAATGAGCAGCACATAGCAGCTTGTCTTGATCACTGGTCAGTACTTGCCTGGTGGCTCTCCTGACTGTTCTTTCTATTGCTACACCAGCAGCAGACACTGATAATCATTTTTGACATTTGTCTCAGCACAAGGCTCCGGGCAGCCATTGCCGATTGACCTAAGATGTCTGCGGGACGTTTTCCATCCTCAGGTCTTTCCCAAAGCAGCAGGCTTTATAAATGTGGGTCCAGTCCATAGAAACTACTAATCATGTAGCTCGGACAGAGCTGGGCTGGAACCAGGGCCGGTCACTGCAGTGTCTTTAGTTCCTCAGTCATACCTGTCCCCTCTGTACCCTCTAAATCATCCAGGACACACCCTGAGAGCATGGGCTGGGAGCGGGAGTGAAGACAGGAGGTGAGCAGGGGTGTGGGCGTGGTTGAGGGGGGCACTGGGCAGACGGGGCCAGGACAGTGGGACTGGCTGCCGGCCACAGGGACTGCTCACCGGGAGGACTAGGCCCACCTTGGCTGAAGCCCTGCCTCTGCAGGACCTTTGGTAGCAGCCCCCCCCCACCTGAGGTTCCCAGCTCTTCGGCTTCTGTGTTGAGACCGTTTCTCTTTCTCTCTCCTCTTCCTTCTGCCGCCTTGCATCTCTGCTGCTGCAGTCTCCCAAGGTGAGTCTGTTAGTAGATGTATGCCCTGTCTCCTGCACAGGTACTCCACCCTCGATTGGCTAGTGGGTGACTGCGTTTTGAGCTTTCCTCTGGAAAGGAGAGTGCCTAGCATAGCAGGTCCCTAATGTCTCTGCCATCTTTGGCTACTCATGCCACTCTCATTACTTCCGTTGCTCCTAGGCCCCTGACCATCACTGGTTTGTTGGCACCCAAGATTGGCAGGTGACCCCCTACATAGCAAGGGACCCGGCTGGGGCTCCTGTCCTTCCTCCATAGACCAAGATAACTGGCAGAGGCCCAGTTTAGTCCACCCTTCCCTGCCATCTCAGCTCTGTAATCTCACCCAATCAGATTAGCAACAATTCCCTCACCCCGTCAATGGTCCAATGGGGGGGCATGAAGCACTCGTCAGTGCATATGAGGGCCTGGGCTTCATCTCTGACACTGGAAAACAAAAACTGCAGTATCAGCAATGATGCTCTGAAGAGTTGGTGTGCTCCAGCCCCGCTCCTGTCCCAGCTACCCAGCTGGTGGAACACATGTCACACAGCTGTTCCGTTCTCGGGCGGCCAACCTCATCCTTCCTTCCCTCCCCCTCCCTTCCTCCCTCCCTCCCTCCCTCCCTCCCTCCCTCCCTTCCTTCCCTCCCCCTCCCTTCCTACCTCCTTCCCTCCCTCCCAACCTCATCCTTCCTTCCCTCCCCCTCCCTTCCTCCCTCCCTCCCTCCCTCCCAACCTCATCCTTCCTTCCCTCCCCTCCCTCCCTCCCTCCCTCCCTTCCTTCCCTCCCCTCCCTCCCTCCCTCCCTTCCCTCCCCCTCCCTTCCTACCTCTCTTCCTTCCTACCTTCCTTCCTTCCTTCCTTCATCCATCCCTCCCTCTTTCCTCCCAGCCTTGCCTGTAAATAGATCTTTACTGTTCACTGTAAAAATAAGGTCTTCATAGCGTAAACAAGGTCCTGCATATCCTGGTCTGGGGCCATGTTGGACACCCCTAAGGGGAGGGTCCCCTAACCACCTCTCCTCCTTCCTTACAGGGTACAAGGATCAAGGTATCCCACAGCAGCTGTGAGCCTCCAGGACCTCCCGGAGAAGTTCAAGGTCCTGTGAGGGTTGCACCAGGTGGCTTTGGGCACAAAGACCTTCACGTGTTCCCTTCTGCCATTTCTCAGATTGGGGTGGAAAGGGAGTATTTCAAAAATATTATTTACTTTGAAGAACACACCTGCTTTTCTCAGCAGGGTCTGAGGCCAACTTCTCTCCCTGCCCCAGAAGTGCATGGGAGGAACAGGGCCAAAACTTGAGGACTGGGCTAGAGGCCGGATATTGACCAAGCACCAGAGTGCTGGGCAATGCTAATCCAACTGCACACTGCACAGGCACCCAGGCCTGTCAGGATGGGCTGCAGTGGGCACTGTGCAGATGATTGGGCACTCTCCCAGGCATTAGGACTTCATGGAACACTTCCGCTGGGTCCTCATCCCTTTGCTCAGCCATGTGGTCCCCTGCATCTGCTCTGTGGTCTCCCAGGGGGCAGTATTAGGGCAGAGGTTACAAGGTGGCCAGGTGGTAGCCTAGCGTGGGAAGGTCCTTGGGTCCCCACAGGTGTCTGATGACACCCCAGCCTTTCAGTTAATGGCTGTGTGTGATCTCTGCTTCCCAGAGGCTGGGGTAGCACCAGCTCCTGCGCTGGGATGATATTGCTAGAATTTCAGATGCCTGTATGCAAAATGGCCAGACTGAGTTGTGAGTGACTGCAGACCAGCAGCCTTCTTGGATGCATTTACTACTGTTTCTGGTCCCCTCTCCTTCTGACGTCCACATGTTTCTGAATCCAGATGGTTTGGTTTGAGGAAGGTGATGGCATCCATTCATTGCTATTTCCTAACACCAGAGCTGAGTCTGGGCTTCCCACCCACCACCAAGCATGTGGATATCTCTAGAGAGTCCTGCGAATAGGCAGATGCCTTGGGACCCATGAAAGGTAAATACCCTGGCCTGTTCAGGTCTCCTGAGCAAGTCCCAGGGGACATCGGAGACTCATCTGTATTTGAAGTGTGGAAAGAGTAACATCGTGAGGGGGACTGTATCCAACCTGGAATTCATACATGCTGCAAGAAGATGTGTTGTGAGGCTGAAGCTGTTGGCATGACGTGTGGACCTTTGTGCCTCTTCCAGAAGCAAACCTAGGAGTGATGCACCAGTCCAGAGCTAGATCCTTACTAGAGGGAGAAACCAACAGAAGGTTTGCGGGCACCAGTCTGAAATGAAGAGAAAGGCGATCCAAAATTACAGTGATGGTGTGGCTATTTGCATCTCTCCTCATTCTCCTTCTAACGTAGGAGGCGCTAACGTGTGGGACAGGCCCAGAGCTCAGTTCCCAGCCGCACTGGCCTGGAGCCATCAGCGGGTCCCACTTGGAGACTCTCTTCTGTAGCAGAGGCTCTGTCACAGCGTGGCCAGGTCATAGAAAGGAGCTGTCCACTTTCTGCCTTGGTGGATGGAGGCTCCTGGGAAGCAGCTCCCATTTCTCTGGGGTTCTAGCCCCTATCAGGCTTCTTAATTGCAGTCTTTGGGAGCAGACCCCTCCCAAGACTGGACAGCCCCTGACATCATGAAGAGATGTAGACCTGTGACTACTCACCCTTGGCTCTGATTCTAGACTAGTTTTCCCATCCTACCCTGTGTCTACCCATTAGTTTCTTTCAGGGCTGTGTAGATCGAGTTGCACCTTTGAATGCCGGCCAGGGTCCTGTATCTCCCTGTGTCTCTTTCTGTTGCTTCTGTGGTCACAGCCCCTGTCTTAGGCCACCACTCTGGCAGATCACTGCTCTCAAGGAAGCTACATCAGGCCCCAAAAACTGTACCGGATAGCCACGGCGCAGGGGAACGACAGGTCAATGTGACCTCTCCTGCTGCCAACCCACAGCCCGTTACCCCACAGAGCCAGTGATGACAGGCGTTGGCAAGAGCAGCCCCCAGAGTGACAGAGAAGTCTACTTGCCTGGTTTGGACTGGGGGTGGCTACTGGGGGAGTTGAACGGAGATAGCAATTTGTATTGCTTGTTTAGTGACGTGAGCCAGACTCGAGTGGGACTTTTCTGAGTGACAAGTGTCACCATGAGTGTGGGATGGTTTAATACAGGGGTTCGCAGCCTTGGAAAGTTGTCTCCCTGCCACCTCCCCCCAAACTCCAGGTGGCTGATGTGGGTAGACTTAGGAGCTCCCAGAATAGTGAGTCTGAGGGTTACCATTAGCTGCAAACAGCAGCCCCTGGGTGAGGCATAACTTTAGCATGACCATTCTCGGACAGTGGACAGTGACTAATTCACTCCACACACTCCAAGCTGGCCATTGGATTTGGGTGACCAGAGTTCATTTACTGGACACCAGCTATCTAGAAGTCAGGGCCATGGAACCATAAAGTGCTTAGTGGCTACGGGGTCCTCTAGTGACAAAGCTGCCTAGATGGCATAGCTCAGGGGCGCTGTCCCAACCCTGGGGAAGAATTTGGAAGAGTATTCTCTGCTATGAGTGCCAGGGGCAGAAGTCACAGGCACACAGACAGCGTCCTGGTGAATGAGACACTGCCAGGAGCCAATGTGGCATCATGGTCAGAGTGGTCATTTTTTCCCACCACAGTGGGACCCTGGAGCAAGAATGAGGCACCAGGTGGGCTGAGTGTCCTAGTCTCATTTCCGTCACCGTGACAAAATATGCTGACAAAAAAGCAACATGCAAGAGGAAAGGGGTTCTAGTTATTGCTGTTTTTGTTTTCTTTTTTTGCTTCTAATCCAGGTGACATAGTTTATCATAGCCAAGGAGTCATGATGCAGGAACTTGAAGCAGCTAGTCACTCACCCACAGGCAGCAGCAGAGAGAAGAGGATGTGCCCATGCCGGCTGCTCTTTTTGCACTTTAGCTAGTTTTATGTAAGCTTACAAAGTCCGGATCCATGAAATGGTGCCACCCACATTCAGGGTGGATTGTTCAATTAACAATTAACAATTAAGATAATCCTCCACAGACATGCCCACAGGCCATTCTGATCTAAATAATTCCTCATTAAGACATTTCCCAGGTGATTCTAGGTTTTGTCAAGTAAAACTAAGCAGTAGTGTGTAGTGTGCTGTGGAGAACACTGGGACCCCTGGACTGTGACCACTGTGGCGTTACCTACCCCCAGCCTCAGACCGGCCAATCTGCTGTCCTTGCCTGGTTCAAGTCTTCAGCTGCTATGGAGAGAAGGAAATGACAAGGGCGTGGTCGGCTCTCTGCCTCCAGTGCCTAGACCTGCCCCAGCAATCAGCCTCCACAGCAATTTGACCCAGGTGCTGCCCAGAGCACTTCTTTTTTTTTTGTTTGTTTTGTTTTTGTTTTTGTTTTTGTTTTTTTGTTTTTTGAGACAGGGTTTCTCTGTAGCTTTGGAAGCTGTCCTGGAACTCACTTTGTAGACCAGGCTGGCCTCGAACTCACAGAGATCCGCCTGCCTCTGCCTCCCCAGTGCTGGGATTAAAGGCGTGCACCACCAACGCCCGGCCCCAGAGCACTTCTTATCCCACTGCTCGGTGAGCCACGTGTGGGCAGAGGCTCAGCTAAGCTTTCTCACAGCGAGGGAAAGCAGAGGCATCTCCCCCAGACACACACCCCTCAGGAGTCCCAGAGAGGGATAACGAATGTCTTCTGAAGGAAGTGTTTCCCCCACTGCATCCCTGGATCCTTGACCTCATCTGCTGTCAAAGCCATGCCCCTGGCTTCTGCAGGTCCCGTGTGGAGGGAGGGAGCAGATGGCAGCTGGGGACAGTTGGTGCCTGGCTCATGGGATCCAGGTCCCGCATTCCCTCACAGGACCAAGGCTGCGTTGATGAATGATAAAATTGTGGGGTGTAGAATGCTGAGGGCTGGGGAGCAGAGATGACAAATAAGTTAAAGGACCCACAGAAAATGGGCCACATGGTCAGCATGTCCCCCAGACAGAAAAGGATCAAGATGTGTAAAAGAGGAGGGCATCTATACATCTCAAACGCTGGGTCTAAGGCCAGCACACTGTGGCTGAAACCTGGAGACCAGAAAAATCCCCCCAGAGGTCTAAGGTTCCTAAAGGGGGAAAGTGGAGCTCAATGGCAGTGGCCCTTTTACCTTAAGATGCAAAACACAGCCATCTTTCTCTAAGTCCTCTGCAGCTGCTCTCTTCCTGGCTGGGTGGGGAGGGAGGGTGTGGGGGGAGGGCGTGGTGGGGGCAAACTTAACATACACCTCCAGCTTGTGAGCAGTGGGAGTAGGCCATCCAGTCCTGAGCGGTGTGCATCATTGTTGAAGACCTGCATGAGGAAAGCTGGGGTCATGTATAGCCTGCTGGAGACCCAGAAAGACAGTGCTCTGTTAGTGGAAATGGTAGTGGTAAGGTCTTTCTCATGCTTTCTGGGTCATATTCTAGCTCTGTTGTAGGGATCAGAGGGGAGCTTTGGGAAATCCCCAATCTCACTAGTCATGGCTTCCCAGAGACTGACTGGTCTCCTCTGTAGTTTGGGAGGCTCTGGGTTTAGAGAATAAACTATAGCCACTCACTCCATCACTTGCTCCAGGGCAGAAGTGCACCCAGTTACAGATCAAGGTCTCCCCCTAGTGGAAGCAGGGAGCCAGGACACCATCTGTGGGCCTGGGGGTGGGGCCCACTGGCTCAGTTATGGGTTCTACAGTTAGTAATCGTTCCTTCAGAGCTCAGATGGAAGATACCCTTCACCCCACACCCCCACAGATCCAGCTTCCATCAGTGACAGCAAGGTCAAAGACCAGATGCTCTATATCCTTCCGGAGAGTTCTGTGCCTAGGTTGTAGGGGGCATGGAGGTCATCTTGGGCAGTGACAGTGTGGTGAAGAGGCCGTCTGAGTGGGAGAGGCTCGGAGCCTACAGTCTTCCTCTTCCTGTTAGCTTTTGAGATCTCCTGAATGTGACTGGGTTCACAAAAGCCGGGTGTGATTCCACTCAGAGCATGACCCCCGAGTACCCTCCACGTGCGTCCTGGGGTGACTATGGTCTAACCTCACCCATGTCCCTCCAGCTGCCTTGTCATCTACAGCATAGGAATAAAGTCAGTCCTTCGTTTCCCCCAATCCTGCCAGAGCCAAGGGTTTAGAGAACCCAGGCCACACAGCGGGGAGACATGTTTGACCTCACTACTCACAAAAGCTGTCGGCCCCAGAGCTGGGAGAGTCCAGATTCTTCCCAGCAAAACAAACACTGGTCTAGCATGTCACAACCCCTCCAGGGGGAGTGACCTTTCCTGGGGAGACACAGAGAAGTGCCGCTTTGCCCCAGATAGGTCATCATAGGTCTAAATGACTCCACCAAAGGGACCCAGTGAGTATATGGGGTTACTTCCTGGAGCACGGTGACTCTTGGTAAGCTATGTCCCAGTAAAGCCCCACCCCAGCATGGGTGACAACTCAAAAAGCTGTATGGCTGCTGTCCTCACCCCAGTAAGTCACCCTTCCCCAACTCATCCCCTATGCGCACCAGTTCCCCTCTCTTCGGGGTCTGTGGGTTCAGTATCCACCCTGCACTGAAGCCCCCCAGAGTGGTCAGATGTGGGAGGAGCAGGGACCAGCGGTGACCTCTTCCTGGGACCTCACACAGGACTTCTCACCACTGCCTGCCCCAGCCCAGCAGCCAGCAAGCAGCAGAAGAGGGGGTGGTTTTGAGCAGAGAGAAGGGATGGTGGGTTCTGTGACAAACTTCTGGGGGCTTCTGTGCAGCCGTGCCTGGCCTTCCTCAGGCGCAGTCGGACACTGTCGACACCGTCTGCTCCAGTTCTCAGCAACACATAGAAGGAAGAGCCTGCCGTGTCGCTGAATCATGGGCTGTGTGGCGAATTGCTGTTGGCTTCATTTGGGTCTCTTTCTCTGTGACACTAGTGCTGTATAACTTTCATGTTCCCTGATGATGCCCAGGGCTTTCTCTTCTCACTCCTACTCACAAGGAGCCCACATACCCCAGTCCAGCCAGGGGGCATTGCCAGCCCATTCCAAAGATTGGAGACTGCTTGGAATATCTCAGCCCTAGGGAAGATTCTAGACTTGCCCCCCCCCTGCCCCGCCAGCCTTGGCCCAGGGTCGGCAGGGCCCCACAGGAGCAGAGTGGGGCTCCTTCTTCTCCAGTCTCCCGCCAGCTTTGAACGGTTCCTTCCAGCAGTGCTGCTGCACATGTGACAGAGAACCATCCACAGCAACAAAGCCCGTGTACATATCTCCATATACATATGTGTACATATACATATGTGTACATATACATATGTGTACATATACGCGAGATCCTGTTATAAATGCACAAAGCATGGCGTTTCTTTGCCAATCTAATCTGTGTGTGCTTTTTTAATGCTTGGAAATGCGGTTTTGGGACCCTTTTCTTCCTCTTCCTTTTCCTCTTTTCTGTATAATAAACACTCATGCGACCTTTCTGGTGGCTTCTGAGTTCCCATGTCTTCCATGTCTGTAACCAGACAGACCTCCAGCTGCTCTCCACGCTTCCATCCCTCTCCCTACAACCTCAGCTGCCGATCTTTACATTCTGAAGGCCACCTTTCCCTCTCCCGGGGGACTGATCCAAAGTCCCTTGGAGCCAGGGATGTGTCCTCTCCACAAAGCACTGGGACCCAGTGGTGCGCGGTGGGAGCCCATTTCCATTCTTGATGGCTGGATTGGCTGGCGAGGGAAGTGTGAGATACACGTTGAGACGATGTCTTCTGTACACGAGCATCTGGGTGTGCACAGTCTGAACTTAATGCTGGCTGCCAGCCGCTGTCCCCACCTGAGACAGGGAGAGGATGGCAGAGTGCCGTCTACAGCCTGGCCAGTATCTTCATTGGCTGACGCGTGAAAACCTAGGGAACGTATTACACTTACTGATGAAGGGGATACATACATTACAGATGAACATAGGAGAATGTAAAAGGTGTTCTAGAATCTGACAAAACAGACTTCAAACTAAAGCAACAGTCCATCACCAACAAGACATGATTCTCAATGTATCTGCTCTGAATACAGGTGCACACAGTCTCATAAAACATACTATTGGATGGAAAGCCACAGATTAGCCTTAGTGTGATAATACTGCATGATTTCAAAACCACACTCCTACCAATAAGTCATCCCCTCAAAAAATATAAAAATTAAATGACATTGTACATCAACTGGACTTATAGAACATTCCATTCAAATACTGCGGAGTATACTCTCTTCTCAACAGTCCATGGAACACCCTTCTATGTAGGACACAAAGCCACTCTCAACAAATACAAGAAAAATTAAAATAATTTCTCTATCCTGACTGATAGCAATAAGACTTACAAATCAACAGCAAGAGAAACTCCAGAACACATAGAGATTCCAGAAGAATCTAGAAAGTTCTGGACAGGCAGGAAAAAAAAAGATGGAACCCATTTGGGTTATTGAAAGATCAATGCTTTCCTGTTCCTATGGGATGTCCTAGGATCTCAGGATTCGTGAGCATCCAGGTGGGCTGACAAAGTACAACTACTACCGTGTTGCTTCAGGAGCAGCAGGCTGGAGGACTGAGAGAGACATGCCTGCCGTGTTACTGTCAGTGGTGGGTGGTCAGGGACAACTCTGGCCCAGGAGACGTTGGGTAGTCCTAGTATCCACTCTTCCCCAGTGTCTGTGGGGCTCAGCTGGGCCTTGGGTACCCCCTGGGTCAAACCTAGCAATGCAAATATTAGTTTGAGGCTACATTCCTTCTAGGGACTTAGATACTATGAGCTACTAACTTCTTTGATTGCACTGAGTTCGACCCCCCAACCCCCCAAAGGGTCCCTGATCTGGAGAGAACAATGAGAGGAGGCCCGTGCTCAGCAGAGGCCCTCAGCTTCCTAGGCAGGGGTGGGTGTGACATTCTCATCAGATATAGCAATGCCTGGAAGGAAAACTGCTGTATGGCAAAGAAACTTCTATACTGTGGAGGAAGTAAGTTTCATCCTGGGCTTCTGAGTCTCCAGGCCAGCAGGGGAGTCTGGAAGCCAGGGGACAGAGGGGCCACCTCTGCCGTTGGCTTCTAGAGAAGCTGGGTGCATATCCAAAGTCCTTTGGAAAAGCAGGGGAAGAAATATAAGGGTCTCTTCCAACATGACAGTGCCCATAATCTGCACCTGCTGTTCCCTGAATAGACACGCTCTCCTTGCTGTTGACACCCATGTCCCTCTTGGCTACCCTTAGCCTGGGAGTCACATTGTGACACAAGCTGATCTTTGCTCTGCCAGGGGGCAAACTCCCGCCTTACTCACACCCATGCGATGCTGGCAAGACTGTCTGCCCCAGAAGCCACCTACTTCTGAGCAAGAGCAGGTCATGCAATCTCCTCTTACCGCACTTACCTGGATAGCCTAAGGTCTTCCCTGAGTCTCTCTACCTGAACAAGTTTCCCGCATTGGTCCTTAGGCTGTAGTTTGTAAGCCTGAAGCTATTTGTAGCTAAAGTTCCTACTCCTTGGAGCAAGATGCCAGCATGGAAAGCAGGCCAGAAGGAGGAGGGGCGATGTTGTTGCACCCCTACCTCCATCTCCTTAGCTTCTTTCTTCATCCCCCTCTTTCCCTTACTCCTTTCTCTTTCCCATAAGCTTATTCAAGTTCTTTCTCTCCAGTGTGTGTGTGTGTGTGTGTGTATGTGTGTGTATGTGTGTATGTGTGTGTATGTGTGTATGTGTGTGTATGTGTGTATGTGTGTGTGTGTGCATGTGTGTGTATGCGTATGTGTGTATGTGTGTGTGTGTATATGTGTGTATATGTATGTGTATGTAAGTGTGTATGTGTATATGTAAAACATCCTCCTTTGGCTCACTGTCTTCCCTGTTCCTCTTCTTGCCTAAGAACAAGAGTTATAATGTGTGAGTGGCTATAACGTGCCTGACACAGATGAGGCATGATACCATAGCTAAGGCCAATAACTTATAACTGAGGTTATAAGTTATTATACCTTATAATAGCTGAGGTCAATCAACTTATAACTCAGAAATATTTAAGTTCATTGTTCCAGATGTTTCAGTCCGTGGTCAATTAGCCACATTGCTTTTGAGCCTGTGACGAGCAGCTTGCCACGGTGGAAGTGTGTGACAGAGGGAGCTGCCCACCTCATGACAGGAGTAAGAGAGAGAGAAAGAAGGGACAGGTCCTGATCTCCCCTCAGAGCCATCCCCACAATGAGCAGACTCCTTACACGAGGCTCCACACCTAAAGGTTCCATCCTCTGCCCTCTAGCACAACCACAGACCAGGGACCAACCTTCAACACACGATTCTTGGAGGGTGCATTCAAGATGCACAGTATAGCACTGAGTCTTAACGGGTGTCACACACACACTCACACACATGCGCACACGCACACTCACACACACACTCACTCACACGAGTGACGCTGCGTTTCCATCAACCTGACGGCCTGTGGAGAGCCCTTTTGTGGGTCACCACATCCCATGGTGTACTACAGTAATACAATATTACAAAAATATCTCTCACATTCTAAGATGCTGGAACTTCTGCTGCACCTCACTGACAAAGTTAATAACTTGAGGTCATTAAGATTTAAGGCTGCTGTCCTGCTGTGGGCTCAGCCAGTTTCTTCTACCTGCCCTCAAGGGAACAATGTAACAACAACCTTACTTGCCTTGGATTTCCCATGTAACCAACATTCACAACCTAAGGTAACTTAGCATGGCTGTGCTAAATGCTGGAAACAGGAAATAGGCTGAAAGCAACCTTATAAAATAAATATTTGCTGCAAATGGTAAAAGCAACATACACAAGTTGTTTGATAGTATGTATGTATGTGTTTTCTGGGCCAGATGGGGTGAGTTGGGAGTCAGTAAGATTTTACCTCTTGTGCAACTCTGTTGAAGACATCTGTAAAGCATTTCTCATTCCTGCCCCATGTAATTCCTTCTGTACTTTTCAATAAACACAGAGGAAAAGCACTTTGTTAGGGGCACACAGACACAGGGACAGATTCCTAAAACGACATTCAGGCAGACACACACCAGACTCATTCAACAGCTAGAGAATGATGGAAGACACAGGCAAAGAGAAGCTAAGAATTCAAATCGGGGCTCACTTGGGCAAATTACTGCAAGGGACAGTGCTCCTGATTTTTTTCCTTAGTGTGACATCGGTGCATTATTGGCGATTCTGAGTTTATTACTGCCGTGTTCAAACCAACACAATGCATGCTCTTAGCACCCGAGAGGCATCTCGGGTACACTGGGAGTCACTGACTAGGGAGTGAGGGCTGGTGAGTTGGAATCCAAGTTGCTTTGTCTAAGCCTTTGCCTTTTGATCCCTTAGGAAATGAATGTAGAGGCAGCAGCTGGGCCTCGGGTGTTCCCTAAGACCCTAGTCTTTCAGCCATTCCCAGAGGGTTCTCCCCAAAGCAGAGCCTGGGGTGCACGTAGGAGAAACTGCTCGTCAGCCTACTCAAGCTGCAGGTGTCCTGGCCAGCTCGCATGCACATGCATGCAGGCGCTTCCTCCCTGAGCCAAGCCTGCCTCTATGCCCAGAGACTGCTGAGGAAGACACCTGACCCAGAGACACCAATGAGGAAAGGACATGCAGCAGAGTCAGCGCCTGAGCCTACAGGACCTGGGGAGGGTATCAAGGCAGGTCTAACTCCCGTAATAAAGGAGTCTGCAGCACACTCAGCCACTCACTGACTCCCAGTGCCTGAGTCGTTGGTGCTGCTGTCATCTCACCCCCTCCCCCAAGGGGTGTCCCAGCAGGGTCACCCGCAACATCACTTTGTAGAGAGGGATGGGTGTCCCAGACACAAACAGAAGACTAAAACAGCACTGACTTCGGAACATGTCTGTTTTTCTCCCACCAGCCACATCCCTGAGCCAGGTAAACTTGACTGGTGGTGGGATTAAAAATGCCTGGCTGCTGACTGACGTGAAGCGCACTGTACACATCCGCTCCCATCTCCTCCCCCAGCGTCGAAGTGGGATTTGTTTTCCCTGCCTTTGCTGCCTCTTTGAAGTGCTGGCTATTTAGCCCTGCAATGAACCACCAGCCTGCAGTAGAGCCTCCAAGAATTTCATTTGAACTTGAAAGAATCTGGGCAAGAAGAGGACAAACACTTGGAAGACGATGAGAAGCCAAGCCTTGGGAGAGGGTGGCGGGGTTTTCTGGTTTGACGGTCGTGAGAATGGCTGAGCTTGGCTCTCTCCGTGTTGTGGGCTCCAGAGACACTCTTCACCAGGGCGATGGCATCCACACTGCCTTGTCGATTTCCCTCTAGCTGTGGCCTTGACCTCACAGTGGGGCCTGGCATCTCCCCACTGGCTTAGCGTCATTCCCTCTGTGCTGGAATGCCCTCGTCATGCCATAGCTTAGGAGTCTCTGGTGGACACCTGTTTGTCACTGGGAGAAACTCCCGACATGCCGGGCACATTCTCTTCCTCCAGCCTTTCCCCAAGCCTGAGATCTGGCTATGCCCCCGGTGGGGCTCCACACGGATTCTCGGCTCTGATCCTTTGTCCCTTGGAGGTACTCCACATATGTGTCCTTCCACGTGTCTCTGAGGCTGGTGCTGCTTCCCCCATCCTTCGACCCTCCGGATAATGCACACTCAGCTTCTAAAGTCGTTTTGGTGGCTCTTCTTTTACGAAGCGGTTCTCAAGTTTCCTTCATGCCCCTGCCTCAGGCCAGGCCTCTTCTTTCCCCCGTGGGGCCCCTGGTTTCCTCTGCTCTTTACAGGTAGCACACATACCTGTTATTTGTCCACTGCCTCCTGGGTGCTGTCACTGACCAGAGCAGTCTATCATTTGTAAATTAAATGCATTCCTTGGCCGCCTCCTTGTCCTAGGCAGTCTTGCAATGCACTTTGACGTCCTCGAGGGGGCAGGCTCCCTCCCTAGTGGGGCCTTGCTGTTTCTCAGCTGTCTTGAATTCACTCCAGCATGAATTCTCAGAAAGAAGCGTGACTAAAATGGGGATTTTTCTCATTGAAATAGAGCAGGGCTGCTGCTGTCGGGGCTGTCGCAGATCCTGTTTGTCCATAATATGCAGAAACTATTTTTAAAACGACATGATGTGCTGCCACACAGAAATGCAGACGTTCACGGGGGATGTTCCCCCCAGCCCCCACTTTAAATCCTACTTTGCTCATTCACAAGTTTGGAAAGGTACAGGGAAGACAGACCAGGACAAACAACGATGCTAGTTACCAAGGGGTCCGTCCACCTCTGTGACCTGAGCTCTGTGACCTCTAAATGTCCACTCTAGCCAGGGTTCTCAGTGGACCACAGGTTAGGACCCCAATGGCTGGTGGAGATTTTTTCTCTTGTGAACTTTTTATTGGGGTCTATCATGGGTTGTGACTGTCGCCTAAGGCGCCTTCTGGTTTTACAAAGCCTCCCCACATCTCTGCAAGGTGCAGAAACGCCTCTTTTCTGAGCTCTGTCCCCTTCTCTGTCTCACTTCTCTGTTGAATGTGTCATCTCTGGCCCCGTGCATGGTTTGCCAAATGCCAGGAGCCGGGCCACAGCTGTCACAGTGAAAAATGAAATTGAAAAAAATGACACGCACACTGTTTCTTGGCATTCTTGGGAACTGGATGTGCTCTCTGCATTTCTGTGGTAGGGTGTGTGAGCCAGCCTGTGAATGGCAAGCAGACTCGGATCTGCACCCTCAGCCTGCAGGGAAAGGGCACTGGATGTCACAGATGCGAACTAACATTGAGATTCTCGGAGGGTCACTCCAAGCCTAGAACAAACAGTCCCAGGTCCCCCAGCCCCATCTCCAGACCTGCAGAGCCCAGCGGTGCCTTGACCCTGCCTGGACTTTGGTAGCTCTGCCCCATACACCCCAGGATCCAGCATTCGGGGGCTGTCTTAGCAGTCCTGTGGCACAGTCAGGTACCAGGACACGGTCCCTGGGCTGGCCAGCGGTGCAGACATGCAGAATCCCAGGCGGGTCTCCAGTGTGGTCCAATGCCAGGGTCTGCTGTTTCCTAGTCATGTGGTCTCAGTAACCTACCTTTCTCCCCCTTGCTTCTACTTTCTCATATAGAACGTGGGGCTGACAAGGTTCATCTCAGCAAGTTTCTGTGAGTATTAAAACACTTCGTTTTCAATCACCTGACACTTAGCAAGTCATAACCACGGGCCACAGCTACTTTCAAGCAGGATTCTGCCGTCATTCTAAGGAGCTGGACAGGAAACCTTTTCAGTTCTGCGGTCCATGAAAGGGGTGGGGTACTTGTCTCATCTGTGGTTGTGGTGCAGAAGAGGTCCCAGATGCTACATAAAGCAGTGACCCAGTTGTTTCTAACAAAACTTTACTCACAAGGTCTAATTTCTAAGACGATGTCTGCTCTGGGGGCTGCATAGCTGAGGGGTGGGCGGGGGACAGAGAACTCAGTCGGCTGTGTAGTGCGTGGAGGGAAGGAGACAGGCGTTCCCGTGCAGGATTCGGACGGGTTGCTACAGCCTCTTAAGTCAGGTTCAGGGGTTCCGGGACCAGATACCCTGTGTTCCTCACACGACACAGCATCGCCGTGTGAGTATACGGGCACTCAGGGAAGACGAGGCAACCAAGGGGCCTGCACAGACACGGATGAGATGCAGCAGGCTAACAAAGCTGGCAGATACTGAGCTATGTCCCAGTCTCCAGGCTCCTGTATAGTCAGATTCAGAGTAGCCCTCTGGCTCCTTCCTGCCACTCAGACCACACAGAGCTCTCCAGGCTGCTTCCTGTGTGGCCTCTGGAGCTTCCTCGTTTTCAGCAATCCTTCTCCCTGTAGGCTCAGCCACACTTTCACCACCCCGGTTCCCTGCCCAGTGGAAAGGGCAGCCACTTCCTGTTTGCGTCCAGGTCTGCTAGAAAGACTTCGGGTGAAGGTTTTGAGGGCTCTGTGGTTGGGTGAGCACGGGCCCTGTGGGTGGTCTGGAGGACAGGTGGCAGGTGAGGTACTGGGCCCCATGTGACAAGGAGCAATGGCATGCCTCAGGACAGGGATCTAGTGCGGTCATACAGCTCAGGACAGCATGTAAAGAATGTGGCTGGTTCAGGGCCGCTCAGCCAACCTAAGTTGCTACTGAGGGTTCTTGAGGGAACATCACCTTCTCCAGGGCCTGGGTTCTGGCCATGGCCACAGGTCCCCTGGGGCTAGCCAGGAGGGCACCGATTTGACATCCTGGCAGATAGCTCAAAGGCTTCTCCCAGGGGCTTGGCTTTCCTTTAGCAAGTGCTGCGGGGCTATGGGTTGACTTTGATTGGGAGGATCTGCAGCTTCACACAACAGTGGCTCACATCAGTCTTCTGGGTCCAAGCTGGACAGCCTTCTAAAATGTAAACACCACTGTCCTTTGGTGGCTGTGGCTTATGGCAGGGCTGGAGAAGCTGTGAAGAGCCATGACCATGAGACTAGGGTTTTGCTGTCAAGGGTTTCCCTGAGACCCAGCCAAGGTTCCTAAATGAGCCACTGCTGGCTCTGGAGCCCAGTGCTCTGCTCCCAGCACTCCTCCAGTAAGGGTGGCAAGTTCTGGGTTCGAATCTCTTCTCCCTACACCCAACCCAAGTTGTTTGGCTTTCTAAGCCTCAGATTTCCCATCTGACCAGTGGGAGACTATACAGTCTTGTTATGACAGGTGACATACTGTGAGTGGTGGAATGTCCCTAGCACAGAGCCCACCATGGGCAGGAGAACCTTTTCTGTCACTGACTGATATCCTTACGCCACTGTTTAAAGGTGTAGAATATGCAGAAGAGACTCTTAAGAGTGTTTCACATTGTTTGCAGGTTAGTGTTACCCCATCTTACAACCACTGCAGGCCACCACAGCTCTTCTGTAGTAGTTGGAGCGTGTGTGCGTGTGCATGCGTGCGTGTGTATGTGCGTGCGTGCGTGCGTGTGTGTGTGTGTGTGTGTGTGTGTGTGTGTGTGTGTGTGTGTGTAGGAGGCAGAAGGATCACATCGCACTATTAATGGTCTCCAAGCCTTTATTGGGAAGGGGAGAGTGCCTACAATTGACCGATGGGCACTGGGCAAGGGATGTAACAGTTCCAAGGGGAGAGGAATACAGAGGAGGAGAGCCAGTTAGGGTGCGGGAAGGGTTCTCTCCTCCCCAGAAGGCACTGATGAGTGAGCACCCTGGAGCAGGGGGTGGGGCCTATACACACAGGATTAGCAGAACACAGGTGGTCTCGAAGCTAAATACAGCCAGCCTAGGTGAACAGCATCCTTGAGGCCACAGCTGCCCAGGGCTCCTCTGGACACGAAGGAAAGGCCCCCAGAAGGCAGACAGAGCTTAGGGGGAGATGTTCAACCTTTCTTCTTAGTGTTTTGTGCAATTTAAACAACAAAAAAATAAATATAACTTACACACTTCTTAAAGGGCACTAAAGTCTAGTCTGGGGAAAGCGGCTACAGCAGCCTTCAGGAGTGTGCAAAGCAGGGCTGACCACCAAGAAATCTGGTGCCCAGTAGCCTGCCCCATGTCCCATAGGCAGGACCTTGGGCGTCTCTGGGAAACTCCATCTGAGCTCTATCCAACCCATCAGGGCAGGGAGGAGGGGGCTCTGGCAGGATGGAAGGGGGAGAATGGACTGGGGGATACAGTGTGGGTGCTGACACGGTAAATACAAAAACCCGATGAAGTGAAACACCCTTCGTAACAGAATAACCCTAGAGAGATACCTCTACACACCACCTAGCAAAGCGATCCCAGCGCAAAGCACTGTCCAGCACTATCCTAAGCTCTGGCTGACCGGTGTCACAGCACCTGAGCACATTTCTGTGACAGGTGATTCCTTCTTAAAGTGCTTGGTGAGTTACGTTTTCTTGCATACATCAAACTGGTCCCTGGCAGTTTTGTTCATGGCATAGTTTGCTTTAGCAGACATTTTTACTGAGATAGCCGTATAGGAGATTGGGCCAGGTCATAGCTATAGACCCTTGGAATTCATGATGCCCCTTCCCAGCCTACGGCTGGTGTACAGACCACAGGGTCCCCTCAAGCCCTCCAGCAACTACAGCTGGAAAGTCCCAGAGCTTGCTGCCTGGTTGCTACTGCCCTCCCCCACTCCAGCCTGCCTGTCTTCCCAATCATGTGCTGTCACAAGATCTGGACTCACAGATGGGGGGGGGGGTGCGGCGTGGGGGGGTGCGGCGTGACCTTTAGAAAGTCAGCCCACACAGGAGCTCACCACCATCTGAACAGGAGCCAGGAAGTTTAAATGAGTTCCTTTTTTAAAATCTGTACTTATACATCCTCGCAGGTCCCACCTCCCGCCCCCACCAACTGTCACTCACCCACCAGCATGAAAGGGGAAACACATGTGTCACATGGGCCAACAGTTCTTCTAGAAACCCCAGGGATCTAGGGTAGGCGGCCACCCCTTGCCCAAAGCCATCCTAGCCAGGTGTGTACGCATTGGTCTACCCCATTTCCCTTGGTGTTCCCAAGCTGTGTCTGCTGGTCTGGTGCCCAGAAGAGCATCTGTACGTGTGACCCAGAGTGTCTCAGAAATAGAGGGCGTGAAATCCAGAGGATAGCACCAAATGGCAGCAAAGCCGGGAGTTTTGTCTTTTAGCTGTCACAGGAATTGCCACTCTTTTCAATCAGACAGGTCACTGGCCTCACAATTGAGATAGTGATTAACAATGGTCCCCCGTGGCCCTTCAAGCAGCTCGGGGCGCCAGGAAGGAGGAGGCTTGGACAGCTCTGGGCACCCCTATAAACCCTGGGAACTACTCACGGCACCCAGAAGCATCCGTCTAAGCCCTTCAAGCTAGAAGGGCAAGAGACTTCAAGGGAAATTTAGAAATTATTCCAGGAAGCTCAGATCCTGCTTTCCTAAGGCCTGGTACAGCCTGAATTGTTAGAGGTTCCCCATGGAGGGACTCTGAGCCTGGAGGCAGGGGTGCCTGGTTACTAAGGATTTGAAGGGACAAGAGAGTAGTCTCGTCTCCTAGGTGTGGCAGGCTCTTGGAGCTGCTGCAGATCCCTGGAGGTTGTGTGGACCTTCAGTATTCTAACCAGCTCTGGACCTTTCCATAGCAGGGCAGACCTAGGGTTCTAGGATGTAACATTATCCTTGAAAGCTTGGCTTTGCAAACGACCCCTCTGAATTCATGGGCAGTGGTCCCAGATGGAAGAGCAAAGTTCTTTAGAAAAAGTCGAGCTGCTCCCCATACTCCCGGCTCCTAGCCTGGCCTGAATCCCAAGCGTTTAACACCAACGAGGGAGGGTCCTGATTTAGCATCTCTAGAAAGGCCACACAGTGCTCCTGGAAAGCTGGGCCCACTCACTGGAGAATTCATTGCTCACCAACCACATGCAGATTCCTCAGAGGTTGTGTTCCCAACTTCCAGAAATCAGGACCCTGGCTTGGCTTCAGGGTCCATGGTGGGAGACACCAATGGGGCAGTGTATACGATGGCACCAGCCACCAGGGGGCAGCAGGGCTCCACAGGTAGCCAGTCTGGGCCTGAACTTTCTGGGGTGGGGGTGGGGTCTCCCAGAGGGAGGCTCAATTTCTCAAGACCCTCAGGAGATGCCACGGCCTCTTAGACCCAGGCCAGATCTAAGTGCAACTGACCGCACAGGATGCAGGGCCTAGCTTTGGGTAATTCTCTTCCAGAAGGTAGTTCTATTTAGAGAGAATTAGAAACGCCACCTCCAGGCCCTTGTGTAGGAAGGAAAAGGAGACTTAGAAAATCTCTCTTCTTCTCCGAAGTGTCCTGTAGTGCGGATGGAGGCTCTGTTCTAGGTGGGCCCTCAGAGAGAAATGAAGGAAGAGTTGGGGGAAGCGCGGGGATGGGAGAGGCAGAGCGGCATGGGGAGGCCAGGTGGAGGTGGCCTCAGGTGAGAGGGCTGCCCTGGGACATTTCTGTCAGGATGTCGATGAGGTTATTCAGCCCCGAGAGATAGCCGTCCTCCCGGTTCCCCTCCTGCCAAGGGACGTCGTGTCGGAGGGTCTGGCCTTCCGGCAGGGGCGTGGTTTTCCCGAAGTCGATCATCCACACCTTGGCTTGCTCCTTCTTGTCGTGGATGAAAAGGAGTGAGCTGCCGATGACCTGCAGGAAGTAGGACTATGAGACGGGGAGTGGGGAAGCAGGGCCAGGGCCAGGCTGGGGCAGGGGCGGCAGGAGAGGAGGTGGATGGACACGGCAGGGCCAGGAGGAGGGCAGAGCCTGGAGGAGGAGTAGGGCTTGGCGGGGAGTGGGGCAGGAGACACAGCTAGGGTGCTTAGGTATCTGAGAGGCTTGGAAAAGCCTTGATCCCGAGGGGGGCTTGGATCAGCAATTTCACTTCCGACTGGAGCTGGAGGTGATGGTGAGGGGTGTCAAGCAGGCGGGGCGTGCCTGTCAGTCTGAAGGCTCGGTACCCTACCTCGTGGCACTTGAAGAAGGGAGAGACTTCCAGGGTCTCTCGAATGGCCTTCAGTCGGTCCCGGTAGGCGATCTGAGGACAGAGATGGTCAGGGTTTCATACACTCTGTGTGTTGGGATGCGGCCATGGTGTCAGATCTATGTAGTTCATTAGAGTCACTGAATTACAAGCAACATTCACCGTGTACTCATCAATTATTCCAACCTCACTTACCCCAGTTGAGCTCAGAGTCACACCTTTCCCAGAGGACTATGTGTCCCCTCAACCTCCCCCATGAGGGGGCAGCCCATCCCAGCACACCAGCCATCAAAGTCAGAGGCCAGAACTGGCTGCCATGGTAACTTCCTGACCACAAAGTGCTGTGTCCCTGACTAAAGACAGGGTAAAGGGGAAAACTATAGTATCTCTACATGAGTTCCCTCCACAGAATCTTAGAGATATTCCTGTGTTAGCAACGGGGTACCTGATCATTCCCAAGGACCAGCTCTGTGAGTCTCATCACCCATGAGTATGGGGTCACCAGGGAAGCCCACATCACAGGGTTCCAGCAGTGACACAGCCAGGTAGGACTAGTCAGCATCGTCCCAGAGTCCCTAGCAACAGCCATCAACCCTTCTTGGAAATGCCGTTGGTGGCATGACTCTGAGGGTCTGAGATGATCCAGAGGCGCCCAGAGGACTAGTTCTGCAGACCTACTGTGTGCATCCCAGCCTTACAGGTCTGAACCCGGAGACAGCAGGAAGTACAGGGACCTTCCGTGTCAGGCCAGCTTAGGTGTGGCCCCTAGCTCCGTCTTTCTCTATGTGTGTTCTTGACCTCCCAAGCCTCCTTGTCTGTCAAACGGAGACGAGAACGTCTGCTTGCTTGTCCTCACCAGAGGGCTTCTGAGGGGATGTGACGAACACTCGCTACACCCTCAGCCAGCGACGGCGCTTTACACAAGCCTCCTGCCATAGCGTGCCCTGACAGGGAAGGGCAGCGTGCTGGACAGTTCAGGAGAATGAGCCAGTGTTCCCAAGTTTCTCCAAGCACCCATGGATACTGGGGACAGCCACGCCACCTTCATACAGAAGTCTGAGGCTAGGGTTTCGCACCAATCCTGACTCAGTTAGGTTGGAGAAGGGAGCCTCCCCCCGAAGCCCTGACTCACCAGGATGTTCTGGTTTCCTTTAGTGAATTCTCTGAAGGCCTCGGTGACCTGCTCCCTTGTTTTGGTCTTCTTGAAGTCACGGTTCACAGAGCCATCTTCCTTCTGAGGAGGGAGTCACCCAGAGGAGTCAGCAGAGGGCCCATGGGACGGGCTGCTCATGACCCTGGTGCTTCTCTGTGGAGGTGCCCAGGGATGGTACAGCAAGGCAGGTGAAACAAAGCAATTGTCACCTGGCGCCCCAACAGGGGAGTTCACAGAGTGGCCCTAGGTCCCCAGCCACACACCGCTTTAGGAGGTCTTGGTGGCACGAGGGTGTCTGAGACAGCGATGGAGAAGCACCCTGTTCCGAGCAAGGGCAGCAGGGGCCCAGGGTAACCAACAGCTTCACTTCCTGGTCAGAAGCTCAGTCTCTGGACCAGTGCCGCACAGCATGTCCCATTAGTGTGCCGGCAGCCATCTGACGGTCAGGCTAATTGTCACCCTATCACAGGTTTGTGTTCAAGTGACCCTCATTTAACAACCACCCAAAGCATGAAAGCCACGATGCTGGTACTTATTTTTTTTTTTGAAGATGGATTTGTTTATTGTGTATACAGTGTTCTGCCTGCCTTATGTCTGCCTGCAGGCCAGAAGAGGGCACCAGATCTCATTACAGATGGTTGTGAGCTACCATGTGGTTGCTGGGGATTGAACCTGGGACTTCTGGAGGAGCAGCCGGTGCTCTTAGCCTGTGAGTCATCTTTCTAACCCCAATGCTGGCAGTTTTTATGATATGGCAAACAGAGGCTGTAAAGTGTCTCTAAGGGAAAAGGTATAAAAGAAGTGTGTGTGTGTGTGTGTGTGTGTGTGTGTGTGTGTGCGTGCATATGTACACATACTTGTACATGTCTCATAGTGCACTGCAGATCAAGGGGATAATATGCGGACTCCCCCAAAGCCTGTGGTTTAAGCCAGGGTCGCTGCATCCCCACTCCCTCATCCCCATCTCCATGCTCTGAGCTCAGCACTCCTGTTCAGGCTGGCCTGGGCAAGCACACACAGCTCTGTTCTCTTGAGACACAGGGGGAGGAAGGGTGGGTCCATTAAGGAGCCCTGACCCTTGCACCCATTCACCTCCAGTTTGAAACAGGTGACAGCTATAACTTCAGGAAAACAGCAAGGGTCTGAGGGAGCAGCGGAGGGCTGCAGCCTCAGGATCCTTCCCTACAGGGTCTCCTTGCTAACTGAGACGAGGAAGGGCAGACGGCGGTGTGTGCAGTTAGCCCCTCTCGGCCAGTGGATCTTGTTGGCTGTACGAAAGCCTTGGCAGGAACAGCCAGGGCGTGCTGTGCAGATGGACCACAGATGGAGAGGATGTGTGCATATCATTTGCATCCAGTCTGGGCGCTGGATACTACTAGGAAAGAAGGCTGGTTTCAGAAGAGAAGGAAGGACAAACGGCTTTCTCAGTCCCCTGCTCTAGAAGCCAGTGAGGCTCTGGTGACCACAGGGATGCACTTCTCCACATTACGTGAGAGGCGGCTGCAGCAGCCTCCCTCATTTCAGCTACCCAACTCTGACTTCATGCTGGAGAGGGGGCCAGGCAGACCTAGCCTGGGCAGAGAAAGGAGGGCCAGGGCTTTGGAGGGACTGACACCTGCCCCGAAAGCATGGCCACCTGAGACACAAGGAGCCTCTGTTCCTTCTCCCTGCTCCTAGCTAGGCCTTGCACGTCTAGAAGTTAGGGACATGGAATGGAACACAGGGACAAGGACAGTCTTCTGAGATCCTTTTCAGGGCATCCAAGAGGAAAGGATGGAGGATGAGGTTTCCAAGGCAATCCCAGGTAGCCACACACCTCTCCTTATTGGTAGGTACCTCACTGGCAGTGAGCTAACATCTTTCCTGTGGCAGGTATCTAGCCTGGCTCCTATATGGGGTCCTCTGTACCGCCCTACAAATAAGCTGCCTGCACCCCAAGGTCTGCCCACCTGCCTCTCTGGCTGCAGAATGGGCCAACACCCCTGAGGCTGGCTGTCCATCTTAGGTCTGCATAGGTGAGACTTACAGACTCCAGCATCCCAACGCCCCGGTCACCACTGACAACCGTGAGGCCTCAGCATCCTCAGGCCACACCTCACAGGTCTTACCTTAATGCCCTCGATCCTGAAACCCAGGGTAGCCGTGGAACTGATGGTTTCTCGCCACTGCATGTAACGTGGCTTGGTCACAGCTCTCTGGGCTTTCTCCTCCTCAGTTGGGGCCTCAGGGTCCACCTCAACCATCTTCTGGTACATGTCCTTCCTCAAGCTAGGCTTCTTCCGGGCCTTGGTGAGTTCTTCCTCCAGGTATGTCCTGCATGGGAGATGAAGGACATGAGTACTAGGGTTGGGTCATAGCTCCCTGTAGCCAGGAACTGTCTGGTGAATGAAGACCCTGAGCGGGCTGTGTCTGGTCCCAGGACAATGGTCAACATAGCAACATCTAGGATGAGGCATCTTCAATGGGACAGCCATGCACTGTTTGAGCTGATTTGAGAGAGTGTGTCCTCAGTGCTCACAGAGCACCTTGATGCTGGCACTGTGAAGGCCCCCTCCAAGGACCTTCTCTAGGGTCAGCAGAAGGAAGGTGTAAGGATAGAGCTCAGTTTGTGGAAAAGAGACAGAAGGCGGGTTCCCCTTGGAACTCTGTTGTACCCTGGCAACCTGGAAAGCATATTCTGTCCTTTCAATCTCATGCAGGCTGACGCTGGGCAGCATCTCTGGCTCTTTGCAGTAGGGTTCATCTAAACACCAAGGGCAGCGTAAGTGGGAGCTGCGATGGCCTATGCTGGAGTGAGATCTGCAGTGACCATTGCTGGAGTCAGAGCTGCAGTGACCATTGCTGCAGTGAGATCTGCAGTGACCACTGCTGCAGTGAGATCTGCAGTGACCACTGCTGCAGTGAGATCTGCAGTGACCACTGCTGCAGTGAGATCTGCAGTGACCACTGCTGCAGTGAGATCTGCAGTGACCACTGCTGCAGTGAGATCTGCAGTGACCACTGCTGCAGTGAGATCTGCAGTGACCATTGCTGCAGTGAGATCTGCAGTGACCATTGCTGGAGTCAGAGCTGCAGTGACCATTGCTGGAGTGAGATATGCAGTGACCATTGCTGGAGAGAGAGCTGCAGTGACCATTGCTGCAGTGAGATCTGCAGTGACCTATGCTGGAGTGAGAGCTGCAGTGACCATTGCTGGAGTGAGATCTGCAGTGGCCATTGCTGCAGTGAGATCTGCAGTGACCATTGCTGGAGTGAGATCTGCAGTGACCACTGCTGCAGTGAGATCTGCAGTGACCATTGCTGCAGTGAGATCTGCAGTGACCATTGCTGGAGTGAGATCTGCAGTGACCATTGCTGGAGTGAGATCTGCAGTGACCATTGCTGCAGTGAGATCTACAGTGACCATTGCTGGAGTGAGAGCTGCAGTGACCATTGCTGGAGTGAGAGCTGCAGTGACCACTGCTGGAGTGAGATCTGCAGTGACCATGCTGGAGTGAGATCTGCAGTGACCATTGCTGGAGTGAGATCTGCAGTGACCATTGCTGGAGTGAGATCTGCAGTGACCATGCTGGAGTGAGCTCTCTGCAGTGACCACTGCTGGAGTGAGCTCTCTGCAGTGACCATTGCTGCAGAGAGAGATTCGATGACCTATGCTAGAGAGGGCTGCTCAGGGCTCTGTAGCCAGTTGTGTCTCAGAGATAAAACACCCACACCAGGTCACTGAACCTCTGATCCCAGGAAGACTAGGAAGACATGAATTGTCTTATGTGTTTCCCTTTGCCATAGAGGAGTCTGCAGGCTAAATGGGCGAGGACACTAGCTCCTGGGGGATGTGACAGGCAGAGACAGGCCAGTTTCAGAGCAGCCTGGAGTGGAGTCCTTAGTCCAGAACTCTGGGGACCAATCCAGATCCCAGCACTACCCTCACAACTCCCACCATCACCTCCAAATGGAGAGATGACTCACTCCAGCCCTCTTCCCTGCAAAGCCCTCCCAGCTGTGTGCATGCTGCCCCAGGCTCTCAAGAGGCAGCGGTCAGCAGTTAGCTGCAGGATGGGGAAGTGGGCCCCTTGCGCCCTGCGTGGGTGTGAGCTGCCCTCGGAGGCACCCTCCCTTCCCCCCTGACTACTATTCTTCCCTGCCCCTCCTCAGGCACTGTCCCAATCTGCCTCTCCACATCTTTCCCACAATGTCCATCTGGGTCCCAGAACAGACAGAATAAATATCTATACCTTACAAAGGAGATGATTTCAGAAACCCCTGCACCCATTGGTATTTACACAGAAAGAGAAAACTCCCAATTCCCTGGGATATACGTATGTCAACGGGTCCTGGTTATTTGGGAAGACTGTAAGGGGAGTGCATTAGCTTGGGTTGGGTTCTTGCATGCATACACATCCCATGTGCTCATGCACACTCATACTCATGCATACTCACACTCATACACACACATACACTCATGCTCGTGCACACTCACACACACATCATCGTGCATGCAGATACCAAGTTATCAGTGAACCCCTGTACCGTGGGAAGGAACTCATGCCTAACACTCCTGAGGGTGCAATGCAGGCCTGCTGGGCAGGCAGTAGCCACACTTCTGCCAAGAGTTCTCAGTATCTCCTTAAACAGGAAGTAGGCACATGGACCTTTCTTCAAAGGGACGCCCCCAGCTCCATTTAGGCAGAGTCAACAGTTCCTCAAGCATAGACGGGGGCTGGAAGGGATGTTCCCAATGGCTACTAGCTGGGTAATAGGTCTGTTAGAGGACCCATCAGTGCCTCTCACTGCCCGCCACAGAGGGAACGCCTGAGCATGGAGAGCGGAGACTGCTCATCAACGTCTGGAGCCCAGGGAATAGATCCAGGGCCACAGAGACCTGTTCCCCGATGGCCAGAATCTGGGAAGAGCTGACTCCAGATAAAGAAAGGGAGGTGGCCAGACCACGGGAGACCAACAGATGTCAGGGACAAGGTGAGAGCAGCTTCTCCAGGGCCCAGGGGCTGAACCCAGCCCTAGGTCCAAATGACAGAAGATGTGACTGGAAAGTTATCAATTCAAGGATGCCTACGAGCAGTGTGAGCCAGGTCCCTGGTTTAAGATGCCTCCAGGGTCCACATGGCTTTCCTCAGTACCACCATCTGTAACCCACCACGACTAAACCTGGCTCTGCTGATGGGCCTTCCCACTATTTTGTAAGCCTCTGCCTCACGCCCTGAAACCTGGTGTTTGACAAGGACCTGTGTCCCAGCCTCTTCCTGCAGCAAGGGCAGACCATGCTCTGGTGACACCACGGACTGCTTATCTGAGTGCATGCACAGAGAGCTATGTTTCTGTGCTACTGCATTTGGGAGAGGACTAGCCTGCCACTCCAGGGAGCCCTGTGGAAACTAGACCCCTGGATCTCCATGGAAGGCAGACCATGGTTGGAGTCCTGGTGTGCAGTCCATAGACCTGGGCACATCTGCACAGTTGCTGCCTGGAAATGTATCCCTGGAGACCCCTGATCAAATGATAGCATAGCCTACTCTCCCAGTGTGGTTGGCTGTGGGGCATGCTGGAAAGAATTTTCTGGAGATAGAAATAAGACAGCCAGAGAGCTGAGGCTGTGTGGTGGCTTCAAGGACATTCTGCTTTCTCCCTCACCCGCCCTAGCTCCCTGTGAGCCAAGACATCCAGGGCTTTGGAATGTAGGAGGAGGAGGTAGCTAGTGGCAGAGAAGAACTAACAGCAGGGCCCATATTTCTCCATGACCCCATCCCTGCCCTGGGGACAAAGGAAAGGGACATGTCTTTGTCAGCTGGCAGGGGCTGATTTTAGGACAGAACTCCCAGGAGGAACGAGAAGAAAGGAGCTGTGATTGCCTTAACCCGAGCACACCGAACTCTCCCTCTTTCTCAATGTCTTCATGTAGAAACATTATCTGCTGGGCTGGGAGACAGATCAGTGGGTAAAGTGCTTGCCACACAAACACGAGGACCTGAGTTCGATCCCCAGACCCCACGTAAAAAGTAAAGCATGGTGGCACGCACTTATCCTAGTGCTAGGCAGATGGAGACGGGGGAGCCCTGGGGTTGGATGGCCACCCAGGCCGCCTGATCAGAGAAGCTGAGGCCGGGAGACATGTCTTCGAAAAGAGGCTGGCCAGTTCCTGGGGAGCAAGACCCAGGGTTGACCTCTAGCCTCCACAGGCCCATGTGTAGACAAAAACATACACCCAAACGCAGCCACCCCAGGTCAGTTGCACTATTCAAATCAGATACAGGCTTCAGCTCTGAGCTCAGTCCACTGTCCAGCATGGGTATCTACAGCCAAAATCAGGCTCTCTGGGGTGGACATGCAGTACTGGAAACCTCAGAGGCTGACCGCCTGGAGGCAGGGGTAGAGTCCACTTCCGCCTTATGGCCTCCAGGCTCTGGAGCTCTCTGCAAGGCACCTCAGGCCCACCTGGCACCTGCCACAGGGGCCTCTGCAGCTCCCAGGCTGCACCCTAGCGGCAGGTCTTTTTTCTTCTTTTTTTTTTAGAAACCAGCATGTATTACACGCTTGCTCTGTGGCCCCTGTCTCCATTCCTGTCTCCACTGCATCTCACTTACCAGGAGACCATTGTCTTGCTTCCTCCCTGCTGGCGACTCACCTCGAGGAGGACACCCCCCCCCCGACTAGTGTGCAGCTCCACTGCCTGCTCCCCAAGAGGCTCAGCACCCAGCCAGGGCCCCTGCCTTGTCTCCTCTAGATCACAGGGCAGAGCCAGCATGCCTCCCATGTCCTCTGCATAGCCAGGCCCGACAGGGAGGGCCATACGCAGCAAGGGCTCACCTGATGCCCATCTTGCAGTCCATCACGCAGGGCGAATCGAAGTCGGCCAGCAAGTCGTCCATCTGGTTGTAGCGTTCCCCATCCTTCACCACATCCCCGTGGTACGCTGGCACGAAGGGTCTCAGCACGTCAACCATGAGCCGGTCCAGGCAGCGCTGCTCAGACTCACAGTGCTTCTTTAGGATGCGGCCATTGGCAGCTGCCTTGAAGCTCCCTGCAGAGTAAGGGTGAGGAGGACCTCTAGCCTCAGCAGAAGCTGGAGATATCTGGGACCCCTCCCCAGCCTCACCCCTGGAAGTTTCATCAGGACTGTCTCCCTCTTGCTGTAAGACACAACCCGGCTGAGCTGAGGGTTGAAGGTGTGGCCTTTTGTAGACAAGTGTCTTAAGGCAAACGGCTTCGGGTCCTGGTCACCCATTCACTGACTGCAACGCTGGCTGCTCTCTGCCTCCTCTGACTCCAAGCTCCTCACCTCTGAAGTGCATAGTTCTACTCTCCACGCCTCCGTATTACCACAAGGAACTCACCCCCACCTCAGCCCTACTTCTTAACCAAGCAGGTGTCCATGAGTCTTAGGAGAAGAAGCTCAGTGCCCACAGAGGAGACAGGGTGGGCACCGGCCTTCTGGGCAGTGGCCCTTCAGAGCCACACCCTCAGAGAGTATTTACAAAGGGTGTCCGTCTATGTCTTGGTCTAAGCTTGTGTTGGCCTGAGAAGAACCTTCAGGGCCATGAAATCATGAAGGCCAAGCACATGGATGCCTATGAGGTGTCCCCAGAGGACAAGAAAAAAAAAACACGATAAAGGGCTTCATACGGGCCCAGCTGACTGCCAGCACCTTGGTGGCTATGGGGTGACTTGACTGCATCTCCCACCAATTCTCCCATGGCCTCTTAGCCATGCCTGGGTCATTGCAGAGTTCCATCCAGGTAGAGGCTATATCTCCACTGGCACTGTGGCCCCTAGAACGTGGTCGTGCAGGCGTACACAGTATCCAGGGTTACAAAGGGTTAACGGTTATAAAGAATTTATCTGGAACTGTTAGTGAGTGAAACTAGAAGCAGAGTTGGGAAGCAAAGAAGGAGTGGGAGAATTAGGGGGCAGGGTGGATGGGATGGATATATTCTTGGGGAGGAGAGAGATCAGCTGTCTACAGACACTTACAAGGCAATGTAAAGGCCACACCTTCTGCCAGGGTCTGTTCTAGGGTTGTCTCCTGGGGCACCAGACACCAGCCTCCCCTCCCACGTCCCCCCACTACCTCCCTAGAGAGCCGAGTCCACCACCTGCATGTCCCGCCAGCTGGATCCACGGGTACTTCTTCTTGAAGGACATGACAAAGGGCGACCACTGCACCATGTTCTTTATCTTCCTCCATGACTTGCTCTGGAAAAGTCACAAGCAGAGTGACAGGCTCAACCACTGTGTTCTGACCAGAATGGATTTAAAGCAAGGTGACTCGATGCTCAGGGCCACCGGACCTGAGGGCCACACTCATACCTCGGGTGCCCGTAGGTGGGTCCCAAACACCTCGTGGGCTACTAGCAGGCACAGATAGCTTTGTCACAGTTTATAAGCAGACTGAGCAAGGAGCTCAGGGGATTTCTCAGGGGATGTTCAGGCGTAGGTGAAGGAGGCAAGCCAAGCTCAGTCCTGGGCTCTTCAACCCAGACTCTTTCTCAGCGGGGAACAACTGAACTCATGTCGCTCCTTTTCACACACCCATTGCCCTGGGCCTTGGCTTCTTCACCTGTCCAGTGAGGGGCAGACAGCTGCTCCATCAGGCTCATGGGTACTAGAGCTCTGGGAGATGACCTTGTACCAAAAGCAGTGCTCTCAGACCAGAGGGGTCCCTGTCATTCAACAGCAAGGTGTTGCTGCGTATCTTATTTGTAGATGCTATGGTAAAGAGCACTTATGGAGAAGCACGCCACAGAGGGGCCGTTCATAGATGACCGCTGAGTACCAGGTGGGGTGGTACACACTCGATGTCCCATCTGTTCAGGAGGCTGAGCCAGAAGGGTCACACAAACCCAAAAGCTTGAGTCTAGACTAGATGATACCATGAGACTCCCCCAACTCAATGCAGGTACACACACACACACACACACACACACACACACACACACACACACACACACACACACACACACCCCAAATCACCTTCTAAGGAAGCAAGGGCCTGGAGGACAGATTCTAGAGAAGACGATGACAGCCAGATGTGTCACACCTGGAACCATCTGGCTGGCATGGAGCCTGGAGACAGTGGGAGGTCAGTGTGTGCAGGAGGTGGCCATGAGCAGGGCGAGCATGAGCAAGGCGAGCATGAGGAGCAGGGCGAGCATGAGCAGGGCGAGCATGAGGAGCAGGGCGAGCATGAGCAGGGCGAGCATGAGGAGCAGGGTGAGCATGAGCAGGGCAAGCATGAGCAGGGCGAGCATGAGCAGGGCGAGCATGAGCAGGGCGAGCATGAGCAGGGCGAGCATGAGCAGGGCGAGCATGAGCAGGTACATGTGAACAGAAAAGCAAACCCCCAAGTTCCGGGGGTTCCAGAGTTTCCACATCTGATCTGAGGAGGCCAGCAGACTTCCGCCGGTTTTGCCTTTCCCAAATCGCCTCCAATAGGGAGCACCATGAAAAAGGGCCCCATGGCCAAGGCCAGGGGGTCCTGGCATTGTGAGACCAGATGCAGGCTGGTGGAATATTCCACTTGGACGGAAGGAGTGTTGTGCATTTGCCCCAGAGACCCTAGTGCTCTGCTGGCAGAGGACACAGGGTTTCCCTTGTGTTTTTAAGCATCAGCCGTGCCCGGCAGCATCAGAAAAGGCCATCTCCATGACTGGGGCCAGGCAGGGGAAGAGGCTGCAGGAAGTCTGCGCCACCCTTCTTGCTTGTAGGGGTAGGGGCAGATGACAGGGCAGGACACTGAGACTCGGGACCATCTGGGAAGCACAGCACCCCTGGGCAGCCTGGCCCACTCCCAGGAGAAGCAGCTTGCCAGGCCTGGGGGTGGGGCAGCCTTCCCTCCAAGCACTTTAGTGTAGGAAGCTGGTGAACCAGGAGAAAGGTTCCAGGCCTCTTCTCCCAGCTGGGACAGGTGACACGGGAAGAAAGGAAAGCACATACAACCCGGATGAATTCCATCAAGGGCGGGGACTTCCAGCAGAGAGTCTAGTTGAACTCAGACCGCCAGCCCAGGCTTTGACCTTCCCAAGTGGCCTCAGATACCTCTTCCTGACCTGAGTGGGAGAGCGTTTCCCAGATCCATTCCTTTGTCACCTCCTA
Organism: Mesocricetus auratus; assembly: GCF_017639785.1. Taxonomy (NCBI): domain Eukaryota; kingdom Metazoa; phylum Chordata; class Mammalia; order Rodentia; family Cricetidae; genus Mesocricetus; species Mesocricetus auratus. Next base: position 13,517,931 of record NW_024429266.1, read on the forward strand.
ATCACCACAGCACCTGCAGAGCCTCAGCGGACCCTCCCTGGGTGTCTCTAAAAGTTCCAATGCATGATACGTCCTTCTGGCCTCTATGTGCAGTGACTAGGAGGAAGCTGGCTGACTGGTCGGCTCTACAGTGACATGCCACTGCCTCACTCACTGGCCTGAGTCAGCCTCCTAGATGATGAGCCTGAGGGTATCACAGGGGTCCGAGTGTGACAGGAAAGGAGACCCGCTGCCAGCTAGCACGACTTCTGTCACACACACTCACTCCGCCACCCACGCAGTGACAGACAGCAGAACTCATGTCAGTAGGCACGCAAACACAGGACCAGCCCCAGCAAGCACAGCACTTGCTGTGTGGGTCTTGGGACAGGCTGGGGTCCTGTGGCCCTGTGCTGACCTTCACAAAGCCTGGTGGTGGCAGGGACATTTTTATCTGTCTTACAGACGAAACACCCCAGTTCAGCAAGTCATTTCCCCTAGTCCGTTGGTTCTCAACCTGTAGGTCGTGACCCCTTTGGGGGGGTCAAATGACCCTTTCACAAGGGTGGCTTAAGACCATCCTGTATGTCAGATATTTACATTATGATTCATAACAACAGCAACGCTACAGCTATGAAGTAGTAATGAAAATAATTTGATGGCTGGGGTCACCACAACACGAGGAACTGTGTTAAGGGTCACAGTGTTAGGAAGGTTGAGAACCGCTGACTAGAGTCCATTCTCCGCCTTGCTGGTAAGAATCAGGTCACAATGAGAACCTGCCGCCCATCTTCTGCACCTGTCCTCAGTGAGGGCCCCTTCCACGGCGCTCTTGTCTAGGCTTTTAATGGCTAGCATTGGAGACAGAAGACAAGCACAAAGGCAGAGACTCTGGCTGCCCCTTAGAGGATGAGCCCAGAACCTTTGTACCATGCCTCTAGTTGCCACCAAACCTTGGTGACACACTGTTCTGGGGCTGGTACACTTCCAGCGCAGTCACCAAGTGACATGAAGTTTGCAGTCTGCCGGGCGGGACTAGGGCTGATGTGTGCTTGCCGGCTACGGACGGGCTTGTGGACGGACAATGAGCACGGGCACTCGCTGTGGACAATGGGGACAGCGTCACAAGGGAGAGGACACAGGGACTTCTGGAGACCCAGGGACAGGGAGGAGAGCGCCAGAAAGGAGAGGACACAGGGACTTCTGGAGACCCAGGGACAGGGAGGAGAGCGCCAGAAGGGAGAGGACACAGGGACTTCTGGAGACCCAGGGACAGGGAGGAGAGCGCCAGAAGGGAGAGGACACAGGGACTTCTGGAGACCCAGGGACAGGGAGGAGAGCGCCAGAAGGGAGAGGACACAGGGACTTCTGGAGACCCAGGGCCTCTACTCTTACTTCACGGTATCTAAATCACAGGCACGAAGCCTTCGGGTAATTCCTTAAGTGACTCGCACTGAACCAATCCTTGGATTGTTGTCCTCTTGATCAGACCAGCCCTGGCTGGGCCTTGCTCTGTATCCACATGCCAGGTTGAGGAATATGGTTTTTTATTTATTTATTTATTTAATTTTGGCTTTTTCGAGACAGAGTTTCTCTTTGTAGACCAGGCTGGCCTCGAACTCTCAGAGATCCGCCTGCCTCTGCCTCCTGGGGGCTGGGATTAGAGGGGAGATGCATGAGAGCTGCTGGAAGCCTCTGAGACTTGAAATAGCTGAATAAACGGAAGTTACTCTGGGCAGCTGCGCAGCTTGCGCCTAACCTGAAGCTGTGAAAACATCCAGAGAATGTAAAGAGGGATTTGTAGTGGGAAGAAAAATAAACAAATAAACACCCCCCAAAACAAAACAAACACAACAAAAACACAGGAGGCCCACAAACCTCAGCCCTCTTCATACCTGAGGTGTGGGGATGTCATGGGGGGGATGGGGGGGTAGGGAGAGAGAGAGAGAGAGAGAGAGAGAGAGCCCGCCAGAGCATAGCAAGTGTTTCAGCAGCAAATGCTACCAGCAGGGCAGTTCCACACCTTGGCTGGGCCCACAGGAGAAAGCCTGGGCAGGGTCTGGCTCTATACGCTTGTGTGGGCTTCAGGGGAGGCGGACAGTTCCTGGGCATGCCACCCTCTGACTGCCTCTCTCTTCCGGCATCTGCAGATATGCTGTGGGGATGTAATGCCTTATACGAAAAGGAAGGAACCGTCTCTCAGCATGGCCAGTGACTTTTGAAAATCAGTCAGAAAATGAATGGTAGGGTCAGGGGTGAGAGGAGGCACGGAGCTCCCAGAACTGGCTGTGGGGATGTGGGACCTCTGGTCTATTTCCTTCGAATTAGCCATCAGCAAGGGCCCCTTGTCCAGCATGAGGTAGGAATGTCCAGGCAGAGAGACGGTGGAATGTGACCTTTCCAAGGCCAGGGAGGGGTGGGCTCTGCTGCATGGCTCCCCACGGCTGTCAGGAGCCTCGGCCTCTTAACCACGGCCAGGCTGTTGCGGAGACGCAGACCTCCAGGACACAGCCACTGCTGTCCCACCTGGATCGGTCACTGCCGTCACACTCCTTCCAGTACCTGCTTGACGAGTCCTCTGCCAGGTTCAGGAAGAGCTGAAGTGACAAGCGGTCCCCCTCCATCAGATGATACAGCCTAAACACCACCAGATACTGCCTGAACACCACCAGACACTGACTAAACACCGCATTCCCTGCCTAAACACCACCAGATACTGCCTAAACACCACCAGACACTGCCTAAACACCACCTGATACTGCCTAAACACCGCATTCCCTGCCTAAACACCACCAGACACTGCCTAAACACCGCATTCCCTGCCTAAACACCACCAGATACTGCCTAAACACCGCATTCCCTGCCTAAACACCACCAGACACTGCCTAAACACCGCATTCGATTGTTCAGAGAGGCGGGGCGGGCGGCGGAGCTGAGAGCCATCAAGCCTTGGAGTGGGAAGGACCCTCTATCGTTCCGGGTCCCATGCTCTTGGACGGACACGTGGAGACCTCAGTGTCCCCATCTGTAACTGGGCACCCCTGTGGTCCCATGGAGACCCTGGTGATACAGACCCCCGCCTACCACGTGCTCGGCTCTGACCATGGCCAAGAACAGGCAAGGCTTCACTTTGTCCTGACTTCTGATCCTTTTTGTTTGTTTTGTTTTTCCTCCAAGACACAGTGTGCTGGCAGTAACCCACCGGGAGCCTCCAAAGGGCCAGAGGGCAAGTGGGGTGGCCACGAGTGAGTCGATGTGAGAGTCATCATTTATAGGTCCCCACACCCAGGCCACAGCGCTAGACCCAAACCACGCAGCGTCTCCATCCTGCTTCTGTCTAGAGCAGTGGTTCTCTATCTTCCTAACACTTTAATTCAGTCTCTCATGTTGTGGTGACCCCCCCCCCACCCCAGCCATAAAATTATTTTCATTGCTACTTCATAACTGTAACTCTGCTACTTTTATGAATCATAAATATTTGATATGCAGGATGGTCTTAGGCAACCCCTGTGAAAGGGTTGTTTAATGCCGCCCCCCAAGATGTCGTGACTTACAGGCTAAGAACCACTGGTCTAGAGGCTCTATGAAGCTGGATCCCCAAATGCCCGACATCACCTAAGGGGGAGGTCTGGATTTTGTGCGTCCATAACGAGGTTAGACTCTTTGGGAAAGCCCCTTCCCACCTGACCCATTCCTCTGACCTGCTGCTTTCCCTCCCGGAAGCCCTCTTTTTATTTCTATAGTTGGACAACCCGGCTTTTATTTTTAGACACTTTTGTTTGTTTGTTTGTTTGTTTTTCGAGACAGGGTTTCTCTGTGGCTTTGGAGGCTGTCCTGGAACTTGCTCTTGTAGATCAGGCTGATCTCGAACTCACAGAGATCATCCTGCCTCTGCCTCCCGAGTGCTGGGATTAAAGGCGTGCGGCACCACCGCCTGTCTTTATTTTTAGACACTTTTAAAGGAGATTACTTTCCCTGCTCCCCTGTTTTAGGGTAAAAGAGATGAGGGAGAAATATCTAAAACGTCACTGCATCTTGACTCTCCTAAAACCCTGTCAGACTAAAGCTTGGCAGTGCATGCATGAGGAAAGGTGTGTGCATGCAGGGAAATCACGTGTTCAGGGTCTGTGGCGCTGCTAGGCACAGCACTGACATCAGTGGAGGCCTCAAAGCACTGACACGGTTATTTCCATTCTGCCCGGGGGCATTGGATCTTCCAGTTCTTTGCCATTTAATTCTGAAGGTTTTGTTTCAGCCAACAGGATGCCCGGGCCCCCCTTGTCTCTCTCCTGGTTATAAAACAGCCTCACATAGACAGCGAGCACTTTGTCACTTTGTCACAAGACTGACCTTTTCGATGGGGGAGGCCCGAAGAGACCTGCCCTCCCCTCCCTCTGAGACGGAGGCTTTTCCCAGAATGTCCTGGCTGACCCGCACTTGGGGAAGACACATTTGACAAAAAGCGGACGGGGAAGGGCTCATTCTGTGTTAGACCTTCTGCTCCGCTCTTGCAGAAGTCAGAAACACACTCATTGAGTTCCCCATGTTTGGGAAAAATGCCTTTTCCCCCCTTGACTTTCTTTTGGCCTTTCCATAAAAGCAGCGAGGGTTTCCCTGGTGACTGGTACCCGCCCTCTCTGGGGAAAAGCCTGGTGCTTCTCCTAGGCCTCGTGGCCAACTTTGTTCATTGTGATCTCCTGGCAGAGGCCCCAGGAGGGTGGTGGGGTGCAGGACCAGGCAGGTAGGGCACCCAATGGCCCTTCTGGAGCCTGCTTAGAAACTGTGTCACAAAGGCCAGTGCCCCGTGCTCCGAGAGGACAGGAGGTTTGGAAAAGGAAGCCACAGGTGTGGGTGAGGCAGGTAGCTCCGGCTAAAATTAAGTCTGTGTGTGCAACTGATTGCCTTCCCCTTTAACAAACAATACTTTCAAGCCAACTGAGGAAGCCTCAGTGGCCTTGCCCTGCCTGCCCACCCAGCCCAGCCCTTGTATTGTCCCCACAAGGGGGCAGCTTGTCGCCGTTTTTAGAACTATTCTGTCTTTGCAGACTTCAGGCTGAGGGGAGATTTCACACAGCATGCCTCGTGTGAAATCTCTGGGTGCTGAAATGCCTCTGACCCTTTTCAGGTCTTAGAGTACGTGCACGTTCATCATGCTGTATCTTGAAGGTGGGACCCAAGTCTAAACACAAACTCCTCTGGTTTCATACACACCCCAATCACATAGCCCAAAGGTCTTATTCAACATTTTTAGTGTACCTGCATTTTGACTGTGACTCAGGCGTACAAATTCTGGAACATTCTCAACATCAACAGGGACACAGCATTTTGGATTGAGGATACCCATCCTGTATTTCCTGGGACAGGAAACAAGGATGGTTGGTCTCCACTTGTGCCGAGCCCCAGCTGCTGCAGCTGTGGGAGCCATCACTCTGCTGAGGAGCGGCTACTTGGTCAGTGCACACTCCCAGCAGTGCATTTGGGGCAGAGACAGGAAACCTTTGTGTGGTTCTCTGTTGGGCCCCTCCCGCTTAGCTGTCTTTTTCTGTTGCAACTCAAGGCTCAGTCTCCAGACCAAAGGCAGCAACCAGACTGTTGCCCGGGATGCTCTACCACACTCTCCCTCCCTCATTATCATCTAGAACCCTGAGAAAAGGCCTCAGACACAGCTGGCAAGGACAAGGCTGCCCCTGGAGAGTGCCATGATGGCTCCTTAACTACCCACAGAGGGACAGGGTCCCGCCATAGACATAGGGCCACTGTGGGTACACACACACACACACACACACACACACACACACACACACACACACACACACACACTCTCTCACACACACACTTGCACATGCACACACTCACACTCACACACTATCACGCACACACTATCACGCACATGCGCGTACATACGCACGCAGTCACACACATGCACACACTCACATACACTATCATGCACACGCACACACTATCATGCACACACGCACACACTCAACACACACTCACACACACGCACACACACTCATGCACACACTACCACGCACACGCGCGCGCGCGCACACACACACACTCTTTCTTGTGTGCCTGAGACTCTGGGGCCCATCCCATCTCCCTGTCTCCAACCTGTCTACCTCCAGGCTTTGCAGCCCCCTTATCTGAAATGCTTGAGGCCAGAAAGGTTTTGGATTTCAGGTTATTTTCTTGCCTTCCCATCCTGCTCTGGGGCTCTGGGATGTCGTCATCCCGTGCAGCCAGGACACTAGGGACGGACGGCAGCAGAGAGAGCTCTCCCGCTAGAGACCTTGCTCTGAGTCACTCTTCTCTTTTCTCCTGCCTTTCCCTGACCCGCTGCCCAAGGGACCTGCGAGCCCCTCAAACCAGTCTGTGTCTCGGTGGCCCAAGAGCCGAGGCGCGCTTCACGGTCCTGGGCCTCCTTGCCAGGCGGGCCGGCAATTGCTGCCCCTGGTGTGAAGGTCATCGCTTGCCTTTTTCCCTCCTCCTCCCCGAACTAAAAATAATGGCAGGGAAGCAGAGGCGGCAGCAGATGGAGAAATGCCTGACCACACGGAGGCCATGCCTGCCCCAGCGGCCGCCGGCCTCGGCCAGGCCTCCTCTCTGAAGGCTGCAGCAGGGCTGGGGGAAGTAACAATAGTCGGAAACAGGAAGAGCAAAGGGGGTGCTCAGCCCTCTCCCGGACACTTCCTCGTGGACAAAGGCAGAGGCCTGTAGCTTTCGTCTGGGAAAGGGAGTCAGGCACTGTGGCTGTCCCCAAACCCTCCCCAGGATCCCTCCCTCTGTGTCTCCCCAGGGACTTCATTTTTACTTTGGTAAATGCAGAAAAACAAGGCTAAACTGTGGAGGGTGGAAATTTACTGAGGGTCCTCTGTCTTAGAGACTGATCTCATCCAAGAGGGGTGAGTGGGGTACACTCCCAACATACCTCCTTAGAAGAATTTCACAGGCTCAGGGGCCAGAGAGCTCAATTCTTCCTCTTCTGCCTAAGGCTCTGAAGAGGTGTGGCAGAGCCACAGCACATGGAAACAGTAACAACCGCTCATTTGTATAAGAGCCTTTGACAGGCAGCAATAAGTATTTGATATGTACAATGCACGTATGCTAAGGTTATTTCTTCTTCTCATGGATATGCTCTCATGATCCCATTTTACAGATGTGAACACTGAGGCAAACAGATTACTTAATTTGTTCAAGGTTCTAGAGATGGTAAGTGACAGGCCCTATTCCGTCTCAGGGCTGCATCATTCTGCTAGACTGCTTCCTTTGTCATTTGTAACATGTCACTTTATAGCCAGATGAACGTGGGCTCAGCTCCTGTTAGTCCTGGCTGATGGTCCTGGGCAAGTTACCAAACCTTTCTGAGCTTCGGTTTTCCCATCTTTGTAAAATGGAAATACCACGTGGCCTATGCCATCCGCCAGCAATAGGTTGCTCTCAGAGTTAAACTAGAACTTTGCCTGTGGGGGCCTGCGACAGACAGGAACACTTGGGTGTCTCTAAAGTCCCGTTTGTTCTCTGAGCTCCCAACAGCGCAGGCCTGCAAGAGATGAAACCCAGGAGAGGTAGCGCAAGGTGTTAGCAGCAAGGGGTCATCCTCCACCCGGCTCCCAGCCTGGTGCCACCTCTGGGGGTGTTGGGGAAGGGAAAGGCCTCCCCGCCAGAGGAATGGCCTGCTCCAGACACCTACGCCACCACAGCTGAGCACGGGTGAGTATTCACAGGGTATTCAGATCCAGGAGCCTGGCAGAGGCCACAAATGGGCCATCAGCGCCACCGCAAGCCAGGGGGTCCCTGGGCTATTGTGATCACCTCTGTGGCAGGGCACAGGTTCTTTGGATGGACACATTTGCGTGCGCACAGACTGCTTTACCCTGACTGGAAGATGACATTTAGAAAGCCAGGCATCTAAGGAAGTCAGCCATGGAAGGAGGTGAAATGTCACCTCCGCCCCCCTTTCACAAGCAGCTTGCAGAAGTAAATCTGGTTCTGAACCACGGCCTTTTAGACTCCTGCACCACTCAGAGCCGGGGAGAGAGGGGCGGGGAGGGAGGGAGACAGAGAGAGACAGAGAGACAGAGAGAGACCCTCGGGTTACCAGTGCAAAAGCCCAAAGACATAGGTACACGCGCAGAAGGGACAGGAATTCTAACTCAAGGGCTGAGCGTTGGGAACGCCCCCCTAAAGAATTTCTAACAAGGAAACTTTTGAGGAAGGGCTTACAGGCGGATCACTCAGCTATATTTAGAAAATTATTTCCAAGCAAGACACACTGGAGGAATTCATATTTCTGAGACAGAGTGCGAGTTGCCTGTGGCTAACGGCACTCTGTAACACAGTGCAGACTTGCTGAGAACCAGAGCTTCCCAGAGCCTTCGGGAGACGCTTCAGCAGCCTGTCCCGGCAGAAGCTGGCTTGCAGCTCCCAACTGGGCCGTGAGTCACCCAGTTTCCCTCTCCTGACTGGCTGTTCCCGGTCTCAGATCAGCAGCCATGCTTTTGCTCACGTGTAGACCGCTGCAGGCACAGGAAATGGGTTGCCAAAGGCACACCAGTGAACCCCCAAGCATGAACAAGATGCGTCACCCTCAGAGCAGGAGGCCCGGGTCACCCTGACGTCTGTGGGGATGTGTGACTTTCACAGTCTGACTCATTGCCGTTCCTCCTGCATCTGTCAACTTGGGGCCCTGCTGGTGGCACTGGGTGCTTACTTAGCCTTTCTCGCCTGTGGCGTGAGGATCCCACAGGGCCATCTCGGAGACAACACACTTTCCGCCCTCTTTCAGAGGGGCAAACAGGGACACAGTCTGCCTCTGATAGTGTCCCCAAGGGGACATAACTGGGGATCATGCTCAAACCATTACCCTGGTAGCCTGTCTGCACACTGAAATAGGGGGTACCAGTTGGCAGAGCAGTGACACCCACAATCTTCCCCTCTCTTTTTCCCTCAGGCTACTGACTTAACATTTACTTGTGGAGACACCATGAGGAACCTCAAAGCATTAATTACATTGACAGAGAACAAACCCGATTACACAGCAGCAACATCCGTACGTGTCACTGCATGTTTCTCCCCAAGGACCTTTGCACTTGGCTCTCACAGGAGGCCCCTTCTTGTCTGCACAGCGTACGGAAGGCTCCTGGTCCTCTCAGACTACTGCAGTGCGTCACCCCTCCCTCCCCGGGCAGGGGACTGAAACGCTGCGGGGCATGAGGAGGCATTAGAAACATGAGGAATGGCAGAGGACAAGGAATGATAGTGGACCTCAGCACCCTCCTAGCCAAGGATCTGAAAACAAAGCTCTCACTGTCCTTTGCGCCCAGCCCGAGTCAGGGTTGAAACGCACACTGCCTTTGTGGATCAGGAAGAGAGGCCTGCCCTTGCCAATGCCTACCTGTTGCCGTCCCGTGCTTGTCCCAGAGTGGGGGTGGTATGTGCCACAGCTCACGACCTTTAGTCTGGATGGAGCCTGAGAACGGCCTGGGGTGAACAAACTGTCCCAGGACCTCCATCCTCTCGTAGTGACCGGAGCCCTGTCTGGTAAGCTGGGCCCTCTCACGGTCCCTGGGGACAGTCCATATTTAGGAGCCGTAGCATCTCTTCTAGGGAACAGGCCAGCTGGCTGATTTATTCCCCCTTGACTTTTGATGTTATTATTAGGTACATCTGTCTCTGAGTGAAGTCACCAAGGAAAAACCCAAGCAGAGGAAAATATTTTCAAGCAGTAGGTCACTTCGATCTTAGGAAAAGGAAGCAAGCGGATAAACTACCAGAGGGTTCCAGAATTCAGGGTGACCGAAGAGGAAAATGGAAAGTCTGTACTCTGGGGACCGCTGAGCTGAGCTATATGCACAGGCTGCCTCTGCTTCCCTTTCCCAAGCATAGCTCCTCTTTTTCCCTAACACAGAGGCCGGCCAGAAACTCTTCCTGATGCTCAAAGACCCAGGAGGAGAGTCTATCAGTGACAACTGACCAAGTGATATGCGGCAGAGCTTCCCCACCAGTGGCCATCAGATTTAATTTTTCTCAGCTCTAATTTTCCCTGTTTCTTAAATTAGCTGCCAAAACTTGAAAATCAGGTTTCATATGAAAGTCGAATGACTCCTTGGCACACCGAGTCTGCAGTCCTGGCAGCCTGGGACTGAATAGTGGTTGCTTGGAATGAGATCCTACTTTTAACCTGTCAATCACCAGCCCGACCCCTGGCAGCATCTGTGTTAAGAAACAACCAAGCATGAATGCTCCAAAGAAAGCACAAAGCTCCAGGCCTCAAACGTGGCCACGGGCTCTTTCTCCATCTGCAGACCGCTGAAAATGACGGCTCACACGTGGCGACTCTTGTTCTATAGGGAAGATGAGGAAGGGAGATCGAGAGACAGGTTTGAGGAACCGGCCGTGAGCTGGGTGACATGTGGCCACATGGGTATAGAGACTAAGACACATACAGAGCCAGGGAGGGGACAGGGGAACAAACACACTGGAAGCCTCAGAGGTCACTTCGGAGGGCAGAAAGTGAAGCTGCGGTTTTGGAGCTTGCCAGGTGTACCTGGCACCTGGATTAGGGACCCGGTTCCACGGCCTGAGGCCATGACACCGTATCCCACTCATCCATGTGTGTCTGTATCTTACATGAAGCCCAGCCTGGCCAAACACTGGCAGACAGAGATCAAGCTGCCTGGGGACTCTCCTGGGGTCCTAGCCTCCATCCCCTCCTTTCCTGCAAAACTGACCTGTTTGTGTTTGCCTAGCTGGGCCATGCTGCTGGGCCTGCGCGCAGCCTGTCTGCTGGCTATCACCTGCCTCACCTAGAGGACAATGGCTTCTCGTTTAAATGGTACTCCTCAGTCCTTCTCTTTGTATCTTCCCAGGTCCTGTACATTTTTCCCACTGTGCCCCTGAACGGCTTCTCCTTTGCAGGGTTATTACTCCTCACAGAGTCCACATCCTTTTTTCTCTTGCTTGGAGCTCATTCAGATGGTCTGGTTATAGAAGCATCACTGCGTACAGTAACCATTCCTGAGGGCAGGACCCCTGGCCTTAGCAGCACACTTCTTTCCTAGAGCTGGGAGCTAACGATGCATGCTGAAGCTGCCATGGTCTCCTGGCTGAGAAGATAGAAAGGGAATCTTGCTCAGCATCTACAGCCATGATTGAGGGTGACTGGCTGGATGCAAACTGAGATTTCTAGACCAGAAAGATGCCTCCAGCACTCCTGGGAGCCAAGACAGAGGAAGGGCTTCCATCTCCCCTCATGTGGCACGAGGTGGCCACGTGGGCACAGAGATTAAGACACTAGCCTGGCCCCTCAGGTCAGTGGTGGACAAAAGTCAAGGACACCCCAGGACTAATCTGGAAGTCCCAAGCCCCATCTGCATTTTCTGACCCCAGTGCTGTCCCTGGCTGCAGGCATCAAGGCTGGGGCTACGTTCTCCTATAGACCCAGGCCAGGGCCAGGACCAGGCAAATGAGAAAGTCAGATCCACAGAGCTCTGCTGGCTGTAAGATGATCATTAGGGCAGGAAGAGCTGCTGTACAGAAAAGCATCCCAGGCCGGGAAGGGGCTTTTTTTCCAGAGTCACAGCTCCTGTGTAGACACTCATCCCCCAGGACATCTACTCTTGGCCTGCACTACCTTCCTTTATGAGGTCTTAGGAAGACCGGTGCTGAGTGAGAATCAGCTGATACTACCGGGCTTTCCTCATGCCCAGTTAGTCTCTTTCTGGTGGTGACAGCCTTGCTACCTCCCTTCTGTCCCAAGAGTCCCATGGCCCTGGTTTGCCATTCCCCTGTTTGCTCTTTTTTTTTTTTTCTTTTTACCCAGCACAACCATATCCACTATGGGTGCCCTGCTGTGTTCTGGCTTCAGGCTTAACCCAGGGAGTATGAAGCCCAGAGGGGATGAGCATGGGCCTGGCAACCGGAGGATGCTAAGCAGCTTTATAGAGGAAGGCACAGTCACAGGCCACAGATAAGGGAGGCAGCACTTTGGGAGATAGGGGGAATAAAACAAGGAAGTTTCTGGGAAAGGTGGCATTTCTGCTGCGCCTTTAAGAGCCGTGACAGGAGAGCAGAACATGGGCCAGAGGGAAGGTGGAAGGGAGGTGGGGTTCAGGCTTGGGGAAACATGCCCCAAAGCACAGAGACAGGAGGGCACCCACAGAATGGCAAATGGCACAGCGCCACAGGACAGACAGGGTTAAACCGCAGGTGCTGTCACATGCAGCTGGTGGGCAATCGTGAGTCACCAGATTCCAACTCACATCCCAAGCCTTGGTTCAACTCTCAAACACTGTGTCAATCTAAACTTTTTGTTTCTTCCCAACACCAGGGATCAAACCCAGTGCTGTCACACAAGTGTATTTGATGCCTGTTACCCACAAGTATCATATTCTCCACCGAAGCTCCTTCAGAGAACTCTGGTTGTAAAGCCATCCCCAGACACAAAGGAGGGAGTTCCCCAGGTTTCACCAGTGACTTTCCAGCATTCTCCTGTCAGCAGAACTCACTGTGGGCCGGCTTGTCCCCCAACCCTGTGTGACTGCATGTTCCTGAGCCTAGTCCAGAAGTTAAGTCTGGAAGCACAATTGTAAAGGCATGGAAATAGAGCCCCGTTGCCTCCATCCTGCGATCTGAGGGAACCCTAAGGCTTTGGTTTGTGTAAAGCATGGTAACGGGGTTAGGGATAGGTCTGAGTGGGTAAAGTGTTTACAATGGCAGCATGAGAATCTGAGTTTGGATCCCTGGGCCCCTTGTCAAAGTCAAGGGCAGAAGCATGGGCAGAGGGACAGCAGTGGTTACCCAGAGCTCAGTGGTCAGTCCAGGCAAAACAGCACGGCCCAGAGTCAGCGAGAGCGTGTCTCAAAGACTAAAGTGGGAAAAAGCAAACGGAGAAGACACCCCAACTTCAACTTCTTGCTTTCAACATGCACACACTGGCATACACACCCCACACCCACACTCACAAGGCACAAATAAAAACCGTGTCAATAGCACAGACATGTGATAATCTCATGAACTAAACGCAAGTGGAAAAAAAACCTTTCTGAAGTCATCATGAATTAAGTCTATTGACTAACTCAGAGAAAAGCAAGGCCAACAATATGCAAAGGAGACCCATTTTTCATAAGATCCGATACATTTACAGAAGTCTCAGAAAAAGAAACGATAATGCCCCTTTTGTTACTGCTACAAACCAGTATGTAAGAATTTTCCCCACTTTTCACAATAGGGATGATGTAATTAGCAAGTGTTTAATCCAGTATTACCCCTGCCTTTTAGAGATGTGCATGATCATATACATAAAATTCATTGGCAGAAGCTTCACTTTCTGCATTCTTTCCTCTTACAATTTATTTGTTCTTCAACTGCTGAAGATAATTTTTGTCATTACAGAAATAAGGAATTTTTGAATATGGCTATTCTTTTATTTTTAAGACAGGGCTTCTCTGTGTAGCCCTGGCTGTCCTGGAACTCTCTCTGTAGACTAGGTTAGCCTTGAACTCACAGAGATCCACCTGCCTCTGCCTCTGCCTCCTGAGTGCTGGGATTAAAGACCTGCATCACCACTGCCTGGCTATGTTGTTTTTTTTTAAAATCTGCTTCTGGAGTCAGATATGCCAGAAACACCGCTGGTCACTTCTGATGGGACAGTCAGGGACAGAGGCAAGTCACCTGGAACAGCTAAGCGAAAAATCATCTAAGGCCCTGCCACCATGCCAAGGAATGGGACATCTGTCTATAAGCAAATGACACAGAAAAAGGCCAAGAACTCTGACTATACAAAATGTAAAACTGCCCAAGTGCAGCCGGGCGGTGGTGGCACACACCTTTAATCCCAGCACTCGGGAGGCAGAGGCAGGCGGATCTCTGTGAGTTCGAGGCCAGGCTGGACCGACAGCCTCCAAAACAATACAGAGAAACCCTGTCTCGAAAAACCAAAAAAACAAACAAACAAAAAAAAACAACAACAACAAAAAAAAAACCCTGCCCAAGTGCTAAAAGGAAAAGTCAAATAAGTCAGAGAAAAACTTTCATAAAATACATTATGGTTGAAGACAACAGATTTTGTATATAAAGGACTCAAACAAAACTGTAAGGTCCCAACAACCTAGCAACATTTGTATAATCCAACACACACACACACAAAGGCATGACCACACTCATGCATGCATGCACACATATATGATGAAAATAATATACCGTTTGTCTACCAGTTGTGAAAAGGTTAAAAATAATATAGAACTCTGAGAAGGAGACTACTGAGGAACACCTGTGAGACATGCTCCCAAAATGCATCAGATCTTCTGGAAAAACAGACCAGGAGGATGTTTCTAGGGCTCTAAAAATGTCTCAACCTTTCATTCACTTATTTTTACCTCTGGAAACCTACTTAAGGAAACACTCTAAAATATGGAAAAAGTTACACGCACAAAAATGTTAATGAAGCCATTGTTTCTAGTAACAATAGTATTGAAAATAAGCCAGCATCTAACAATGGAGGAATGATTAAATAACTGGAAGGACATCCGCACAGGATTTCATTGATCACTGACCTAACTGATCATTTGCTCCTCAACTATAAAGACTAATAAACTCATGAAAGTTGTCTCAATAACATTAAACTGGTGGGAGACAAAGCCATAAAAATGTGCTTAATTTGTTTCTTTTTATAGTGCTGGCATTCACATCTAGGGCCCTATGTTAGAGGCATGTACTACCACTGAACTACACGCACCACCAAATGGACCTACTCTAGAAGGCTGCAAAGAAATACAGCCATTGGTAAGTGGGATTATAGTCAGTACACATTCCTGCACTGTGGTCTTACAACTGACCTCAGTAAACTCTGGCCCTTTGCACTGATTTCTAGTTTTTACATTCTACTGTAGTGCACGTAGAAGATAAGCTTTCAGTTTTCCTCTGAGTAAAATGGATCATAAGCCAACAGATTAATCAGCAACAGAAGCTGGGGGCAATGACACTGTAAGTTCAAGGTCAGCCTGGTCTAGACAGCGAGTTGTAGGCCAGCCAGGGTGCCATAGTGAGACCCTGCCTCAAATAATAATAATTATCAGCACGATCAACAGTCTGTGTTTACTTATGATCGCAGCATTGCAATGATACTTTATTTTTATTTATGTATATGGATGTTTTTCCTGTATGTAGGCATGCTCACTGTGTGCATGCCTGGTGTCCTTGGAAGCCAGGAGGCACTGGGTCTCTTGGAACTGGAGTTACCTATGGTTATGAGCTGTCACGTTGGTGCTGAGAACTGAGCCTGGGTCCTAGAAAAACAGCAAGTGCTCTTAACCACTGAGCCATCCTCTGTGCCTACTCTCTTTTTACTTATTCAAAGCTTCTATACAGCTTACTTTTTTGTAATTACATATGTATGTATATAAACAAACATATACACATATACATACACACACGGGGGGGGGGGGGGATGATCACAGGAGAAGCTGCAGCTTACCCAGTCCTTCCGTGCCTCTCCCTGTGTCTGGTCTGAGTACACACTCCCCTCCACCAGGGCCCTCCCTCTGAGAGACACAAGACTTCCTTTCCCTCTGCATTGGTCCCACAAGGTCAAAACCAACCCTGTTCCCTGCATAGGATGACTGTTCTGTGAAAGCTACAGGGAACTGCGGAAGACTAGGAACATTCGCGAGGGGCCACTTTGATGATGGATAGATACAACAGTTTGTGGGTAGTGGACTTTCTAGTGTTAAAGGCCAGGCCAGGAAGATGGAGAAATGGCCGAGCAGTTAAGAGAACTTATTGCTCTTGCAGAGGACTTGGGCTCAGTTCCCAGAACCCATATGGAGACTCACACCACCTGTAATTCCAGTTCCAGGGACTCCAATGTCCCCTTTCCACCTCTGAGGTCACCAGACACACAGACATGGCATACAGATATATATGTAGGCAAAACCCTCAAAGACATTAAAGAAATAAAATAAATCTTAAAAAAATAAAAGCAAGGCCAGGCATTGGTGGTGCACGCCTTTAATCCCAGCACTTGGGAGGCAGAGACAGGTGGATCTCTGTGAGTTCCAGGCCAGCCTGGTCTACCAAGCGAGTTCCAGGACAGCCTCCAAAACAACACAGAGAAACCCTGTCTCGAAAAAACAAAAATAAACAAACAAACAAATAAATAAATAAAACAAAATCAGAAGAATAGCAGTGGAGATGACACACACGGAGGAAACCTTCCACAAAGAGCAGATGCACCACTGGAAGCAGCGACCATGGTCTCAAACATGCTACAAATACGATGTTTCATAGCAGTCCTGAATACAAGTCATTGCTAACAGATTCATTCATTTATTGTTGAAAAGATACCTAGGGTATGATAATGTTCTAGGTGTGCGTGTTGTAATTTTAAAAAGTGGTGCTCGAGAGAAAGACTCTATGCAACAGAACTTGGGTGGAGGGTTTTTTATTGGGGGAAAGTGAATGGGAAAGGGGGGGGAGGGAGAGGGGAGAGTGGCCTCTGGGGACAGGGCAGCAGAAGAGAAGAGAGGCAGAGAGTGGGGATGGGAGAAGGAGAGACAGAGAGACAGGCAGAGAAGCAGAGGGAGGGAGGGAGGGAGGGAGAGGAAAGGAGAAGGAGGGAGGGAGAGGAAGGGAGGGAAAGGGAGGGAGAAAAGGATGGGAGGTGACAGGATCCTTTTAAAAGGGAGCATAGTGAGTGTGCACAGGTGCTCTTAGTGGCTGCAGCTGAGGGCGTGTCCTGCCAGAACCCCATGGACAGGCCAGTACAGATGCCTGAACACAAACAGCAGAGGACAACAAAGTCCCTATCTTTAAGCAGCTTGCATTCTAGTTAGAAGGAGACCACAGAAATAAATGTTGCACTGGGTGGTGGCCGGCATTCGGGAGATCGCTAAAGGCAAGTGTGGGGGCAGGGCTGGCCAGAGGGCAGGGAGGAGGCGTGTGTGGTCTCTGCAGCATCTTTTCTACTGGGGTTGTGGGGCTGGGCCATGGGTGGAAGGAAAGACAACGCGGGTAAAGGCAGATGGTATGAGCAGAGGTCCTGAGGCTGGGCACGCAGGGACGGTGTGTGGAGCAGATGAAACTAGGTAGGTCCCCACAGAGACTCCCAGGCTGCTCTTAAGACCTGGGGCTTTATACAGGGTGGGGAGCCTCGATACATTGTAAGCAAGGGGTGTTCTAAATGACACTGCTTTGTGTCAAGTGGACCTGGAGAAAGGATAAGAAGGGGTGAAGCAACAAAGATCAAACCCGAGAGGGTTGTAGTTGTCCACGTGAGAGGGGAACACAGACACACACACACACACACACACACACACACACACACACACACACTTGCACACACTCGCACACGCACATTTTTTGAGACCTCCATTTCTCCACTTAAGCTAAGAACGTCCTTCAGTGTGCGGGGCCACAGCTCCTTTGAGGTTCCACTCCAACCAGAAAGTTCCATCTCTGTTGAGTCAAGGTTCCCATCATCCACAGGGAAAGGGACATGACTCTTTGCATGGGAATAGCATGCCAGGTGTACAGGGATGAGTCTGGGTCTTGCCTTAGGAGAGGGGAGAGACCTTGATGATGGGTCCTAGGCTCACCTGGCTGGTGTGACAACCTCATTGCTTCCAGGACAGCTGTGCAACTGGGCAGATCTGGAGCACCTGGACGGAAAGGTCCTACACTTGACTCCTATACCCCAATTCTAGTCATCAGAAACAAAATAAAAAACCTACCATACCCAGAATTGTGACCCTTCAAAGCTGTCACCTTGCTAGCATGTTTTACATTGTCCCAAGCATACAAGGGCATTCCTTAGACAGTCCAGTTCAAAACAGGTGAACTGAATCGTGGCTCAAAAGTTCGACCCTGCTTAAGAGTGGAGACATTTGAGGAAGGCTAGTGCAAGGGACCTGTTGGGCTAAAGACAATCACAGCAACCAGGTGGTGGTACCAAAACCTATCTAGCCAAGTACCAACCTGGGGTCAAAGTGATATTGAGAAATTAGGCAATGCTGAGAAGTTTCTGGAAAAAAAAAAGTAGACTTGTACACAACTATTTGTGTTCTTATCTATAATGAGATCCTTGGAAATTCTGTAGATGTGTGGAAACCTCTGGGTACACAATAGAGTATATAAAGCATGCATAGTGTCAATGCACTCTGAAGACAGAGCAGAACTAACGTAAACTACAGACTTCCATGTAAGAATGATATGGGGTCAGACATAGCATCTCTTTGTGATGGTGAATATTGATGATCGACCTAAGACACAAACCTGTGGGCGTGTCTATGAGGAAGCTCATAAATCGGGTTAACTGAAGTGAGAAGACCCACCCCAAACGTGGGGAGTGCACCATTCCATTGGCTGGGGTTCCACACTGAGTAAAAAGACAGATGAATTCATCTCCCTGCGTTGTGACTGTGCGTGCAATGTGACCAGCTGTCTCCTTCTATTGCTGCCATGACCTCCCCACCCTCGAACCGTGAGCCAAAGCAAACCTTCTCTTCCTTAAGTGCTTTAGTCAGACATTGCGTCAATCAATGAGAAGGAAGCCTGTACACTACTGGTATCCAATATCAGTACAGACTGTGCTGTAGAAACAGGTATCACACATAGTGTGTACATGCATCTATAGTGCAGGTGCATAAAATACTGTCCTGATACACACACACACACACACACACACACAGGCACGCACGCGCTCACACACACACACACACACTCAATTTTACATTTTTTTATCTTTCTGCTTTATCTACCCACACAGAGTAGGAAGCATGACGAGCATGGATGCCTGTATCTGGATGTCTTGCAAATCTGTCAGAGAGCTATAGGAAACTCCCACCTATTCCTCGGAGAGATCTTGGCCAGCAAGGCTTCTTGTCCCTTGCGTTCATTGTTCTCCTGGACAGTGAATAAAGGTTAAGCGAAAGACAAAGGGTGTCTTGACGTGTTTCCTCTTTTTTGGCTCACTGACAGCATGTTTAGGGGCTGGGGATGTTTTTCAGCCATATATGCCCCAGCTCCTCCATTTTCCACTTGATGTCAGTTGCCCAGGAGTGACTAGCTTCACCCTACAGTTGTTTTCAGATGGCAGAATGCCTCAGGCTTGAAGGCTCTAAGAGACTAGGGTGTGTTTCAAAGAGGCTCTCTGTGTCTCACAGCAACAAGTGACTCTGAGAGTAGGAATGTGTTTTTCAAATACCTAAAACCGGCTGACTCCTTCGGCCTCTCAGCGGCCCTCTCCTTGCCTTCCCTCACCGGCTTCCCACTCCCTGCCTCCATCGGTGTCTCCTTTTGCTCAGGACCTGCCCACCAAGCGCCGCTCTGCTCCCAGCCCACATCCAGAACGGCTATCGTAGTGTCTGTTCCGGTTCATTCTTGATGCTGCGCCAAGTCTGTGACCTTCCCATCTACCCACATGCGCTTGGCGGCAATGTCCCTCAACAGCTAAGGACTCTGCGTCCCCGCTATGGTGACACTTGCTTGTGCCCTCTCTACAGAGCAGAGGACAAGGCAGCTCAGGAGAACTGCATTTTGGGCTTGTTGTTTCCCAGGCCACTGGTGGGGACTCCAAACTCTATGCCAGAGGGAAGGAGCCTTGTCCTTTAGAGAACCTAGTAGTATACGCTTAATGCACAAGCCAAAAAAATAAATAAATAAAGGAAGGAAGGAAGCCAGCCGGGGAGCTCTCTGCAGCAGCTCATGCTCCCCCGCCCCCTGGGTGCTGAGAGGAAGTGGCTGCTGTAACCCCAAGGGGAAATACTTGCTTGACACAGGAAAATGGAACGCTTAGCACTTTCCATCAGCAGCCTGAGGGTAGGGGCCACACCTGGAAAGACTTGCACCAGAGCTCACTCCACCACCACAGCCACCCCAGGCGGACTGGATTACATACACACACACACACACACACACACACACCACACACACACACACACACACATACACACACACCACACACACATACATACACCACACACACACCACACACACACACAAACACACACTCACACACACACACCACACACACACACCTGGAAAGACTTGCACCAGAGCTCACTCCACCATCACCACAGCCACCCCAGGCGGACTGGATTACACACACACACACACACACACACACACACACACACACGTTCACTTTTCTCTCTCTCTCTTTCAGAAACACCAGCTCTGGGAGAGCTCTTATTGCAGCTTCCCTTACCATGGGCAAGGAATGACCAGGGGCCTCTGGGGAGCTGTGGGGAGGAAGAAGGGAGGAAGCTAGGTGGCATCCTAGAGGGAATATTGAACAAGAGGTAGGTCAGCTGATCAACCAGAGCTCCAGTGCCTGCCTGGCCATCCCTGACTATGGAACTCTGGGAAAACTAGTTGTTCTTCCTGGAACCCTCTTCTTCTGTACCAAGCAGAATCACCACTGGCGGGCTTTACATGCCCATGTTGCCGTGCCAATCATACAGGGTGGCAAACAGATGGAGCCCTTCTGGCCTGCACCTACCGGGTGTCAACTCTCACACCTTAAAATCTGTCCAAGCCCTGACTCCCGAACTCTTCCTCGCAGCTCCTCTCCACTCCAGCCTCAGTCAACCCGGGGCCCCCTGCAGCTGTACCCACATTTCTGCAGAGTTTGCGAGAGTATATCCTATAGTGTCAAGACAGAACAGCAAGTCCAGGTAGCAGAGGCGGGAGGGGCCTAACTGAAGCACCAGAGTCCCAGCACTCCCACATTCTCTGCATCCACAGGCTGCTCTCGTCCTCAACGACTAATTTGCCTGCTCAAAGGGTCAGCGTGGCCCCAATTTTCCATGTAGTAAAATGAACATCTGGTTGCAGTGCGGTGCCTTAGGCAAGAACCGTCTAACTCAGAATTCCCTGCAGGATATTCCAATGTTTGAAGCAATCCAGAAAGCGTAACCATGGGCACCCCATCTTTCCTCATTTCTCTTTAGCACTGCACAGGCTAGCTCTGGCACAGAGGTCAGTCATCTTGGTTTCAGTATTACTGAAAAATTCCAAGGAAACAAAGAGTGGCAGTTTGGTATAAACCACTACCGGCAGGTCCTGGTTCCCATAGGATGCTTCTAAGTTCTTTTCATACAACGGTTCAAAGGGATCTTGGGTCTGGGGCACCACCCTGCTTCAGTTGGAGGTGGGGTGCCACTGCCCTTCCCACATGCTCCCCCTGCTGTGGTGACCTTGAGAAACAACTCAACTTTCTGACAACCTTTGCTTCCTCGCCTGCAAAACAGGGATAATGAGACCTGCCCCAATCCCAGGTTATTATGACAACGGAGTGAGAAAACAGATTTGAAAGTGTTCTACAAACCACAAGTCCAAGTCACCGAGATCTAGAAAATCACCTGAGAAGAGGCCAGAAACTGGGAATATTTTATCCTGATTTGTTAAGGAACTTACGGCATACTTTGACTTAAGAGGAATTTGGGGTGCGGGGCGTAGTGACACACATTTGTAACATTAGCGTTCGTAAGGCTGATACAGGAAGAGGGTGAATAGAGGCCAGTTTGCTCTACACTGAGAGTCCATGTCTAAAAAGTCAGAGGGGGGTGGGGTGGAGAAGCCAGTGTAGGCGCCCAGGAGTGTCCTTGATTTCTAAATCAGCATCTCCAAGCAAGTTACACAAATAGCCTGTTGATTCGGGCACAAGACGTAACTCCTTCCTTGTCTCCTTTTGCTTACTTTGAGCTCTGAAAAGAACACAGACAACCGTACCATGTTGCCTTTAAATGAGAATGAAAGGTTGTCTCCTAGAATCCTCTTCCCACCCTGGCAATGGGCTCTGCAGTCAGCAACACGCCCACCCTAGCTCGGTACTGGGTTGAAAGGCTACAGAGAGTTATGTGAGATGCTGTTTAGTCAAGATCTCAAGGACAAAGACATCCCCATCAACCTTCCCCCTAGCGGTGTGACCCCCCAGGAAGGAGACCGAAAGAGCTTCCAGGACACACAAAGGCTTTCTCTGCTCACAAGGGTATTTACCAACCCAGCCTACTAAACTGTGCCAGGGTTGGCTCGAGAGAGCAGAGCCAGGACGGCTTCTGCTTCACCTCCTGGCAGATGCACCCTCCTCTATTATTAGCAACACAGGCAAGATGCCACCGGGCTGGGGACACCCTTTGTGTCAAGAGAGAGGAGGCAGGAGGAGGAGCATGTACAGGAGAAGCAGGTGGACTGCCTGAGGCCTCCTCCAGAGGAAAGGGGAGGGTCCCAACAGCCTTTCCCCTTAGCTGGCTAACCTCAGACACACCCAAACTTCAAAGTTCACCCTGGAAGTGGCTTGAGGTGTACCCCTGCACGGCTAGGCCCAGTTCAGTCCCCCGAGACCTCTGGGCGTGGAACTGCAGCAGCAAACCTGGAGAGGCCTAGAGAAACAGAGTGAGTAGAAAATTGGAGAAGCCCCTCCCCCTCCCTACTCCTTCCTTCTGTGACAAAGCTGCAATTTACTGGAGCCCTATACTGCAGCCCCAATGCACTCAGACTCCCTCCAAAGGACGGCTACCCCTAGTGTAGTCCTGCTCCAGGCACCACTTTCACTCCCGTGAAAGGGAGGGGACATCTCTGTGTCACAGCTGGGAAGCAGTCTTGGAGAGCCCAGGGAATTTGTCCAAGAGAAGAGCATGGCATATGCTGACTCAGTGGCCTAGGACCACAGCCAGAGGACTCTCACCTCCAGCTCACATGCGTCTAGATTTAGGTTCAACTCCAGAACATGCCCGCAGGTCACACATCTAAATGCCAACTATGGTATGAAAGAGTTCTGCAAAGGCACCAACAAGTAAGTGACATTTATTTACCACGACAGAGTGGCCTAGGGAAAGTCAAATAAAATTTCACAAAAGTCAGCTACGGGGCACAGGTAAGACAGAGGATACCATTCTTTTCAGTGTTTGGAGACACTGGCCCTGGCTCCGTAGGGAAGAGAAGCAAAGCCATCGCAGAGAGCTGCAGACCTCTTACAGTACACTGCCCAAGCCAGGGAGAGCAAGGGCTGAGTCCTAGCAGGAAGCCAGGTAGTCTAAAGTGGAGGAAAGGTTAGGAACTGGACTCCACCACAGTTTGGGGTTCATCCTGGCCGTGCCTTCCTGTGCAACTTCGAGCCGACCTATGTGTGAACCCACCAGTTTCTATGTCTGAAACATGAGCTTGGGACATTGACAGTGAATAGGAAACATGTCTAGCAGTCAATGATGCCGGAATGTTCACTGCTGTTGTTATCACCACTCTTGGTCTGGGATAGAAAGAGTGGATTCAGTACTTGGTGGTGCTGGAGCTCCAACCCAAGGACTGCTGCATGCTGGGCAAGCACTGAGACCCAGCGCCCAGCGCCAGCTCCGGTTACTCATAGCTTTGCTGTTGCTGTTTGGTATTATGGTTTTGAAACCGTCTCACTCTGTAGCCCAGGCTGGCCCAAAACTATGTAGCACAGTTGCATGGCAATCCTCCTGCTTTTGTGTCCCAAGTGTTGGGTTTACAGATATGAGCCATCAGCTTAGCTCCATTCTTTGCCTATTTGTAAAAAAAAAAAAAAAAAAAAAAAAAAAACCAAACAGGGTTGAGCTAAGGTTTTGGTGGGGTTTGTTCATAGGACACTCATTTTAAGCCACCGTGTTACCAGGAAGGGCGTTTCCTGTGTGTGGAGTGAGGTCTCCCCAGAAGCATCCACAGGTGTCAATCAATACTCTCAGCTGGAGAAACCGGCAGGTGGCCAGGATACAGGAAGAGGGCATCGCAGGGCCAAGACCTAGGCAAGCCTTACTCTGAGGGTAAGCCTTCGTGGGAAAGGCTGTCTGTGGGAGTCCCTAGCCACTTCCCCAGGGATTGGTAAGTTGGTCCCTTTCCAAAGCAGTGCTCACTCCTCTTGACATCTTATCTTCACGGTGTTTGCTCCAATGGCAATCTCGCCACTTGTGAAAGTTACAATGTATGCAAACTCCAAAGAAGGCTGCATTTTTCCAAGGTGCCAGTCATCTCCTGGGTGCCTCATGCCCGCCCTTGTTGCCTTTGGCTTCCTTTAGGCCTGGTGGTTTATGCTCTTGGAGTTTGGAGGGGAGCTAATCTGGTCTCACAGTGTCCTGGATCTGACAACACCAAGCCAAAATATGTCAGTTCTCAGTCTCAGAGCAGAACCCGGAAAGAGTAAAGATTAACCACACAAAAGCAAAGGCACCGGGGGTCTCTGGGATGCCGTGGTTGGGATGGTTTGTGAGGAATAACTTAATGCTCTATTTCCCCTTTCAATTGGTGTGGGGTTTTTTTTGGGGGGGCGCTAAGAGATGGACATATCTATTAGGGTAACTCAAGGTTATATTCAAAACTGCATTGGAACAGTAATAAAGGCAAGTGATAGGAAAAAGTCTAATACAGTAGCTACAAGGAATTTTTATTTCATTTTCTGAATTAATCCACAGCAAATGTGAATGTTTAAAAAAATAGAAGTTACAAGGTTACTGTTTTAAATTGCATTTCACAGGGAAGAGCCAATAAAGTGGCTGACTTCTGAAAGCCCCTCTTAACCAGTGTAAAAGGCCTCAGCCAGAGAGACAGTACGGGAAGGCTGCAGAGAGGGCCCTCCAGGGGAGAAGAGGGGACCGCCTCTGTTGTCTCTTAACTGATGCCTACCCCTCGGACCTGTTCTCAGAGGCCATCACCCTAGCTAGAGTCAGCAGAGCCCTCAGGCCGCTAGGGACCGCTCCAGGGAGGCACATCCCGTCCTCACGGAGGGTGGGGCCTGCGGGCATAGTGTGCCCAGGACATGGCTCCACCCTGCCTTTTCATGACGCCATGCGCCATGCTCCGCGGGAAGAGCCTAGTGCGTGAGAGGCGGGGCGGAAGGCGGGGCACAGCCCCTGAGAGAAGGGCGGAGCCGACTAAGGCGTGGGCAGGAAGGAGGGAGGGCATCGCAGAGGACGGAGGGGCGGGGCAGAATTAGGTGCCTAAGAGCGTGAAAAAGCGCTAGGCTGGCTTCCTGAATGAAACCAGTTTGCCTTCCTGAAAGGCAGCACCGAGCCTAACTCGGTTTGGAGGGAGAGGAGGAGGTAGGAATGTCTGTGGCCACGACTGGAAGGAACAGGAAGAAATCCATCCCTTTTATGACCAGGAGAGTGAATGCCAAACAATCGGGGCGCTTAGGGAAAAGGACAGCCATGACACCACAGCAGAGAGGAAGGAGTAGACTACCCACTTTCCCAGCAAGGGCAGGGACACAGAGTGAGCGTCTGTCGCAGGAATATGCCAAAAGTCGCGACTCAGTTTAGCTGAAGTGAAGCCAAGGCAAAGTCCGGACTGCGGAACCAAGCCCAGGTATTCCTGCTGTCCCGGACACAATTTAATCTGCTTCCTTGCCTTGAAGCTTCTAGACAGAGCAGAGAGCCTGGCCCTGGGGTCAAGCAAGGGAAAAAGCTAACTGTGAACACAAGACATATCCACCCACCCCGACCCCCCCACGCCCCCCCACGCCGCAGGGTGCCCAGACCTTGAGAATAATTCACATTCTTTCATATTGCCAAAAAAGGACCCCAGATAGCCAAGAGGTCAGCCTCTGAGATCAAGTCCCTGTGCTTGCCAGACATCCTTGAGAATCGCTGAAATCTCCACTTAGTAAAGAAAAAAAGAAAAAAGAAAAAAAAGTATGTCACCGTGTGGACATTCAGTTGAGACTTGGCTCATTTTACCTCCTCGCATCATGTCAAACCCTGATTTATCAGAAACTGTACTGGGGCCCCAGCACCCAGCCCAAGGCGCTGCTGAAGGCTCCTGGAGAGAGCCCCATCGCCCCCTTTTCTTAGCCTGGGAACGGCATCTCCACCTGACACAGCCTTCTGCCCTAAGGGATGGACTCCTTTCTTGCCAGCTGGTCACCTACTATGGACATTACCATCCTTCAGAAAGTTGGGAGAAGGAAGAGAAAGGAATTAGTAATATGCTCTGGGTGTATATTCTCCATACCTGCCATTACACTGACAGCTTCCATCCATCCCCTGAGCTGGGACAGAGGTGGGGATGTCTTATCTCTCTAGCACCATACCCCAGATCCAGCCCAGGCTAGCCAGATGTCAGGCTGTTTTCTGCAACTGTCTAGAGCATCTAGAAGAACACCTTCATCAAAAAGATTTGATTCCAATATTAAATATAAGCCAAGAAAAAAACCAATTCACGTACTCTTGCACGGTGCAGATTTGGGAGTCGGACTTTCTCCTTTTGCATCTACCACATTTACGTGCCTTAGCCCGAGCACTGAAAAGTGAGCAAAACAGGTCCACTTGCTGGTCATCTTAGCAACCCGAAGGACGTGATGTGCAACTCCCGGGCAGTCGTCCCGTCTCCTCCTTCTAAACAAGCACATGATAGCAGGGCATGGTAGCAGGGCATGGTAGCACACACCTACAATCTTAGCCTTCAGGAAATGGAGGCCACAGGGCCAGCAACTCAAGATTATCCTCAATTACATAGTAAGTTTGAGGCCAGGCTGCTCCATTGCCTTGAGACCCTCTGGACACAGCAGAGCCTGTCCTTGGGGCTTCAGAGGATCGTCTCAGACAAATAAATGTCTGAGTTCAGGAGTCCACCTTAAACATCCATGCTAGGGCTCCATGTTACATGTAGAAAAAATGACGTCAGTAAGTGAAAAGTCAGGTGCAGTGTTCTCTGGAAACAGTGGGCTGAAAAACTATCTCAGCATCCTTAAGGACCCCAGGCAGCGCCCATCTCCATGAGCAAGCACCGATGAGATTGGCAGTGAGGCAGCTCTTAACCCTGGCCACACATCAGCGTCACCTGGGGCTTGTGGCCTGAGTCCCTCTCCCAGGGTTTCTGACCTAAGCAGCTCAGAGAGAAGTCTGGCACAGAGAGTCATTAACGCTTCCAAAGTTTTTCCAAAATGTAGCTTAGACCGGATCCACCTGGCTAGTGTTTAATCAAAGTGGTCCAAGAGGGCTAGGAAGGCATAAGTATCAGTCAGCGAGCAGGTCTGGTTCTTGGAAATAGGGACAACTCAAAGGCACTTGTGTGCGTTCACGGTGAGACATATGATGGCAAGGCCAGGAGAGGGTGGGGAACCACGCAGACAGAAATTCCCATCTAAGCCCCTGCACTTTGGCCCTCTGTGCGACTTGGGCCAAGCCACTTAATTACTGTGAGTCTTAGTTATGCCACGAGCACAGTGGGCATGGCAATAATAATACTTCCTTTGCAGGGTGGAAGGATTAGCTGTGGTAGTCGTTGCTTTGTTGGCGCATAAGCCAAGCACGGGATTCAGTACGTTTCGTACGTAAGGAGAAGATGCTGTAGGTAGCCATCCCCTCCAGACGGGTCCCCTTCATAGGGCCCTGCTTGCTTGGGAGCGGCTGTGGAAACTAAAACTAAAAGTGGTGTGGGAATCGGGCAGGGCAGGACCCAAGCATTCAGGACGCCTCTCACTTTTGTTCCCCACCTCAGGTCACTTGTAAATTCCGCCTGGAGAGAGGGTGTGTGTTTACAAGGACAGCCTGACTGTCTCTGACCTCACTTCCACTCCCACAGTAGGTGGCTGACACACTGTGCTATCGCACACAGTTCTGCAGAAGACAGGTCTGTCTGCCCAAGCCCTCACGCCTACCTTCTTCCCACCCTGTGAGACTCTGAAGGAAGCCAGGCCCCAGAGGCGCAGCTAGCCTGCAACCTGTCATGTGTTCTTTACAAACTGTGGAAAGCTGGGTGGAGGAGACAGACCCTGGGACTCTGACAGGTATGAGAGGCAGGGGGTGGGGGAGCCCATCCCTGCAGCAATGGTTCCTGAGTAACCCAGAATAAACAACCTACTGCTAACCCCATCACTACCCTCTCATCTCTCCATCTTGAGCAAAAGCCCAAGGAGGGCACAGACTCATCAGGGGCGGAACTAAGATTTAGACCCATGTCTGTGCAACCCATGTGCTCCACCATGCTACACGCCGTTCCCAACATAGCCTTCATCTCCCTGAACTCCTTTGTTTTACACAGAAGTCAGGAGAGGGCGTCAGACCCCCTGGCTGGAGCCATAAGTGGTTGTGAGTCACCAAGTGGGTGCTGGGCATTGAATGTGGGACCTCCTCAAGGGAAACAAATGCTCCTCACCACCGTGACTCATCTTTTGCCAAGCCCTTGCCAGCCAGCTTGCCTGGCATGAGGCTCCAGGAGAGAAATACCAGTCTATACACAGCAGTCAGCCAGCAGGCTCCACTGACTTGCCTACATTCCTGTTCAAAAAGCACTCTGCCTCCGCTCAGTGTTGGGGAAGGGGACCTGCGGCTGGGCTCCCAGGGAGGGGCACCTGCAGCTGCTCTGTGTCACAGACACGGCCTGGGATACGGAAACCCCCTCCTTGGGCAGAGCTCCTTCCACAGTGGAGGAACATGGGAACAAGCCCTTGGGAAAAGTGGCCACATCGCAGGAAAGGTCTCAGGTCTGACTCTTGGGAAATGAAATCCTGGCCAATGGTTTAAACTTGTTTTCCTGGAGATGTAGTCAGTCATCAGGACATACTTTATAGGTAGACATTCGAGCACTGATTCCCTAAGACTTCCTGGAGGCCCAGAGGTAGGAGCCAAGTCTAGATCTGCCGGCACCGTGTGCTGTCCGACCGATCCTGGCACATCCCACATCCCAAGCTCCACTATTCGCACCCTCAGGCCAGCGCTTCCCCGGGTGCAGAGTAGAGAACTTACAGCCAGCTGGCTTTCGGGTCCTCCATGGGGAAGGGTAGAAGCTGGTCAGGTTTCTTCCTCCACTTCATTTTTTTAAATACTTCTGTAGAGACCAGATCTTACTATGGTGTGGAGCTTCTGAGTTACCAGGGCCACAAGGGTACCTTGTGAACACCTTCATTTCCCCTTTAAAGCCTATGCCGATCGCAGCAGGGCGCATACCTTTAATCCCAGCCCTTGGGAGGCAAAGGCAGGTGGGTCTCTGAGTTCGAGTCCAACTGAAGCTACAGAGTGAGACCATGTCTCAAACAAACAAACAAACAAACAAAGCCTGTGTAGAAGTTGAAAACGAGGAGACAAAGAGGCACAATGGGTCCTTGTCATGAGGGTTATGTCTTTATACCTAGACCTGTTAATGCTCCCTTCAAAATCTGACATGTGCTCTTGTCATCCACAGGCTATTTTAATAGCCTTGGAATGTCTCACCACAAAATTTGGCCTGTGCTGGCCTGAATGTTCAACGCATGCTCTAAAGCACACTGCCAGCTGGCTAGGCCCCACCCCTGCCCCCAGGTGCTGCCAACGCAGGCCCACTCACCATTTCCCAGTCATGCCGAGTCCTCTCAGGTCTCTTGGCCATTGCTAACACAAATTTCAATTTTTGTTCCTTCGGCGGCCAGTTACTGAAGCTCAACTCAACGTTGAAGATCCCGCCCAAAGCTCCCCTCTTCACAGACAAGCCTTGGCCAGGAAGTCCTGGAGCAGGCATACCCCTCCCTGTCTACCCACGACACCATGGCCCTGCCCTTCAGGGCCTCCTGCAGCCTGCTCTGTGATCTGACCAACGACACCTCCACTCCACCTCCAACAGGCATGGATCTCGCCCAGCAGGAATGTTTAGCATGTAACAGGTGTTTAGCTCAATGTTTATAAAATGAACACACAGGTTAACTGATTAAAAGCCTGAAGACACCACACAAGACTGATTATCCCTTATGTAAAATGTGTGGGCCCAGAAGTATGTTGCATTTCTTTCTCTTTGTTTTCTGATTTTTGAATATTTGCGTATACATAATGGTGTATCCCAGAAACAGAACTTAAGTCTTAACACAAAATTAATTTTTGTTTTATGCATGCCTTATGCACACAGCCTGCAGGTAATTTTACACAGCATTTTTCAGTGAGACCATGTTTGGACTACCATCCATCATATGAGGTCAGGTGTGGAATTTTCCACTTGTGGCATTGGTATCGTCAGTGCCCAAGTTACGGATTTTGAGTGTTTGGAGACTTGGGACCCTGCACCCATGCAAGAGAGAGCATTCCACTTTCTTGGTCATGAAACTCTAGAGCTGGAAGTGGAAAGTGGAAGGCTAAGGGCTGTGGCTTCAGCAGCGTGGAAGGTCGTGCTTCAGCTGCATAGGGAAGAGCAACACAAGGAGGGAGGGAGGGAGGAGAGAGAAGAGCAGGGCGAGCACAGAGATAGTGACAGGAGACGGCAGAAACCAAGCCCAGACCCATAAGGCAAGTTCCTGCTGCAAGAAAGAGTCTGACCCACTCAGCATGGCAGATAAATTCACAGACCCCACCCGACACACACACACACACACACACACACACACACACACACACACACACACACAATGGCTCCGGCACCATAACTACGTATCAGAACTACTGCCATTTCTAGACATACCTGGTATTGATTAGAAAAGGGGTCCCGGTGAGTATCAAGTGTGGGGAAACATCATGGAGTTCAGGGAGATACTCTTAGAGGACTCAGGTCCTCTTGCAAGTTTTGTGGTGGTAAAAGAGCTAGGTTCCACCTTGGTTTTCAAGGAAATGAGGGAAATTCAAGAGGACCAGACCACGTAAGTGTTTTTAAGCTCAGTGGGAAACCCCAAAGGTCCTGCATTGATCCTCCCATCCTCTGGGGCCCAGCCCTCCTCCAACCACAAGTAATACATCCTCCATGCAGTCCAAACATAGTGCAACCTGGGCCCCAGTACAGACAGTAAAACTGTAGGCCCCACACTATTCAGAGCCCTAAGCACACCTACACATGAGCCTCCTGCCCAACTAGGAGGCTTTTGTAAAATACAATGGGTAGCTTTGCATAACATCTGCAAAAAGATATCCCACAACCTGAGTATGTGTCTGTTTCTCCTGAGAGTCGTCTTGTGTTGGTGTTGAGAGTCAGATGTAAAAACCCGACAGGTTTGTGTGTTGGAATATTTGGTCTTCAGTTGGTGGTGCCATTTCTGGAAGGCTGCAGAACCATTTGGACACAGGGCCCAGCTGGCAGACACAAGGGCTATAAGCCTGTCGGACTGGGTTTATGGGTTGCATAGCCTGGCCTGGTTCCTACCTGAGTCCCTCTCTGCTTCCATGTCCTAATACTGAGATACGAGGAGTCGCAGTCATATAGTCCTAATGCTGAGAGCTCCTATATGACTTCCCTGTCATGGGCCATGTCCTCCCCAACCCTGAGTGAGGTAAGTCCTTCCTCTTTAAGGCATTGCGCCCTTCACGTATTTTGTCACATCACAGCAGTGAGCAAAAGCAACAAACACAGGAGGACTCCTCATAGCTGGCTTAGATGGAAATGGCGGAGGGCAATCAATGTACAAGGTGCCCAGAGTCACGTGGTGAGGGGCAATTCTCAAAGATTCCAATCAAAGCCTGCTGGGGTAGGGAACCCACGGGAACCCACAGTGTGAAAACTCGAGGCACTGAAGTAAGCTTGGACCAGTTCCCCGACTCACGGAGGAGGCAAGTCATTTGTTTTCTTGGGTTTCTAGTGTATTGTAGACAGTGGGCAATAAAGAATACCGAAGAAAGAAAACTTTCTATAGTGCCATCAACACTTTGGCCCAAATAAGTTCAGCGTGAACCAAAATAAGCTCTGGCCCAGAAGAGAAGTCAGCAATAGAAGTGCTGAGTGTGGCCACACGGGGGATAGGAACCGTAAAAGCAAGCAAAGGCGTTCATGGTCAGGCCCCATGGCTCCCATGTGATGCGAAGACTCTCCGCCAGGCACACTCATGCCCTAGAGGGTGGCACACAGGCCTGGGAGTGGACTTGCCCTCTACCGCGGACCACAGCACACTCAAATCCCTTGTGCTGGACCCCCAACTTTGATGCCAGAGAAGAGTTAGACTCTGCCCTCTATCCACGGAGACCACGACGCCATCCATCAGAAAAGAGCCCAAGCAAGTCTTGTAACGAAATCTGGCACTGCCTTTGCCAGCCTGAAGCAGGAAAGCTGAGGAGGTCGGAGAGAGCTCAGGGCCAGCTGCTCCAGTGTGCCAGGGCTCACGAGAGGAGACCCATGCCCTCCCGCCCTCCCCGGGGACTCACCTGCTACAGAGGGACCATACAGATGCCAAACGCGGGCAGCGTCCTTGCCTGAGCCACACTACAACCGCTCTTTACTTGCAAGAACCCATTTCTGTGTGGCTTGCTGCCCAAGGCAAGGGGGACATAGGTTTAAAAGATGTCCCCGAGCTCTAGGGTGTTCATGACCTCCACAGACATCCCAGAACAAGAAACCCAATCTTACGTTCTCAATCAAGCAAGCTTTTCAACAGCTTTTCCCCAAACTCATTTTTGGTATGTATTATCCATTCACATTTTATGAGACATATGTAACACACAGGAGACATTCACAGAGAATAGGTCTCTATGAGCTCTTAATGGATAATTTCTTAGTGTTTATTTTGTATTGTATATACGTATATGGGTGTTAGCATGTGGGGAAGCCAGAGGGCAACATGTCGGAGCTGTTTCTCTCCTTCTGCCACATGGATTTAGGGGATCAAACTCGGGCCGGGGTCAATGTCTGGTGTCTTCCTCTGGCATCACAAGACTGCTCGGGGGGCAGTGATGGCCACAGGGCTGCTGAGACCCTCAGATGTGCTTCAGTTGCTTGCTAGTCTGAGGCAGCTGGAATGCTCTTCACCCGCCACCTGCCCGTTGGCGTCCGTTAACAACCTCTGTCCACAGAGCCGCAAGCTACCTACAGGGGCCTGTATGACTTTCCTTGCTCAACCCAAATACGGGAGGACGACGGTGAGGGCCCCAAAAGAATGGCTCCAACATCTCCTTACTCCATCCGCAACCATTCAGCTCTCACCGCGGCCAGACACTTTACTTAAATCTAGTAGATTCCACGTCCCTTGCTTGGAACTGAGTTTGTTCTATGGCCTCCTCAGAATTTTTAGCAGCTGGTGATAAAAACAATTTCTCCAAGGAGAGGTGTTTAACTTCACAAAAAATCCTAACGCCACCGAGATACATTCTCTTGCCAAGACATCTGACAACTGGCCTATTTTCAAAGTCCCATCCAATAACCTCTTAGAAGTACTCTACACGCAGACAGAGGCAATGAATGGCCAAAAAGGCAATGAGGCCAACATTAGGGTTTTGCTTTTCAAAAGAAGCCAGAATTTACCCATCCAAACAAGACTGTCTTCTAAGTACCCCCCCCCCGCCCCCAGCTCTGCACTTATTCCAGGGGTGTTGTGTTTGCTTGAAGGCTCTTTGGAAAGTGCTGCCACAGAACAGTCTTTGCCCCGTTCGGTGCTCTGAAGGATAAAGTTAACAAGCATCTGGCTGGCAGCTGTCTCTGCGTGCCAGGCGCTGTGGTAGGCTGGGCGGAGGGCTCTGGGGTAATTGAACAAGGTCTTTCTGGCAAGGTGAGGGAGGGAAAAGAGGAGACACACCACAAGCCAGGTACTACTCGATATGTTTTGGTGTGTTACATTTAATACACACCCCTCAGACCTTCTTAAAAAGCAAAGCCTGAGGACTGAAAGAAGTTAAAGTGTCTTGGCCAAAATCACACAAGCAGGAGATTGTGGTGATCTTCCTGGGCTGGGGATAAGAAGTGCCCACACTGGTGTCCACCACACCAGGGCAGCATCCTGAGGCAAGCTGACAACGGTCCACTGACTCAGAAGAGGTCCCGGTGGGAAACCTGACCCGGAGCTGGCCGCGTCCCATCCTACGTCAAGCATGCGCCTCCTGTTTACCTTTGCATCAAGTCTCTGACAGCACAGTGGGTAAGGAGCATTTCTTCAGATATAAAACAGGGCTTTCACACTCCAACTATTTACGTCAACAGAGGAAGACAGATGCTCAGGCACGCTCACACACCAAGGCTCTCACTCACACAGAGGGCCATCTGTCTGTTCAAGGTGTCCACCTCATAGGAGGCAGGGATGTCGGGTCTTCACCTCAACACGACCAGGCTTGCTTCTGACAATAGTTCAAACATGAACCAGACCTAGAGTGTGCTGACGTGACTGGGTAAATGAAAAGGTGCATACAGAAAAGGAAATACGATTTAGCCCTCCTAAAAAGGAAGGATTTGGAGCCAGACCTGGTGGCTCAAGCCTGTAATCCCAACTACTTCAGAGGTTTAGGAAGAAAGATTACAAAGATTACAACTCACTATGGAGTGAGTTCAAGGCCAGCCTGGAAAAATTATCATGACTGTCTCAAATAGGAAGGAAAAGAGACCCAAGGGAGTGGCTAGCTCAGGGGTAGGGGGCTTTCTTACTGTCCACAAGGCTCTAGGTCCAATGGCTAGGACTGAAAATAAATTAAAGGAGGGAGGGGAGCGGAGGGAAGGAGAGAGGATGAACCTTGAGGATATAACGCTAAGTGAAAAAAGCCGGAGGCAAAGGGGAAAATAATGTGGTGTACTACTCCTGTCTTGAGCATAAAATTTATAGACAGAAAGTAGGGTGTAGCTGGCTGGGGCTCAAGAAAAAGAATTGGGAAGTTATTATCTAAGGACATAATTTCATTATTAATTTGATGCAGTGCTAGTGGTAGAACCAGGGCCTTGCACATGTTAGATGAGTACTCTTGCCACCGAGCTACACCTCCAGCCCCTAGAGTTCGTCCTGCAAGGTTTAGTTTGGAAATTGATGGTGGTCATGGCTGCACAACAATGTAGGTGTATTTGATGCTACAGAGCTATACAGTTAAAAACCTATGCTTATTTTTTTTTCACAGTTAAGGAACTTGGGCTTCTTTTCTTTGGAGGTAAGATACAGAGTATCTTCCTCCAGGGAACTCTGGGCAAGTCTGTGTGGTCAACTTCTCCTATTCTCACCCCAGCCTCAGGTCAGAAGGCTGCTGATGAGAAAACTCAGAGCCAGGCTGGGTGGAGGCGGACCAGGGCAGGTTCTGCCAGCTCGCCCAGTGAGTAAGCAGCTATTCTAAAATCAGACTCAGAAAGTCCCTCCACTACCTGTGAACACCTTAGCCCGAGCCTGGATCAGAGGCAGGAAGGAGAGGCTCTAGAATTAGCACACCCCGTATACCCTGAAATTTGCAAAATACCACTTTTGGTTAGTTCAGTTGGCTCAATATAGCACA
This sequence comes from Mesocricetus auratus, assembly GCF_017639785.1. Classification (NCBI taxonomy): domain Eukaryota; kingdom Metazoa; phylum Chordata; class Mammalia; order Rodentia; family Cricetidae; genus Mesocricetus; species Mesocricetus auratus. Next base: position 13,552,976 of record NW_024429266.1, read on the forward strand.
GGGAGTGTGTGTGGGGGGGTGACAAAACTTTTATAGGGGAATATTTAAGAGAGACTGTGAGTCCTACGGCTAAAAGTCTTCAGGATAACTTTGTTCTCTCACAAATTTCAACTTTTCCTAATAAAAAGTAACATCACGATGCCACACAGCTGGTTAATGCCATCTCCATGACTGAGCTCGCTCTACAAATGCTGTTGGTGTCACCATCCAACTCTCCACACTATCATGTTTTTTAAAAATATGTATTTTATGTATTTATTTATTTATTTATATGTGGGCATGTTTGTGTCGTAGCAAGGGTATGGAGGTCATAGGAGAATTTACAGGGTCAGTTCTCTTCTTCCATAAGGTAAGAGACAGGAATTGAACTCAGGCTGTCAGGTTTGGTGGCAAATACCTTGTCCACACTGTGCCATCTCACCAGCCCGATGCACAGGGTTTTAAACTGTCCCAAATCAACAATAAAGCAGTAAGAGCCCAGGAAGCAACATGAATGTGAAGGCAGGTTTCAGGGATCCCCAGGCCCCCCTACATACTCCCCAGTAGTCTACAATGTATTCTTTTTGGCTCTGAGCTTCCAGATACATGCTGAGACTTAATTGGGACTAGTAATGAAAACTAATATTTTAAGTATTTTTTAAATCAGTATTTAGTGAGGGGCTACTATGTGCATGCTGTGCCTCTACTTATCAATGGGCCTTCAAACCCCAGTAAAGTTTAGATGTCATTTTAAATGAGAAACTGGAAGAACTTGGCAATACGCTCAAGGAGCAGGGCTAAGATTCAAAGTTTGCACTCTTTCCATTACATTAGAATGCTTTTTTTTTAAATCCTGTTTGCCTGGTTTCTCAACTTCCCCAAGTTTTCCACAGGCTTCAGCCCAGCCCAATTTTCCATTTGAGTAAAAAGAACTCCAGCCCAGCAGCTGTGACCCAAGTCCCACGAAGTGGCGGGAAGAGACCTGTAAACACGAGTCCCAAAGCCTCTTTAATAGATGGAAAAGTGGATCCTCTGTCATGGAGGAGCTTTGAAAGAAAGGCCTCCCAAGCTGTGGCCCTGGGCACCTTCCCGTAAGTCACTTCCTGTCCTTACCCTGTACTGCCACTGAGGAGCTGCGCTTGGGCTCCAGCGACCCTGCCCCACTCCTCACAGCCTCATGGCCTAGGCAGCAAGTGTGCTGGCTATTTCTGCAAGTTAGAGTCACACAAGCCACCCCTGCCTGCTCACTCCCAGGAGCGAATGCTTTCGGTATCATGTCATTCAAGGGATTCAATCTCCAAATGTAGAATCCTTAATTTCAGAAATGTGCTCAGGATTGTGGAGCAGAGGGGAGAAGGAGAGGAGAGCTGTCCCATATAATGACGCTGCTTTGTGCAAGTATCTGATACATGTAACAAGCCCTAAGGGCAGCCACAGACTCTCACCTGGCAGCTAAGTCGGTGGCTGTCAGTCTCCTGGGACAGGGTTCTGGCTTCAGCTGAAATCCCAGACACAGTGCAATAAGCCTCATGCTGAGGGTTGTGTTGACCAAGGAATTAGCAGGCATGAGCCCTGGTTAGGGAGCTGCTTTCCTCCAGGGATCCAGAGGTTCCAGAGGCAGCACTGCCCTAGTCAAGGTTTCTACTGCTGTGATCAAACACCAAGACCAAAAGCACGCTGGGGAGGAGAGAGATTGTTTGGCTCACATGTCCACATCATAGTCCATCACTGAAGGGAGTCAGGGCAGGAACCTGGAGGCAGAAGCTGACACAGAGGCCATGGAGGGGTGCTGCTTACTGGCTTGCTCCTCCTGGCTTGCTCAGCCTGCTTTCATATATAACCCAGGGCCAGCAGCCCAAGGATGGCACCACCCACAATGGGCTGGACCCTCCCCCATCAATCACTAATTAAGAAAATGCTCTATAGGCTTGTCTACAGCCTGGTCATATGGAGGCATTTTCTCAATTGAGGCTTCCTCCTCTCTGATGACTCCAGCTTGTGTCAAGCTGACATAAACCAGCCGTTACAAGCACCAACACAAGAGTCACTTCTGGTCACCTCTTATGAACAGACAGGGCAGAGCGCTGCTTTCTCAAAAGCAGAGTTGTGGCTCCTGTGGACAAGGGGAAGGCCAGGAGTCAGGACAGAACTCATGACTGGTCCAAGGCCACCTCAGCCTCCTGGAAGTAGTCAGATCCTCCATCGCTGCTGCCTCCCTCATTTGACCGACTGTTGAGCTGTGCCGAGTACCCCCTTCCTACATGGGCATTAGATAAAACAGTGATGTTCTAATATCTGACTTCCAGACTTTAGAACTGCTTCCTGTGTGGTCTGAGGAGACACTGACCTGCCCCTCTCTGATAGTTTTAAGCTCTGCTCCTTTGTACGCGTCTAATCCCAGCGCTTCCAGCACACCCTTCTCCTCCACAGACATGCAACCCAAAGCAGAGTGCACGAACGATTGCTTTGTGCGCTGGACTCTGTTGTTCTCTGGCCCATCCTTGTCCATCTTCTCTCCTGAAAACATGTCAGTGGCGCTACGGTCTGAATGTGCCCCTCCGAAGTTAACGAGTTGGAGAGAGAATCCTTAAGTTGATAAGCTCACAGATGGGAGGAGTTAGGATTGTATGAGGAAGGTATGGTCCCAGTGATGGTGCCCGGAGGACACCGTCGCTAGTGTCTCTGGTCTTTGCACCATGGGATGCTCTCTAGACTTGAGCATCACTTCATGTGTGGGTCTATGGAATCCATTGCCTGATGAGGCAAGAAATCCTCAACAGAATGCTCTAGAGTTCCCTGCTCTCCAGAAGCACAAAGCAAATGACATACTCTTCTTTCTTAGTTACCCAGCCTCAGGTACCCTGTTACAGCAACAGAAAATGGACTAAGGTAACCACCCTAGTCAGCTCCATCTGAAGGTCATAACTGGGATGTCTGTGGTTAACAGGAGCCAGTCCCGCCTTTCTGAGTTAAAGTCCAGACGGAACACTAACTTCCATTTTCCCAACCTGGATAGCTCTAGTACACCCAAAATGCCCCATGCCAGTGCTCTTAGGAAAATTCAAATTATCCAATGGCCCTAGGCAGAGTGGGACCCACCAAGGAGAGCCCTAAAGAACCTACTGTGTGCTTAGGGAATCACTGCTCCCAGTCTTCAGGTTTGGACACCCCAGAGAACATGAACTAAGGTAGGGAAGCAGTCAAAGTGAGGGCAAGGTCACACAAGCGACCTGTGACATTTGCAGGGAAAAGGTGGCATGCCCTCGCTAAGATGAAGTCCGAGCGCTAAAGTCCTTCCTCTTCTAATGCAACCACCAGACGTTGCAGGAAGGACGTTGTGGGAAAGGTGTTCAGACGCAGAAAGCACAGGGAATATCCCCGCACTGACGAAGGGCTGGGTAGTCTGGGGCTCAGATGATCACGTGACAGAGTGCTGGGGTGGGGCCTGAAGGACTGTCCCTCCTGGTGCCTCACGGGGACCCCTCCCAAGTTCAATCGTAGCACACTCCTTACAGCTCCTCTCATCTGTGAGGGGCAACAGCCAACAGTAGGTGACCACACAGCCCTCTCCAGTCTTTTACATCCTGGGCCATTTAACCCTCCAGAGCCAAGAAGACGAGTGTCACTACACTTATGTCACGACTGAGGACACTCGGGCTCGGCCACCAGCATGTGAATGTGAGCCATCTTTACACTTAGGAATCGGTCATCTCTGCTGTCCTGTGTGGTGGGTAGTGAGTGGTATTCCTCCTGGCCTTTACCTGCTAAAGGCCAGCAGTACCACCTTGACAGTATGACAACAAAAAAACGTCTCTAGACATACACGCACGCACGCGCGCGCATGTGGAAAACCACTAGGGCTAATCATCGCTTTAATCGAGTGAGGCCACTGAGTTAATCTAGCCTTTGATCTGGTTTATTCAAGGTCAGGGTTAAGAGGCTGCCAGTGCAATATTTCACTATAGATTCCTTTATGCTTCCTACCCTTTCAAACAGCTGGGAGGAACAGTAGATGCAATAAATCACAGAGGACAGAGTCAAACTTGTATCAGATGAAATGCTAGGCCAATGCCGATAGCAAAAGGATATCAAGGTCCATATTCTGGAAATGTGACGGCGCAAAGTGAGGCTGGCATTGGGTTGACGGTAGTCAGCGTACCAATTACCAGGGGTGGGGAGGAGCCCACCCCGTGAAGAACAGTCTTGTGAGACTCAGAAGATGCCCGTATGTCCCTGAGCCAGCCTGATGCAGGAGGTGTCCAGGCATCTTGCCCCTGAGGCAGGTCCCTTTCACCAGGAACCTCCACCTCCTTCATGCAAGCTCTAGCCCTGCTGGTGCTGGAGGCGGTGGTGGCAGTGGTGGTGGGTGGCCGTGGTGGTGGAGGCAGCGGTGGCAGCAGTCATGGATAGCACAAAGAGAAAAGACAGAGGAGGTGATAGAGGGCATGGGAAAGGGACAGGAAATGAAAGGACACAGCAGGGCCACCTACCACTATGAGGTCCTCTTCAAAACAGCAGGAGATGGAGGTCAGGAAGAGGGGAGAAGAGAAGATGGGACACAGGGGCAAGAGAGGCAGGCAGAGATACAGGCGGAGCAGGAGGGAAAGGTTAATCGCATTCAGCTTCCCAGAATTCTCCTCTCTTTCCTTTCTCTATCATGCCCTTCCTGTTCCTTGCCTAGTCACTGACGCCCTTACCTGCCAGTCTCGGGGATTCAATACCCTGGGTTAAAACCCCGACCTGACCAATTGCTAGCGGTGTAACTTTGGATCCGTGTTCTAATCTTTCTAGGCCTTTGTTTCCACATCTGGAAGACTGGGGTAATGATGCTTTGTGTTTTGAGCCTGCGATTGAATTAAAGTTAAATTGCAAGTATATACATAATTACTGGGCTGTGACATACACATAAAAAGGAACCAGCAGGACTTGTCACGTGGAATGTGCTCACTGGTGTCTAATATTGGTTATGACATATAGTCTTGGCAGGCAGACAGTGATCATAATTTACTATGTAGAATACAGGTTTCCACCTCATATAAAGCCAAGGTTCAAGGGGGCAGTGGTGATGCACACCTTTAAATCCTGGCATTCAGGAGGTAGAGGCAGTTGGATCTGTGAGTCTGAGGTCAGCCTGGTCTACAGAGTTGAGTTCCAGGAAGCCAGAGCTACGCAGAGAAACCCTGTCTCAAAAAAACAAAACAAAACAAAAAATGCCAGGTTTAGAGAGGATGTATCAGGCCTGACCACACCAGTCTCTTAAGTTTTCTGCCTGAAACACCACTTACCAGTTATTAGTTGGCGCCATTTCCCAGGGTCCATTTAGGGACAAAGTGACCACTAAGGATGTCTGACATCCCCCAGCCCCGAGAGAATTCAGACCTGACATTTGTGATGGGGAAAAAGTATGTCCCCTTTTCATTCACTCAAGAGTTCTTAATGTCTCCTAATTTCCTATCACTTCCCCCAAAATCCTTTTTCCCCCCTGAGACAGGGTCTCTCTACATAGCCCTGGATGTCCTGGAACTCACTCTGTAAATCAGCCTGGCATCAGAGATCCACCTGCCTCTGCCTCCCAAGTGCTGGGATTAAAGGTGTGTGGCACCACTGCCCAGTTAGTTCTAGTATTTTGGAGGCTTGCAACCACAGGGGTTCTATGTTCCAAAACTCCCCTCCAGGGGGAGGGACACTCTGGAGTGGGCGTGGCTCTGCATCCTCAACCAATGACCTGGGCCTCTTACTACCGCTCCTGGAGCCATGAGGGAGTGCCTGGGAGTCAGGAGAGGTGTCTCTCTGGCCCTGGTGTTCTAACCACCAGTGATGACCGACGACTTCCACTCACGAACCATCTGAATCTGAGGCCTCCTCACATGTGACCTGGGTTGTATGCTTTTCCCGGCCCTCAGATGAAACTCTGAGGCCACTTCCCACCCCTCAACTGCAGGAGCCAGAGAAGGCAGATGTCAGGGGACAAGGCACTACCTGCTCCACACAGCACCAATGCAGGAGAGAGAGCTTCCAGTATTTTGGGCCAGAATTCAAAAGGGTGTTTGTAAGGATTGCCCTGAACACCACAGTTCTCTGACTTCACAAGAGTCCCTAAGAGAAGTCACGCCCTCCTAGCACGGTCTTGGTCACAGTCACAACTGGCTTCCTTCAGGCCCAGAGTCATCAGCCAGAATTAAGGGCTCCCCAGCTGTGCTGCTGTCCAGACAGCTAGAGGGACACTGTGCCAGAGATGAACAGCATTGTCGGGTGCAAGGACAGCTCGGCCTGCATCAACTCAACCCGTTCAGTCTTGTTTTTTGTTCCCTAAATGTCATGGGTTTAGCTTGTCAAGAGGCCAAGAGGAATCACCCAAACTGGATGGTTCCTTAGGGGCACAAGATCTGCCTGGTTTAATCTGTTTCTACATCGCTCAGCACAATGCCTGGCATGGATCGGCTGCTGGGGAAATTTCTGTTGCTGTGAAAGATGAGAATGTGCTCCCTGACTCCTGAAAATCCCTAAGCCCACAGCTCGTTCCCAGATGGAGCAGGGCTGCCCTCTGGAGTTAGGGGGCGGGGCAGGATGCTGACTAAGACGGATACATACCTCTGGGAACCTGTACTATCCCAGAAGGAGGAGGGAATGGGACCCACATTTCACTTCATTTCGTATCCCAGGTTCCATTAACCCTTCTCTAGACAGAGGCCAGGTGTCAGGCTCTCTCACACATGAGCGGCTCAGTACCAAGTCCAGGGAGGCTGGAGGAAAGTGGAAGTTGTGTTTAGGGAGCAGTATGGGGTTGCAAAGGAAGCCTGCTGCCTGGACTCAAAGTCTGAAGAGGATAGGCCCTGGCCTCCAAGATGACCCTAGAGAGGTCTCTGCCCGCCCTCCATTGGCTGCTCCTCCCACCTGACCTGCTCCCACCTGGCATACTCACAGGTGTGTTGGGGATCCGGGAAGGGCCCCAGGCAGGGTCATGGTGTCACTCTGCTCATCTCCCAGGCTGGACCTTCTCCAACCCTCTGTTTCTATACACTGAAAACGAAGAGAGCTGAGCTTGGCATCTCAGGACAGAGAATCAAATGAGTTTCCTTGGACACTGGGGACTGCTGGGAAGGCCCAGAAATGAGCTGCCAGGGAAGCACAATGCTATAAGCTTTTCTCCCGGTGCCTTGAACTCTCTGTGGCCCTCTGGCCTCCTCCTACCCCCACCACCTCCCATAAGGAAACAGGGCTGGCTTTTTAACAAGCTGATAATAAGTGCCTGTTAGGCCAAGGAGGAGGAGACGGTGTCAGCCAAGAGGAAAGTACTTAGTGGCCATTTGCTTAGTTGGCAGGACGGCAGAAGCAGCAGCCCCCTGCCACAGCACTGTGACAGAGAAAGGAAGGGTACGAGCTAGGGCAGGGACTGCTCAGGCGTGTGGCTCAGAGATCATCTCTGGGGGTGTTTGCTGCGGCACACTCTCTCAACCCCAGGTTGCTGGGAACATTGACACCTTTACCCAATCACCTATACCAAAAGCATGTGGAATGGCTAAGAGATGGGCTTGCCTCCAGGCAGCCTGTGTTCAAACCAGAGTTTTCTCTGACAGCCTCTCTGTGTCTCCCTTTCCTTGTCTGCAAGCAAGAGAGATATGTTAATAAGCACTTACGTCATGGGACCATTTTGAGACTTAAATAAACTAAACTATCCACGGCATTTAAAACACCACCATATTTGTTAGTCATCATTATGTTTCCTGCCAGCCTTTTGCTTATAGGCCTTCCTGGGAAAATCTCTAGAGACTTGGACTGCAAATGCAAGGCCACATGTATCACCCAGTCCTCATGGGAGGAACTTTCACGGAAGATAATTCTCTTGCCTAAAAATGCTATTGCTGACTGCCTAGGCTGGGATGGAAACTTGGCCTGTGACCTCAGCCTCCTTTTTCCCATAAATGCATTGTTGCCTGAGGAACACCAGCTTGGGCTCCTGCAAGACGGAGCAGTAACCCAGAACCAAAATGAGAGAGACAGATAATGCGAGAGAGAGAGAGGGGGGGGGCTTGCCTGTGGGCTTCTGGTCCTTGTAGCTTTCCTTCGGACTCTAACTAAAGGCACTACAAGCAACCCTGCAATGAGAAAAACAGACAGCAGGGAGTTCAAAATGGTCCATGTGGATCTAAGCACAGACAAAACTCCCTGTGTCCCAGATGTCATCTCACGATGATGAATGCTCACGTTACTCCACGCCCAGGAATGTCAAATGCTTTGGGTACCACCATCAAAAGCTAGCTGGGCTGTGCACCTCCAGGGAGACTCCCTGCCGTGTAAGGTCAGATCCTCCTAGGAGGTGTGTCATCACATCTCCCAAACCCCAACAGGACAACACCTGCCAGGCTCTGAGTGTTTAAGCTTCTTGCTAACAGACCTAATTCAAAACTTGACTGTCCTTTTCTCCGAGGACCTCCTCAACAACTACACTCTGAAGATCCATAGCACTCAGCGAACGTGTGCCTAAAGCCCACCACTGAGCAGGCTTTAAAAAAGTCACGGCTGAAACCTCCTGCCTCCTCACACATCAGGGTACCCTAATTCTGCAGAAGTCAGAAGCAACAGCCATCTCCTGCTCACCAGTGGCTCCCTGATCGGAAGGACAAGTCCTCTTCCCTTCTGCTTCTAAGCCCCATGCTCCCGTGGAGAGCGGAAGGCAAAGGCAGGAAATGCTGGGCTGGAAGGGGACAGAGACGGGGAGGCAACATTTGCTCCACGTTGAGCAGTGTACCTCTCTCTGAAGAGAAGGGTCAGCTTGATGGCTGCTCCTGCATGGCTGCAAGGCACAGAAAATACCTTTCTACCGGGCTGTCCACACTCCTTAAGGGACCTCACTATGGCTGTCACAAAGCGCTGGCACTATGCCTTCAGAGAGGACTGGGGTTGACCACACCAGCATAGTAAAAACCTAGACTTAACTCAGTCACTTAATCACACAATTCAATCGTTCAGCGCCAGGAACCATTGACAGGTGAGCAACAAGGGCCCATTCACATGTGCCTGCCTCGATACAACAGTCTAGAACACCCCCTCCACCACTAGATGGAACTAGAAAACCTGATGGGTGTGTGCCAAGACTCAAAAAATTAAAGAATGTCCCCCAGCTGAGGCTACATCCCATCAGTAATTTCTCTGCCTCTCCCCTCCCTTTCTGGTACTTTCCTCTGTTTCTTGCACCCAACCCCAAGGAACTAGAAGTTAGGATTTTATTCCTTCCTAATACTACATCTTCCCTGCAAAAGATAACCTACACTGACCTATGGGGGAAAACTCTGAGCTGGTATAACTGCAGGTGGTGATTTATTTATGCAACAGTAAAATATCTACACCAAATGTGCCCCGTTTCAACAGCTTAAACACTGAGGTCTAACAGGGACTACAGATTCCTTTGCTTGCCAAAGGCTAAGTGTCTATGTTTAAGTGAGAGAAAGTGATTGCGACGGAAAGCGGGAACGTCTGAGTGGGTGGACCAAAAAAAAAAAAAAAAAAGTAGAGATACTGCTAGAAAATCTGACGGCACTCATAGTCCTGGTGCCCACTCACGAGAAGGGCGGAGTGCCAGCATCCTGGGGTGAAGTGCAGAGCTTTGCAAAACCAAAGGCGCTCTGCACACGGGCCCTCGAGCCCAGCCCACATTTCTCTCTCCATATTTACAGCCATCGGTACTTTAACCGATCTACCGCGGTCCTTCCACCCCAGCCCAGGCCGGTTTGAGCTGCAGAGCTCGGGCCAAAACAGTCAAGCCCGAGATATCCTCCTCCAGGTTTGACGCCGCAGACGCCATCTGCCATCAGAGCGGTGGCAAACTAGCCAGCCCGGGAGGGGAGGGGAAGGGAGGGAGAGGAGAAGTGTCGCCGCTTCGCATGCGCAACAGTTGGAAGCGGTCACGTGACGCGGAGATGGCCTGTTACCTAGGCAACAGGGGCCTGACCCGCTCCAAGGCACTCTGGGTGTATCTGTAGGAGGAACAGAGCATAGCCCTTGCACCATGTTGTGGGAACCAACTGTCCCATCGCTGCCACTTCCGTTGGTGTTGGGAGAATGGGTGTGCTTATGTTATGTTTGGATGTCCCTATTTAAAGAATAGGTACTGTACTTTGTATTGCTTTTGAGGGGCTGGGGATTGAACCAGGGGGCCTTGTGCATATGTATTAGGCAAGTGTTCTGTCACTGAGCTACACCCACTCCTTGGATTTTAGGAAACAGTGTGGTTCTACTGTGTAATCCAGGCTAGTCTCAAACTAGCCAGCCTTCTGCTTTTACCCAAGGGCTGGACTGCATTACAGATGTGCATCACCATAGGCTTCTGGGAGAACTGCAGGGGACACGGTAAGTTCTTAATGTCCAACACCACTGGCAGCTTGCAAAGGATATGGGGTTCTGCATCTCAGCCCTGAAACTCCCAGATATCACAGGGCCTGTGTCTAAGTATTGTTTGATTGCATTTTGATAATTTAATAAGTCTTAAACTAAAATCAGTTTTCCTTCTCAGCACAAAAATGGGGCCACCATACTAATTAGTTATAAATGTTAACCATACAAGCCCTTCAGAATGTTAGCATGCCATAAAATCCTATTACAAATCATTAACTTATTAAATTAGGTCTCCAGTGTCATTATACAGGACCACAAAAGTACTAACGTGACTTATCTTTGAAAACATTATATAATCTAGGCCAGCCACTACCAATACAGCTGGTCACTGACAGTTTCTTGTATATGCTGTACTTTGAATGCTGCTGGTGAAGATGAGCAGGACTAGGCAAGAACTCAACTCACCTTCATTTCCTGGATCACTATGAAAAAAGGAAGAGCAACAGTGGACATTGCCTTTCTGGAGAGCGTCACATTTTCTCACTAGGGAAATGAGCAAACTGACGTGACAAAAGCTCTGGAGATAAAAACGGCAGGGAAAGGAGGTTTATGTGGCTTGAGAATAAGCAGCACACCATTTTGGCAGGCTGACAGCCAGGCCCTTTCCGAGATCACCAACTACTTACACGGTAAGTGACGGGCACTCCACACAGCTGTACCCAGGGTACTACTAAGAACCTTTTATGTAAATGTCACCTGGCTTCAGGTTAATCTAAATCTTGAACTAGAGTGACCTTTCTTAGAGACGTTTTTTTTTTCCCATTGTGGAGTTTCCTCTCCAACCTCAGACTTCGAGAGTTCCCAAACAAGTACTTCAGTAATTAAAAAACAATTGCACTGTTGCTTGGCCAAGGTGTTGTTTGGAGATGAATTCCCAAATAGGTAGCAAATAAGGGCAACATTTGGAAACCATGGTCAACCAGAGAACCTAAAAAAAATTAAGGTTCGTAGCTGAACGATTCATCCTTGAGGCTACTCTCTGATATGGCCAACACATCCTAGAATTTTGTTAAATATTTAGGAGCTAATTTCCCTTATCACAAAGCTCACATTTTCCAGAAACCTTCTGGTGGGTAGAGGGAGGGAAGAGAGTCCAGAAACACAAAATTGGAGTTAAATTCTGATTCTCTTTGGCCCACACCAACCAACTTCCTGAGTCAACCCCAGATATGCAAAACACCAGTTTACACTTCCAGGCACACGTTCCCTCAACTTCCCATGAGACAGATTCCTGTTTGTGACTGCCAATTTATTGTTTTAGGTATGAATACTGGGGGTTTCTTCCCCATCTCTGAGGGCAAATCTCTGCCACTGGAGTCACATATGAGGACATCCCTCTGTCACCTGCCAGACAGGTCACTTGGGGGATGACATCTCCACATATTGGAGCACTGAAGCGTTTTAAGCCGCTCCCCCAGAGCGCTGGGAGCACAATGATGGATCAATTCCTCTCCTGCCCTCCAACTCCCAAGTGCTCATCTGCACACAACACATCCACTCCTCCAGCCTGTTCCCTCTGTCCCAAGCTGCTGGGGGGCTTTGAGGAGAAGGCTAACAGTTATCAGGCAGAGCCTGTCTCTGGCTTTTTGGAAGTGGTTCTCCCTTCCATGCAGCGAAGGTCAGAGAGCTCACCAGGTCCATCCCATTCCCAAAAAAGTAGCAGATTTCAGGGTTTCACGTCAAAAAACAGAACAACATTTTAAAGGAGTAACTTTAAGCAAAAGAGCACAGCATCATAGAGCTGAACTCAACACACAAGATAAACATAAAACTGTAATAAAAATAATAAAGACAACAATAGATTAAAAACACAGTGAAATGAGTTGGACTGGGTAATGGTTCCCTCCAACTTCAGTGCAAGAGATGCCCTTTTACACACGTCCATCCCTGGGTTTTCTGACAAGAAACCTTTTAGAAAGTCTGGAGGGTTGTCACAGACCATGAAGCCTTTGGATTTCAAACTAACAGACTAGCCTGGAGGCAATTTTTGGTTGTAGACATCCTGGAAGGCAGAATGACCTATGAAGAGCACCTTTCTCCAAAAGAGCGTTGTCTGGCCTTCAGTGACATCCCAAAATGGTGCTAGACCCACAGTGAACTCTCCAAGCTGGACCAGCTCTTGAGTGTATGGGTAAGGTCCAGAAAAGTCAATTGAGTGCTTTGGGTGACAGGGCAAATTATATATCACCTTCTAAAGCTGGTTGGGGCCCTGTGGGAGGAAGATGCCACACAAGCCAACAGACCTTTTCCATTTCAAATTACAAGGGTTCTGTGAAGTCTCCAGCCGCCACTCTGTCTGGCTTTCTGGATCTGGGCGTGTCAGTTTCCACTTTGTTGCTGAGGTGGACAGATGGCCAGAGGACTAGGGTGACTGGATACGGTCACGAACAGCCAACTAGCACACCCGGGCACCAGCTCTCAACTAAACTAACACCATTGGCTTAGAAAAGGATACCCAAAACCTAGTCTTTACAGGGTTAGGCGCATCTTCAGGCTCCAAAGACGGGCACAAAAGCTGGATACATATGAAAAAAGAATCAGTAAGAGGGTCTCCATTTCCAGACTATTTAACAACAATTTCGAGAGAGAGAGAGAGAAAGAGAGAGAGAGAGAGAGAGAGAGCAGTCTAATTCAGAATAAAAACCATGTTGCCAAATGAAGTACAATTTTCAGAGACTGCCATTGGATAGAAACCATTTGTAAATGTGCAAGACATAAGCACACTGAACTGTGGTCAGTGGCTGCTTCACAGTCATAAATAATGTGTATATGTGGGGAACTAAAGGCCACCAGGACAAGGAAACACAGAGTCCCTCTTGAAAACCAAAGGATTTTGAATTAAAAATATATGAGACAAGCAGATAATTCAAACTACAAGTAAAACTCAGCAGCAGAGGGACTGGGGAGAAGACTCAGCTGTCAGGAGCGTTGACTGCTCTTGTAGGGACTAGAATTTGGCTCCCAGCACCCATGTCAGGTAGCTTATAAGCAGCAATAACTTCAGGTCCAGGGGATCCAATGCCCTCTGGCCTCTGAGGCCTCCTGTACCCACGTGCACATACCTCTCCCTAATACACATAATTTAAAATAAAATAAATCTAAAAAATAACCGTCAGAAACAAATGTAAAGGAATTTATCTATAATCCCAGCATTCAAGGAGGCTGTGGTATAAGACTGTCTTAAAAACAACAACAAAGCCGGGTGATGGTGGCCCACGCCTTTAATCCCAGCACTCGGGAGGCAGAGGCAGGCGGATCTCTGTGAGTTTGAGACAAGCCTGGTCTACAGAGCTAGTTCCAGGACAGACTCCAAAGCCACAGAGAAACCCTGTCTCAAAAAACCAAACCAAACCAACAACAACAACAAAAACTTGTGATGGGGAAAAGGCAGTATTTAGACCTTGCAGGTAATGCTATAATTGATTCATTTTCAGTTGTTCCAGATAGAAGTTTGGGAAAAGCTGTACTTTCTCTTGCCCTTTGACCCAATGTTATTCCCAGAGGAACACTGCCCAATGAAGTAACGAAAGTGAGAGGGGAAAGGACACACTTCATGAATATGCTCCTACACATGTGGCGAGCACTGCCACCATGAATGGCAGCTTTCCTTAGGAAAAGAAAGATGATGTCAGGGGTTCAAGCTGTGACTTGGAGCGGGAGTTGGCTCACTAGGGAAAAGCGATTTCTACACAGCATGACACCTTGAGATCCCCAGATGTTACATGAAAAGCCTGATGGCAGTAGCTTGCATCTGTAATCCAACTTCCATGTCTGCAATTGCAAGGTGAGAGTCATGGACAAAGGAATCAACCAGAAGCTCATGAGCCAGCTAGCCTGATGGACACAGTTTAGCAACAGAAGCAACCAGAGACCCCACCTCAAAGATGAGAAGCAGCTCCCCAAAGTTGTCCTCTGAGCTGCATGTGTACACCATGGCATGTGCGTGCTTATATATGTGCACACACATGCACAACACACACACACCAGTTTGTGGTACATCACCATATACTCACTGCAGTTTGATAAACATAGGAATGTGCAGTTCTCTTGAGAAAATGAGTCGCCTTGAGGGTTAAATGACACATCCATGGAAGACATTTAGGTTGCTACCTGCCACCCAACAAGTTGACCAAAGTTATACAAGCTTGCTGTTACATATGCATTCAAAATGGCAAGCAGATGGCCTATGCCAGTATGTGAAAAGGAAAGTGTGAAATGGTATTAAAATGATGAAATAAGAGATAAGCTGTCCATATGTAACCTCAATATTCAGAAGGCAGAGACAGGAAGGTCACAACAGTTTGAGTCCAGCCTGGTCTATGTGTTGAGTTCCAGACCAGACAGGGCTACATCATGAGACCCCCCCCATCTCAAAATCCCCAAATAAGGAAAATAGAAATTTTAAAAACAAAATTAGGCAGTTTATCATAGACTCCAGTATGGTTAGGATGAGTTAAATTGTTTTAGACGTGGCTCTCTGTAATGTTTAGTTTTTAATTTGATAACAACAACCATCTCTAAATCTTTGTAGAATGAGGTAGGGAGTGTGGGAGGGGCTGGTGCAGTTCAGGTGTGTATGTCTCCTCAGCGTCCGAGAAACACTGTAGCAATAAACACTGACTGTTGTAGGCCACCACCATGACACAGGCTGACTTACACACAGCATGCGACATGTTCAGCTCAAGGGCACACACAGGACCTATCTGCCGGAGTTCCTGATAACGACATCCTGGGCAAACATCAGCGTGAGCCACCCTTTCTTCTTTCTCGGTGGGATGCTACCATGTCCCCAATCAGACATCTAGGCTAGCAGCAGCCACCCTGTGACCACAGAAGGGCATAGGACAACACACCATGGGTACAAGAAAAAGTTGCAAAGGATACAGGTCTGAATAATGAACTTCAATAATGAATTAGCCGATACCAGAGCTGCCTATGTTGGGACTGACTAAGATGAGGTGAGACATTTTCTGTATTGTTTGAGCCAAGAGAGTTAGAATTTGCCACTAGTCAGTCAGGAAACAGGAAAAGGTCTTCTGATGGAGGCCTGATAGGCCTATTCAGCCTTGGGCCAGGTTATGACAGGACCCTCACTATGTCCCATCCTGGGGCGAGCCAAGTGTAGGAGAGGAGGAAAAGGCCATGGCATATCCGTCCCAGTGTGCACAGGAGCTACGCCCAGGCCAGGGTATATCACCAGACACTGCAGCTAGCAGTTAGCAGCCCCAGTAACAGAGTCCCCACAGCTGACCCTTTCCCAGGGGCCTCTGGGCCACCAGCACTGTCCTTTCTGGATTCACTGCCAAGAACGCACAGGATGTCCAGCTACACTTGAGTTTCAGGTAACTGATGAAAAACAGATATGTCCCATACAGGATACTTCCTCCATCTGCCAGGCTGGGACAAAGACCTCTGCCACACATCAGACACAGAAATGGTCTCCCTGGTCCAGTGACTGTCTGGGTTGTTCTGGGTTTGTTGAGCCTGAGCTGTAGGAGTCTGTCTGGCCTCTTGGGGTCTCTCATCGGTCTGGGAATGTCTGATTTGAATTTTATAGGAACAAACAAAAAGTGGCAGGGTTTAAAATGTATGGGTAGGGAAAGCGTTACCATGGTTTTGAGAGGTTTGGAAACTATGAGGTAGGCTCTGGAAGAGACCTGAGGGTGGGGTGGGGGAAGGGCACAGTGGCTCCCGACTTCATTCTCCTTCAGTGAGAGCTTGCAATGAACAAGATACAATGTAATACCCCCACTAGCCTGAGCGTCTAGTGGGAAACACCCATGATTCCAGACCAAGGGTGGAAAGCAGCAGTGAACAGGGTGTCATGATTGTGACAACTGACTATAGACTTACCTTATCTGTGGTCATGTTGTCCTCAGAGTCTTTCTACACAGGGCCATGGCCTACAGCATGATCCCCTTGGGGCCAGGGACAATGTTTAACTTGCCTGGGGCAGCCCTGTCCCTGTGCTTGCAAACAAGCTCTTAAATAAAGCTAACCATGAGCCTGGAGCCTCATTTCCTGGAACTTGGCTTTATGGTTCCTGTCTTGCATCTCTAATTGGTCCTGCCCAGAGCCAACACTAGCTCAGAACTGGGGATGTAAGTGTCTGCAAAGAAAGAGCTCCCTGACAGGGGGATTCATGACCAACGAGTCACAAAACTGACTCACAACCCAGTGACAGATGAATCTGTGTCCTCTCCTCAGATTGGATAACTTCTAAAGTTTGGGGTGGATCTGGTCCCAGGGACCTTGAGAAGGAGAGAAAAGAGACAAGAAATGGAGTGTCCTTGATCTCAGCAATGTCTTTAAAGGACTTCTTGTTTTCTTTCTAGAAATGGGAGGGGAGTCTAGACGGAAGCTGCTGGCCAGGACTCAAGCTGGGTGTCTATATAATTTTCAGGGCCCTGTGCAAAGAGAAAGTACCTCTTAACTCAGAAGCAGGAGAAAGTGCTACAAGATGTTCCAAAATGTCAAGTGTCTCCTTTCTCTCATGGGCTCTATCTAGTTAGCATACAGTTTCTTATTTGCTAATCATCACCATGAGATGTTCTCCAACAGTGCAGATCCTCACTGCACCCCAAGCAGAGAAAGCCCCCCAACGCAAAGCCTCCACACAATTCCTTTCTCACCAAGCACCAGCCAGGGCCAGGGCCTTGCTACCCAAAGCCACTGTACCTTCACACACTTGGTATCTGGAGGCTCGACCCCATTGCATTGCCTTCTTTGTGGCTCTCCCAGGGTGGAGATGGCCACTAAACCCTACCATGGTATGCCAGGGGCGCTGGTCATGTCCCTCCTTGACCCCTTGCCCAGGCCCCTTTTGAATTCAAGGTGCCAGCAATTACCAGCAGAAGTGGGAGGGAAGACAGGTTCCCATCTGAAGGGGCTCATGCTTCATTGATGAAGCACAAATTTAAAGACCACTTATTGATATTATTAAGAAGATGACGAACACAGTGCACTCAGCCCTAAAGGTGAGTGAGGCTCCTGAGAGTATGGGGCCTGGACCACTCCATCATCGCACAGCCAGGAGAGCCCTACCGGGGGAATAGTGCCTGTTAGGATGAGGGAAGAACAGAAGAAAATGAAACAAACATGGAGGTTCTCCAATTCAGTGAGGATAAAACAACAGCTTTATCACTGCAAAACATGAGGCCGAAGGCCTGCCCGATGCCTGCTCAAGACAATTCATCGTCTGCCCGTGTCCTTCCCCAGGTCCCGCCACCCCAGCTTCTACCCGCTTGAGTTTTTCCTGTCAATGGATACTAACCAGTCCTTAGCCTTGGGGTGTGTGTGAGAGAGAGATGTGTAGGTGTATATGGGGGGGGGAGAATCGAATGACTTGAAAGGGTAACTTAAGGGTCAAAGACACTAAGTGACCATACAATGAGACCTTAGCCCACCCAAAATGTCAGTCAAGCTCCTTTTAGCAAAACCACCCAAGGAAACCTGAGGTAAAGGAAGCTTAACTATTAACCTACCCATCTGGCCCTCCCATCATTTTGTCACGGAGATGCCAAAGGCTGGGCTGAATTCCTTAGGAGTGCTGCCCACACCCTTTTCGGGGTCTACTGCTCCAGCCCTGAGCTGTGTGGCAGGAGAGAGGTGTGATTTTCTTGCACCCTGTGTTCTTCCTCTTCTCCAGCAGCCACAGGGGTCCCCGTGGGGAAAGGTTTTCTCCCCACAGAATGCATCCCCGGTCTGGCCCCCAAGCTCTAGGAGACACTCAGGAAGTCTCCTCCCCGGTACTGTGCAGCAGGCCAGAGGGTGGAAATGGAAACTTCGCAAGGCAGAGGTAACTGTGTGGTTTTATACATAGCACCTGTGTCTTCCGGAAACCTCAGGGCATGGGCAACAGGCTTAACCAGCTCCCTCCCATCACAGGAAGACTCTGTTCAGAAGACAAGCCCTTCTTAAAACCTGCTGCCACAGCCCCCAGCCAGCTAGAGCCTTCTCCGGGGCTTCCAGGCCGCATCGAGGCCCACAGCCTCCTGGCTCGTGCCTTTCTCGTCATATTCAACCTTCGTCTGAAGCAGAGGGAAGGGGGAGCAGGTGTTGGCAACCACTCCCAAAGGCAGGCAACCGAAAAAGGCAAAGAAAGCCCAGGCTGCATGCGTCTTCCTGCCGGGCTGCCGATGCTCAATTCTCCAGAGCCCAGACATTTGCAAACACTGCTGAGCAGCGCGCACACCTCACACTGAGAAAACCGAAGCGCAGAAGGCATGGCGGTCATGGGGCGGGGAGCACCCAGCAGGAGGAGGGGAGCCGGGCTTGGCCTGGCCCTATACTCCTCAGACTGTGCCTTACTCAAGCCCACCTGTCCCTTGTGGGCTCTGAGCTCTTGGGCTCCTGCCAGCCCTGGAATAACGAGGCCATGGGTGCCTGCTCAGGAGTGAGAAAAGAGCAATTTGGGTCAAAGTATGAAAATGTCAGGGTGCCAGAGCTGTCACTGAGTGCCCAGGAGCATCTGCCAGAGGAAGAGGAAGCTGCAGGTGACCCATGCCAGGCAGCTGTCACTCAGGACAGTGATGCTCACCTAGCTCAGCACCCAGCAGTGAACATACCGCACACCTCCACACAGCTAAATGTACACACACACTCACACACACCAACATATGCACACAAGCACAGGCACACACACATACGAAGCGGCACACACACGTAAATGTCGACACAGCTATAACATGGTACACACTGGCATGCCACCGTACACACCGGGGTGAAAGTGAGCATTACCCCAGACATGGAACCAACAACAGACCAAAGTAACAAGGCCATCCAAGCTGCTGTGAACTAGTGAGCTTCCCAGGCTTCTTTTCAGGGGCATAGATGAGAGGTTACTTACGGGATCACGGGTGACTAAAGGAGCCACCTCACAGAAAAGTCTCATCTCAGCATAGGTAGGCGACAACTTCACTGTTAATCTCACACCTCCTCCCGAGACGTGTGTGGCAGTGTGACAGGAGGGAGGGAGGACTAACATCCGCAGTGAGTCTGGGGGCGCTCTCTCCCCTCCTTTCACTAGTGAAAGCTGACAGCCCCACTATCAATGTCCACTGCCATGGCCACGGGTCACAGACCAAGCAGTTTGTGTTTCGCCGCAGCACCGCCTACGTTTGATACATTCATATTGTATTGCTGCATATATTTGTAAACTGCATGCTCATCACGCCATACCCAAAGAAAAAAGTTACTTCGTACATACAACATACCCACTATATATATATACATATATATATCCACGTATGTATACAGACATGTATACCCTCACATAGACACATACAAACGACATACTATACGTATGTGGACATACATACATATGCCCACATTCATATATACACACACCCGAGAACATATATAGCACATGTATGCATACAGGAACATATATTCATATGTGCCTCATATATTTATAAGCTGCGTGTGCACACACACAACAACTCATACGCAGAGGCTTGGACAAGCGAAGCGAGCGGGTCCTGACCCAGCCAGCTCTCTGGAGCCGTCTTCCCACCTCTGTCTTGCCCCTGCCCCATCTTCAGACTGCTTTTGTCTGGTTTGTGGACGCCAGTGCCCACCCCAACCGCACACTTAATGTCCACTTCACGGTTCAGAAACAGAGGAATCGGGTTTGGAGAAAATGCTTCAGGGGAAGGAAGTGGCAATCAACCGCTATTTTTATCTGTTTTTTCAAGACCTCCATGCCCTCTGTCAGGCGCGACAAGGACTTTGCCCTGGTCATAGGTTTCCGGTCCCATCCATTTTAGATCTATGGCAGCCAGTTTCCTCTCTCCCCACCCCGGGGCTTGGGGCAAAGTTGTGGCCTGGAGGAGCTTCTAGCAAGGAGAGAGGAGTGTGCCTGGCTTTTCCAGACTCATCTCAGTGACTGCTGGGGCATGTCTTCTGAGACACAGCACCATAAAGCCACACTTTAGGGGGGAGTCATTCCCATGACACTGGGTTCGGCTTTCCAGCTGCCTTCCTACCACATGACTAGTCAAAAGATGTGCTAACTGCTAACATCCTGAACAACCACCTACCTCATCCACTAATCCACCACAGATAGGCTGTATTTACAAAAACAAACACACACCGCCTCCAAAGCTCTGGGCATTCACTTTAACTCTCAGACATTTCCAGTTCTTCTGGGCACACAATAGGGCTCTATTCCCTGGCTCCTCAGTTTGGTGACGACATGAGACCTGTCTGGCCAACTGAATGTGAGCAGAAGTGTTGTGTCACATCTCTGGGCTGCAGCGTCACACCTCGATGGTTCATCTGCCATTCTCTGTCCCTTTGCCACAGTGATCAGCATTGCCAACCCAAGCCTAGGCAAGGAAGAAGGCAGCAGAAACCATACATGGATTGGGTCTGTAACACCAGCAAGGAAGAAGGCTTTCCTGCTTCCTGCAGCTTAATGGGGAGTCCTCTGTTACTGCATACTTAGTCCATGCTGGTCTTAAGTAGGAACCACGTTGCTGAGAAGAGAAAACAAGAGAGCAGCAATAGAGAAAATTCCCCATCACACACGAGAACCCACACACAAGCCTGCCTCGCCTTCTCATGTCTGTGATGTTTTCATGCATGCGAGTTCTTCTATTCTGACCACCACCCCCTTGTCGATGACCAGGTTGGTGCCTTCAAAATTTAAATCAATCAGCACCATCTCTGAGAATATTTCTCCTTCTCATGGCCTTAGAGAGTACTGGCAACCGTCCTCTGTTAACATCCAAAATCTGGTCATATCTCTACAAACACACTTAAGGAATGAATGCTCCCTTTCGCTGGGAAAACTGGACAAAGTGATGTCCGTATGAGGAAGCTGTATAATTGTGTCTCTGGACAAGGGTACCATCCCTTCAGAGATACCTAGAAATATCTGAGCCTTAGGCTGTAGAGACAAGGTCTCACTGCACCATCCACACCGAACTCGTGGGCCCTCCTGCTTCAGCCTCCTGAGTTGCTTGGATGACAGGTGAGTGCCACAGCACCCAGCCATAGGGATCTTTTTGGTTGACAAAAATGTTCTCTGCCAAGAATGCTGCTAAATAACCTAAGGTGTCTCCCACAACAACAAAAACAACAACAAATTAACTGGCCCCAAACGCCAATAGTGGCAAGGATGAGAAACTCAGTTCTAGAACAATAGTGTTTGAAGTCTTGTCTTGACTCTCGTATCGCTGTAACTTTAGGTATGTCACTTAACTTCTCATGCACCACACGAGGATGCATAATAGGTGTCAAGTACTGTAGAGTGTCCTCTGCCGCCGACATGCACATTCCCGTGTAACTAGTCCTAACTCCCAGTACATCTTAGGTCTGGGCTTGTGCAGATCAAGCGTTACTTCAACTACTTCACCACCTTGTGACAGCTAGTTCACTGTAACACGTAGACAACGCCGTCAGGAGAGAGAGACAGAGAGGGAGAGGGAGACAGAGAAGGAGAGGGAGACAGACACAGATATGAGAGACAGACAGACAGACACACACACTCAGAGATGGGGAGAGAGAGAGAGAGAGAGAGAGAGAGAGAAAGAGAGACAGAGAGAGAGAGAGACAGAGAGAGAGAGAGAGAGACAGAGAGCACATTGTAGTTAACATAATCTCTGCTTTTGATACATTTCTTACTGGTACAAAGCAGAGCACTGAACCTCTGAGCCAGAGGTTTTAAGACCCAGCATATAAGGCAGGTACAGCTCAGTCGGTAGAGTGCCCATCTGGCACTCATGGGATCCTGGGTTGGATCCCTGGGGACAGTAGAAGATAAACACACTCATCCATCTAGAAGAATTCAAGTTGTGCAAATACCAAGGCCATCCAGAAGAGGGGATTTGAGTTAGAGGGCTTGCAAGATTACTGTGCTGCAGCCTTAGGATTGCGACAGCACAAACATCGAATTTTAATTTGAATCACAAATAAATCAAGAAAAAATTTTTAATTAAAGAAAAAGGTCTGTTGGTCAACTTCAAACCATCTCCAGCTTCTCCAAATGTATCAAATCAGAAAAACACTCAGAATTAATACTTCCAAATTACACACCCATATTTTTCTTCATGACATTAAAACAGAGGAAAAGCATTTCTAGAGCCTTTAGCACAGTTAAGTCACCAAACTGAATCCAAAGAGCAGGCCTAGGCTGTAGAGACCCAAAGGGAAGAGCCGATGGCAGAAATGGGCTTCACCCAGAGTGGGGCCTGCTCCTCCACACATGTGAGCCGGGCTTGGAAGGTGCTAGCCCTGTCAGAGCGAAGGAAAGAGTTGTAGAAAAGAAGGGCTCATATACGCAACATGAAGGCACGCGGACCCGGATGGTTGGGGAACACACACCAGGGTTCTGTTCTAGGTCCTGCGTTTCCCTTTCCTTTGCTGTTTTCCTGCAGGGGGAGTAGGCAGGGGTGGGAGGCAGGGGGATAGGGGCTTTGTTTTTCCAGAGAGACCCAGAAGGAGCCCAAGACAATGGTGGCTGCTGTGAGGAGACAATCCGGCATCTGCTTCTTTGTTTTCAGAACCAACAATCCACAGCTTTCCTTAAATAGGGTACCTGAGTCAGCCTGGGAGGGGTCCTGTGGAGACAGGGTGGGGCAGGATGGATTCGAGGGCTGGACTGCCACCCTGGCTGCCCACGCATCCAGCTACCGCCAAGGGTGCCCACCAATCAGCACTGCTCTATTTTGGAGTTAGAAGATGGTAAGAGCGGCAAGGCACTCTCAGCTACATCTCCAAAAGGCAGAGCTCACACTGGGGCTGGAGACTTTGGACACATTGCCCCGTTTCCACAGCACTCACTCCTGGCCATTTTTTCCCAGTGCTCGACCACTGAGCAATTTTTTAGAAAGCCAGATCCTTTAATAGAAGGATGCATTAAAGGATGCTTAAAAGGATATTTTACCACCATGAGCCATTAGGGTTAACAAGAACAATAAAGGGCTATGGGTGTGGTAGTTCAATGGTTAGAGCAGCTACCTACCATGCATGGATCCCAAGTTCCATCCCCAACACCCATGAATAAATATTTACACACAAAAGGGTGGCCTTTATGCCTCCTGTTGGAGTGGCTAATATTTAAAAGAGTAGCAATGCCAAATGCTGGTGAGGATGCGGGGAAACTCCATCACACACACACACACACACACACACACACACACACACACACACGTACATCCTGAAGACAAATCTGCCATCCTCTGTGCTCTCTCTTTGCAACGGGCAGAGTCCCTGGAGATGGAGTTACAGAGTGAGTACCTGGGGTGCCACTGTAAACCACTCTAGTCTGGCTTTGTCTGAGCAGCCAGGAGCTAAGACCTGTTCCTGCCACCCATCACCTGGGGGCTGCAAGGCGGCCTCACTAGTTCACCTTTGATACATTGCATCCACTAAGGTCTTCTTATTAAACAAAGACACATTCATTTGGAAGGAAAAGTCCTCCTCAGTTCCACCTCCAGGAATAGAAAACTGATCCTGAACCAGACTCAAACACTGCTGGGAACAGCCATGAAAACAGTTTCTTTCCTTAGATGTAGTATTACCTAAGCAACCGGCTCCCAGCACTTGGCTCATCTCCCCCTGTACCCATACACTTGAGACTGGGTCCCCCCAAAGCTCTCCTGCACAGAGCCCTGCCCCCTCCCCCCAATCTCCAGGTGACTGCCTGCAGACAACAGAGAAGACAGAAAATATTCAGGAGATACAGGTGAGTTCAAACCCTAGCTATGAGCTTGGAACTGACAGTTGCATCTGTCTGTTCCTCAGTCTCCTCACCCAAAAGGAGGAATGGGAAAACATATCTTGCAAAAAAATCATGCAAAGCAATTTATGCAATGGGCCAGCATACAAAACCTTTCCTAAAACCACAGTTGCTGTCATCTTTATTGTCAGTGTGCATACTAATTAGGGCTGCTCAGCACTTTCAGTAGCCCATGGCATGGTGATTTCACATTAAATTTGCAGAAAAATTATGACTCCCGATTACTCTCACAAGAAATACTACAAATCCAAGTTACCCCCATCCCATCTCTGTGTCAGTGTGCGTGCGTGCGTGCGTGCGTGTGTGCGTGTGCCTGCACGGCATACACACATGTGAAGGCCAGCAGAAAACCTTGGGTGTCATACCCAGATGCCACACACCTTGTTGCTTGAGGCAGGGTCTGCCACTTGGCTTGGTGCTCATCCATTTACTAGACTGGCTGGCCAACAATCCCCAGAGATCTACCTGTCTTCCTCCCTAGCACTGGGAGTCCAGGCACGCATCATCATGCCTGGCTTCTTGACTGAGTGCTAGGGATCAAATGATTGTACTTACACTCATGAGGAAGGCATCCGAGCATTGCAGCCATTTCCCCAGCCCACAGTCGGCTTTTTAAACCTTTATTCAGGGCTCACATTCCAAGGTCACAGTGACTATTTTCTAAGGTTCCTAAAATCTTTCCAAAATCAGTGTCACATGTTCCCAAATTACAGTCAGCGTGTCTCCAGCAATCCACCACCTGAACCTGCCCCTTCAAGCTAACCTGTGGGTCCTTAAGGTTCATCATCACCTAAACTTTCAGAAGACCCTCCTGTCATTCCAAAGCACCTTGGCATTTGAGGTTAACAGTTACAGACCAGCAAACGCAGATCGGGCTAGGACACATCAGCAAGAAGCAAGCCCTTTGCTACTGAGACACATTCCAACCCCAGTCCTCATAGAAACCAGCCAACCTGCAGGAGGCAGAGAGCTGACTGTTAACGTTACTGTGTAATACCGCAAGGTAAACAGTATCCCAGATGCTGCTCCACAAGGCTTTCACTTGAAATTAAAACTGATTATCTTCCTGTAATGCTAGCCAGCTCTTTCATGGTCCCCTTCCTCCAGGACGTCAGTCCGTCCATCCTGCCCATGACAGAAGGAGCATGGAGACTGCAGAGACGTGTGTGCAAGGTAGGTCTGAGACACGCTGTGCCCACACGATGAATTCAGTGCCTTCTGAGAAGACAGGGTTCAGTAAGCCTTTACAAGGTTCTATTGACCTCCTAAGAGTTAACATCACAAGTGTCTGTCCCACGTCACAGCCAAGAGGAAAGGGAACTACCACTCCATGCAGTGCATCACAGGTAGAGCAGGAATGTAGCAGAGGCACCCACAACTGTGCGTCATTATCCTGTGCTAATAGAGCTTGCCACCACACAACCCAGGCTCCTGTAGTGTCTTCAAGAGTCCCCGAAGACCTACCTGTGAACTCACCCAGCTAGGTTTTGATCCCACTCCACCATCCCAGTCTGTAGCTGATGGAAAAGAGAAGCCCTGGAATTTAGGGAGTCCTGGGAAAGGCAAGAGGCCAGAGGAGTGCAAAGCAGGCTACACAGACCGTAGCTTTCTGGTCCCAAGTCCTTGTGAATGCGTAGGCACTGGGCATCACTGGTTAATCAAAGAAAGCATCAGAACTCAGAAGGGCCTTTTTTAACACATATGTGAGAAAGCCAGTCAATCTGTAACACACAGAGATGTTTGTGCAGACACACACACACACACAAACACACACACACACACACCACCACCACCACTCACATATCCCAGTCACTTGTGTTCATGGGCTATGGAGACTCTAAAAGACATGGAAGAAAACAGAGGACTGAAGGGAAAGGAAATAAGGGGGGCCTCCCACACCCCCAAACGCTGGGCTTTCTGTGGCAGGGTGGCTTCTCCAAGACAGAATAAAGAGGTTAGTTCCCAGGGCCGGTAACCAGATCCCCTGTGCCAGCAGCTGAATACAGACGATTGTTTGTGAAACTCCACCTTCCCAGTCCTAGTAACAACACGAGGCCTCTCCCAGGAGTCAGGGACCTCCTTGACAACATAAATCCTGTTGTCTATTTTGTCCTGCACTTGAGATGAGTGGCTGTGGTGCAGGACACTTGGAGACGGCACTGTTTAGTGGTGGGGGTGACAGGCGAGTCCCTCTCTCTCCATTCTGCATCCAGACTGAGTCACATTATCTCACTTTATAACCCACAAGAAGGCCATTCCCCTCACGTTAGCGTTAAGGAAACAATCAGACCCCCAAAGTCTCAGCAAAGGCTAAGACAGAGCAAGTGTAAATTCAGGTCTGGCTGGCTCAAGCTGTGCACTCTCCAAGAGACCAGTCTACTTCTCTGGGTCACAGAGCCTGCCTGCTCCAGCTCAGACATTTGAAAAATCTCAGCATCAGAGCTCCCGAACCCCTTTATTTTTTGGAGGGGGAGAAGGCACCCAAATTAGAAATAATCACTGGGCATCCTGCTTCACTTTCAAAGGAAAGAGGACAGTGGAGGTTGCAAGACCAGGGTAAGAGGCTGCCACTAAGGCATGCAGTCACCATCTGCTGAGCATTCCGTGTCCCGATGGTCTGTGAGGCACTTCAAACAGACCCTCACAGAAGACTCAAGAACATTACTTGGGAATTGTCCATCCCATTTTACGGATGATGAAACAGATATTGAAAAGTTAAGCCATTTCTCCGAGATCACACAATAAGGAAGTGACAGAGTTTAGTTAACCTCAACCCAGAGAACAGCCTGTCTCCATACGCAGGCTTCCTACGTGGTGTCACTCAGCCCCGGCCACCTCCTTCAGGTTTCTTCATAGATTGAAGCTTTGTAGTATTTGTGGAGCTGAAGTCCCCTCTACCCTTGCAGACTGTGTCCCTCTGATCAACTGAGATAAGGTGTGGAAAGTCCAGGACCCCACCTTAACCTCCCAGGGTATAAGATAATTGTCCAAGTTCTCATATTCCATCCACTGAGGGCCAATTTCTGTGGAGTGACACACTCAGCCGGTCCTGGCCTGGGGATGGTGGCTATCTTTCACTCGGGCCTCACAGAGCCTGAATCCTAGACAGTATCTACTTGAGACTTCCAACAGAGGCAGCAAATTCATCAGCCCTTTACCCCACGCTCTATCCAATGGCAGCTGCCCAAATCCAGCTCCTTGACTCCCGTTCCACACCACATACCAAACTTCCTGAGTTTCACACGCCCACACCAATTCATTATTTGTTAACTCATACTTAATGAACGTGCTTGGCCAATGGCAATACAACTTGTTCTTGAGTTTTGCAAATCGCAGGCATGTGTGTTGGCATCACTGTGTATCAGAGGGCAGATCCCCAAGGACAGAGGCAGCATCAATCAAGCCATTCTCTTCAGCATGGGCACTGGTAGGCGGGAACACCACAGAAATGCCAACCGTTTGGGCAGCCACTGGACAGGAGGCCCAGTTCCATGAGAAGAGAGGCAGGAGTTGCCAGATACATCCTAAGACTGGGCCATACAGAAGAGGCACCCAGCACAGCACCAAATAACCACTGTGAAAACCCAAACCACACTTTAAATTCCAGCACTTGGAAGGCAGGAGCAAGCAGATCTCTCTGAGATGGAGGCCAGCCTGGTCTACGAAGCGAGTTCCAGGACAGCCAGGGCTGTTACACCGAGAAAGCTTGTCTTGAAAAACCAAAATTAAAACTCAAGCCTGGATTTCTCTCTTTCAGTTTTCAGACCACCACCAAGCCAACCAGGGCAAGGCTGAAACTCTGGTGCTACCTTAAGCACCCTCCAACCCTAAACAGAGTGCAGTCCCACCTCATCCATTCAGTCCCGTCCTGGGAATGGTAGACCCCTGGCTTTGGGACGCCTCACTTGCTACAGCCTTCTGCCGTGTCTGCGGTGTTCATGGCCCACTGATGAGCAAACCCTAGCCCGAGGAGGCAGTGCAGCCTGGTGATTCTGGCCAGATGGCCACTCAGACAGAAGGCTGAAGAGGAGACAGGGCATCACCCAAACATCTGCTCATTCCATATTCCTCGGTCCCTACTATGCCCATGTCAGAATCAGCCCTGCTGTGGACAGGACTGTCTCTGTCACAGTCTTGCAAATTCTTATTAAGCAGCACAGAGGCAAGCGTGGATCACACTGGCTTAGTGCTTGCCCTGGTCCAGCCCTCTTTTGTTTGTTTGTTTGTTTTGTATTTGAGACAGGGTTTCTCTGTGTAACAGTCCTGGCTGTCCTGGAACTCACAAAGATCCACCTGCCTCTGCTTCCCAAACGCTGGCATTAAAGGCATGCACCACAACCACACTCAATTTGGTCCATCCCTCTTTTGAGACCACTTTAAAAGTAGTGTCATAGTACTCAAAACTAAAATTAATTTAGGAAGGAAAGAAAATACTCTCCTTGAAGCCAGGAGTCACTAATGTTTCCAGTTTACCAAACCAGTCCCGGGGCATGCTCAGAAGAGGTCTCAGAAGACCACTGACAGGGCTCCTCCAAATTGCTTGGAATCAGCAAGACACTAGGAAGTGGTTCCTGCTGTGATGACTAAGGTGACAAATGAAAAGGGAGAAGAGGAGGAGGAGGAGGAGGAGGAGGAGGAGGAGGAGGAGCACCATGGTTCACACCTGTAATCCCAGGATTTAGGAGGTGGAGGAAGGAGGACAGCCTGGGCTATATAACAACATCTCAAAAACAACCAAACAAAAACAACAAGAGGGGAGCCGGGGCGGTGGTGGTGCGCGCCTTTAATCCCAGCACTTGGGAAACAGAGACAGAGACAGGTGGCTCTCTGGGAGTTCGAGACCAGCCCTGATCTACAAAAGAAAAAAAAAAAAAAACAAGAGGGGAAATGTTTCCATTTCTCATAGTCACACTGAACCACTACCTATAAAGGACTTGGGGTAGCTTTTCAAACCTCAACAGTGCCCTCCAGTCCAGTCACACACAAGCCCAGTGTGCTTTCCCTACCCTCGGTGATCTGCGGCTCATGGTTATTTGGCCCTGACACAATCTCCGGACCATTTCTTAAACCGCTGGCAGGCAGTTGGATTTTCCATTGGGCATTGTTAGGAGATTAAGCTGTGTAAGTCACAGTTGCATACGGGCCTTTCTCCAGCTTCCTGCTGCCAGATTCAGGTGAGATAAGGGTTACAAAAGTGATCCTCCCATGTCCCTCCCCAGTGGGCCAGCACCCTGTCTCCACAGCTGGGGAGGCGCTGGGGAGGCCTGTGTTACTAAATCAGCCACTTGGACGTCTAGCTCATGAGGAGAGAGTGCCCACGCGTGCATCAGCAGGGGATTAGACAAACACCAGCTCCCACAGAACCGGGTAAGAAACCCTTAGAGGCGATCCTGCCCAATTACACATTTCACAACCCCTGTCATCAATTGCCATAGCGAGGAGGAAAACAAATTGAACTGAGCTTGGAAAGTATGTGAGCAGAAATTGAAAAAACCTTTGCTGAGAACCTCCTGGGGGTGCAGGACCTCCCTTGTAAATGCTCTCGTCCCACTAACTAGCTCACAGTATACCAAGAAGGACTGTAAATGCAGTTGGGCAGATGGCCAGGCACCAGAGAGTCGCTCACACCCCTCCATACCCACACCCACGCAGCCACACCCCCACAACATCCCCCCCCCCCACTGAAGCAGGCTGAACACTCCCCACTGGTGCAGGAAAATGTTAAGCACTAGCCGTATATAACGTAGCGTGGCTTGTTGGGAAGCGGCACAGTCATTTACTTATTCTGATCAAAGGGGTGGAGGAAGAGGGAACAGGGAACCTTTAAAATAGAGAATGAGAAGGCATTACACTGAAAGCCCAAAGCCAAGGGCAAAGGCACCCATGTATGCCCTCCATGATGCCTCAGGACCAACTTTATAAAGGAAGCAGGGCAAATACCCTTCAGAGGAGGACCAGCTCCCTGCACTGCACCAACACGTATCGTCTCTGGGTTAGGCCAGCCCTGATCTTGGTCAGAGGTCAGCGGAAATAATCTCCACGCCTGTGCTTGTCATTCTGTATCATGTCATTTTCCCTTTCTATCCAGATCTTACCACAAAAGTAAAATGAAAGATTAACAGGCTAACAGCGAGCTTCATGAGAAGGGTGATGACAGTTAACCTCTACCACCCAGCATGCCTGAACCAGTTGCTGCTCATTCAGAGATGGGGAAATAAAAACACATCCTCCTCCCACCCCCGGTGACATCACACACAGGGATGAATAGTAGCCAGGTCTCACCAGCAATGACCATATATAATATAATGGTTCAGGCCTATAATCCCAGCTACTCCAGAAACTGAGCTATGGGGATCTCAAATTCAAGACCTACCTCGACTATACAGTGAGTCCAAAGTCAGTCTGAGCAACTTAGTAAGACTTTGCCTCCTTTTTTTTTTTTTTTTTAATAATTTGAAGGTCTGCCTGCCTAGCCCAGCAGTTGAGTGCTTGGTTAGCATGCTTGAAGTCCTAAGTTCCCTTCCCAGACCACCGAGTAGGGATGTCACAGGGATTGCTTCTGCTGCTAATCTCCTACATAAATCCTACTTTTTGGTTATTTATAAAACTTTCTTTTCTTATTTTCATTCTCTTGTATATATCTGCACATGTGTCGTGGCACCCATGTGGAGGTCAGAGGACAACTCTGTGGAGTCAGTCCTCTCTCAGACATTTCCACAGGTCCCAGGGACTAAACCTGGGGAGGCAGGTTTGCATCGCTGGAAGGCAAACACCTTTACCCCTGAACCATCTCACCAGCTCCTCTTTTCTTCCTTTCTTCTCCTGCAATATTGGGAATGGAACCCAGGACTTGTAGCATGTTAGGCAAGCATTCTCAGTGAATTACATCCCCTGCCGCAGTTACTTAGAAAACTTAACAGCTTTTCTAAAATGAGAGAGAAATAAAAATTCCAAGGAAAAAAATGAAACTGTGTTGGCTAGTGTCCTGAAGGGATACCTTTTGTAGAGTGGGTTTCTATCACTTGATGGCAAATTAATGAACTGTCCCAACAGATCTCAATGGGGGTAAAGATATGGTTTCCGCTGCTGAATCCTTCTTAGAATTACTGTGAAAACGTTTCTGAGTGTTGCTGACTAAGGAAATGTGTATCCTAAACCAGTCCTCGCTGTGCAGGCCTTGGAAGTTTCTGCCTTTATGAAGGAAATGACAGAGGAATCTCCCCTAACAGTCCTCTGCATAAATGTGTCAAGCCAGTCACATTCCTCACCCATGCAGAGCAGGCACTTCTGTGGACCAAGCCCTACATGGCTCTTCTCTTTGAATCCACACCTTAAAAGAAATTCCCAAGCCTACTCACGGACACTAGACTGAAGTGGAAGCTAAGACCAGCCCTTTTCTAAGTAGTCAGCAAAACAACACATAGGGACACCAATTGCACAGCAGTTGGGGAATTCCAGTCTTTGGAAAACAAATTTGATCGCAGCTTTTTGGGTATCAGCAAATCATTCTGTGGGACTGTGTTGGGTGACAGTGGACTTGCAGATGCTGCAGAGATTTTCTTCCACAGAACTCGGTGCCTTCCAACAATGCTGTCACTTATTTACCGAGCCACTACTCTGTGACACCACACAGGGCACTCATATCAACACTGTAGCGTGAGACTCACCACTCCAGGAAGCACACTGACTCTCACTAGTTCTCCAGTGGTTTACAGACCATGGATGGGCTGCGACTTCGATCCAGGCCTCCTAAACCCAAGTCTAGCTTGCTTATCTCTGAGGCATCAAGGCCAAGGAGATCAGCAATGAACTTGTGTTATTCTCCCTTCATGCATTTTTAAGACAGTTCAACACTTCTATGGATAGATAGACACCTTTTTCCTCCCTCTCTTGCCCATTTAACAAATGTTTTATTTTTCATGTTATTTTATCATTATTGTTGTATGCATGGGCACGGTGTGCATGAGTATTCGTCTGGGGCACAGCATGTATGCAGAGGCCAG
Organism: Mesocricetus auratus; assembly: GCF_017639785.1. Classification (NCBI taxonomy): domain Eukaryota; kingdom Metazoa; phylum Chordata; class Mammalia; order Rodentia; family Cricetidae; genus Mesocricetus; species Mesocricetus auratus. The sequence continues at coordinate 13,585,094 of NW_024429266.1, forward strand.
ATGACAACTGTGTACATCCGGGTTCTTTCCTTCTACCCTTGTGAAGGCTCTAGAGATTGAACTCACAGCAACTGTCTTCACCACTGAGCCATCTCAACCGCCCTTAGCACATCTTTTAAAAGCTAGGCTGGGTCTTTGAAGATGAGTAAGGAACCTACCCACTCAAGAAGCTCTGTGAGAAGAATGTGAGCACGGGTCCTACGACAATACTGAACTTGTGCCGTCCATGCTTCTCCATGTGACCGCTGAAGAAAATAAACTCTATAACCTCTCCAACCGTGCCATGAACTATGGAACCAGGAGAAAACATTTTGAAACTTTTAATATAATAATATAAAATGAGCTCACACATGCTTATGTGTCTTGTCTTCCAGCCAAAGAGACTTACGCCGTCACATTAATAGTCGAGGTTAGCAGTTCGCCTGGAAAGCGGGTTTGGCGCTACTGTGCCCAGCACAAAGGTAAGATGGAAAAGGGAGGCTCAGAGAGAAAATGACAAGGTAATGGGAGGGTCTCAGCTTGAGGCCTGTGACAGAACGGTACCAGTCAAGCTGATGGATGGGACCATGAGACCAAGGTAGCTGATTCTCCCACACCCCCAAGGTGGCTGTCCAGAGTGAAAAGGGTGCCCCATTGTTGTTCTTAAAGAAAGGCTGAGTGTTCTGCTCATCTGTTGAAACCACCTGAAGCCCCATCATTAGTTGATTCATTGAGTTGAGAGTATATGACCATATGATACTCTTAAGGTCCTGTAAAATTCCAAAAGGGCAGGTGACACTCTAGAGAACTTTTCATAAAACCAAAGAGTTTACAGTTGGTAGGACGCAATGCCTTCTCCTGGTTCATGAGAAAATAAAGGAGATATGCATGCATGCACATATGCACACATGCAGGCATGGACACATGCACGCTTGCACACATGCACATCACAACAAACCATACCTGTCATGGAACTGGAGAGAGCACATAGCTTCAATGCCACACTGACCTCTCCTATACAAACACATAGATCCTCCACACTGATAATGTAACCACAGTACAATTAGTGTATTTGCTTGTTTTTGAGATAGGGGATTGATACACACACACACACACACACACACACACACACACACACAGTCCAGGCTGGCTTCACACTGGAAATCCTTCTGCATTAGCCTGGTGGGGGTGTATTGAGATTATGAGCACACACCACAAAGTAATTTAAAAGAATTCCTGAGTTGATTATCTGAAATCTACAGAGATTTTTCTACTAGATAAAATTCTTTCCATTAAATTCTAAAGAAAAAAACAAAAATAAATCTACCTTTAGGTAACTAAGCTGGAACCAGACAAAATAGAACAAGCCTAAACAATGTTATCAATACTCCTAGGAATTTAAATAAACTATACAAAATGAATCTAATCTGTAACTACATTCAGCAAGCATGTGCTGACAAAGCCAGAAAAGTGACTTGGTAGCAATTCAGCTCTTGCAAGCAGAGCTCTGACGATGATTTATGTCATCCTGGAAATCCAGTTCTCTTCAATCAAAGGCTGACAGGCTTGCTATTTCCTTATTAAAGCCTAAAGGCAAGGTATGTCTTGTGGTGCATGTTTGCAGGCCTTAAATGTTCTCAGCAAAGGTAGTGTTGAGTCTCTACCTTTCTTACTGATGTTTTAAAAACTAGCTGAATGCTTCCAGTCTCTGATAAGACAGTGCTTTGAAGAGACATCTTGGCTCTGTGTCAGCAAAGCATCGGTTTTGAAACTTCCCATCTGAGGGGCAAAGTTTCTTTTTATCTGCAGCCAGAATGCATGCTATGGGCATCCTATCAGCACACTTGCTAAGATATGTGTGGTTACTAATGAAAACCTCTGGGAGGTAGATGGTGGCCCATATCTTTAATCCTAGCACTTGGGAAGCAGACGCAGGCAGACCTCTGTGAGTTCGAGGCCAGCATGGTCTACAGAGCCAGTTCTAGCATAGGCAGGGCTACACAGAGAAACCCTGTCTCAAAAACCACCCCCCACCCCCAAAAAGAAAAGCCTCAGTTAAGACACTAATGCTAATGCTTTGCTCTGTTGTAGGTTTCTTGTTGTGTCTTTGTTGTTGTTATTTTTCAATGGGAAATTACATTTTGGTAAAGGGATAGGTAGAAGACAGGCAGGCTGATCAGTCAACTGGCTCCAATAAAAGCACACATTTAAAGGGGCCTGGTTTGGACCTCAGTGCCAAGGGCCATGCCAAAGGATCTTTGTCACACTTCCAGACATCCTGACGCATGCTTCATACCCACCAAGTTTGGAGCTGAATGTCTAGAATTAAGTATTTGCAGAAAGTTGATAGACTCCCTTGAGTTGCCCTTGAATTATGCACAATGAAGAAAGAGAAAATGCTACCAGAGACCCAGGGCCCCTCAGTGTGTGCCCCAGGCCCTGTTGCTTTTTTTTTTTTTTTTTTTTTTTTTGTCTTTTTGTTTTTGTTTTTTTTTTCAAGACAGGGTTTCTCTGTATTGTTTTGGAGACTGTCCTAGAACTTTCTCTGTAGACCAGGCTGGTCTCGAACTCATAGAGATCCACCTGCCTCTCTGCCTCCCAAGTGCTGGGATTAAAGGCATGCACCACCAATGCCCAGCAGTCCTGTTGCTTTTAAATTTTGTCTTTGTTTTGTTTTTAATCAGAGTAACCCCCGGAATCTCAGATAAATGACTTCAGGGACCCTAGATCTAGAGGCCCCGGTCCCTGAGAGAGAGAAGGGCCACCTATCTTCAGAAAACAGAGCCATCTGAACTCATATTCCCATAATATGGGCCTTCGACACCCTCATCTGAAGTTTCCAGTGAGCTAGAGAGATGCCTCAGCACTTGTGAACATTTGCTGCTCCTGTAGGACTGGAGTTCTGTTCTCAACACCCACACCAGGCAACTCACAACTGCCTGTAACCCCAGCTCCAGGGACCCTGCACACTCCTCTGACCTCTAGAAGCACTTCCACAACTTGTGTTTATACACACACACACAAAGAAAGAAAATAAACCTCTTTTAAGTCTCTACTCAAAAGTGCTCACCACTAGATAATCAAACATAAAATTGCTACACGCTTCTTAAAACCACACACAACCATCTCAAACAGGTTAAAAGTGTACAAGTTCATTTTTCACTAAAAAAAAAAGCACAAATACTCAATACCTACTCCTCCCCCAAGAAAGACCAAAGAAACAAAATTCCAATGACCCTTAAAAGTAGTAAACACCGAGAAGGCAAAGGTGTTTTAGTTCCTTACACAGCCTACAGGTGCTAGGCCATAGTTTCAAATTTTTAAAATACTTTTTTACAGTTTGAGTTATGAATGTTTGCATGTGTGCCTTTGTGCGTGCGCGTGTGCGTGTGTGCATGCATTCGCGAGCCTGCTCCACCATGGACAACTTACAGAAGGCAGTTATCTCCTGCTGCCGGGCAGGTTCTGGGGCTCACATTCGGGTCGTCAGCCTGTTCGTAAGCACTTTTACCTGCTGAGCCTGCTCCTTGCTCTGCTTTTGTACGTACACATTATTGACAGTAGAATTTTGGATTCAATCTATTTTCTAAGCTAAGATGCTTCTGTATTATAATGTCACACTCTCTGCCTGAACTTTTAATGCCCCAGACACTCTTGAATAGGAGGGTTAAAAAATTAATGGTTCCCACTATGGGAAACAAAAAAGAGAGCACCATCCTTGCTCGATGCCATTTGGTTCTGATCTCAGGGAAAAGCAAGCATGAAAGGACCTGAATTTAAGCCACTGCAGACAGATTCACGATAGTTACTGCCAAGCAAAACCCAAGTGTCTGCTCCTTAAGATGCAGATATGCTATAACACCCTGCCTGCACATCCAACTACACATGTGTCAAGGTGCAACAGAGGGCATGTGGGAAAGAGAGGCAGTGGTAAAAATCCTCAGGGTCTACTTGGGTCTGGGAGCCAGGGTTGGTCATGTGAACATGCCGTTTTAAGCCTATGTGCATGAGTGAACGGGTGTGAGTGTGAACACGTGTGGGCGCGTGTTAGCGTGCGTGAGCAATGTGAAGGCGAGGATGAGCATGTGCGAGCGACAGTGAGTAAGCGTGAACGTGCCCAGATGTACTACAGTAGTGCCGTACACACGGAAGCAAGTCCAAGAGGCGCAGGCAGGGCCACAGCAGCTTCATTTGCCAAATATCAAAAGCACAGCCCACAGGCCTCCCAGGTCAGTCAAGATGTCTGGCCTCCTGCAGACAAAATAGCAGTCTTGGGTATTGAGCGATTCTTGACCCAATGAGCAGATGGTTTGGTGTTCCAGATAAGCTCTAGCACCACCATTAGTCTAAGAGGAGAACTCTGCTCACAGTGCAAGCTTTCAACCAGAGAGAAAAAGTCCCTAGGATCCCATAATTTCCAGTTGGTTACTCACACGTCTCTGACCCCAACACATTCTCTTTCTCTCTCTCTCTCTCTCTCTCTCTCCCTCCCTCCCTCCCTCCCTCTCTCTCTCTCTCTCTCTCTCATGCTTCAGAGAGCAAAGACAGCCAGGAATTTCTTTTCCTGACTCCCCTCCGGGTGTTCAAGAAAACCTGTCCAAAGCTGGGAAGTGGGCAGACAGGACAGCAGCTCACTTCCACCTCTGGGCCTCCTACCTAACTGGAAAATAGCAGTTCCCTCCCTGCTTACACATCTGGTTTTACTCTGACAAATGAAGGAAAAAAAGAAGTTGTTGTTTACCTGTTAATATTTATATACCCTTTCACCCCTTCTCAGACAAGACTTCCTTTCAAACATGGGTGTGTGGACCTCTTTGACAAGCAGTAGGTAAGAGCTGCTCAGCCACCACAAGAAAGCAAATGGAAGCTGGGTACCAAGCTGACGCTATTTGGGTGTGTGGGGTACTTCAGGGTTTTGGGACAAATGCGGGGAGTGGGCAGAAGACCCTCTCTCACTTACTGGGCCTCTAACTGCTGAGCAGAGGGCAGAGGAATTGGGCTTCGCCTGCCAAGAGAAGCACTTTCAGTCTGGCCTGTGGTGGCTACCTGCTCCAGGCAGACTGCCCACTCCTTCCCTAAGGGGGTATGCTGGTGCCTGGGAGCAGGTACAAGATGCCCGGGATCCCTGTCCCAGCCACAAAATGCCAGGCTGATCAGGACTCAACTTTGCATACAAATTTGCCTCTAGATCACCAGCAGACAGGTTTCAGGGAAAGCAATTGCTGATCTTCAAAACTAGGCCGTGATTTCTGAAGTAGAAGCTGAAAAGAATCATCGTGTCTCAGAATCCAAAATTTCTTAATAAAGCATGTTGCATCCACTAGGGATGGAGAAAGTTATTGGCGTGCAAATGGGGGAATCTCACATTCAAGATGAAACCAGAAGGCTACCCACTAAAATGCCATGCAGCTTTCCCCACACGGAGCCCACGACCTCTTTCTTACATGCCAGGTTAGGAAATTCCCCCATCCTTCCTGGAGAGGCAAGAGAAAGGCCAGCCCACTGTAGAAGAGTAGCCTTAACACTTACATATTCTAAAAGAGGCTGACCTCAAGCTGGAATCAACCATGTAGTAGAAATGAGTCAGTATAATGAGCCCAAGCGCACAAGTACAAATGTGCCTGGAAAGGACCTGTCACAACTTCAGTGACACAGTGTGCCTAACTCAAACAACTTAAGAAAATGTCTGCTTGTCTCAAAGGACAGTTTACAGTTCAGTCCACACGCCATACGTGGACTACACTGGTATCACCACGTCCTGCCTGACTTACTGAGTGAGGCTTAGTCGTTGTTCCTGCCCTAGATCAACCTCACAACCACATCTGCAGAGGTCAGGGTCCTGTCACAAATCACCTCGCTCACGTTTCTGCCTGGGAGTAGAGACTGCATGAAGCCAACAGAACTTGTCAGCCTGAATGAATCACGACCATTAAGTGTTTCGCTTCATCAAGCGAAAGCCACATTCAGCAGCTCCGTTCACTATCTTTGGAAATCAGGAAGGCTTGTTATTGTTGACATTCATGAATATTATGTTCCTTCTAACCCATTTTTTTTAAAGATGTGTAACGGTAGGAATGACTCCAATTCAACTGGTCAGCCTACAAAGTGCTCGGGGTAGTACCTCTGTGACCCACAGCTAACCCACCTGTAGAAAAATAATGGTCGTGATTTCAGCAGAGCCCTGCTCGGAGCCCTTACTGCTCAGCAGAAAGTAAGGAAACCAGGCGAGTACGCAGCGCATCCAAGGCCTGCTGAAAACATGAATTCTAAGTAAATGCACAGTAACACTCACCACTCTGGGCTTCTGCTGGTCGAGGGTATGCAAAAAGGCTGAGTTGGGGTCCAGCGTCCGCTCAGGGTCACTGGAGATGTCCTCTTCTGAGTCCTCGTAAGAAGAGGAGAAGCCAGTGGAGGAGGCCGAGGAGGATGACAGCTTCCTCAGAGGCAGGGGACCCCGAGGGCTTCCTTGGATCTCGTCTAAGCCCCCATCCTCCTGAGCACCCATGTCTGTGATGATGACAGCAGGGATGGTGGGGACGCTACCGCTGGGGCTGCAGGCCTCTTTGAAGGAGGCCTCCCCCTCCTGATCTGGGGGGATCTCTTGGCAGCCACGATGAGCATCTCTGTCATGCAGCTGGCCCCCCCAAGTTTCCATCCGCTGCACCCCTGTGTCACACGTCCAGATCAAGGAACCTTCCACAGCACTTTGCCAAGCCCTGGAACTCTCAGGTCTCACACCCATCCTGTCCCCAGGGAGGCACTGGGGTTCTTTCAAATCTGTTGCCACTTTCCCAGGTGGTAAAGGTCCCAGCATTGTGACACAAAGAGCTCCTGCCTCCACATCCCTGGTCCCTGCCTGTGCTGCCTGGCTGCCCCCAAGCAAGCCCAGTGCTGGAGACCCTTCCCCCATGCCCAGGGTCTGCTCGGGCCCTTGGATCCCCGGGGTCCTACTTCCTGCCTCCTCAGGACCTACGGAGTTCAGGTCTCCTGGCAGTCTAGACCATCTCGAGTCGTCAGAGGCCTCTGAGCTTTGGGCATTCACAGTTCTCTCTTCTGGCCTTTCGATGATTTCAAGTGCCCAGGAACCCTGCCCACCAGCAGGATGAATACCTCTTCCCACCCTCCCAGGAGGTTCTCTAATGTGGATCCGGCCAGACTCTGAGGCTGAGCCTGTCTCCCTGTCCAGAAACTGCCCCTGTCTCTCCATCTGGGCCTCCCAGGGGCGCACGCCCCCAAGCTTGCAGGCTGCCTCCATGAGGGCAGAATCATGTCCAGGGTGCGGTCCAACGGATGAGGCCGAAGCTACCACTTTAGTGGCCAATGCTAATCTAGTTCCAAAGTGCTCCGGAGAGGGAGCAACCCTCTTGTCAATTTCCATGGCTGTGGGTGAGCCACAGCGGGGACTGGCCGGGGTGCCTCCCTCCAACCTCACTGAAGCAGATGGACTCTGAGTTCCTAACCTGATCGGGCTGGCAGGCCGTAACACAGGGGCCACTCCCTCCTTGTCCTTCGAGGGGTGTGGGCCGAGCCTGCTTCTCCTCCCGGAGTTGGGGTCTGGAGTCTCTGTACATGGATCTCCCCAGGACTTTGTCCTCCGCTCCTCACTTGGGGCGCACTGGGTCAAGACCCTTCCAGGGGGCTGGCTGCTGCTTCGGAAGGGACATGGGGAGGGCGAACGAGCCCTGCCCAAACGCGGGCTTCGGGGCGTTTGGATGGCAGTACTCTGTGCCTGGATTTGCGCCTCGAACATGCCCACTTTCTGGTTCACCTGCACATTTTGCAGTTCGCGCTGCAGAATCCGCAGCTTCCTCTGGGCCTCCTCTGGCCCAGGTGGTGATAGGGTACGGGCCGCCACCACCTGCTGCGCGTCCCCTCGCAGGCGACCAGCCCAACTCGGACTTCCCACGCCACTGCTGCTGCTGCTGCTGCCGCTGCTGCCGCCGCCACCGCTGCCGCTGCCACTATTCAGCCTACGCCGGCCGCTGCGCCAACCCCCAGGGCTCGGGGGCTCCTCCAGCGACAGTGACTCCGCTGGGGGGAAGAGGAAGGAGGCGCCTCTCCCGGGGCTGAAGACGCTGCCGGGGCTCAGAGCGGCCCTCCCCGAGGGCTGAGGTGTCTCGCTGCCGCTGGGCCGGGGGCCGCCACTCTTCAGCTCGTTGGTGCTGTTCATGATCACCAGGCTATTGAGGGCATAGCAGTACACAGCCATAGTACTGGGTCTGCCGCGCCGCCCGCCGCCGCGGCTCTCGGTCCCGCTCCACCGCCGGCGCCTCCTCCTCCCGCGGCTCCCGGCTTAGTCCTGGAGGCCCGGCGGCCACCGCTCCGCACGCCGTTGGAGCAGCATGGCCTAGGCGGCAGGCACGGGGCACGATCGCGGGCTCGGCCCCCGCCCCAAGCTCCATAAACGATCCCGCGGCTGTCGAGACACAGGGAGAAAAGTCAGAATTCCAGAAGGCGTAGAGGGAGGGTGGAGAGAGCCCACCCGCAGAGGCCAGAGGGAGTCCCGGGACCCCAATATGCTGGGGGCAGGGTGCCCCCTGGATGCTTGGCCTACTGGGGCTGTGATGCTCCGTGCGGAGGCATGCCGGGCTGCCTCGATGGCCTCTGTTCCCGGTTTCCGGCGGTGGTCCACCCCCCCCCCCCCCCAGCTTGCGACACGCTCTAAGAACACCTAGAATCTCAAATTCTAAGATTAGTCTCGGTAGCCACGCGGATGGCCGAGGAAGGAGGTACAGCTGCTGGGTCCCTAGGCAAGGCTGCTCAACTTCCCTTGGCCAGAGCAAACACCGGCTGTCGAGGATGACAGGCAGCCCTGCTCCACCCTCTCAGGACATCAGAGACCAAGTCACAGGGAACCTGACCCGGACTTGCCTTCCCCAAACCGCTGCCTGAACCGGGACCTGGGCCTTTTTCTTTCCCGATCCTGGACATGGGGCTGTCTCCCTCCGCCTGTGAAAGGCCTGGGACAGTGCGGGGCGGGGTGGGGGGGGTGGGGAGCAGGCAAAGCACTTTGCAGCACTAGTGTGTTTTGTGAATGTGGGCACGCGTGCGCGCCTGGGACCAAAACTCGGCAGTATCCAGTACTGGAATCAATAGTGGAGGCCCCCTACTGTCCCCTCATACCCTGCAGCGTGTGTGTGTGTGGGGGGGGGTTCTGTGTGTCCGCAGTCACTCAGTCCTGAGCTCATCCTGTTAGCAAGGACCCAGGTGTCCCTGTAGGCTCCGGGACCCGCACCCATGCATCCATCGCAGGAACTCTGGCTTGCTTGCACGGCTGCAGCCCGGAAGCCTTCTAAGTGTGCAGGCCTGAGAATTTGCAGCCCTCCGGAGGACGGCATACTAAACCCGGAGCGGAGCGGCGGAGGACAGGGCCTCGCGCATCCCGGGCGGGCAGCCTCTCCCGGCGCCAACAGAGCCGCCCCATAGTCGGAGCCCCAGGCGCCCGCAGCGCGCCGGGGAGGCGGCGGAAAAGCCGAATCGCCTCCGCTATCCCCAGCGCCACTCCACGCCACCCTCCCGAATCAGCCTTTCCCCTCTGCGCTGTGTTCCGACCCCGGAACACCCGAAGGAGCCCCAGCCCAGACGGAGCGGAAAGAGGGTTCAGAGGCGAGGGCCAGGAAGGAGCCGCCACGCTTACCTGCAATTTGCTCAAACTCCCAGGTCCCGTGCAGGCGACATGCCCCGTGGACTCGGGTCTTGGACAGACCAGGTGGTTTAAAGTAGAAAACGCCCCTAAAGGATTTCCGCAACAACTTATGGAAGACAAAAAACTTGGGTACAAAGAGGGTGAATGTACCGGCGCAGGGGCCAGGCGATCCAGGGGGTGGGGGTGGGGGCAACGCCAGGCCGACCCTGAGCAGCTCCTTGCTTGGTAGGAGACACTACCGCTGTCAGCGTCTGCTACCGGCTACTTCAGTGTTTGTTCAATGTAAGATTAAAAAAAAAAGTTGGGGGTTGGGGGAGGAGGCAGAAAGGCGGGGGCTTGGGGGAGGAAGGCAGGAAGGAAGTTGTGAGCCTGTCTGGGGTTGAACTCAGCGGAACAAGTTTTTCTTTTCTTCTTTTTTTTTTTTTTTTTTCTATTGCTTGGCAAGACCGAGGGAGGGAAACACTTTTTTTTTTTTAAAGTTTCCATTGTTAGCTAACAAAAAAGAAAAAAAAAGGAGGCTTTTAACTTCTGCGGGTTAAAGATATACCATTTATTTTCCACCCCTCGACCAAGGTTTTCTGGTGTTTAGTTTTATGAAGCTACTTTTGAAAACTGTTTTTTAATAAAGTTTTGAGTGTTTGTGCTAAACAAAGCCGCTAGTGGGGGATCTTTTAGCATCTAAAATTCTGCATAAACAGCTTGTGTGCTTGTACACAATAGGCAAATGTTAAAAGTTATATGGAGAGCATTTCCTTGCACAGTTGCAGATTTTAAATGCATCAGGGTAGCGTTCTGGAAGGCTGATTGAGCTGGGAGCTGCTTAAGGGTGTGCAGTGTGATTGCTAGATGTGTGAAGAAGCTTGGTGCTGTGCATCTATCTGCAAAGGCACACACAACTGTGCCATTCCCAGATTTTTGCACTCAATCCTTAAAGTTATTTTAAGAGAAAGCAAGTCCTGGAGCTCAGGCCTGAAACCACTTGCTGGATCTCCTGTAAACTTACTCTCCTGTGCTTTCAAGCATTCACACCACCCTCAAAAAAATGGGGGGCCACCAGTCAACATTACAAGGCAGGGGAGCCCTTACACACATACACACACACACACACACACACACACACACACACACACACACACACTTAAGCCTGGGCACTGCCAGTGTGTTTTGCATAATTCCCTAAATCTTAACCCTAGCATTTAGTGGAAATGGGGAAACACAGCTGTGAGGCTTAGGAGGGTTAAGAATCCAAAGCTTGAATCCGCCCTTATATCCTGATTAGCCAAAATTCAGATGGAAACTCTGACTTTGCCTGTAGCAAACAGACGGCTTACTTGTTTATGTAACAATACCGTTGAAGTGAGCAAAGCAACCTGCTGCTTGGTCAGGAAAAGACTCAAGCAAATCCGAAACCAAGAGCTCTTCCAGCCAAGAATTCCTGGAATCAGACACATCCTTTCTGAATTAAAAAAAAAATGCCATGAAGGGATTGAACCTCCCACCCCCATGGGGCTGAATAAAAAGAGCCCAGTGTTTATTCAACTGCTAACTCAGGCTCTAGGTGGTTCCTCAGACAAAGAAGCCACCTCTATGCTCCTTGTTTGGTCCCTAGTGGCCAGAAGAGGAGTTGCCCAACCCAGAAGACTCGTGCCCTAAAATCTAATCTGAGAGGTGATCGTCCTAGGGGATGCCAAGAGCCGTGACAAGTGTCACAGTAGAAGCCACTGAGGTGCCTAGCAAACCACACACAAATCATAGGAGTAACCTTCCCAACCCGGAGAAGCTGTTCCCAGCTGCTATCACCTCACACAGGGGTTCCATCAGCCTTCCCTAGCTGAGAAATGAAGGCTTCCTGAGAAATCTCCCACCAATCAGCAGCTGTCAAATACGTAGACAAGACTTCTTGCTTGTGTGCAAGGAAGACCAGGTGATAATTCAAACTGTGACACTGAGTAGGTTTGGTTGGGTGAAAGTTCCAAATTTGGAAGTCAATGTGGTAGGTTTTACATCCTACCATAGAATCTTGCTGTTTTCCACAATTTAAAAAATGTAACGTGTCATATTTGCTATTTGCCAGACACCGTTTTAGGCACATTACGAATTACAGAGGACTGGGGATGTAATATAGGAGACAGAGTGCTTGCTAGCATGCACAGTGTTCTGTTTGAGCCTCAGCACCACATAGAACAGGCATGTTGGCATAGTGACATACACCTATAATCCCAGCGCTCCAGAGGGGGGGAGGAGTCAGTCCCCGACAGTGGTGCATACCTTTAATCCCAGCACTTGGGAGACAGAGGCAGGTGAGGCCAGCCTGGTCTACAGAACAAGTTCCAGTACAATTAGGACAACATACATAGAGTTTGAAGTCGGCTTGGGCTACCTGAGATCATGTCTCAGTAGCCCGTCCCTGTCCCTAATACACATAAATGAGAAACACAATTTACATATTTTCAACCTTTTAACAACCCTGTCAGGTAGGTGTTGATACAAGCCCATTTACACAAGAAATTAGAGCCAAGACATTTGAACACCTCTGATACCACCTCCTGTACCACAGCTGGTAAGGCTCCATCAATGCCAGTGCAGACTGGTCACAGAGTCCATGCTTGCGGATACTTCTTACACCAGTTACAACTAGTTACTGCCTAACTTTTCAGAGGCCCCATTTGCTCACCTTTGGGATGTAATTTTAAAGACCAACGCTCTAAACTTAATATGAAAAAAGAGAGCAGCTGTATAAACTCCGTAGCTCACATCATACTCAGCAACGAAGGACTGGATGTGCTTGACTATCTTGAGGAGGTTAGGGCGTCTACTCTTACTACTTTCCAGCATTGCACTTGAAAGGCTGAGGGAGTTGGCACGTGCCTCTAATCCCAGCACTCCAGCTTCATTGCAAATCCAACAACAGTTTGAGCCATGTGAGAACCTGATGTGGAATAATCCCTTTATACGCTGTGTGGATGCATGTCTCTGTGATTGGTTTACTAAAGAAGATGGCTGCCGGTAGCTGGACAGAATAAGGTTAGGCAGGAGATGTTAGTGTTCAGGCATCTGTACTGGCCTGCCTTTGGGGTTCTGACAGGACTCCCCCTCAGCTATTGCTACTACTGCCCCCTTTCCCCTAATAAAAAAAAGTTCCTCCACTTGAACTCTGTCGTGTGGTGTCTTTCTTTCTCAAGCCACTTTTTTTTTTAATCACAACAGGAGAGCCAGACTAGGAGAATGCCGGAAGAAGAAGGTCAAGAGTCTGGAGTCACCAGCCAGATGCAGGGGGAGCAGGAGATGATTGTGTCATGCTAATAAAGTACCGCCATGTGACAGAGTGTAAATAAGAGCTAGTTAGTAATAAGCCTGAGCTACTGGCCTAACATTTGTAATTAAAACTAAGCCTCTGAGTGAGTATTTGAGAGCAGTTTCAGGACAGAAACTTCCGTCTATAAGAACATGTCTGAAAACACATAATCTTTGTACTTGATGTCCTAGTCAGTGTAGTCACACAAGAAAAAGAAACAAAAGGCATTTAAGTCAAAAAAAGTAAAATTATTATTTTTAAAGGCTCCATGCTTGTCTTCTGATAAAAACAATAGAATTTGTCAGAAGGTACTTGAAATATTTTAGAAAATATGTCATATTTCTATTAGTACTAAGAAAGAGCCACAGCCTGGTTAGTTTAAACAGAGATTTATTTTCTCATAGTTCCTGAGGCCAGAAGTATGAGATTAAGTTATTAGCAGGGTTGGTTTCTTGGGAGGCCTCTCTCCCTGGCTCTTCCCATGATCTTCCTCTGTGTGTGCCAATGTTACAATTTCTTCTCCTTCTAAGGACCCCTGTCATATTGGATTAGAGCCCGCCATGCCTAGTGCAACCCTAATTGCCATTTAAAAGATCAAATTTCCAATTGTAATCTCATTCTGAGGCACTGGGATTGGGACTTGACCATGTAATTAGTTACCCCATAACAGCAAGGTTGAATGACGTAAGATGAATATACTTTGCCAATTGTATGCCTCTCAGAAATTTTAGAATGTTAAAAATTATAATGCCTCTGTAATAATGTCAAAGACTGTAAAATACTTAGGGATAAACCCAACAAAACACATATAAGACCTATAGGGGGAAAAACAACCACAAAACACTGCTAAGAAAAAAATAAGACCTAAAAAATGGAGAGATACCATATTCACAGACTAGAGGACTCAATATTCTTGAGGCTAATTCTCCTCGAATTTATCTATACATATACTGCAAGCACAATATCTCGTTAGATTTTTGTTTTGTCTTTATTTCATAAGCATCTTCTAAAAAGGGGGTTTAGAAGACAAAACAGGTTTGACAAAGAAGAAAATAGAAAAACTAACATCACCTGTTGTCCAGAGTGACCATAAAACTCAGCTAGAGCTGTGGCTCAGGGGTTAAGAACACTCATTGCTCTTCCAGAGGATCCGAGTTCAATTCCCCGCCCCCACATGGCAGTTCACAACTGCCTATAACTCCAATCCCAAGGTATCTGAACCCTCTTCTGGCCTCCATGGGCACCGAATGCACACATACACATACATGGAATAAGATGAAAAGGAAACATTTTTACATGTAAAATCAAAACTTTTATAAGAACACGTGGGAGGCCTGGGGTGTTGTTCAGTTGGTAAAGTGCTTGCCTCCCATGCACAAAGGCCTGGGTTCGAGCCCTAACACCATATCAACTAGGTGTGGTGGCATCTGGCTGTGATCCCAGTGTACTGGACATGGAGGAGTAGGATTGGAAGTTCAAGGTCACACTCTACTACACAGCAAGTTTAAGGCCAGCCTCTTATATATGAGGCCTTATCTCAATCTCTGAAACTTAGGGATAAACAAATAGTGTGAGTGTGTGAGTGTGTGTGTGTGTGTGTATGTGTATGTAGTATGTGCATGTCTTTTGTGGATGTGTGCATGTACAAATGTGCATGTAGAGGTCAAAGGTCAATATAGTCCACTCTATTTTTTCTGATATGCTCTCTCTCGATAAGCCAGTATGGCTAGGCTGGCTGGATCTAACTATCTCCGTTGCCCCTACCTCCAGGACTAGGACTGCAGGTTCATGCCACCACTCCTGGTTTTTCTGTGAGTGCCGGGGATCTGAACTCAGGTCCTCAGTCTAGCTCGTGTGGCAAGCACCTTGACAACTAAGCCGTCTCCCCAGCCCAAACAAATGCTTCTTAACTACATACAAATTGCACTACACCAGACTATCAAAGTTCAAAACACAGAAGTAGCCACGGTGTTGCATAGGTATCATCTCAGTACTCAGAAGGCAGAGGCAAGAGGATCTCAAGTTCAAGGCCAACCTGGGCTACATAGCAAGCCACTGTCTTAAACAAAATAAAACACACACAAAAAAGAACAACAATTTTTAAGTGTTACTGAAAAAAATGAAAAGTGTCTGGGGAATATAACTCAGTGTAAGAGTGCTTGCTTAGCACATGAAAGGATCTGGGCTCACTAGCCAGGACTGGTAAAAAAATGCAAAAATATGCTTAGCAGCTTTATTTGAATTGAGGGAAAATAAAACAAAACCCTTCCACATAGAAGCGAATGTGTAAGTGCCAGGTGATGCTGGCTACACACTGCCCATGGAGGAAGAAGAGTGGGCTCTTGTCCATCACAGCATGGGACACGTTGCAAAGAACTAAGCTGAGTGACAGAAAGAAGACTAAGAGAATTCCCTGTGTGGTTTTATTGATAGAAGATCCTTTTTGAAACCCACAAACGATAGCGACAGAAGGCAGATGGGTAATTGTCGGGAAATATCTGTCTGTGGTAGCAGGGACTGGGAAAGAAAGGAGACACAGGGACGTTTCTAAAGTGATGAGCCCTTCACTGTCTGCTTTTGTTTTTCCAGACAGGGGTTCTCTGTGTAACAGTCCTGGCTGTCCTGGAACTCGCTCTATAGACCAGGCTGGCCTCGAACTCAGAGATCTGCCTGCCTCTCTCTGCCTCTTGAGTGCTGGCATTAAAGGTGTGTGCCACCAACGCCGGGACCACACTTCACTATCTTGACAAAAGTATTTACTTCTATTTTATGTCTATGCGCTGTGTGAATGTATACCACACGTGTGTGGGTACATGGGAAGGCCAGAAGAGTGTGTCAGATACCGTACTGCTGACGGTACACGTGGTCGTGAGCCCCTGGCACAGATGCTGGGACCCACGTCCTCTGGGAGAGTAGAGCGACTTCAACGGCCATCTCTTCAACCTCAAGTCCACTCTCCTGTTACAGAGATAGCTGCATGAGGATCTACACATGTGAAAACTTACCGAATGGAAAATGAGCAATAATTTCATTCTATTTAATGAGTTCATTTAGTGAATAAGCTGCTAAATGTGAACACTTACTTAATATCAATCATAACAAGAGATCCTTTAGAAAAACTAGGCATGGTGATACATACCTATAATCCTGGCACTCGGGAAACTGAGGCAGGAAGAATGGGTTCAAAACCAGCTGGAGCAATATAGCAAGACCCTGTCTAAAAAACAACCCCCAAAACAAGCAGTTAAAAATCACACAGAGCAAACTGGGTAGTGGTGGCACACACCTTTAATCCTTGCACTTAGGAGGCAAAGGCAAGCAGATCTCTGTGAGTTCGAGGCCAGCCTGGTCTACAGAGTTCCAGGACAGTCAGGGCTGTTACTTGGAGAAACCCTGACTGGAAAAACTAAAAAACAACCAAACCCTCACACAGCATTTAAGAGGTTGCTATTGGCTCCACACCTGACATTTTTGTTGACCTTCTTGGTAAAATGTCATGTTAGTTTGCTTTCTGTTGCTGTGGGAGGAAACTATTTATTTTCCTTGCAAGGTAACAGTTCATCATCCAGGGAAGGCAAGGTAGGAACTCAAGGCAGGAGTGGAAACCACAGAGGAACTCAGATTACTGGTTCGCTCTCAGGCTCCCAGTCTACGACCTTTCTTACACAGAGCAGACCCATAGTGGGTTGGATCCTCCCATATTGATTAGCAATCAAGAAAATGCCTCACATACAGGCCCACGGGCCTATCTGATAGAGGCAAAGTTTTTCTTCCCAGTGTTGGATCAAGTTGGCAATCAAGGTCAGCCATCACAGATGTTGAACCATTTTCTGATACAGTCAAGATCAGCCATCACAGATGTTGAACCATTTTCTGATACAGTCACAGTGCACTCCATGGATTAGCACCATGTCACTATTCCATCTTGCATGTGTTGTGATTTTAAAAAGCAGAGAGGGAAAGACCCCATACGACAGAGCTTGGGGGGAGGGTTTTTTTTTTTACTGGGGGAAGTAAATGGGAAAATGGGGGAGGGGAGAGGGGAGCCGGCCTCTGGGGACAGGAGCAGCAGAAGAGAGAGGAAGAGAGAGAGAGAGGGAGGGAGAGAGGAGATGCAGAAAGGTAGAAAAGCAGGGAGAGAGAGATGGGAGGTGGGCAGGGCCCTTCTAAAAGGGATGTGTGCACAGAGGGTGCTCTTAGTGGCTGCATCTCTGCAGGGGCTTTTCAAAGGCTAGGACCCTGGGTTAATCACCTTCCTACCCTTAGACTTTTAGCTTCACACTGTCTAGACTGACACTCACTGGTTGAATTGAGATACTTAAGAACTGAATCAGGCCATCAGTGGCTATGCAAAAGAACCAAGGAACCATCGCACCAGGAAAGGAGCTGCCTCCAGGGAGAACAGGAAGAATGTTCCACTATCGAGCTTCACTGGGGCAAAGGTCTCCTCAGTCTTTTCCCTCACTCCACACTCGTCACTTTCCAAAACCCAATGGGCCCTGGCATGACTGAAACCAAGTTTTGTCTCTAAGAGAGGTCACCTATCATCTCCCAGGCCTAGACCAGAAAAGCATTGTCTTGGTCCTGCTCCCAGGTCCCTTCTCTTGTTTTGACTCACCTTCCCCCCCTTGATCTGGTGATTGTATGAAAACATTCATTTTGGTGACACGCTGTCGCATGTGAACCGTGTGAAGAAAGCATTCATCTGAGTGACACGCTGTCGAGTGTGAACCGTGTGTCTGGCCCATGGCTGATACAGAGATAAGCCATGACGATGATGGTGACCGTGACAGGGCAGTCTCTGCCCTCCCGCCTAATGGGGACACCAGCACATCCAGAACCTCGGGTCCCACTTTTGAGCGAGCGTGGAGCAGGTAGAAGGGGACATAACTTACACACAGGATGCCATGGGTTCTCCTACTTGGTCTAGATGTGTATCCCTGAGCAAGTAACTGGAATTCAGCGTTAGGTCTGTCAGACCACACACATTAAAACCCTGCTTCCGGGCATTCTTATGAGGAGCTGTTAGACAGGGCATGTTAAACACTCCAAAGGTTGTGCTTTCTTAAGAAGTCGCCCCCCCCCATCACCTAGCTCCAGAAAAGATTTAAGAAGTATTGCTGGCACGAGACCTGCCTATAGCACTCAGTTTGAGGTTGCTTCCGGGATAAACTTCTGGTGCTCATGAGAACTCGACACAGGCTGCAGCTGCTTTACCTCCAGGTGGTCAACACTAGTTGAGGGAGGTGACCTTCCAGCCATTCCTCTCTGTTTTATCTTCAGAAACTCCAAAGCATAACAGCCCCACACGGTTGTACACATATGCAGGTGCACACAGATACACCATAGATGCTAGTCAGCAGCCCCCAAGCCCTGCCACGGGAATCTGTGGGCCAGGCTCCTGGCATGGGGATGCTGAGACCATAGTTAACCAGACCGTGGTGGCGCCCCAACATGAACACACAAGGAGGACACTTGGATTCTACCACTGGGACTTCAGAATCTTTGTCATAGAAACCTAGTAAGGAAAACGTGTGGCCCAAGAGGCCTGAGAACTCTAATTGAGAAGCCAAGAATGAACCAAGGATACATGGAGAGAGACATATCAGGCTTTATTTTTGGGGGTACCAACCAGCTCCCAAATCATGACAGGGAGACTTCTTAATAGTTATGAATGCTCAGCCTAGCTGAGGCTCATTTCTGACTAGTTCTTTTAATTTAAATACATGTGTTTCTCTATGCCTTTTGCGTCAGGGCTTTTTATTTTTCTTTCCTTCTGTATATCTTTTTTAAATTAAAATTTGATTTTAATTAAAAACAATCTTGTTTTACATACCAATCCCAGTTCCCTCTTCCTCCTGTCCTCCCACTCTTCCCACCATCTCCCCATCCTACTCCTCAGAGAGGGTGAGTCCTCCCATGGGGGATCATCAAAGTCTGTCACATCATTTGGGGCAGTACCTAGGCCCTCCCCGATTTATCTAGACTGAGAGATTATCTCTCCATAGGGAATGGGCTCCAAAAAGCTAGTTCATGCACTAGGGATAAAAACTGGTTCCACTGCCAGTGGCCCATAGGTTGCCCAAGCCCCCCAACTGACACCCACATTCAGGGAGTCTTATGCAGGTACCCCTGCTGTCAGTCTGGAGTCGGTGAGCTCCCACTTGCTTAGATCAGCTGTTTGTGTGAGTTTCCCCAGCATGGTCTTGACCCCTTTGCTCATCACTCCTCCCTCTCTACTACTGGGTTCCAGGAGTTCAGCTCAGTGCTTAGTTATACGTCTCTGTTTCTGCTTCCATCAGCTACTAGATAAAGGCTCTAGGGTGGCATTTAAGGTAGCCATCAATCTCATTATAGGGGAAGGGCATTTAAGGTAGCTTCTCCACTATTGCTTAGATTCTTCATTGGGGTCATCTTTGCAGATTCCTGGGAATTTCCTTAGTTACAGGTTCCTCATTAACCCCATAATGGCTCCCTCTATCAAGGTGTCTCTTTCCTCACTCTCCTTCTCTGTCCTACTCCCAACTCAACCTTCCTGATCCCTCATGTTCTCCTCCCCCCTCCCCTTCTCCCCTCTACCTCACTCACCCCTCCTCCTATGATCCCAATTTACTCAGGAGATCTTGTCCCTTTCCTCTTCTCTGGGGGACGATGCATGTCTCTCTTAGAGTCCTCCTTGTTTTCTAGCTTCTCTGGGGTTGCGAATTGTAGCCTGGTTATCCTTTGCTCTATGTCTAATATCCACTTATGAGTGAGTACACACCATGTTTGTCTTTCTGTGTCTGGGTTGCCTCACTCAGGATGGTTTCTTTTTGTTCCATCCACTTGCCTCTCCTGGTGGGGGCAGGGCCAAGGCTCTGATGGCCGCAGATGAGTGCTGGATCTCCTTCTGTATATCTTACTTTCCCTGCTTCTCAAGTTTGGCTGGCAGCTGTCTGGCTTCTTGCCCCAGGGTGCGTCCCCTTCTTTCTCCTCGTTCTCTTCTCTCCTTTTCTTGTTCTTCTCTTCTCTGGAACCTAGATCTCTCCTATTAATTCTCTCTGCCTGCCAGTTCCACCTATCCTTTGTCTGGCTATTGACCGCTCAGCTCTGTATTAGACCAATTCGGTGCCTTAGGCAGGCAAAGTGAAACAAATGCAACACATCTATACATAACTAAACAAGTGTAGCATAAATGAAAGTAACACACCTTCACACAGTTAAAGTCATATTCTGCAACAGAAACAAAAGTAACACACCTTTACACAGTTAAAGTCATATTCTGCAACAGAAACTAAAATAACAGACCTTCACACAGTTAAAGTCATATTCTGCAACATTAACAAAAGTAACAGACCTTCACACAGTTAAAGCAATATTCTGTAGCATAAACAAATGCAACACATCTTTGTCAGTTAAAATAATATTCTACAGCAGGAGAAGAGAATGTGGGACAGATGTGTTGAGTGGAAAAAACATGCCTGGTGCAAACTATGGAGAAAGAAAAACGAAGTCACCCACAAACTGGTGTCATCCTAGATCCTGGACCTGTGAGGCCTCGCATAGGTCTGTGTCCATCCTTAGGTACATGAGTTCAGGGATTCCCACCCACACACCTGCACCTATTTGTGCTGGCTGAAAACAGTTCTGTTCCTTCCAGTCCAAGGAGGATTCCTATAAAAAGGGTCTACTTTGGCCTCCACGTGTACATGTACACATGTGCATGCAATGCCACATGTACACACACATACTCCCACACATGCACAGACACACACACACACACACACACACATGCATACAAACACAGAAAAACATTTATTTAACCAAACATGCTATGCAAACAGTCTTGCTGCCCTTTGCTGTGCAGGAGACAGAACACAGGAGAGCAAATGCAAACAGTAAATGTCCTGCCCTGCTCCCATTCCTAGTTAGATGCCTTTCTGAGCACACCCTACATTATAATAGCTCATTCTTTATTCATTCACTCATTCAATATTTACTAAACACATCCCTGGCATGCTGTGGCCCTTTGTCTCCTCCTTTTTGATGCCTATGCCATTTGCATCTGCAATGCCTTTGCTAGAGAAGGTGCTACAGTACCTGCTGAAGGACCAATGTCTGCCTTACCAACTAAAGGGCCATAGCAAATGGGTTTCCTATGAACTCCTTCTTCAAAGGGTATTTTATGGTCGTATTGTCAGGTTCCCTTCACTGTGACAAGATACCTAAATTAATCAACATATAAAAAGGAAGGTTTGTTTGGTTCAAAGTTTCAGTCTGTGGTCTCTTGGCCCCGTGGCTCTGAGTCAAATGTGATGCAGCTCATTGTGACAGGTTACATGGATGTGAGACAGGCTGCTCACCCATGGTAGCCAGGGAGCAAAGGATTAAGGAAGGGGCTAGGATTCCAAGGACCTAACTTCCTCAGACTCCACCCTTCCCCCTAAAAGTTCAACTGTGTCCCAGTAACAGCAGCTGGTACCCAAGTGTGATGGTAATTTTGACTGTGGACTTGGCACTATGTAGAATGACCTGGGAATCAAGGAGGGGTCTGTGGCGCTGAAAAGAGAAACTCAAGCCGATTGGAAATGTTTTTGCAGTGAGGCCGAGGGTGACTATAGGAATGCTCCATTTCTATGTAGACATTGATAATTATCTCATTTCCAACTGTCTTTCTCAAACAACTGAACAGCAGATTACATAGGCGGGTTGACAGAGATCTAAAGCCTGGGGACAACCATCCTCGAATCAGTGGTAATGAATATAATACTTCTTCATTGTCTAGAAAACAGCTATGCAGAGATGGATGGACTGAGACAATGAGATCCCACTCTGTAGATCCAAACGTGAACTTGTCCATGTAAACACCACTGGAAGGTCGAGTCAGGACTGCACTGTAGACCTAGAGAGATATCACAGTCCATTAGATGCTCACCCCACAGGGGTGAGGATGCCAGTTTGATCCCAAAAATCATGTAAAACAAAACTGACAGACACAATGGTTCTCACTTGTGATCCCAGCACTGGGAAGGCAGGGACAGGCAGATCTCCCAGGCTTGTTGGCTAGCCAACTGACTTTGTGAGCTCCAGGCCAGAGAGAGACTTTCTCTGGCTCAAAACAAATTTAAAAAAAGGTGGAAAGCACCTGAAATCCAAAACTATCCCCTGACTTCCATAGCTGAACACACATAAAGATGTGCGCACACACACACACACACACACACAGAGTGTGTGTATTTTAGTTAAATCCACATCATCTGCTGTCATGTGCAGCTCCTGACCTCTCGATCCATATATTACTTTTACATCACTAGGACAAGACCTAACAAAAACAACCTATGAGAAGAAAGATCTGCCTGGGATCTGCCGCCGAGCATTCGGTCCTCCATAGTGAGGCGTGGTGGAACAGCCCGACTCAGGACAGCAGGAGCCTGTGGCTGAGGCTGTTCTTATGTCAGACCTGGAATCAAACAGGTCAGACTAGGGTAACTCCCCCAGTAACCCACTTCCTCCAGCAAGTGCCAACTTCTCCAAGGATCGCCAGCCTCCCTCCATAGCAGCACCAGCTAGAGAACACAGATTCAAGACACAAGCCTGTGGAAGACATTTGAGGTTAAAACCGTAATAGGATCTGTGACTGAAAGGATTGTCTTTGTTTTTGTTTTTTCTGTTGTGTTTTTGTTTTTTGTGGGGTGAGGGGGTTGGGGAGGGCAGCTAGAGATTAAACCCAGTACTTTGTGCACACAAGATAGGCAGGCATCCTTCCACTGATAGCCCCCATCCTCTGTTCACTGACTGGCTTTATGTCAACTGGACCCAGGTTAGAGTCATCAGAGAGGAGGAGCTGCAATTGAAAAAAAAATGCCTCTATAAAATCAGGCTGTAGGCAAGCCTATAGGGAATTTTCTAATCAGTGATTATCGGGGAGGGCCCAGGCTATTGTGGGTGTGCTGGTCCTGGTTTCTTTATGAAAGCAGGCTGTGAGGAACAAGCCAGTAAGCAGCTCTCCTCCATGGCCTCTGTATCAGCTCCTGCTTCCAGGTTCCTGCCCTGTGTGAGTTCCTTCCCTGACTTCCTTCACTGATGAGCAGTGCTGTGGCATGTGAGCTGAGTAAACCCTCTCCTCCCTAAGCTGCTTTGGTCACTGCAGTAGAAACCCTAAGACACCTGCCATTGACAGAAATCTTAAACGGTGGTGGTGCGAGAAACAGCCTTGGCATCTTTCTCTGCATAGCTGTGTGTGTGTGACATCTGGGAACCCTGGGGAACAAAAATGGTGAGAACAAGATCCTGAGTGTGTGATTTCTATGAAGTTTCTGCTCAGCGTTTTCCTTGAGGTTTTGATATAGCAGGCCTCACTTTGTAGACCAGGCTGGCCTCGAACTCACAGAGATCCTCCTGCCTCTGCCTTCTAAGTGCTGGGATTAAAGGCGTGTGCCACCAATGCCTGGCTCATTTCAGGGTTTTGTTGGTGTTGTTTGAGGCAGGCTTTCATGTGCTCCAAGACAGCTGCAGATCTTCAGCTCCACATCCTCCTGGCTTCTACCTCCCAAGTGTTGGGGTTAGCAGTGGGCGCCACTTCACCCAGGTCCTTTAAGGCTTTAGGAATGGGGGGTGGTGTTTAAGGACAGAAGTTTGAAGTATGTCACCTTGCAACATTCTAACACAATACAGAAGCTAGCTCTGACAGAAAGAGGAAGTTTCTTACGCTGCCATTTCTCCTTTCCCATACGTGAAGGAAGGCAGAGATTATATCTCTATTGCTTGCAAACTGTCCTCCAACAATGCTGCAGGTGCCCACAGGGCTTCCACCAACACAGCCTAAGTAGCTGCTTCCCAATTTATGAATGTCTTATTTTTTGCTCTGGGCATTATTTATTGATGTCGTTCACTTATCCATCAAACCATTACTGGATTTTCCAGGCAGAAAAGAAAGAAAAGGGAAGGCAATGGAGAGGGATGGTATTTGTCCTCAGAGAACTCACAGACTCAAAAGGGAGTTGAGCTTAAAAAGAATTACCATTCAGTGTGCCGCGTGGTCTCATAGCTGTCTAAGTGCCAGGGAATCACAGGTGTGGGCTGACCTTGGACTAAGATAAGGGGTAAAAAATACATCATGGAGCCGGGCATTGGTGGCACACGCCTTTAATCGCAGCACTCAGGAGGCAGAGGCAGGCGATCTCTGTGAGTTCGAGGCTAGGCTGGACCGACAGCCTCCAAAATAATATAGAGAAACCCTGTCTCATAAAACAAAACAAAACAAAAAAATCCATCATGGGAGGGTAGTGTTTCGCTGGGCCATAAAGCATGAATAGATATTTGGCAGGCAACAAAGGAAGTCTTCCAAGCGAGGGTGCATTTCGTGCACGGGTATTTACACAGGGAAGAGCAGATCTGAGGGGCTCAGAAGGTAGGGAGGAGAGAGTACAACAACATTCTCCTGCATGTGGGGAAGTTCACTGATTACTTTGTGTTCCAGTTTGCTTTTTGTTGCCACAACCAAAGCCAACTGGGCCTGACTTCTATATAGATGTCCTCCTCCTCCTCTTCCTCTCCCTCCTCATCCTCTTCTTCCTCCCCCTTTCCTCCTCTTCCTCCTCCTCCTGCTCCTCCTTTTTCATCAGGATCTCACTCACTATGTAGCCCTGACTGGCCCAGAACTCACAGAAATCCACCTGCCCCTGCCTTTTGAGTACTGAGGTGAACTGGCTTACTTATTACCTACCCAGACCTCTTTCCTCAGGCATCAGGAGAGAAGGTCTTGGGTTGCTGCTTAAGCTATCTTTTCTGTGTCTGGTTTAGTGGCACAGGCCTGGAATCCCAGAACTTACAAGGAGGAGGCAGGAGAACTGTGAGTGGGAGACTTGTTTGGGTTATCAGACCCTGTCCCAGAGAGAAAGAGAGGAGAGAAAACAAAGTAAATAAACTTTAAAGTATCTATGTTGTGCACTATGGTATGTTAAGCTAAAACATGTATGAGAGAGCCAGGGAGGAGGGACAGAGCTCCTCCCAGCGTGGCCTCCCCTGCTGCTGAGAGGCCACATGCCCCTGCTAAGGAAGAATTCAGAAGATGGAGCCTGATGCTGGTGTTCCTCTTCGCCTGGTCCAGGGCCCGGTGACTTTTTACAAGACCCCAGGAAAGCATCCTGAGGATGCAGCTTTAGAACAGCATTCCCTCCAGGAACACCCAGACTCTGCCTAAAGCCCCCTACCCACCCAAATCCTTTCATCACTTGGGGGGTGGGGTGAGAGGTGATACCACCACAAACCCAAGCTGCTCATGTGTCACGGAGAATGGAAACCCATCCCAAGGACACCTGGACACCCACACACTGACCTTAGAAACAAACATTTCTTCCAATGAAAGCAGACCAATAAACAGCGTAGGATGAATGGACCATTCATGACAGATGGTAAGGGGAGGGAGGCCTGGGGGCCATTTCTCCAGGGACCCCTCCTGTGTCAGCAACCACTATATGGCTCCATCCTGTGGATTCTGGGGTAGATCAGAGTAGAGCCCTCCTTTAGGCAAAATCAAGAAAACTGTAGTCCTCACTTGGGAAGACGAGGCAGGAAGATAAAGAGTTAAGATTAACCTTGCCTACATTGCAAATACAAGGGTAACCTGGGCTACCTGATGGCTTGTGTCAGAAAGAAAGAGGCGGGGAAGGAAGAAAAAGAGAACTAATTCTAGGCAGAGAGCAATTTAAACTAATGCTCACAGCAAAATGAAGATAAGGAAGAAAGGAGATTTTGCTCCATTTTAAGAAATTTATTTGCAACTCAATTCCAATTCTTTCATTAAGTAGTCATAATCTCATTGATAGTTATTTAAATGTGTACAAAATGCCAATTGCTATTCTCAACACTTTATGTCATGTATTAAGATTTAGTTATAATGCTAACCCAAGAGGTAGGCAATACCACCAATCTCCATTTTATAGGCCATGAAACTGTAAGGATGAAAAGGTTAAGCAAGCTAGATGGGGCTGGTTTACAGGGATGGGTGCATCTTCATGGTAAAAAGTTTGCCTAAAGTGCCTAATGCTGTGGGTTCCATCCTCAGCAGAGTAAAACATACACACATAAATAATAAATGTGAAGTTTGGCCTGTTGTTTAAAAAAATAATCGTTAAATAGTCATCTAAACACTAACCGTAAAAGGGCATTAGAAGAGATGATTGCTGAAGTCTGACAGCTATAAATGTCTGTGCATCCTTCATTGCCAGCAAAGAGAAGTTTGATTCTTTCATTTAGAAAAGGAGAGCCCTCTTTCACATATACAGAGCCAAGTTCCCCTAACAGGGATAAAAATGTCAGCAGAATGTTGTAGACCAATGAACAGATGCTGGCGGCCCCCAAATGACCCTACACACCCACCCACCTATCCGTCCACCTACCCAACACCCACCCATCTACACACCCACCCACCTACCCAACACCCACCCATCTACACCCCCATCCACCTACCCAACACCCACCCATCTACATCCCCATCCACCTACCCAACACCCACCCATCTACACACCCACCTATCTGTCCACCTACCCAACACCTACCCATTTACACACCCATCCACCTATCTGTCCACCTACCCAACACCCACCCATCTACATCCCCATCCACCTACCCAACACCTACCCATCTACACACCCATCCACCTAACTGTCCATTTGCCCAACACCCACCCATTCAGCCATCTTTTCATCTACCCGTTCATACAGGACTTACCTTCCTACCATGGCTGACTTACTCATGGCAAGTTAAGATGTTACAAGATAGCAATGTCCTTGATCTTGGCCTTAAGAGTCAGGTATCCCAGGCTGTAAATCCTGGCAGCGAAATACAGCTGGTGTATAATTTGGGGCAAAGCTTTTTAACTTTTCTGAGATTTAATTCTGAATCTTGAGGTAGTTTTATAACTAGAACACAAGGTTCACCAACTCCTTATCCCACCTTTAAAGGAAAAGTATTCTCAAGGCATCCTAGCACTAACAAACTCACTTTTATTATTCTTAAGGGTGTCCTAGCACTAATAAACTCACTTTTATTATAAAGTTTCTTAAATGAATACAAACAGAATTCTAGATAAATTCCGTATTGTCAGAAGTCTTCTGCAAGTAAAAACAAAATAAATTAGAAAAGAAGACCCCCTCCACTCCCACAGACAAATAAATACCCTAACCCTTTTTAATTGGCAGCTAGTCCAAGGGATATTTTTACACCATCACTCAGCATTTCCTATCAAGTCTCTGCAAAGACAGACATGAAGCAGGTTCTCTGTACAGAAATGAAGGCTTGGGGCTGAGGTATAGTTCAGTGGGAGAACTCTGGTCTATCATGCATGGGGCCCTGGGCTTCATTTCTAATATGGAAGGAGGGGAGGAAGGAAGGTGGGAGGGAGGGAGGGAGGGAAGGGAAAATCTGAAATGTCCATCACAGGTTCATGTTTGGATGACTGGCCCTCAGCTGATGGTACTATTCTGAGAGGTTCTGGAAGCTTTTTGGAGGTAGGGTCTATCTGGTGGATGAGGGTCACTTGAAGGTGATGCTTGGTCCAGATCCTCCCCCTCTCCAATCCTGGTCTGCCTTGACATAAATAGATTGCAGCAGACATGCTGTTATCATACCCTGAGCGGTTTCCCATATCTTCCTCCACAACTGAAACCCTGAGCCAAAGTAAGGCTCTCCTCTTATGTTGTTTCCGTCAGATGTCGACACAACACTCAAGTGACAAGTATTAAGTGTGATGCACTCCAACAATAGTGCCTTGCCATTCCTCTGTAATTCATCCTTCCCCCAAAGGCAACCCCAATCCTCCCATCTTGCCACCTTCTGACCTTGGCCTGAGAAATGTGATACTCTGAAAGCAAACACGTTGTTTTCATAGTCTCTAGTCCCAACAGAGTCAAATGCTAAAGTTTATTGAAAAGAAGGGATGGAAATTATTGGGTAATATTATTTCAGTGTTTTGAATGGGTGAGAACGGTTAGACTCAGAGCGATTAACTGACACACAGCTATGGAGAATTGTTTAATTGGCCTGGAATTAAAGCCTGGGTTCACGCCACTCCTCGAGGGTTGTGGGCAGAGTTCACAGGAAGTAGAACTTGTAAACAAGGACTTCTGAGAGATACGACGACGATGTGAGGGCGCAGATGAAACTAGAGAAGGTGTGAAGAGGGCTATCTGGAGTGTGAATTTCTCTACCTGTCTATACGACCTGGAGGCAGGAAGGAGCCTCATTCTTGTGTGTCTCTGGTTCTCTGTTGTAGATGCCAAGGTAGCTGGCCAATCAGCTTCCAGGGATTCTCCAGTCTCTGCTTCTCATCTTTCTATTGGAGCACGGGATTACAGACCTGTTCATTAGCACACTGACTTCTCGTGGGTTCTAGGAACTCAAACACCAACTGCAGCAGGCACTTTACTCCACAACCATCTCCTCAGCCTCATGGGTTTAGATTCTTCTGCCTCTGTGCATTTCAGGGAGGAGAGAGGATTACCTCCAGGGCAAAGGCATTCCCATTTAGCTGGGAGCACTTCTGAAGAGGGCTAGGTACAAAGCATTGGCAGCCAAGATCATAGCCACTGGGAGATGAGGTCACCTACCTCATGAGGGGATCTGAGCTGGAGGACATAAGGAGACTCCACAAGTTCACGTGACATACCCCACCTCGGACAGACACATTTACTCAGTGACAAAATGAAAATGGTAATATGTACCTCGGGGGCCATTAGGAAGAGTGAATGAGATAGTGAGGGTGAATGAGACAGATTAGCTATAGTAACATTAGTGCTTATTTAGCAATAGAGAGCCACTTGCGTCACTAATAATTACAATTGTATGCTTGTGACAATTGGCAATGGACCTTACTTTGACTTCTCTGCTAGTTAAATGAAGAAAGGAAACTCATAAAACACAGACTGCCCCTTGGAGACAATCTGTTCTGCCTCAGACTTGCGTGTCGATTTACTCATTAAAGTCCCTTGAGGTCCAAGTCGACTCCATGTCGGCTTGGTTTCCCCATTATTCACCCAGAGATGTGGGCACCGCAGCGGCCCCTGAGACTGAACTCGGCCTCGGAATGGAATCATCACTCCAGCCCTCAACCCGAGTCCCAGTGTGTTGGAGGAGGGGCGGGACGGGGGCTCCTGGGCCGCTTCCCGGATCGGGATCCCTGTTCCAAGCCAGACAGCTGACTAGATTGATTCCCAGGTCACGGTTTGTGCTGAAGTCACCGTTTCCAGACTCTGAGTCACCGCCCAAGGTAAACCTTCGCAGGCTTCCCCCCAGCCGTTCTGTCTGACTCGCACACTGGGGCATGTCTGCGCCCTACCCCGCTTCGCAGCACTAGTTGGGGCATGAATGTACCTGGGTCCTGCTGGGCTTTTGAACTTCAGATGACTCACACTGTGCGCTTGAGCGGATGCAAAAAGAACCATACCATTCCCTTGGCTAAAGGTAGCAGCTGCTGCACTTTAAGAGGCAACTGTCTGTAGATCTTGATTTTCCTTTTGCACCCTGGAAACGCTTGATGAGAGTTGAGGTGCTGGGACATGGAGAAAGCCATGTGACAGATGTGATATACATCTGCATTGCTTTCCTTATTCCTAGAGACGTTTTCTGAAACTTGGAGTTTAATGGAGTCAGACTCTGTGTCTGATCTCTCCCCGGCCTAAATGCAGGTGGTTTTGTTTTTGAGTCTTGCTGTGGGTTTTGTCTTGTTTTGTTTTTGAGCGTTTCCCACCGTGACTGAAAAGTCATAGAAACAGCTATTGTAGAGAAAAGGGCTAAAATGGGGGAAGTGAATAACTGGATGATTTTGGCCAAAGTGGAGGCTCCAGGGCAACAAGCTAAATTTGGTCAACGATGTGAAGGTTCTGCCTCCCCACAGGAACTGTGTGTGCTGTCCAAGCTGGAGGCCTGACTCCAGAGTCACGGCACACAGAGCGCTGTTGCTCTGCCCTGCAGCCTCCCCTGCCTCGCCATTCTCCTCAGGAAACCAAAGGAGGGAGCTGAGTACAAGAGGAAGGAAGACTCGAACACTTAGAGCGGGTAAAAGTTGCCCAAACATGAGCAAAATGAGAAGATAAAGCATGGCACGCGTGAACCCAGAGCGTGAGGAGAAAGGGGGAATGAATGCAGCCTGCCGAGAAACGGTTGGGGCCGCGTGGGAGGGACCTGGAACTCGGCTCCGGTTCTCAGTGCTGCACAGCTCAATAGAGCTTGAGCCGGTCAGACAAATGAGAACCCGGAGGTGTAGACGGTGTTGTCAGTCAGAGTTGAAAGCAAGGCGTCCCCATAGGCCTGTGTGTTTGGATTCTTGATTCCCCGATAGATGGTGGTGCTGTCTGAGGAGGCTGAGGAACCCTTAAGAGGGAGGACCTAGGTGGGGAAATGAGCCCCGAGGAGAGGCTTTGGGCTGTAGTGGGCCCCTCCTTCCCTGCCTGGGCTCCCCACCTCCTGCTCCACATCCCAGGCTCCCTCTGCCATGCAGGCTGGTTCTTCTTCTGCAGTCCTGTTCTCTGACGTACTGTACCCCCCAACGTAAACAGGAATAAGCCCTTCCTTCCTTAGGTTGTTTCTGTCAGGTATTTTGCGAAAGCCATTAAAAAAAAAATACAGGTGGTAAAACAATGGAAACCAAAAGGGAAAAAAGTGATTTTGGATTTAAGAAAACACGAAGTCCCATCATTATAGAATTAAAATATAAAATAGAAGCAGGAAGGAACAATACTATTGGAATCTGAGCTACAACCTTCCAAGAGAGGCCAAAGAGAGTCGGTGAGTACAGACAGCAAAGGCATGGGCAAGAAAAGGAGAAATTAATACAAGGACAGCCAGATGCCCTGCGGCGAGGCAGCCCAGCACAGGGAATAAAAGATGCATTCAGAAGCACAATCAGGGCTTCGGAGATGGCTCAGCAGTTAAAGCCACCTGCCACCAAGCCCGACAGCCAGAGGCTCACATGGCAGAAGGACAGAACCAACTCCGGTGTTTGTCCTCTGGCCTCCTCCTGTACATCATGGCGCACATGCACACACAAATAAGTATAATTTTTTAAAAAATATTGTGAAGTGTGATTAAGTGTATTTCCCTGAGGTGCGGGACTGAATTATAGAACTAGATTATGGTGGCATAAGAAATTGTACTGCAGAATGTTAAGTGTTGAAAGAAGTATGTTGTAGTTCAGAGTAAAAATTAATGCAAGCTTTGATGATGAAGAGATTCTTTATAGTGGAATGACGACGGCTCAGTGGTTAAGAGCTCTACCTGTTCTTCCAGAGGACCTGGGTTCTCCTCCCTGCATGCATGGCAGGTGGCTCACATCCATCTATAATTCCAGCTCCAGGGGATCTGATGCTTCTGACTCCCACAAGTACCTGTACTCATCTGCCCATACCCACATGCAGACACAAATGCCTAGACATAATTGAAATGAATGAAGACAAATCTTTCAAAGAGAAGTTCTTCAAGCATCCTAACCGAAAAGGCACACCATACCAGGGGAGCCAGAGCAGACAGGGCCCAGCTTTCTTCACAGTCAGGACCAAGCAGAGCCCAGGAACCTGGCTACAGGCATCCAACCACTCAAAAAAAAATACTTGGCATTAGTCCATCAAGCTAATTATGCACGCACCCTACAATGCCACCAATTCCAGTCTTGTAACACAACCAGCAGACAACACAAGAATGTGCTTGTGAGACAGCCTCACTTCTGTTTATAGAAAAAGAATCACTTGAAGGGCTGAGTGATAGGTACACAAGGAGACTGAGTCCTTGATGGCAGTGGTCATGAGCACTCTGGTCCCCAGTGTGACTGAACCAAGGGGAAACATCACATGGTAGACAAACAAACCAAACGAAACATAGCCAAGGTAAGGTGGTACACCCCTATAAGCCCAGTACCTGGAAGGTTGAAGCAGGTGGATACCATGTTTGTGACCTGCCTGGCCTATGAAGTGAGATCTTGTCTCAAAAAAGGAAAGTAAACATGCCCCGCTCCCTAAAAACCTAAGTATATTATTCAAGGGGAGGGGCATGCAGAATCAATGAAGGGCAGTTAGGATGGTGGTTCCTGGGAAGAATTCAGCTGGGCGCTTGGTTGAGACTGGAGCTCAGAGACGGTCACATAGCACCCAGGGCTAGTTCTTGAGAAGGATGGTGGCTTGCAGTCCACTTCCTGTTTGCTTTGTTCATTATCCCAGGCTGGCCTCCAGCTCCCAAGTCCTGGCATTGCAGGCATGCGTCCCTGCATCCAGCCATCTTATTATGACAACTCATGAGTGTAAGTCTGTGTGTTCTTTTGTAGGTACTGATGCTTGATAAGAAATAAATGGTTCTAAACATCTCTAAAATATTTCTGCCGCTAGGAAAATAATTAAGGAGACAACAGAGTATGGTCTATAATAAAGACAAATGTGACTTCGCAAATGATAACCAGACAAGTCTCTCTCTCTGTTCCCCCCCCCCTCTCTCCCTCTCTCTCTCTGTGGCACCTGCAGTCTTGTTCATGCTAGGCAAGCACTCTGCCACAGAGTGACTGCCTCATTAGCAGAAACAGTCTCAAATTAGAAACTGCTAAGACTCTAAGGCCCGTGCACCCTTCTCAGAAAACATTGCAATAAATAAATATCCTGCTCATTACAAAACCTTACCCTACAGGAGAGTCAATCAAAGGAAGTAATCAAGGAGTAACTCAAGGGTGGAGAGAACACATTATACAATTTTCAGAGAATGTGACATTCATTTTTATAGAGAATTATTCTTTTGGGGGGAATAGAATTACCGTCACAACAGATGCGATATGAATTTGCCCCAGTGTAACAATAATTGTCTGGGGAAAACCAGGTGGTGGGATTTCTCCACACCAGCCTGTCTGAGCAGCTGATAACTAATGAATGAAATAGGTTTGACTCACTTTCTAAGACCTTAACCCTTCAGCTCAGGGACAGACGGGGCCTGGCTGGAGAAGGAAGGGGGAGATGTCAGGTAGAAGGAGCCATTGGGGCTCACTGCACTTGTCTTGGGGTGGCGACTCTACATTGTCAACTTGAGGTTTAGTATCACCGTGAATCACCTCTGGGTGTTCCCAGGAAGGAAGGGAGAGAGCAGGGAAGACTCACCCTGGATGGATTAGGCAATGCCACCCCACCGCCTGGGGTCCAAGACTACAACACAGCGAGGGGAGTGCCCGCGTCCACCGCTCAGCTTCCTGGTTGTGGGTAGAGTGTGACCAGCCACCTCAAGCTCCTGCTGCCATGACGTCCCCATCACGATGAGCCGTACCCTCAAACTGCACCGAGATAGACCCTGCCTGCCTTTGGTTCTGCTGTAAGGTGTTGCTATAGCAATGAAAAAAGCAACCAGTATAGTGCTTGAGAGAAGGCATTTCTCAGGACTTGTTTAATATCAGACATCTTTCAAAATTCTATATGAGCTACTTTCCTTTTTTTTTTTTTTTAAGTAGGGTCTCCTGTAGCTCAGGCTAGCCTGAAACTCACATGCAGCCTAGCCTAGCCATGAACACCTAACCTTCCTGCCTGTACCTCCTTCCTGGTGCTGGGCTTATAGGCACATATCACCATGACCAGCTGAACTAGTTTATTCTTCACAGCGACACAATGAGGTTGGTAGTGTTCCTGCTGTCGTTTGGATCTGGAATACCCCACAAAGACCTGTGTTCTCAAGGACTGGGAGGCTGTGGAATCTTTAAGAGGCGGGGCTAAGTGAGAGGCTTTTGTGTCATTGGAAGTAGCCCTAGGAGGAGACTGTGGGACCCCTTTCCTCTTTGTGTCACTTCCCAACCATGAAGTGTGCAGTTTTGCTAAACTGTGACCCTCTGCTGTTGTTACCTGACTCTCTCACAAAAATCTAAGAGGCATGGATGTGCTGGATGGTAAACTGGAATCTCTAAAACAATAAGCTTTCTCTCTTCATAAACTGACTACTTTGGGTATTTGTTACAGTAACAAAAAGGCTAACACACCCTCCACTTAAACATGTGTGGATTGAGTTAGTGGAAATAAGCTGTGGTTTAAAGCAACCAGCAGTAGAACCCCATTACAGAGCTGGGGGGGGGCTGCCTATCACGACAGAAAGGCCCTTTCCCTGTCAGAGGGAGCTTTTGTATTGTGTGTACTTCCCTGACGGTAGCAGATCTGGCCACACAGCAAGGGTGGGTTGACCTCCACTGAAGAGGCTGAACTAGTGCCAGTGATGCAGCCAGAGGCAGAGGACACCCCTGCTAGGCACTCCCTGCCACCCCCTCCCATAACATCATAAAACGTCTGGGTTCCTCCAGGCCAGCAAACAAAGGAATGGCTGCCTTTCAGAGTAAGTAATCCTGAACTGGATGTCTTCCAAAACACACAGAAGGAATCCCTCTGGTTGATGAATCGTCACAGAGTTGCAGAGCAAGAGGGACCTGAAAGCATCACCTGAGATGGCCTTTGTCTCCGGCAGGAGGAAACAGAGGCCTTGGAGGTGACACAGGCCAGCAAGGTCACAGGGTGGCTAGCTGATGGTACACAGGCCGACAAATCCTACAGACGCACACCCGGGTCCCTGCTCGCATCCCCGAGGCTTCCCATCTGCTTAGCACAGTTTCCCTCTCCAGCCTCTGAAGGTGGGAGTGCTTGACTCTAGCAGGTGAGGTCCAAAGTTTGCCTTTAGCTTCTTGATTATAAGCCTTGGTTTGTGGTCAGTCAAAGGTAAGAGCTTCAGAGTGGACATGTGCTGTCTTTTCTAAAACGTTCCATGCTCAAAATGGTGACCGTAGAGTGTAGCACCCTGGTCCGGATGGGTTCTGGTTAGAGAGGCTCCTTGCATTTCCCCCAGAGTGGGGAGTAAAGCATTCTGAGAGTGAGTTCTGTTCAGCGAGCAAATGACTTGACCTTATCAGCTTGGCGACACCACTCTGCTGTCAGCCTGTCAGCCCTGGGATAACAGTTAGCCCTATTACTGGAGTGTTACTTACCAACCAGATGGGGCTAGACCTGATCAGGATATCAGAGTATCTGCAGAACTAAGCTGCAGAGGAGCTGGAATACAGTCTCTTAGTGCCCTGTCCTCTATCCCTACAGTGACAGGCCTGTAGTGATGTGTATGGCGTTCGATACGCATTAAGATGGGCTAAGGGATGCTGAATGGGGTGGACCGCATCTATAATACATGCACTTGAGGCTGGAGAATCCTAAGCCTGAGGCCTGCTGGAACTGTGCACCACGAGTTCAGTCTCAACAGGAACTCTCCCAACCTCACCATTGTAGGGAGAGATCTTAGGCACCTGTACCGCTGTTTGGGTGTGGTCAGCGGTACAGATGCCTAAGATCTCTCCCTATACCACCCCCCCAAAAATAATCAGCCAAGCCCCTTTGTTAAATAACATATGTTTTGTTCTCCATCTTGAGAAACATCTCTGTGACTAAGAAAACGTCAATATGTGGTGTAAGAAAGTGGCTTTTATATGACTTTGAGTCAATAAGCTATCAAAGACATGAGTTTTAATCTTAGAGGCACAGCTGGTCTTCTGTTGATGGGCACAGGTGTGTGAATCAGTAACGAATAGATGTGCATGGAAGCAATGAGAGGGAAGGATTTTTTACATGTTAAACTCCATTTATTTATTTACTTATTTACTGTTAGTGCCAGTGGAGGTCAGAGAACAGTTTACAGTAGTCCACCCTCTTCTTCTACCGTGGACAACACTGGGGACCAAATTCAAGTGTTCATCTTGGTGCCAAGGGCCTAAACCTGCTGAACCATCTCACTGGCTCATGAACAGGTCTTTGAAAGTGAGGAAGCAAATATATTTAATGGCTTCAAACATTATGCAACCTATACGTTCTGGGTTTGTTTTGCTTTACATTATTTTTGAGGCAGAATCTTGCTATGTGTTCGTGGATGACCTGGAGCTCGCTATGTAGACCAGGCTGGCCTTGAACTCACAGAGATCCTCCTTCCTCTGCCTCCCAAATACTGGCCTGACAGGCATGTGCTTCCATACTCAGATTTAGAATTTACATATGTTTTGAAATATTTGTGTAGTATCCCACTGGTATGTACAATTTCTACATTTTACTTACCAGTTAAATATTAATTCAAACAGATACAAATGTTAAACAGGCATTAATAATTCATGCATTGTCATATCATTAAAGCTAATTTTTCTGACTTCACTTTAGCAACTTTACCTATTATGTGATTATAGTAAAAACGGTCACGTTTCCCATTAATAGTAATAATCTAAGTAATTAAATACCCAAAGCTGCAATATGCAAAGAACCTAATAATATGTTTTTATGGAACTGATAAATAAAATGGTAAAATTTTAAATCATATTTTTAAAAAAATAATTTCTTCTAACAAATTCGTTATTCAGTTGCTGTGGTACTGAGGAATTGAACGTGGAAGCTAGCAAAATTCTGCTCCCAGCTCCTAGATCTGTGTGTCAAAACTAAAAGCTCAGCCAGGGGTTGGTGGCGCACGCCTTTAATCCCAGCACTCGGGAGGCAGAGGCAGAGGCGGATCACTGTGAGTTTGAGACCAGCCTGGTCTACCGAGCGAGTTCCAGGACAGCCTCCAAAGCCACAGAGAAACCCTGTCTCGAAAAACCAAAAAAAAAACAAAAACAAAAACCTAAAAGCTCAACTATATAAGTTACATACATTTAAAGAATGTGAACATTTTAGATCAAAATTGTCTACTTTATTGAAGAGATAGTTGAAACTTATTGCATCTCCAAAAATATCAAACCACTGGCAATTTCAGCATTTCACTCACAATAGTTAATATCACATAAAAAATAAGTATTACACCTCGCACAGGCTGCGTCCAGATCCGTGTGCCACTGAACTTCATTATTCAGAGACAGCGGAGAGTCTGGCTGCTCACTGCTCTTTCTTTGCAACCTCAGGGTATCTGATGCAGTGAAAACTGTGGGCCGTCATCCTCACCGTGCCCAGCTGGGAGGAAACTGGCTTTCCTGTCTCAACTCATGCCCCACACAGAGTCCTTTCCTCTATTGGCAACATATTTAGTGGCATGTTTTCTCTTGCTTTCCTCCTTTTTCTTATTTAAAAGGTCCACAGCTGAAGCTAATATTTCCTAGAGATGTTTCCTAGAGAAATGATGAGCTTTTGGTCAACTTCATTCAGACCTGGGTTATAGTGAGAAACCAATAACACATATTTTAAAGGTGACTAAGCAGATCCACACAGCTGATGGAATGTGAGCTGTGGTTCACAGGAAGGCCCATACCACACACACACACACACACACACACACACACACACACACCCAGGGAACAACAGTTCAGTAGTCACTCATGCATGGCCTCTGGCAGCTTCTATAGAACCTAACTATTGGAAAGAATGAGAGTTGCTGTATATAAGAACTTAATTGTAATATTGCAAGCTAGTCCAAGGTTGGCACTGTGGCTGTGCTGGTGAGGGCTTCCAGGATGCCGGTGGGAGTCCAGAGAGAAATGGGAACAGTGATTTGTTCTGCTACTGTCTGCTACATCTGTGCTAAGTGGGACTTAGCAAGTTAATGTACTTGTTCTCACACCATAATGGGTCTGAAACTCAGGGCCTTCTGCACCAAAGGCAAGCACTCTAGCACCGAGCTGTACATCTAAGCCTTTTCTTTCTTTTTGACTTTGAGACACAATGTCACTAAACCATCCAGACTAGCCTTGAACTCACTCTGCGACCCAGGCCTCCCTTGGGTTTTCTTGTTTTAATCTTTGTTCTTCCACTGAGCAAATCTTCCAACACTCCAAAAACCATGTAGTTCCCAATGCTGGCATTGATACCACTTGCAAATTTCATGATAATCAGATGCAGTCCCTTTTTGTTTTGACAACATAAGAGAAGTGGATCAACAGTTCTCTGGGGTCTGAGCACTGTTGTCAGTGGAGTGAAGGTGCAGGGTCACAGCGGGGGCTCGGAAGTCTAAAGGTTGTGTGGGGAGCCAGGGACTGTAATGGAGGAGGTCTGTAAAGTGCCAGGGAGGAGGAGGATGCTGGGTAGGGAGGGCACGATTAGGAAAGAACAAAGCAGGAGGCTGTGAGAGCCCAGCAAGGGGCAGAATTGAGGTAGTTGGCAGGGTGAGAGTACTTGGAAAGGGGCGTGGGTTCTCAGGTGACTGGGAACTGAAGAACCAGACTCAGACTAGCCCAGAGAAGACGTTGGACTTCTCTGGGGATATCTGTGAGGTCACCCTGCACATTCATGACTGCCACACTGTCCTCTGACACCTTCTTATGTTCTTAGGATATTTGTGGGTCTTTTCCTCTAGATCCAAAATCCTGGATGAGAGCTTTCCCTAGGTTCTTAGAGGCCTAGTGTATCTTTTCCCTCCTCCCTCCGTCCTAGGACTCCTCCGGCAGTATGGCTGCCAAAGGAATGTATGTTCACTGCCAGACTCCACCACTGCAGATGGACACCCTCGTTAACACACCTGAACGGTGAAGGAGGCAAGTATCAGTGGTGTCTCTCTGCCTGCTGACTTCTATAAAAGATTGGCTGTGCTCCCACCACCTTCTAGACTCCATGTGGAGCCCCGGAGCCTCACCAGCTTCTGTTTCTATGCTCACAGAGAAGCATCGCAGGGGGAGAAGCAAACAGGCATTGAAAAACTAACCAGATGCTGGTGGCGGCCCATGCCTTCAATCCCAGCACTCAGGAGGCAGAAGCCAGCAGATCTCTGAGTTCATGGCCAACCTGGTCTACATATTGAACTCCAGGACAGCCAGGACTACATAGAGAGAGGCCCTGTCTCAACAAAAGCAAAACAAACCACAAATAAAATTAGACAGAGGCTGGGGCGGCTGCTGCAGAAAAAGGGTGTGGGAATCTGCTACCCTTGCGACGCACAAGGAGAAGTCTAAGGTGCCTCCTGGCCTGGGGAGGACGAGGACGCTGCAGATAAAGACCTGGCCCTCTGGCTCGACACACCGATTCCAGTCTGTGGCTATCGTACTCCGCAGAGGACTTTTTAAACTGAGTCATGGCACAGACTGCAACTGAACCACACGGAACTCACAATGTCTGTAATAGGAGAGGGGTGGGATGGTTGGTTAGGCTGTGTCTGCCCACCATGCCCATCCTAGAGGCAGGAGTGATGATCTTCAGGGAAGATGCAGCCCCATGGTTAGATAACACTGACTCATGAGGACAGTGCTCAGAGCTGTGGATCTAAGGTTCCTTTCTCTAACAAATGGTTTGTTTCCTGCAACTTAGTGCATAATATAACCCATATGCACATAGATCTCACCCCCAGAAGAGCAATATAAAGGGCTAACTAAGTTGATAGAGGTCAGATAGAGGCCTCATGTGGCCAGCCTGTACATTAGGAGAGGTAGCAGAACCTAGTGGCAATTAGGGGACTGGAAGGGTGTCCTTGAAGGGGCTTGTGAAACACCTGCCCGTCTCTCTTTCTTTCACTTCCTGGCTTACATGAAGTGAGTAGTCCAGCTTCCCAACAGGTGTTCCTGCCAAGATGTCCCCATGCTGTCATAGACCGGGGTAACAGGGCCAAGTGACCCTGGGCTCAGACCCTTGGAACCAGGAGCCCAAACAAATGTTCCCTCCCTTAGGCTGACCATCCTAAGTGCTTTGTGAGAGCTGACTGACCACTATGTAATCCCTGGGCATGACTGCCCTAGGAGACGTCTTAACCAGTGAACAGTGCCATCCATATGAAGAATCCCTTCAAAACATGGCGGTGACAAGCACAGGCTAGCACAGACATGTTGATGGAGACTCGAGGTTCATTAAGTTCTGCCACAGTCTGGGAGAGCAAAGTGGGAAGGACTTCTAAGGAGGCCCAGGTTTCCTGGAAAGCATGATTTCTTAGGGGAAAATGCTGTGGGCCTGTATGTGTGATGGGGTTAGGGTCCAGCCCCAATTAACGAAGGTCCTGTGTCTCAGCTGCCTCGAATTCCTTACAGATTTCCACACATCGAGCAGCTTAAGACAATGCAAGCATGTTTCTGAGCGCTCTGATTCTATGCCTAGTGGTTTCAAGGCAGACTCTTTACACAGGCTGGGAGGGGACGATCCACTTCCTGACTTCGGTCAGCTTCCAGCAACCTCAGTGACCCTTGACCTGTGGCCTCTTCTGTGCTCCCCCACTTCCATCTTACTGTCTTCTTCCCTGACCCTGACTCTGGTCCCTTTTATAAGACTCGTGATTCTATCTGGCCCACGTAAATAATCTGGGACCAGCTGGGTCTCGAACCCCTTAAGTATGTCTGCAAAGTCCCTCCTGCTGTTGCTGTGGTTTGGATCTCACCAAGCTCTCTTGGTGAGGGTTTTGTGTTTAGCCTATAACGCTCTGGGGAAGTAGTGAAAACTAGTACTCAGTGGGAAGAAGTTGGGCCACTACAAGGAGCATCTCTTGAGGTACTTGTCCCCTTTCACCAAAGACAGATCTCCTCAGTTGCCTAGTGTACTTTTTTTTTTAGGCCTAAAGTATGTTTTTAGTATAAAATGACACTCTTTGGTTCTCCTTGGCTATCCTGAGGTGAGCAGGGTACTTCAATTGCTGGATTTTTCTGTAATATTCTCCCTCACAATAGACCCAAAGCAAAGAGGTTCAGAGACCATGAACTAAAACCTTTGAAACCACGAGTCTAAATAATCCCTTCTTTGTGATGGGATGATCTTTCTATGCACTGTGAAGATGTGTCTTTGCCAAGGCACCTTCTGATTGGTTTAATAAAAGGCCAACTGTCCAGTAGCTAGACAGGAAGACATTAGGTGGAGAGCCAAACTAAGAGCATGCTGGGAAGAAGGGCAACGTCACAAGGAGTGGACAGCAAGAGGCAGAGGAAGCAGGAGATGAACATGTCATGCTGAAAAATGGTACTGCCACGTGGCAGAGCATAGATAAGAAATGTTGGTTAATTGAAGTTGTAAAAGCTAGTTAGTAATAAGCTTAAACTATTGACTGAGCATTTATAATTAGTAATAAGTCTTTGTGTGGTTATTTGGGAGCAGGCTGGCAGATCAGAGCTGATACAGAAAAGTCAGCCTTGGGGGTATAGCTCAGGGGTAGAGCATTTGACTGCAGAAAAGTCAGCCTACACATATTCCTCTAAATTGATCTTCTCAGGTATTTTGTCACAGCAACAGAAAGCTGACAAAGACAGCCAGGCTCTGGGGACAAGGCCATGGATGCCCTGGAGGCTGGGGACAAGGTCATGGATGCCCTGGAGGCTGGGAACAAGGCCATGGATGCCCCTGGAGGCTGGGGACAAGGCCATGGATGCCCTGGAGGCTGGGGACAAGGTCATGGATACCCTGGAAACTGGGGATAATGCCATGGATACCCTGGAGGCTGGGGACAAGGTCATGGATACCCTCCAGGCTATACTTTTCTGTCTACTAGACTCTACTGTCCAGCTCTTGATGCAAAGTGATTCCAACTCCCTCTGCCCTTCCAAGCACAGCCCAGGTACCTTGGTTACTAGTCCTGGGCTTCTCCTAGTCTAGAAGTCCATGGTGCTCACTGACCAGCACACACACAGCCCACCGGAGCTATGGAGAAATGTCACTGCCTCTTATCTCCAGGGGACAGAGTCCCAACAGCTAGCAGCCTTTCTCCTTCCCTGCCCCATCCTGTGTGGGTCAGAGTTCTTCAAAGGATGACTGCATATAAGCTCAGTGAACAGACGGCAGACCTTCAGGAAGATACAGACTTATTATCAGGGGTTAGCTCCCATGACCACAAAGGTTAAGAAGTCCTAAGACCTGAAGTGAACCACCTAGAGTCCTGGGAGAAAAGAGCAGGTAAATTCAATCAATTGAAGAAGCAGGGTTTGAGCTCTACCCCAGCCTTAGTCACAGACTTGAAGACAGGGGTAGGTGGCAAGTTCTCCCTCCCCTCCCCCTTTGGGAGCCATTTGTCAGTGCTTTTCAACCTGTGGGTTGCGACATCTTTGGAGGCAATATCCTACACATCAGATATTTACATTATGATTCATAACGGCAATTGCAGTTACGATGTAGCAGAGAAAACAATCTTATGGTTGGGGGCCAACACAGCATGAAGAACTGTATTGTTGAAGCATTAGGAAGGTTGAGAACCACTGGGCTAGAGGAAGCTGGCTTTCAGAGACACTTTGATCAGGACTCCAGACCCATTGCCCATGGTTTTCTGAGTTCTGCCTTCTTCAGAGTATCAACTCCATCCTCAGTGAGGCAAGTTGACTGCTAACTATATATCAGGTTCAGATAGAGGCCTGACAAAAGGAGAAGATGCTGCCTGTATACTTCCAACAATATCTCTGAGATCCAACTGGGCCAGATGAAGTCACATATCTGCCCTTATAATTATTGTGTGTATGTGTGTGTGGTCAATTATGACTGAGTGTGTGTGTGTGTGTGTGTGTGTGTGTGTGGTCAATTATGACTGGAGTGTGTGTGTGTGTGTGTGTGTGTGTGTGTGTGTGTGTGTGTGTGTGTGTGTGTGGTCAATTATGATTGGAGTAGAACAGAACTTGCAAGCAGGATCAGCCTCACAGGCACTCCAAGATTCTTGGAGAAAAAGAGAGCATTGTTAAGAAGCTTGGTTAGAAGGGAGGAGTGAGTGGGGACTCTACAAGTGTAAGCAACAGGAAAGCAAAGCTCTTTGGTATGATCGAAGAGAACGGAGGAGGTAAGCAGCTCTAGATTGTTTAATTGAATTAGTGCCATCTATCCCCATTGTACACACGCTCACCCTTCAACTAAGAGTGTTCGAAGCCCGTGGTCCTCAAGTGGCTGGGACTTCTCATTTTGCATCAGTGACAGGACACGCTCATATCTGTGAGTTGGTTTAATG
The DNA here is from genome assembly GCF_017639785.1 of Mesocricetus auratus. Taxonomy (NCBI): domain Eukaryota; kingdom Metazoa; phylum Chordata; class Mammalia; order Rodentia; family Cricetidae; genus Mesocricetus; species Mesocricetus auratus. Next base: position 13,627,825 of record NW_024429266.1, read on the forward strand.
TGAATTGACCTTTCAAAAAACTAGGTGTCCTGGTAGAGTGTGAAATCAGATTACAAAGCCTGTACGACCGAATCGAACCCGTGGTGTCTGCCAGGTCAACTGTGACCCTGAAGGACCCCTTGCTGGTTGGCCAGCCACCCTCCCTCTGGGTCCCCTCTTTGCACTGCTGCGTTCCACTGGCTGTCCCCTTCCTCTGTGTTCTTCACCTGGCTTCGCAAGTGACAAAACTGAGCTTCAGAGGGGACAGTCATGCCCTGGGGTACAGAGCCAGCTGCTGAGCCTTGTGTGACCACAAAGTCCCACATTCCCGACCTCTCTGTATGTTAGCAATATCTGCCTGGATAAGCTCATCCCCGGGAGCCCCTACTTGTCAAAGAAAGTGTCAACCAACAGGCATCTGTGCTTAGGCACACAGGGACAGGGGTAGGGCAGTGCCAAGCGGCTCTTCACTTTGCTGTTTGAGTCTTTTGTCCCCTTGTTCCCAGCCTCCGGGTGTCCTTATCTCCTCCATGTGTCCAGTACAATAAGGGAGCTATGAATCAGCAGAGACAAGTCCTTTACCAAAGCCAAATAAGGGGCTGAGCCCTAAAACCAGCAATAAACCCAACAAGGTTTTATTAATTCAAACAAAGTGTAATCTGCAGTTGGAGGGTGTCTAGGGCCACGTCGGCCTGTATGACTCTCAAAGGAAAAGGAAGGGAAAGCTGGGCTGCCCACCTCTGTTTATAGGGAACAATTGTTCTCTGGGTCCAAACCACATGTCCATAATAGGGAAGAAGAACGCAGCCCTATCAGGGAGTTTTTATTCTTAGGGCCGGAAAAGAGCAAACGCTGTTTCTCCGGCCTGCAGTGTGTCAGCTTTGGACTTCCTGTTTCCCCCTCCTCTCCTTAGCCCCAGCCCCAGCCCCAGCCCCAGCCCCTGAGCTCTTGGTCTTGGCTTTCACAAAAAAACAAAACAAAAAAACAAAGCATATTTCCCATCTCATCGATGTTGAGATAAGCCACCACCTTCTTAGGGATGAGATGAACAGGTAACTTCAGGGAACACTGTCAAAATCCCTGCTGGCTGGGCTGCTGAGCTGCTGGGGTGAAATGGAGAAGTCAGGAGTCACCTTTGTGAGACTTCAAAGTCTGGAAGGGGCTCTGATCTCTAGGGTTGGTCTTTAGAGTTACTGGAGCTATGGGCATGGCTGAGAGATGTGGTTGTCTGACTTCTGGGTGTGAGGAAGGCAGGAAGTAAGCCTCCTCTTCCTCCCCTGGAGCAGGGACAGCAAAGACACGCAGCTCTGGATGGCCACTGTTAGACAGTTTTCCTACTGTTTCCATTGCAAAGAGAATGCACAGCAGGGAGCCTTTGCTGGGCTTTGGGTGTGAGTAGAAGTGTTCTTGTTACATTCTCATTTATTTCTTGCCAAAGCATCTCTATGGAGCAGAAGTCTATGCTGCCTGTCGCCACCATCAAACATTCCCTGCCCATTCCATGCCCACCACGGCCAGGGAAGCCACGTTGCAGGACACAGGATCCCCAAAGAAGACATGGTGGTGGTTAGTCAAACGCTTTGTAGTGTAGGCAGTGGCTGAGAACAGTAACAGCGGAGTTTGGGGGTAAAGCAGTGCCCCACGCCCCTCCGACCAGGCTCATTCCCGTGGACACAGATTTCCAGCTGTTTACCACAGCCCATCTTTCCCTGAGGTCTTGTCAGTGACAGCAGTCTAAAAGAGGTATTGCTAGATTTGTAATGTGTGGGGTGTGTTTCCAGACTCGTCTGTCCTCCTGCCTGGAGTATGTGACTTCTGGTCAGTGGCATTCAGAACAATTCAGAAACAAGTGCATGTCTCCTTTCCTAACTGTCTATATAATTTGTTTATTTTTGTTTTTTCCCTGCCCAAGAATTGAACTTAGGGTGTGATACACACAAGGCGCATGCTCTCCCACTGAGCTGCAGCCCAACTCTGTCTTACATAGGAACACTGGGAAGCAGAGGTGGGGTGTGATTGTTTTGTTTTTGAAACAGGGTCTTACTATGTAGTTCTGGCTGACTTGGAACTCACTGTATAGTCCAGGCTGACCTTGAGCTTGTGGGTGATCTTCCTGCCTCTGCCTCCTAAGTGCTGAGATCATAGGTTGCACCCCTATGCCTGACTCTCTGGGGTGTAATTATAACCAGCCTTTCCTGGTTACAACTTTTATAATGTAGGGCACTGGAAGGTACTAGATTACCTAACTGAGGTCTATGTAGCCTAAGAGTGTAAGCTCAGGGAAACCTCTGCCTCTAACCATGAGACTTGGTCCATGAAATTCTAGATCTTCACATATTTCCTTTACAGAGATCTTACTAGAAGGACAGAGGCCAGCCCAAACATCCACTGGGCATGATGGATGTGTGTGAGAGAGAGAGAGAGAGAGAGAGAGAGAGAGAGAGAGAGAGAGAGAGAGAGAGAGAGACTGGGCATAGGTCTTTGAAACCTCAAAACCTATAACCAGTGACACACCTCCTCCAACAAGGACACACCTCCTAATTCTTCACAAACAGTCCCACTAACAAGGGACCAAACATATAAGCCTCAGTCTGTGGCAGCTGCCACCATTATTGGGGGACCTGCGTAAAACAGAGGATCATGGGAAACAAGTATCCCAGAGTAGAGCTGCTGTCCTCCAGGTGAGCGAAGAGGACGGGGCCAGGCAAATTAATGCTCTTCAAAGACCCTGTGGCCCACTCCCTACCTTCACAGTTCTAGCTCCTACCAACCGTCTATCAAATTCTGAACCTGTCAGTAGCTGAGACCATTGATTAGCTCCGCAGATCTGATGTCGCAGACACACCAGGAGTCTGCTTCACATACTAGTCTTAAAACGGAAGATGGTGCATGCTATAACATGGAATGATCTTGAAAACGAGCATAGAAATGAAGTCAGACACAAAGGCCAGATCTTGTTTTGAGAGCATTTACATGGAATATTTAGAGATTAAATTCGTCGAGGCATAGCTCAGATGGGGTGGGGGATGCCAGAGGCTGCCGACTCAGGGAGTTAAGACTCTCATTAATAGGGACCGAGGGCTGCTGTGAAATGGTCAATGAATTCAGGAACTAGGTATAGCTGATGTTTGCACAGCTACTAGACACCACTGAGTCGTTCACTCCAAAATGGTCGTTTGGGGCTGTGCATGTAGACCAAGGGGAAGGGCTTGCTTGCCTATGTGCAAGGGCCTGGTCCTCAACCCCACAGAATGAAATAAAGTAAAAATAAGGTGAAATGAAAATAATAATTTTATGTTAGGTGAATTTCACCTCAATTGTTCTTCTTTAAAATAAAGAAAGCTGGGATGCTCAAGACGACTCAGCGCACAAAGTCACTCGCTGCCAAGCTGATGACCTGAGTTCCATGCCCAGGACCACTGTGGAAAAGAGAACAGATTCCTGAGGGTTGCTATCTGACTTTCATCCCCACGTTGTCTCTGTCTGCCACACACACAAGGGATACAATGTGACTAGATAAAAATAAAGGGAGTCAACTAAACACTGTGGTCTTAAGTACCCTTCAGGTGTGGCTGCCGGGAAGCCATCTCCCTCTCCCTCTCAGGACTCGACAACTCCACGTGAAGTACTAACTGCTCTTGTGGCCGTCATCACTGCTATCCATACAGGACTCCGCCAATGTTACCCACAGGTGCCTGCCTCAGCTTCCAAGTCCCAACAATGAAATACAGGTGTGTGTATGTACACTTACATGCATGTATATTACACACACACACACACACACACACTGCCTCCTACTTTTAAAACAGGGTTTCTCGGTGTAGCCCTGACTGTCCCGGAACTCACTCTGTAGACCAGGCTGGCTTTGAACTCACAGAGATCTACCTTCCTCTGCCTCCCAAGTGCTGGGATTAAAGCCATGGCCCTCAACCTTCCCAATGTTGAACCCTTTAATAGAGTTCCTCCTCATGTTGTGGTGACCCCAACCATAAAATTATTTTCACTACTACTTCATAGCTATAAATTTTGCTACTGTTATGAATTGTTATGTAGATATATGTGTTTTTCTATGGTCTTAAATGACTCCTATGAAAGAGTCATTCGATCCCCAATGGGGCTGTGACCCACAGGTCGAGAACCACTGGATTAAGGCATGTGCCACCATAACCAACTTTAAATACAGGTTTTCAAGACTCAGAAGCACAGCACTTATATGTGTCACTATGAAGTCACAGACTGAAATGTTGGGACTTTTGGATTCTGGCATTGGTGATGATGACTTACTTTCTTTGTAAATGTTTGTCTGGTGTTTTAAAACCATTCCACAATAAATGTGATTTTCATATGATTTTAATTTTGATGATGAACCCAAGGCCTCATGCATGCACAGCACATATTCTGTGAACAAGCTCTTTAGGTAGATCTATTTATTTTGTGGTTTTTGAGACAAAATCTCATTATGTAGCTCTGGTGTCCAGGAACTCACTATGTAAACTGACAGGCAGTTTGCTTATGACAGACCTCCCTCCTCCTGAATGCTGAGGTTAAAAAAAAATGGGAGACCCTACATTGGCTTTGTGTATACAACTCTATCTATCTATCTATCTATCTATCTATCTATCTATCTATCTATCTATCTATCATCTATGCACAGGGCCTGCTGCATGTGGTTACATATACATTTATAGAAATGGGTTAATTTAAGTTATAAGAGCCTAAGCTATCAACAGAGATTTCACAATTAACTATAAGTTCTGTGGTTCTGCAGGACTGGTCCTTTCTCTGGTCATAGCTGGGGTAGGCCACCTCAAACCCTGAATGTGGGTGGTAGCTGAGTTGGTCAGCCTGGGCCTCTACCAGGAACCCCCACCTCAGGCGAAAGGCAGGACCAGCTGGCACATGCCCACACCACCAGGGTGAGCTCTGTTGCATTCATGCCATTGGGGCCAGTTTTCCCATGAGGGGTGGAGCCTGTTCTCCCAGGGACATCAATGGGCAGGATTAGCCCAGCAAGGCCCTAGGACATCCACTTGGCTTTAGGCAGCAGTCCAGATCATGGTCATCAGTGTGACCTTTGGTGGTAACACAGGCCATGGACCCAGACATGGCCCCTAGACACAGCTCAGGCCTGTACATCACCGTGGTCTCATGTGGCAGCCCAGACCACGGATATCCTCATGGCCTTTGGTGGTAACATGGTCATGGACATCAACACAGACCCTGGCTGCCTGCGGTGGGACTATGGACCTTGAGTTTCACCCTAAGTGCTGGGATCGCAGGCTAGGCAGGCACTCTACCAATAAATCCAGAGCCCCAGTCACCTCCATGCTGGCCCTCCTTGCTTTCAAAGAAACAAACATGGTTGATAGCATTGAGTCCCTGTAGACAACACTCTGATTCTTTCCTCAGGAATAAATACCGCCAGATGTTTGAAGTTTATCCTCCAAGTTCATGTTCAGTGTTGTCGCCTGCCAACCTGGGTATACAGAGACACTTTTGGGCTGTTTTTTATTTCTTCATTTTCCAGAGCTCAAACCCATAACATCTCCTCACTTGCCACGTCAGCCACCTTCTTTCCAGGCCCTTGGGATGCCCCCTACTCACCACACACCCACGAGCCCCCCACCTTCCTCACCAAAGTCACCCTGTCTCCTTTCTTTCAGAGTAATCTTATGCTTCTCCTCTCCCCCATCCCCAGTTTTTTTTTTTCTTCCTTCAAGTTATTGCTCTTATTTTGAACTCCTCCAAGTTCTGGCATGTTGGACCAGGCCTGTGTGATTGCTGTTAGTCTGCTCTGTGGTGCAGTAACAGGATGCCTGAGATTGTCAAATTAAAAAGAAGAAAGGTGTATTGAGGTCATTGTTTAGGACCTTTCAGTTCACGGTTAGTCAGTCCTATTGGTTTAGGGCGGGCCTGTGGTGAGGTAGCATACGATTGTGACAGAATGTGACGGAGGAAACTGCTTACCTCCTGGTGGCCAGGAAGCGCCCCCCTCCAGGGTGTTGGTGATACAAAGAGCAACCTTTTATATTAAAAATATATTGTGGGTTTTAAAAATGTGCATTCACATCCAAGGAGAATACTAATGGGGAGGCACACTAACAACTCCACAGAGGCTCCTTTTCCAACAGCCCAGCTTCCTCCTTCGGGGACCTGACCTCCAACAGATCCTGCCACCTTCCAGGAGTGTCATGGTGGAAGTCTAGCCTTCAACACATGTGCTTTGGGGAACATCATAGGCCATGGCAGCTGCTCACTCCTTGAGCTGAATAGCCTCTATTTTAAGTGGTGGGCGTTAAGGCCCTGTTTTATCAGACAAACTAGAGACTTGTTCAAAAAAAGAGGCAGAATTGTATCTTCCTGTATCTGCCATAACCTATACCACAGGCTCAAACAGGCTTTCAGTTTACTGAGTGAATAAAACCATTCTCGTGTGTGTGTGTGTGTGTGTGTGTGTGTGTGTGTGTGTGTTCCTGTTTGTGTTTGTATGCTTGTGCACACAGGTCAAAGGTCAACATTGGATGTCTTCCTCAGCCTCTTTCCACCTTATATTCTAAGGCAGGGTCTCTTGCTGAATCTGGAGGTCATTGTTTTAGTTAGAGATGACCAAAGTGCTCCATGAATTCCCCTGCCCAATTTTTTATGTGGGTCCTGGGAACCCAAACTCAGGTCTCCCTGCTGGTATGGCATGTGATTTTCTGATGAACCCTCTCCCTAGCTCCTGAGAGGTTTTGCTATGCCAAGCTTCTAGACAATCCAAGGAATTCTTAGCTTTGGGTATACAAACCTCAAGGCCTTGCTTTGCCAGCACAACCAGACTGGCAATATTTCAATACAATTTGGTTGCCTTGCAGTCTTGTACACTTTATTCATTTCAGAACTTTACTCTTGAGAAAGGGAAGCTGGGGACATCGGTGTCAAATGGAGATCAGAGTTCCCAGGCCCTTCCGACACACATGGGTGGATAGAAATGACTGTTCCATCTAGGAGGCCTCACCAAGAGACAGGCTCTCTCTCTGTGTTTGTCCTTTCTGCTTCCTAGACCACAGACACGATGGATGGAGCATCAGTAGCTGTTTTGAACCTCAGAAATGGAAACCACAGTGTAACAAGATAGTTGTGGCTTCTGGCCAGCGGGCAGCTGCACCAGCCTTGAGCAGATCGCTTCCAAACTCCCTGCGCAGAGGAGGAAGCAGCCGCATGGTGTGCTTGAGACACTGCTTCTCCACATTTCTCTGTTACTTGCTGTCAGGACTAATGCAGCGAGACTTTCTGAAGACCAGTTGAAAATGGTGTTAATGAGCCAGGCACGACAGTGTGTGCCTTTTATCCCAGAACTGGAGACAGAGGCAGGCAGATCTCTGTGAGTTCGAGGTCAACCTGGTCTACAGAGTGAGATCCAGGACAGCTAGGGCTACACAGGGAAACCCTGACTTGAAAAAACAAAACAAACAAATGAAAGGAAGGAAGGAAAGAAAGGATGAAGGAAGGAAGACAATGATGTTATTCAAAGAGTTCCCCGAACCTACCCTTCATTCTCTATAAAAAAGAAAAATCATCTCCAAGCCAGAAAGTGGATTTTTCAGTGCCTAGCCTTGTATCTACTATCTAAACAGAAGTGAATTATCTGATACATGTTTTATTCTGTTTTCATTTTTGATACAACACGTGAACTTGATGTCTCTGTAAGTTTCATTGTGTGTGTGTGTGTGTGTGTGTGTGTGTGTGTGTGTGTGTGTGTGTGTGGTGCTCACGCGTGCATGCCTTTGGTCCTATTCATATGTGAATCTACTGGCTGTATGGCCACCACTCCACCCGGTTTATAAAGGACACAACTTAAAAATCGTTTTAAATTAAGTAGTAAAGATTCTCCTGAAATACCCATTATAGTATCAATGGATTCAATATATGAAATCATAATTGTCAATCACATGGCTTTTAAATGTTTTGAAACAGTCTTGTTGTATAGTCCAGGCTGGACTCAAATTCGATTCTTCTGCTTCAGTGATTCAGTGCTGGGGTTACAGTTCGTGCCAACACTCCTGACATCACCCTTTAATTTTATATGCTTATTTTTACTTTTAAAACCATACTCTACATGGGGCAATACCGTTTACACATTTAAAATAGTATAATAGAATAATTTTATATTGTTTTAAACAGAAGGGGGGATTGCAAAAGTTGGACTCTATTTAATTCTATTGACTATCCAGTGCGCTGAATATGTGTGTCACATTGACTCATTTACACAAGGTGACTTTTTTTGGTTTTTGTTTTTAAGGATGGGTTTTGTCTTAGTTACTTTTCTATTGCTGTGATAAAACACCACAACCACGGCAGCTTATAAAAGAAAATGTGTAATGTGCTTATGGTATCAGAGGGCTAGAATCCATGATGGCAGATTGAAGGACCAGTTGAGAGCTGACATCTTGATCCACAGCTCCCAGGCAGAGAGAGAACTGAGAATTATAGAAATCGTTTGAAACCACAAGGCCCTGCCTGTGACACACCTCCTGGAAAAGGCCACACCTCTCAATCCTTCCCAAACAGTTCAACCAACCAGTGAAAAACTATTTAAATATATGAGCCTAGGGGTCAGGCATCCTCATTCAAACCACCCCAGGTTTGTACCTTAAAATAATATCGCCTTTTAAAAGATGCCATGACAGCTGTGCTCATTGGTGTATACCTTCAATCCCAACACTTGGGAGGTAGAAGCAGACAGATCTCTGTGAGTCTGAGGTCAGCCTGGTCTACAGAGAGAGTTCCAGAGCAGTCAGAGCTTCGTAGTGAGATCATGTCTCAAAAAAATAACAAAATAAAAATCAAAGGTGCCGTGGTTACTACAGGTCACAGCCCAGCAGCTATCATCCGTAGCAAAGATCCCGCTCCTGGCTGGGATGCTCTATGCATGGGAAGGTAAGTAGCATCCAACACAGTGCACAGAAACGATGTCATCGGCAGGTGACGTGAAAGTCCTAAGAAGGAACCATCGGGTCACCTTGGTGGGAAGGACATGGCTCTTCAGGAAAATTGGTTTTCCCAGGGCAGTTTCGATTTGGATTCCTTTGTCTGTATAAGATCATTCAACTATGTGTTCCAGTTTGGGCTCCCAAGAGTGATCACTTTCCAGATGCTGGATCCCTGTGGAGAGTCAAAGTGGAAGCCCTGCACATGCTGTCCATTCTGACCTGTAGCAATCTGGGATTGTGTCTGCTCTGCCTCAGTTTCCTTAGTTCTCAGTCCTAGGGGCCATACCTAGGCCTGCTGTTTACACTGTAGCGACACTTTTTGGACCTTTGGTTGGTGGACAGTTCACAGGGGATGGAGAGAAGGGGCCCTGATGCTCATCATATAATTCATTAGGGCCCCAAGGGGTGAGGGATGTTTGGGTTTGCAGTAGCCTACCTTCAGGTGGCATAGGGCGTGGCCTGAGAGCAGGCAGGACCAACAGAGGCCACTCCTGGCTTGGAGTGGTGGCCCAATAGTGTCCAGAAAAACTGACCTGTCAAATGAAAGCACTTTGTCTTCCGGAAGATGTCCAGTGAGGGAAATCATTTAGGGGAGGAACAAAGAGAGAGAGAGATGCTTAAGAGATAGTACTGGCTGCACCCTATGGTGAGTCCACATCTGGAAGGAGCCCAAGCTCTGGAGCTGGGAATCTACTTGGATGAAGGGATGTTTATAAAACCAAAAATGCGGCGACTCAGGAGAGTGGGGAAGGGCATGGGGAAAGCAATTCTTCAAAGTTCTAGAAACAAGTAGTGCTTGTGCTTCCTAGGTCCCCAGAAATTCAGAGGCCAAGAGGGTCTAAGAAGCCAACCAAATAGAAGAGATGATGAAGTCAGGTCAATAGGTGCCATAGGCAGCTCTGGGTTTGATTCATTTGGCAAATATTTAGTGAGTGCCAGTGTATGCCTGGCAATGGTATTCCCAAAGTGATAAACAAGGAGGCCTCACACTGTCCTGGGGAGTTCACCAGGACCGTTCAGTTTGTCTTGTGTGCCATTCCCTTTGGGGGTTGGGAGTACAATAAACTATTCAAATTTTAAAAACTCTGTTTAGGGCTGGGGACAGCTGGCACTGAATCTAGATCTCCAGAATCCATGTACAAACTCAAGGTGAAAACTCAGCTTGGGAGGAGGAGGCAGGTGGATCCCTGGGGCTTGCTGGCCAGCCAGCCTAGCCTACTTGGTCACTTCTAGCCCCATGAGAGACCCTGTCTAGTCCCCGCACCACACATATGTGTTTAATTGGGAGGATGAACTGTATGTTGTCACTGTGTTTGACGCCAGATTTTATACTGCAAACTTATTTAAATTCTTCCCTTGAGGGACACTTTTCCTCTGTGTAGCCATTTTTGCTGTGTGTGTGTGTGTGTAAAGAGAAGAATCTGTCAATAGGATCTTGTTCTGTTAACCAAGAAGGAAAATTCTGAACAGTGTATTTTCTATTAAAAGGCTTTTTTAAATGTGGGGGTGGGCAGTGAGTCCGTGCATGCATGCGTAAGGCTGTTCCCAAGCCTGACAACCTGAACCCACTTGGTAGAAGGAGGGAACCAACTCTTGCAAGTTGTCCTCTGTCTTCCAGAGACACACCATGGCGCGCGAGCACACGCGCGCACACACACACACACTCACACACACAATCTTAAAAATGTAAAGTGCTGAGGTGTGGCTCAGTGGTGAATGCCTGCCTAGCGTGAGTGACACACACACACACACACACACACACTCACACACACAATCTTAAAAATGTAAAGTGCTGAGGTGTGGCCCGGTGGTGAATGCCTGCCTAGCGTGAGTGACACACACACACTCACACACTCACACACTCACACACACAATCTTAAAAATGTAAAGTGCTGAGGTGTGGCCCGGTGGTGAATGCCTGCCTAGCGTGAGTGACACACACACACTCACACACTCACACACTCACACACACTCACACACACAATATTAAAAATGTAAAGTGCTGAGGTGTGGCCCGGTGGTGAATGCCTGCCTAGCGTGAGTGAGGCCCCAGTTCCATCTCCAGCATCACAATGAGCAAACAACAACTAAATGAAACATGCTGGTGCTTTTTATCTCACAGAGGGGGAATGGACGTGCCCTGGGCTCGGCTCCTGGCAGTGGCTACGTAAATGGCAGTGTGTCCCTTTCCTCACCTCCCCCTAGCTTGCCATGAGCCGGAAGAGTCAGACTCCAGGGCTGTCGCAAGGCATCTTCTCTGGGGTCTCCCTTTGGCTTTCAGCAGAGGCCTCAGCCTGATGGTGGTTCCCCTTGGAGTGGGCGATCCGGGACCTGACAGAGACCAAGAGTGAATAACAGGAAGCTCCACTTCCTCCTCCTGGGGCCTGAAAATAAGTCAGGCCCACCCATGGGCTGTTCCTGAGCCGTGCTCCCCAGGAGCCCAGGGACCTGTGGGAGCCACCTGTCTAGGCGAAAGGTTCTCCGACTGGGATGTCTGTTTGTCCAGAGCCTTGGGAAAGAGGGCCTTGTAAACTGTGAGGACTCAGTTACTTCAAAACACTTCCAAAAGGGCTTCTCCTCCCGGTGGCTGACCACTGATTTGCCTGGAAAACAGCTGCTTCCTTCTGTTTCCTAGGGAAGCACCTTTGTCCTTTTGTCAACCTTCCTGGTGCTTAGGTGACGCACAGCCCTCCCAGAGCCCAGCTCTTCAAGATGGTCCTCCCCATGAGGGAGCACCTCTGGGCATAACTATGTTCTGCTCCCCGGTGTAGAGAATGGGGGGGCTCTAGCGAGGGGAGCAGGCGGCACAGCACTTGCTGTCTGAGGGTCTGTCAGGTCCGCCCGGGAGCTCTCATGTGGAGCTAACAGCTGGCTGATATCCTTCCTGAACAAACCAGGGAAATCCACACCAGCTCTTCAGATAAGGCGAGGGAGCCCCTGGCAGCGCCAGGCAAAGACTGAGCCGGGCATTCGGAGTTGCTGGCAACGGTCTCCCTCAAGACTGGTTGGTTCCATAAACAGGAGCCACTCTGGGGATTTGTGGGAACCCGAACACAGGAAGAGATCCAAAGAGCAGCCTCAAAGAAAGCAAATTCTCATTCTCTCTGTCTCTGTCTCTCTGTCTCTGTCTCTCTGTCTCTGTCTCTCTGTCTCTCTGTCTCTGTCTCTCTGCCTCTTTCTCTCTCTCTCTCTCTCTCTCTCTCTCTCTCTCTCTCTCTCTCTTCCTCCCTCCCCCTCTCTCCCTCCGTTGATTGATAGAGAAGCTGGCCCTGCCCATCTCCTTTGTTCTCTCCCACCTGCTTGCTCTGACCAGACCTCCATACTTTCTCCTCCTCCTTCTCCTCCTCCTCCTCCTCCTCCTCCTCCTCCTCCTCCTCCTCCTCCTCCTCCTCCTCCTTGTCCAGTCCCCATAGAAGGGATCATGGAGGCAGGTCCCCTTAGCAGAGTGGTGGGCACGACAGTGATGGGTGAATTTCCACAAGACCTCCACAGGTTGCCCTGTGGTGGGCGTTTGGGTAAGACGAGGAAAAGTAACACACCCGATATTTAAAATTCTTTGATTGGGTTGGGGTCGGGCTTGGGGGTTGGCATTCTTACTGATCAGAGACTTGCCCACAATTTTGGATCAAGTATCCGGTCTCTACATCATGCCTGGAAGATGGGTGCAGATATGTGACCACCTGGGGTGTGAGGGCTGTTAGCAAACTGACAGAGGTAGGGATGACAACAGGATGGCGGTCTTGCTAGCTCTGCCCTGGCTCCGGGACAGAGCGGACGGTGGAGGACTTCTTACTGTGACCTTACGTGCAGAGAAGCAGGCGTGGCAAGGTTGCTGGCGCCCCAGGAATGCAGCTTCACCCTGGTTCAGATCCAGGGAGGTGCTCGACTGCTGTTGTGCTTGGACACCGTAGCCTCTCTGGGGGAGCTGCAGAAAGAGTGTGAAATGAGTCTGGGGTTTCTGATTTTCCGTGGCGTGGCACAGTGAGGTGTTCTCTGGAGTTGCCTCTGTCCCCTTGGCCACACTCTCAGGTCTGTTCTGAAGGGCCTGGCTAGAGCAGCCCCAAGGGGTCCTGAGGCTTGCTAACAAAGGCAGTTGGGGAGGTGGCTGAGCTCACTCCTGCTTACACAAATGGAAAATCTAGGCAGACATTTGACTGCACACAACACCCCTCTGTGAAGACGGCTGATCTCCAGCTAACTGCGTGCATTCCAAGCCGGCTTTAGCATAGTCACAGCCATTGCTTGGTAACAGGCAGTCGCCTGACTGTGCCCTTCGCTGAACAACCCTCACTTGAATAGCTCCTGAAGCAGCTGATGGGGCCTGGAGAGGATGACCTTGAGCCCTATGGCCTGCGATTTCAGGTGTCTTTGAGAGAAAACCCACGGCAAACAGATGGAGAGAAATGCCGAGGGGTACAAGGTCAGCAGCGGGAGCCACTCCCTGTCCACTGCCTTGCTCCTGACTGGGGCAGCACAGGCTCACTGTCACTGTCAGAGAGGCCGGTATGGCCACAGAGGTCACAGTCAGAAATCCCACAGCTTAAGGTAAAAACAGGACCTTCCCTCCTCCTCACCCCACCAAAACATCTCAAGACTTGTCAGTGCCAAGGGCCCCTTCCTCTAGGACAAAGCTTGACCTGTTTCCTCAGCCAGGCCTGAATCCCACAAGAGACTGGAGACAGCCCCTCAGCTCCCATTAGGACTCTGCTGGGACCTGGGGATAGATAAAACAGTTACTTGAGAGAACCTAGACAGTCACTTGAGGTAAAAATCGTCATAGGCGATAACCATATGACTTTTGACTGGAAGTGATCTATCTAAATTTATGTGACCAATGTCCCTGGTCACTCTGTTCCTTTTCTTGTCTTTAAATTTTTATTTCATTACTTGTTTGTTTTGAGACAGGATCCCATTATATAGCTCTACTGCACTCGAACTCACTTGTAGACCAGGCTGGACTCTGAACTCAGAGATCCACCTACCTCTGCCTCCAACTACTGGGATTAAAGGTGTGCACCACCAGGCCCGACTAGTACTTCTTTAAGTCTCAATATTAGTGCACCCTGAGTAAATATTAAGGTCATACAGTATCTTTTCCTGATACTCGCAATTTCAAAGTCAAAAAAGTCTGTCAAAAGTGGTAAGGGTTTTTGCTATATACCAAATTATTTCCCAAAGTATTCATGCCATTTTATAATGTCACCTTCGGTGCATAAGGGTGCCAGTCTCACCTAGCTCTACAACATTTATTATTATTACTATCATCATCATTTCTTTATTTTTATTATCATTACAGTCTTGAAGATCAAGCCTGGGTCATCTGCACACAGGAATGAGTAGATGAACTGCCCCCCTCCAGTTTTTGTGTTGTGCTTTTTGTTTTGTTTTGTTTCTTTTGGTTTTTCGGGACAGGGTTTCTCTGTGTAGCCCTGGCCATCCTGGACCAGGATGGCCTCCAACTCAGTGATTTGCCTGCCTCTGCCTTCTGAATGCTGGGCTTAAAGGTGTGAACCACCACCGCCCAGCACACTTTTCCCCCTTTTAACCTAAGTTTGTAAGACAGAGATGAGAGCAAGAGCAAGGCTTGGGGAATCCATGGTCATGGGGAGTGTGAGGGCTCTACCATTTCCTGCAGGATCTGGCAAGTCACCCGACAGCTCCACGCTTTTAAAGAAAAGCACATAGGGATGGACCAGTAGGGGAGTGCTTGCCCAGCATCTACAAGGCTCTGGATTAAATCAAATGCCCTGTACAAGGTGGGAGAGGAAGGAGAAGGGAGAGTGGGGAGAGGAGGGAGTGTTGTGGAATATTATTCTAACTATGTAAAGATGTGTTACATTTGCTTAGGCTGCATTTGTTTACTGGTGTATAGACGGGCTGCATTTGTTTACTGGTGTATAGACGGGCTGCATTTGTTTACTGGTGTATAGACGGGCTGCATTTGTTTACTGGTGTATAGACGGGCTGCATTTGTTTACTGGTGTATAGATGGCTGCATTTGTTTACTGGTGTATAGATGGCTGCATTTGTTTACTGGTGTATAGACGGCTGCATTTGTTTCACCTTGCCTTCCTGAGACACCTGCTTAGTTTACTAAAAAGCTGAACGAGGGGTAGGAGGGCTGTCAGGCAGAGAGAATAAGCAGGAGGAGAAATCTAGGCTCCAGAGAGGAGGAGGAGAGAACGAGGAAGAAAGAAGGGACAGGCCTGGGACCAGACGCCAGGCAGCCACCAGCCAGCCAGACACAAGAAGCTGTGAAAGTAAGATGTACAGAAAGAAAGAAAGGTTGAAAGGTCCCGAGGTAAACCGTAGATGAAGAAAATTAGGGTAAGTTATGGGAGCCAGCGGGACAAGCGTAAGGTGGAGCATTCATAACTGATAACAAGTCTCTGCATCTTGACTTGGGAGCTGGCTGGTGGCCTAAAAGAAAAGGCCCAGTACAGGGAAGAAAGGGACATGTGGGGAGGAGGGAGAGAGAGAAGGAAGGGAGAAGGAGGAAGGGAAGAGAGGAAGGGGAGTAGTGCCAACTTAGTAAGTTTGGAAGATGCTTTGGATAGCATGAGTGACGTGTCTGAAGACACAGACGCAGGGCCTGGAGGGCTGGCTCGCATGGACCAGCCCTTGCCGATCTCCAGAGGACCAGAGTTCAGTTCTCAGCACCGCACTGGGCTTCTCACAACCATCTCTAACTCCAGCTCCAAGTGGTCCACACCCTTTTCTGGCCTATCCAGGTACCTGCACACATGTGTGCACCCTCACACGCAGAAACAAACATCCTTTTTTTATTTTAAGGCAAAACTCATTCAGAGTTGCCTTGATATTTTCCCTGTAGTTTCTGGTCTTAGAAACTTTTCTTGCCTGCTTGCCAAACCCTTAATTAATAATATTATAGTTCGGTTCAATATTTAGGGAATACTTTAAAAAACATTTTTAAGTGCTTGTCTTTTAGTTAGACTGGCATTACTTTGGCACATTGAATAAAAAGGGTGTTGGCCACATACGAAGTTTTCTTGGTTGCACATTTAATTCTTATACATAAAAGGATGTTCTTCTGGTTTCAAAGTACCTTTCAAGTTGGGGCTGTGCTGTTTGAACAGGGCAGACCCTTGTCCACACTGCAGGGTCACAGGAGTCCCTCCTCACAGGTCCAGAGATGCCTTTGACATGTGTGTCTGTCACAAGCCCAGGTGACTCACTCACTTCAGTGTCCCTTTGCCCCTGGATTCCCTGAGACACCAGAGCATCTGATACAATGTCACATTTACTCGAGTCAATGAAGAGGTGCCTGTGTCTTGTGACTGTGAGAGTCTAAAGGAAACCTTCACCTTAATAGTGACCTAAATAATATCCCTAGCCAACAAAGCTGCATCCCTCGATGCCAAGAAGGTGAATATGGTTTCCCTAAGGAGAATATTCACCAACAGGAGATATTCACAACAGGGTTGGCAAGACATCTACAGGTCAGGCCAGGCACACCCACCCAGCCACTTTGATGATGATACGTATGTCCAAACTGACCAGATTCATTCTAGTCCCCCAGAACAGATGCCCCTCACCGCAAGACCCTGCCAGCTCAGTAACCTGCAAGAAGACAGAAGACACGATGTCTGTGAGAGCAAAATAAACATGAGCAGTTGTTATTATTAGTGTCTTGTTCCATCCCCACCCAAACTGAGGTGACATGCAGATGAGAGACGGATACAATTTGAGAATAATTATTAAACATGTCTGAAGATCTGTTCGACATGGTCATGGTTGAGGCATATCATTTCTCACCAGCAAAACGCCTGAACATAAAGAAGCTCTGTAGCTGCACTGATCCTGGATTACACCCTTATGTTTTGGTTTTAAAAATCCCCGATTAGTAGCTTGGGTTAGTAAATAGTAGTAGCTTGTTGGGTGGGGAGCACCATCTGTTTGCCGTTTGACCTTCATTTTTAGATCTGGAATCTGTAAGAAGAATAAAAGCAAAGTTAGGGGTTCCGTTACAGTTAGTTAGCTACCCTAGAGGAAGCCAGAAAGAGCTGGCAAAACAGAAGTGGAGGAGAACACGTAGCTCCCCTCCCTGCCAAGGGAGAGGTGACTCACCTGGAAGCTCCGCCCAGGCAGGAAAACCCTTCACGCTTGCGCATTTCTTCAGCCCTGCACCTGCTGGGATCTCCTAGCTGGCATGGACTCTGTACAGTCACCTGGTGTCCCCAGCACAGGACACCCTGAGGCCTTTTTCCTACTCAGTCAGATGCCAGCGGGTGTGGCCAGCTTCAGTTACAGAGCGAATAACAAAAACCATTTCACCTCCCCTGCTGCGGGGCACCGAGCTCCTCAGAAGGCTGGCACACCCCAGAGGGACGTTGCATAAGCTCCGGACCAACCCTTTTGGAATTACCACTCCAGAAATGAAAACCCTGGCTCTTTGATGGCCATCTGTTCTGTGTTTGCCACTGGTCCATCCTTAACATTCCTGTCTTTCTTGCACACCCGTGGCATTTCTAACAGAAAGACTCACAGGGTCATCACGCCCCTCTGCTTTGGGAGATGATACTGGGAGAGATCACACTAACGTATTCATAGGGAACAATGGCAACCTAAACCGTTGAAAAGATTAAAATATTAAGCTCTATGCATAGGCACAGCGTAGGACATTCCTCCTATCCCATCCTCCCTTCTCTTAGGGACTCCCCAACTAGAACATTCCAAGTTGAACTCAAGTGCTCTTGTCATGTCCAAATTCCTCTGCTAGCAGCGGATCACCTGAGCTTATCAGGAAATGCTGGCCTCCGTGTTCATGCCATCTGGTTATTCAAACATTTCAACCCATGATTTACATGTGCTCATTAGGAGGCTTCCTCCATTCAAATGTGGAGTTGCCAGGGAGGATCTTTTATTTTTCCATAACCTAGAGATTTAGTTGAAATGTGAAAATCTCCAGGGAAGAAAGGCAGGCAGCATACTTACGTGAATGTCCCCAGCTTGTGTTTCCTTTTGGAAACATGTTAGGTGGAGCCCAAGTCTACCATAGACCAGTGAATTCATCTCCAACTTTTAGTTTGCTGGAGTCCTTTCTGGTCTACAGAAGAGGTGTGATGAAACCAGAATCCTCAAAGTGGGATTGGCTGTGCCTAGTACAACCCCCAGCACCCATCACAGGTTCCTTCAGTCTAACAGGCCATGGGGTATCCGGAAGACTCAGGCAGGTGTCCTTCAGGAACAGGAGTAATGGGGTAACACACAGATTGCTACTTCATTTTTCCTATTAAAATTGTTCCCTAGCCAGGCATGATGGCACATTCCTGTAACACCAGGTAGAGGCAGCCAGATGAAGTTCCAGCCAGTCTCTACTATATAGCAAGTTCAAGACGAACGTTGGCTACAGGAGTTCAGCCAGCCTCTACTACATAGCAAGTTCAAGGTCAGCCTTGGCTACAGGAGAGCCTGTCTCAATAAAACAAAATGTGTTTCCTGTGGACCCTTTGCAGTGTTTCAAGTGGAAGCATGTTGAACTCCATTTTATCATTGCAGTATATTGTCATTAAAATTGAAGTTATAGAAATGACACTATAATGAGAATGAAGACAGTGGTTGCCTGGAGCTGAGGGTAGATGGAGGAGTTGGCAGTCAAGAGCAGGGAGGACCCTTCAGGATGACAGAGACAGTCTCCATCTTGAGCCCAATGGTGTTTGCACAGGCATCCCACTTGATGAACATCACTGAACTGTATATTCACTTTATCGTGTGCGAATTCTTCCTCTGCCATAGGAATGTTCAGAAGGACCGGAGCTTGAGAGGTCGTTTTAAACAAAGCCGTATCAGTGGGGTATACTATATTTACAAACAATAGCGAATTCCTTCGGGGAGGGAAAGGAAGCCCAGAACTAAAGGGGATGTGTTGTTCATTCCAAAGCAGGATGTGTCCGCCTGCTGCGATTGTGCTTCGCTCGATGTCGTTTTCAGAAGCCCAGTAGGTAATTTTGGTATTTTATAGATTATTGGAGAGCAACTACATCCTGTTTCCTGGAATGCAGGAAGGGCTGGGATCACGATCTCACAGCACACACAAACAACACAATGCGTAGGTCACTCGGGATGGGCCATCTTGGAATGAGGTTGATGCTGCCAGCCTCGGAGAAAATGAACTGGTGATCTTTTCAGATTGTCCGTTGCTAGCTTTGGGAGTTCAAATCCCACAAAACAAGTGGTCTGTGTGTCTTAGTTACTTTCCTCTTACTGCAACTAAACACCCAACCGAAGCAGCCAAGGAAGAGTGATTTTGGCTCAGAGTTTTTAGGTACGGCTAGTCATAGCGGGGAAAGCCACAGAGGCCACACTCAGGAGCCAGAGACAAACGCTCATGCTCAGCTCCCTTTTGTATTTTTTCCAGGACCCCCAGCCCATGGAATGGTGTCACCCACATTTAGGGTAAGTCTTTCCACCTCAGTTAACCTAATCAGGAAGTTTCTCACAGACTTGCTTAGAAGTTTGTCTCCTGGATGATTCTAGATCCTGTCTAGTTTGCAATCGATATTAGCCATCATAGGAAAGAAAGTTTGCATGTTATTATAGTGTCAAGAAGTATTGTCCTGATGCCCCCATAATGTGCACGTTTCAGGCATTAGTTAAACTAAAACACACAGGCTTGTGAGATGGCAAAGTGTCTGGTGCACAGGCTCGGGGCCTGAGTTTGGATGCCCAGCATCCAGGTAGCGGCTGAGCATGGTGGAACACAGCTGTAACCCTAGCACTGGATTCTACCTCTGAGATAGGAATGGGAGGGACACGGTGTGTGTGTGTGTGTGTGTGTGTGTGTGTGTGTGTGTGTGTGTGTGTGTGTGTGTGTGCAGAGATCCATAGGTCCCAGAAGATCCCCAGGAATTTGCTGACCAACCTGTGTGGCTAAAATGATGGGCTCCAGGTTTAGCAGAAGAATATTTTAGAAAATAATATGGACAGTAGTTGAGGAAGACAGCTATACTGAATTCAGGTCTCCATATAGGCACAAGGAAGCATGTAAATATGCACACACATATACAACAACACACACAAATAATAATAATGTTAATATTCATAATAATAATTAACTTCAGAAAAATAATACCCTCTTATCCCTAGCGATTATGTCCATTCACTCAACAACAAAATTCCGCATTGTGGCAGAGGGCCTGGAGCAGCACAGTAGGCACATGTTAGCTCTAGCTGTCTGATGAGAGGCTAGCTCTGGGGAAATCGAGGAAGCAATGTTTTGATTTTCTTGTACTTCACAGAGGCTGTCCAAGAAGGCACATGTTACAAAAGCAATGCACCTGCTCCAGGAACAGGAAGGGACAAGGATCCCCTCCATGGATGATCTAATGGCAGAGGGGACAAAAGGCATCACTCGAGGACCCCTCCCCCCACTCCGTGTTCACTGTGTATCCCAGGAAGTTCTAGCTTTGTCAAGGACTCTCTTAAAGGAACACATACTTGGGAACACACATTAAGCAAAAGTGAATGTGTGAATGTTTGGTTGGAACTGTATCCACATCAGCCATGATTTCAGTTATTACAAGGGATCAGCAGCCAAGGTGAATAGAGCCCACTGGGTAGGAATCCTGGTTCTATCAGAACTCTGCTTGAACTTTTAACTAGAAATAACAGGCCCACAGCAAACCTTCTGCAACCAAGCTTCCTCGTGTGGCAAAGGCCAAGCATCCCCCCCCCCCAGCAGCCTGTCTTCCTGCTCTCCTTTTAACAGGCTTGCTGCGAATATTGACTGTTCCCCTTGCCATTCCCTCATCAGTGACCAGTCTTATCTTCCCACCCTGAGAACATAACCATTAGAACTCATTTCTTGAGAGTGCATTTCACTGAAGGAACATTGGAAAGATCTGATGAAATGCCATGTTGATTGTTATTAAATTGTGAATTGTGAATGATGTCTTATGCTTCCTGGAGATGTTTTTATTAATTCTCTCTCTCTCTCTCTCTCTCTCTCTCTCTCTCTCTCTCTCTCTCTCTCTCTCTCTCTCTCTCTCTCTCTCTCTGTGTGTGTGTGTATGTGTGTGTGGTCATGCCATGGTTCATATGTGATAGTCAGGACAGTTTGTAGGAGTCAATTCTCCTCCTACCATCTCTCTCTCTCTCTCTCTCTCTCTTTCTCTTTCTCTCTCTTTCTCTCTCTCTCTCTCTCTTCCCGAAATGAGACAGAGACAGGGTTTCTCTGTCTAACAGTCCTAGCTGTCCTGGAACTACCTCTGTAGACCAGGCTGGTCTCAAACTCATGAGATCTGCCTGCCTCTTCCTCCTGAGTGCTGGGATTAAAGGCTGTGCCACCACCGCCTGGACCACCTTGTGTGTTTTAAGACTGAACTCAGGTCATCAGACTTGGCAACAAGTACCTTTTCCACTGAGCCATCTCACTGGTCGTCTGAAGACTTTTAGGCTGGGCTATTTTACCTTAAGCCATAAGTCGTGGTGCAGCTTCGGGTGGGGTGCTTGCCTAGGATGCATATGAGCATGAGTTCTATCCCTGGCACCACAAACCGCCCTTCTTCTGGTCACTGTTCTATTCAATCGAGACAGATTTTATGAAAGAAAGCATTTAACTGGACTTGCTTCCAGTCTTGGGGGGTGCTGGAGAGGTAGCTAAGAGCTACACCCTGATTCACAGGCAGCGGCGGCGGCAGCAGAGAGAGAGAGGCCCTGGGCTAGGTGTAGGCTTTTGAAACTTCTGAGCCCACCCCCTGTGGCACACTCCCTCCAACAAGGTCACACCTACCCCAACAAGTCTACACCCCCCTGTCCTTCTCAAATAGTGCCACTCCCTGGTGATTAAAAATTCAAATATATGAGCTTATGGGGGGCATCCTTATTCAAACCACCACACCATCCGAAGGTAGAATATAGGTGATGATAATTATTTTAAAAAATCTGTAGTACTGGGGAAGGAAGAAGCCTCCCTGGCATTAGCAATCTCCAAAGGAAGCCATAGGCAAGACGGTGACACTTTCTCATGAGTTGCAAGAACCTTCACTCATGGCACCCCCCACCCCCCAGATCACTCATGGCACCCCCCACCCCCGGAGAGTGTGGAAACACTGCTAAGAGGTGCAGATTTGACTTTTCAGTCGCCACGGGTCTTAGCGACTGCCCGCCCCCCCCCACTTCTCCTACACTCTCTAACTCTCTATATGCTGTTGAATTTTCTGGTCAGCGTTCTTGGCTCCGTTTCAAGAGCTGCTTTCAATGTGGAGGCCTGGGATAAGCACCTCCTTTACAGCCATCCCCACGACACTTCTGGTTTCTGAAGTGATGTTGTAAACTGTCAAGTGACTCAGAAATCCCAGGAGCAAGTCCCTGATGGAGTGCAGAGGGAAGGATGGCTTGGCCGGAGGCTGACCCGGGGAAGGAGGCACATCTCTCATCAGCAGCTCCTGGAAGTGTGTGTGGAGGCCTGACTCCCAGCTGGCCCATCCATCCCTCAGCTTGGCCCAGATTCCTGAGGGAGGGAGAAGAAGAGAAAAATCAGGTGACCAAGCAGCTCATCCCCTCCCCCTGAGAAAGCAGGAACCCACCCCTGGGGAAACCAACTCAAACTCCAGCGTCTTTCTCACCGGCATCCAAGGAGACTGCCCACCACCCTTCATCTCCCCCAGGCAGTCCTTTCTAAAGCCAACCTGCAAACTCCATGTTCACCTCCAAGCTCAGTCGCTATCTGAGCCTGTCTCCTCCATGGCTACTCAGATCCAACAAGGTCCAGCTGCTCTGTGGTGGCTGTGACGCTCTGCAGCTGTAGCTGGGGACTCATCGGCATTGCATTTCACCGGACAATTCTGCTTGGCTGCCAAAGGATCAGGCTTCACCTTCCTGCATTAGAACCAACAGGCTACTACCCTGCCAGGAGGCGACACATCCGAGCAGAAGAATCTGCAGTCTGAGACTGGGTAGCAGACAGATTTATGGACAGTCTTAACCAGTGGTTCTCCACCTGTGGGCTGAACAACCCTTTCGCAGGGGCTGGCTAAGACCATCCTGCATATCAGACATCTACATTAAGATGCATAGTAGCAGCAAAATTACAGTTGTGAAGTAGCAACAAAAATAATTTTATGGTTGGGGGTCACCATAACCTGAGAAACTGTATAAAAGGGTCACAGCATTAGGAAGGTGGAGAACCACTGATCTTGACAGAACCATAAGGAAGGCCAGGAAATCAGATCCAGAAATGCTACAGTGTAGGATGGTACTCAAGCCCGGACGACGGGAAATGAGCCACGCCAAGGACACGGGGCAGGGGAGTCATATGATAGCTTATTAGAGAGAGAAGTCAGAGTCGTATGATACTTTATTAGAGAGAGAAGTTAGAGCTGTATGATACTTTATTAGAGAGAGAGAAGTCAGAGCCGTATGATACTTTATTAGAGAGAGAAGTCAGAGTCGTATGATACTTTATTAGAGAGAGAGAAGTCAGAGCCGTATGATACTTTATTAGAGAGAGAGAAGTCAGAGCCGTATGATACTTTATTAGAGAGAAGTCAGAGCCGTATGATACTTTATTAGAGAGAGAGAAGTCAGAGCCGTATGATACTTTATTAGAGAGAGAGAAGTCAGAGCTGTATGATACTTTATTAGAGAGAGAGAAGTCAGAGCCGTATGATACTTTATTAGAGAGAGAAGTCAGAGCCGTATGATACTTTATTAGAGAGAGAGACGTCACTTACATGAGAAGCCAAGAACTGAGGTCAGCAGCCCCAAGCGTGAGCCAGCCCCTTCCTCCTTCCCTTTATCTCTCCTACCCCCCACGTACCTGTGGCCACGCCCAAATGGGCGTGGTCAATGTTCGTGAGAGCTCTCCCTACAAACCCTTCTTCCCATTCTACAAAGGCAGGTGCTGCTGACACCTGAATGGTGAGATAGGATACATACCAGTACCAAAATGACTGCCCTGGAGATCTCAAGGTACCACAAGAAGGTACCTCTGCTCACACAGGGGCCTCTCATGGGCAGAGTAACATGTCTGTGACCTACCTGTAAAACATCTGGCCTGGAAGTCCCTAAAAATAGGAAAAACAGTCATAAATGTGGCACATGTTCATCTTCTAACTTTAGTCACCACGGCCTGGAAACAGGTCCTTTATATATACAGGTGTGAATTTTGCATATGTCCTACACACATGCCCCTAAAACTTCATCTCTAGGTAACTTTTTTAAAAAAGAAATCCTTGGCTTTTTTCTTTTTTTAAGATTTATTTATTTATTACATATACACCAGATTGAATTGTAGATGGTGTGAGCCATCATGTGGTTGCTGGGAATTGAATTCAAGACCTCTGGAAGAGCAGTCAGTGTTCTTAACCTCTGAGCCATCTCTCCAGCCCCTCTAGGTAACTTCTAATGCCTAACCTGCTATAAGTCCATAATTACCGCACTGTACGAGTTAGGGTGAATGACAAGAAAAATGCCTACCCACTTTCAGTAAGGATGACATTTTTATTTTATGTGCTTTTGGTCTGTGATAGTGTGAATCTGTAGCCAGGGAACCCACAGATCGAGTTCTCTCTCTCTCTCTCTCTCTCTCTCTCTCTCTCTCTCTCTCTCTCTCTCTCTCTCTCTCGTATGTATTTAAAACTTACTCTGTTGTTTAAAAGAGGTACAGAGAGTTTCTTAAACTCTCTTAAATGCTGGTGCCTTTTTCCTGTCACCTGAACACAAATCCAGTGATTTGAAAAACGTACATTCGTTCTCTCACAGTTCTAAAGGTCATCATTTTGGAATCAGTCTCACTGGGTTTTAATGAAGGAACTCACGGGCTGACATCCCTTCTAGAAGAAACTGTCCCCTTGCCTTCTCAGCCTCTGTCACTGCCTGCTTCTTGTGGCTCATGGCCCCCTTTCTTCTCTGATGTCCTGTCTCCATCTCACAAGGACACCCTTCCCAGGGTGACCACTTCATCCCCAGAACACCGACTCAACAGTCCCTGTTTCATAACAGGTAGCCTAGTTCCAGGTCCCAAGGATTTATACCATGGGTTTATTTGGGACCAGTATTCAAGTGCAGCATGTCTCAGGGGAGGGCCGCTTGGCTGACTGCACAAAGGCCTCTTCCTGGCAAACTGACCATAGTCCAGAATCCCACCTCCATCCTTTCTGCTAGGGTTTTGTCAACCTGACACAGGCTGGAGTCACCTGGGAAGAGGGAGCCTCTGCTGAGAAAATGCCTCCCCAGCTTGGCCTGGGTAAGTCTGTGGGAGCATCATCTTGACTGATGGTTGATGTGGAAGGCCCCGGCCCTCTCGGGGTGATGCTGCCCCTAAGCAGGTGGTCCTACTGAGCCGGGTTGGAGAGATGGCTCAGTGGTTAAGAGCACTAGTCGCTCTTCCAGAGGACCCGGGTTCAGTTCCCAGCACCCACATGGCAGCTCACACCTGTCTGCAACTCCAGTTCCAGGGGATCTAACACCCTCACACCAGTGCACATGAAATAAGACTATATACGCATATACATTATACACATACACATACACGTGCATACACATACTGAGCCGGGCGAGTCAGTAAGTGGCCCTCCTCCACAGCCCCTGCTTCCTGACCCCCGGGTTTCTGCTTTGAGTTCCTGCCATGATCCCTCCACCATGGACTGTGACCTGAGAGGTGTGAGATGAAATGAACTTTCTTCCCAAGGTCACTTCTAGTTGTGGTTTTCTGTCTCAGCAACAGAAACCCTAAGGCAAGTACCAAGTGGTCCTTATTCCTCTTCAACAGCCCCTTTCTTTAAGAGGGAGTCTCTGGCATTGTGACCCGTGTGTCACCACTGAACACGTGCTGGGACCAGGAGTCCTCACCCCATCTCAGAGACCAGAAATGTCAGCTTGCTGTCATATTAAAGCGACAAAGGTTCCAGAGGACACAGTCTGACGGACACTTTCTCAGCTTGTGGTCTGTCTGTCCCCCACCTGAGGACCAGATAAGATGTTCGGGGGCAGGCAGATTCTGGAGCTACGCCCTGGACCTCAGAAGGAGGGGGCTGTATCTTTCTTTAACTGGCAGCTCTTAGGCTCACATGATCCTAATATGAGCTGCACTGGAGACAAAAGGGGGGTGCACAGCTTCCAGGGGCTCCTACACAGAGCTCGGCTTTCCAGAAAGCACCACAGAAAATGCAGCCCAGACAGCAACACACCGACTCTTCTCTGGGCCTGACCACTCTTCTCTCAGTTTGAAACCGTATTTTGTTATTGAAAACTCATAAGTGTGAGAAAAAGTCCATGAGTCTTTCCCCTGCCCCAGCTCCTGGTGGTGACCTCTTAGCCCACGTAACCTGCCTTTCACAGGACACTGACTTCCTGTGTCACCCCAGATCCTTAAGGAAATTGTCCCTTTGCTGTCTCGACTGGATCTTCCATCTGAACATTGAAAGCTTAAAGAGCCCACGGAGGGACAGGCCCAGTTAAACAGGAACGGGCGCCCCCTGTGTTCCTACAGAGACATCTCAACAAAGGGCACTGGCGCCCTCTAGTGGCCAAAGAAGCTGCCTCCTGTCCTGGCCAAGAACAGACAGGCTAGTGACAGTCTCCCAAGGATTCTAGACCTCTTAAAGACCCCTGCCTAGGATCAGGAGGAAAATGTATGCTGCTTGTACCTCATTACCATTGGTGACTCTAGGGAGCGTTGCCACTGTGTGAGATAATGTGTATATTTTCGCAACAATCACCTTCCCGAGTCAGACTTCATTATTTCTCCAACAGGTTAAGACCTCCAGCACTCTGTTCATACTCAAGTAACATGTGACCTGTAGACATACTGTGAGACATGCTGTGAACCTGGTAGGAATCCAGGTCCTCAAGGCTATTCTCTGGGGGACACACAGCTTTAGTAGGACAGCCGTCCTGGAGAAGTAAAGGACAGGCCTCCCACCTCCCAAACTCACGTGTGGAGACACACATCTGCTAGCTAAGTTGTTCTCCAAGTTGAGGTTGCCAATCTCGGTGAGCTTAAATCAGAGAGAAAATGTACTCCCATGGCAGGCACACTAGGGAGGGAATTGTAGAAACGAAATGCCTACTTAGCATTTGAAAAGGGCACCTCGAATTCACAGGACACTTAGAATTCACTAAGATGGTCATTATTAAGAAAGCAGGAAAGGAAGGAAGAAAGAGGAAGAGAAAGAAATGAAGAAAGGAAGGAAAGAAGGGAAGAGAGAGAGAGAGAGAGAGAGAGAGAGAGAGAGAGAGAGAGAGAGAGAGAGAGAGAGAGAGAGAGAGAGAGAGAGAGAGAGAGAGAGAGAGAGGAAGGAAGGTCAGTGCTGGTGAGACCTGAGAAACTGGAGACCAGTCCATTGTTGGCAGAAACGAGGAATGCTGATGCTACCTGGGGAGGGCAGTATGGTTGTTCCTCAAAAAACTAAAACTAGTATTACTGGAAGATGCAGCTACTCCGTGTCCGGGTATAGAACTACAAGGGTTGAAAGCAGGCTCTCAGATAGATGCTCATGCGTGCTTGCAACAGTGTTGTTTACAATAGCTAAGGCATGGCAGACCCAACCGTCCATCCGTGGGTGAACAGGATGAAGGGTTCTGTGTATCCACGCAGTGGAAGACTGTTTGAGGTGAAAAAATGATAAAGTTCTGATCCACACTACATGTAGCATCCCCAACGACAATTTACTGCGGGACTCAACATATGTAATGTGCATAATCACTAAAATCATGCGAGAGTGGAATGGTGGTTGCCAGGGTCTGGAGGGAAGGGAGGGACTTCAAATAGTTCCTTACCCAGTTTCACTTTCCAGAGTTTCAATTACTCATAAGTCAACTTTGAGTCCACCAAAAAAAAAAAAATCACATGGAAAATGCCAGAAACAAGTTTGTTTCAGGTGACTCTCCATTCTGAGTGACATGGCACACACAGTCTTGTGCTGCCCCACTATGCGCAACCCAGACGTCTCCTCCCTTGGACCTGTGGATCCGTGCTATATACGTTACCCCTCCCTGCTTAGAAGCGCTCTCAGTTTTACCAGATCAGCTGGCCTGTTACCACCATGTTTGTGTTCCAGGACCCTTATCTGACTTACCAATGGCCTCAAGGCCAATAGCAGTGACATAAAGAAGGCATCAGTGTTTAAACATCCAAGGACGGATTATCTCTGATACCGTATGCCAGCGCTGTGCAGTTTTGTTCCTGTGTCCTCTGGAAGAACAATGGGTTATAAAATTAGAAAAGAAAGAGGAGTGGGGGGGCGGTGTTGGGTGAGGAAGAGGCGGGACTTAGGATGGAGTGGGGAGTGGACCCGATCAAAATACACTGTACACCTGTATCAATTATCTAAACACATTGTTGATAAGAATAGATACATAGATAGCTGGCTCTTAACATTGAGCCGTCTCTCTAGTCCCAAGAACAGGAGTTTAAGAACCTCTCTGTACTTTCTGCTCATTGTGTATGTGTGTGTGTGTGTGTGTGTCCTACAGTTTTAAAAAGTTCTAGAAGGGGTTGGTGGTGATGGTGTTCACACAGTGAATCCTCTTACAACCATGGAGACTGTGCATAAAAGTGGCTAAATGATGATAAATCTTATTTTGTGTGTGTTTTGCTACAATTAAAAAATAAATAGAATACCCAGGGTGGTGGTACACCCCTGAAATTAAAGTAATTGGGAAGTGGAAGGTGGAGAGAGAGAGAGAGAGAGAGAGAGAGAGAGAGAGAGAGAGAGAGAGAGAGAGAGAGAGAGAGAGACAAGCATGCAATAAAGTATGGAAAGAACAGATGTTGTTTCGAGTGGAGTCACAAATAACAAACAGAAGAAAAATGGGTCAGAATTGGATTATATGTTACGGACCAGAGACAATTGCACACTTAGAAATACCACAAATGAAGTTACAGTAGCATTTTAAAAATATTTTAAGTGTTTTATGTAAACCAAAACTATCATTTGAATTTCGAAAAATTAAAAACAAGAGCACAACTGAGAGGATGATTTTCGAGTAAAGTCAGAAAATGTGTGGCAGGCGTGAGTTTAAAAAACAAAACAAAACCCAGAGGCTACCCAGAAGCAGTTTTATGTCCGGCATGGTGGCACACACCTTACCCAGCACCCCAGAGTCAGAAGCAGGCAGATCTCTGTGAGTTCCAGGCCAGCCTGATCTACAGAGTGAGCTCCAGGACATCCAGGGCTATTATACAGAGAAACCCTGTCTCAAAAAAATAAAAATAAATAAACGAATAAATAAATAAATAAATAAATAAAATCAGGCCGGACGTTGGTGGCACACACCTTTAATCCCAGCACTCGGAAGGCAGAGGCAGGCAGATCTTTGTGAGTTCCAGACTAGCCTGGTCTACAAAGATACACTGAGAAACCCTGTCAAAAACAAAACAAAACAAAAGAATCAGAGGACTATAATTTGTTTTAATAATGCATTGTGAAACAAGTTGTATCCATCAGATTGAGGACCCTTAGAGGAAGAAGTGATGTGCAGGGAGAAATAAATGCCATGGACACTCTCCCAAGGGCAGCCTGGAGCTTTGCTGTCAGCTCTCCCCTTGGCGGAGGAAGCAGGACTCAGGAGCAAGGGGCCCAGAGGCAACTGAAAGGAAACAGGGTCTTTGTGTGTCATTGGAAGCAGGCGTTTTCCCCTCCAAGAGCATTCTGGATGGATTAGAGAGAAACACAGGCACATACACACACACACACATAAACACTTACAAAAATAAATGAAAAAACATTTCCCAGATTCCTAGCTGGGCAAAAATTCTTTCAACTTAGATTGCATGGGGACTAAAACAAAAGATAAGCAAATAAAAGATAAAATGAGCACTTACAATTTTTATTGGTCAATTTAAGATACTGTGCACGTATTTACAATGGGGAATAAAAAGAGGGAAGGAACCCAGGAATATGTATTTTATTTTGCTTTCTGTATTTCTTTTAAGCTGCAAATTTAAACTATATGTATATGAATTACACATTATATAAAATATGTATATAAATTATATATAAATATAAAACAGATTTTAGATACAAAGTGCAGTGAATTTGGGTGGGTATGTATACCTATGTATCCTATAGCCCAACAAAACATACCACAATTCTGTCACCCCAGAAGTTCTGGGTATCCCTTGCACACACTGAATTCACTAAATTCCTTGAATTAAAATGGCTACTTTTTGGTTTGGTTTTGTTTTTGAGACTGGGGTTTCTCTGTGTAGCCCTGGCTATCCTGGAACTTGTTCTGTAGACCAGGCTAGCTTGAACTCAGAGATCTGCCTGCTGTGTTGGGATTAAAGTTGTATGTGCCCCCCACTACCTGTCTTTTTTTTTCCCTTAAGGCAAGGTCTAATGTATCCCAGGCTGGCCTTGAACTTGCTATGTAGCTAAGGATGACCTTGGACTCCAGCAACAGGATTACACACATGGTACGGAGGACCAAACCCAGGACTTCCTGCAAGCTAGGCAAGCACTCTGTTGAGCTACTTTCCTCAGCCCCAGGATGACAATTTTATGCTCTGTGAATTTCACAGTAATTAAAAGAGAAATAAAGCTACTGATGTACTATGGCAAATTGTTGACAATTTCAGATCACGCTACAGTTCCCAGATTCCATGATCACAGCCCTCCACCCCGGGCAGATTCTCGGGTCTCAATGCAATTTTATCCCTGTTCCTGTTTATCCAGAGTTCCTCACATCTCTGAAGCACTCTAGAAAATCCATCAGGAGAATGAATGCTCACGATGTTTGATTACTTTAGACCTTTATTTAGACTCCATTTTAAAGTACATGCAACCCGAGGGAGGGGCGGCCGAGAACCCTGAAATTACAAAGCAAGTACTCAACCCCCGTTCCCGTAGCACTGCCAGGCACCTAAGAAAAGGATAGGCACTGCCCAACTTCAAACTTCAAAGTCAGTGTGATGTCGCGGTCTCCAGGGCAAATCACCGCACGGGTCTGGACTTTCTGCACCCAGTCTATCTCTTTAAACTCGGGAAGGAGCCAATTACGTGGGGGAGGGGGAGGGCGGGAGGGGGAGCTTGGCACCGCCCAGGGGATGGGACGGAGGCGGAGCCAGAGCAGTGAGCCCGCCCCTACCGAGGGCGTGCCCGGGGCGTGGGTGGACCAGAGTAGTGGGCGGGGCCGGCGCTAGCCCTGGAGAGGCGCTCCGCCCGCGGCGTAAACTCAACCCTGCGCCGCGGCGGAGCAGGTGAGCCGAGGGCGGGGGCTGGGTGCGAGCGACCCGGTACCTGTCACTGATCGCGGGTAGCCAGCAGCATGGAGAGCCCGGATGCAGCAAGGCCCTTCTTGCGTACGCCCCTGACCGCTGCAGCCGCGGCCCCCCTCGGGGTGCCCAGGTCCGGGCTCCAGGCTGCGGCCCCGGCGGCGATCGTGGCCTTTTTGGCTGGCGCGGGGGCGAGGAGAAGGCACCGGGGAGGCGGCAGTGCGGCCGGACCAGGACTGGGGCTTGGAAGGAGCGTAGGAAGCGGCCCTGGGCCTCTAGCAGCGTCCGGGTGTCCTCAGCGTCCCTTCCTGCCTCGGGAGCCGCAGGCAGGGTAGGCGCGGAGCGAGGTGTTAAAGGGCCAGTGCACGTGGGTATCAGAGTTGTATTGACGATGCATTTTGGTCTCTGCTACCTAGGTCTAACCTGGTCCACCTGGTCTCTGCTACAGATGACAAGGGAGTGGGGACTTCTTGTGTGAGGAGCGGGGCGCAGGACAGGGCCAGAGGCTGGCGTTCTGTTACCAGCTGTGTTTGGGTGTTTTGTAAGTCTCTTACAGCAGTGGGGAGACGCCCAGAATCAAGCCTTTGAAGCCGAAGGAGCTCGAAAGCAAGATCTAGTTGCCACTGAATTGTACTGATGAAGAAACTGAGCCTAGGGCTAAGGATGCAGCTCTATGGTAGAGTGCTTGCCAAGCATGCGCGAGGCCAGGGGAGGAGAGGGAGGGTGGGACAGAACAACTCTCAGAACTAAAAGTGCAGTTGCCCAAGGTCTCCTGGGCAAGATACAGTAGAGCCGGGCTTACAGCCTGGTGCCTGGGCCTCTGCTTCTGCTGTCCAGACCCAAGCCCTTTGCTAGTTAGAGGAAATGTCTTAACATCTCTGCTTAGGTATTCGCCTTTAAAGGGATGAGCTGCTGGTGAAATAATTGCATCCGTTTACAGATGGAGGATCTAAATCAGAACAGATGCAGACCAATTTAACTCAAAATGGACAGCCATCCCCAGAATAGTCTGTTGGGGACAGAGAGACTCCAGCATCCAGAATGGGTGTGCTTGATGTCTATATAGTCCCTCTGTGGACACCTGGGCCTCCCGGGCTTTCAGCCAAGACTTCTGGCAGTAATTAAAGGTTCTGTGTAAGCTGCTCCAGGTGCGTGAGGCTCAGGTTCCCCTTTGGGGGTAGGTGACTTTGTGGGAGCTGGGAACAGTATCAGGTCCCGTGTTTTCAGTTGGTGAAGGGCCCAGCGTCTTGACATGAGTCCCGTGGTGACCATCCATCCAGGTTCATTCCATGGCTCCCAGGATGGTGGCTTGGACCAGGCTGGCAGGAATAGAGAGTGGGGAGGAGGGCAGATGGGATGGAAGCTGTGCCAGGTTTAGAGAACTATATCCTACTATGTTGACATGCCCAGGCCCCAAATATAGGCTGTACATGTTTGTATGTTTCTCCTCCCTGAGCTGAGACAGGCCAGGATGAGGGATGCTGTCAGAGGCTGCCACTTGCTCTGTCTGATGACCTGGCACAGAGGGTCTGGCTGTATACCGTCCAGTGTCCCTTCTGTGGTTGCTGGAAGACCTGTAGCACAGTTTCCTATGTGAGTTTCTTGCCAGATTTGACCTTTCCTGGGTTATTGGTGTAATAACCATGTGACATGTCCATGTGTTAGGAGTTGGACATTCATGATAAGAAGCCATTTTGTCCAGTGGTTATCACAATTATTATAAAAAGTTAGTAATGGGCCCAAAAGACGGCTCAGCAGTTAAGAGCACTGGCTACACTCCCAGAGGACCCATACTCAACATGGATGCTCACAACCATCTCTAACTCCAATTCCAGGCCAATTTTGGCCTCTGTGGACACTAGACATACATGTGCTGAACAGACATGCATGCAGACAAAATACCTATACACATAAAATACAATGAAGACTTTTAAAGAATTTAGGTAATTCGATAGCTCATGCCTGTAATTCCAGTGCATAGTCACCCAGGCAGGAAGACTGTTGTGAGTTCAAGGCAACTGAGCTACATAATGAGACACTGTCTCAGATAACAAACAAAACAAAACACAGAACAACAATGTAAATCACCAAACAAAACTGAAATGGTTATTATGACTCTTTTAAAGTCAGGGAACCTGAGTTCTGGGGCATTGTTGGGGGGGGGAGCATGACTGCCCAGCTGTGTGGCTGCACTGCCTGCCAGTGCAGGATTTGGACATTGTTACATGTTTTGTCTTTACCTTTGGAGTTGTACACAGGCTTGCCACAGGCACGTCTTATCTGTGTCTACACTGCTACCCAGAACATTCCTGTGAGACCTTCTTTAACAACTGCCTGAGAACCTGGGAGAAAACAAATTTGTATTTTGAGACAGGATTTTGCTGTGTAGTCCTGGTTGATTTGGTACTCTTTATGTAGCCAAGGCTGGCCTTAAACTGATGGCAATCTCCCTGCCTCAGCTTCTTTCTCCCAGTGCTTTTGATTTTAGACAAGTGCCACCACTGCAGCTTGCCATTATGTATGTATGTATGTATGTATGTATGTATGTATGTATTTATTTGCCCCCTAAAGAAACCAAACACAAGGCAGACATGATGGTGCACCCAGGAGGCAGAGGCAGATGTATCTCTCTGAGTTTGAGTAAACCAAAATTCCTGTGATCTCAGCACGCGAAGGCAGAGGCAAGAAGATCCAGAGTTTAATGTTATCTGGGCTGTGATAGTGAGTCCTCCTGTTAGAAAATCAAAGCTGAGTCAAAAGGGAGAGGGAGGAGAGAAGAAGCCACCAAAGCTCTCTCTCTGTTTCTCTGTCTCTCTGTCTCTCTGTCTCTCTCTCTGTATGTGTGTGTGTGTGTGTGTCACACATGAATCTTTTTAATGAAACCTTCTGTGGCTGATTTTTCAGCTGTTGCTTTGAGGTTAGGCCACTGCTCATCTGGGACCCCACCGATAGCAAATGTTTCTGCCTCTGTTGCCACCTGTCGTGGGACTGTGGCCCCTGGGGAGTGGTGCTCAGTCCACATGCAGTCTCCTCCCCAGGCTTAGGGATGACATCACTGCCACTTGGGGAAAGAGTAATTCCAAGTCCATCCTCGGGATAGAGGCCTTCGCTAGGGAGACCGCTCTCTGGAGCCTGTCCATTGGTTGAGAGAACAGGATTGCTTTTTTGTTCATCTTTCCCGTTTTTGTTTGTTTCTTTGAGACAGGGTTTCTCTGTGAAACATCCCTGGCTGTCCTCGAACTCTGCTTTTGTAGACCAGGCTGGCCTGGATCTCGAAGAGTGAGTTCAATCCGAGTGCTGGGATTGAAGGCGTGCGCCACCACTGCCCACCTTGTTTTCCTCGTCTTGGCAGATGAAGGAATCTAAAGGCTTCCCACCTTCCTATTACATCTTAGCCAGACACTTCCTCATGTTTTTAAAAATAAAACTAATACATACTTATTCTAAAAGCTTGTCTTTAAAAAGACATCCCTTGGCCCTCAGCTCAGGAATAACTGCTCCGGGTACATGCAGGTACTTCACAGATGAGGTCTGGTGGGAGGTCTTCTGGTCATTGGGGGTGTGAGGGTTTCACTTTTTTTACTTTCTGCGCCTGACTGGAGTGGTTTTGCTGTACCACAAGCCCAAAGCCACAGGCCCAACTGACCCTGGGTTCTGTTGTAAAACTGAAGCAAAGTAAGCTATTTTTTAAAAAAATGTAAATTGTATCCCAGGTGTGTGTTTTAGGAACAGAGAGCTACCAGATTTGATGGGTGTGGCAAGTCAGTCAAAGTTTCTCTTGTTTCTTTTAGCAGTCCTGAGTCAGGACTCTTTCCCCCTTGTCTTTGAAATGACCCAGGAAAGCCCTATCTCCTCCCCTCATTGCCATGGGTTGGCAGGTTCATCTGCAGGCTCACCTGCAGACCTGTAGGAATGGGAGATGGGGGCATGCAAGAGAGACTTCACTGAGGGCTGTAGGCTGGCACGATCGGGGACTGAGATATACCCTTGTCCACGGCAGATGTGCCGTCTTAATCCACGAGTGTGCTCCCAATACGCCTGAGGGGGTGGCTGCCTGGCCTGACAGGGCTGCTTGGACAGGGAGTGGCGTTCTGAGGGCAGTTGGTCTCCATCTGACTCCTTCAGCCCCCTTCACCTCCAGCTACCCTGGGCTTTGGTTTCCTGAACAGGGCACTGACTGATGTCGCGTAAGACACTCAGCCTATGGACGAGCCCTGTCCTTTGACAAAATGTTCCCATTGTCCCCGCTGAGGCTGGGTGGAAACAGGATGTCCCTGAGGCCTGGCCCTCCTACATGTTTCTGGTGGCTTAGCAGTTCCCTGGCTTCCTAAGAAGGGCACAGGTTAGCTTCAGTAACCCCCTCTCAGTGATCTCTCCTGTCTCCACGATAACTCCATCTGTTGAACACCCACTGTGGCTACATGCTTTACACCCCCAGACTTACAGGGAAGCCTATTCAGGAAATAGCTCCTGTCACCTTGCATGGTCAGAAGCTGCCCAGGACATATGGTTCATGTCACACAAATCTCTGTTTGACCACTGGCTGCTGTGTCTCACTTAAAGAAAAACTATTCTACTTTTTACTTGAGGGTGGTGTGGTAGAGGCACTCACTCTCCCTGTTCCTTCCCCCTAACTACCCTTCTCCCAGGTGTCTGCAGGAAATGAGGAAAATTGCCCCAACCCAGGCACTCCAAGAGAAAAATAGGTAATGGAGCTTAATCCAGAGGCTAACACAAGGACTATGAGGCCCACTTGGGGGTCTGGGGTCTGGCACACTAACTCCAGTTAGAGTTTCCCAAAGTCCAGGAGAACCATTCAGCAAGTGCCAGGTGGACCAGCCAACTACAGTCAGGTGTAAGTGGATAGAAGCAGGCCTGGAATCTGTGAGATGTCTCGGGGGAAACCCTTCCCTAGTGTAGAGGAAGACTGGGACTTTCCAGAGGTCATGGGAATGCTGGGAAGTAGCCACGTGACCACAGAAGGTGACCTTTTGAGAGCCAAGGACATTGTTCTGTGGGCCCTTTGGGAAGGTGTCCAGAATCCTCGCGCTTTGCGGCCCTCATGTAGCTTCCAGTTCGCTTTTGGAGCATGATTTTCCATGAGGCTCTGGAATTTTCTGTGGCATTTTAAAAGCTTTCCTGCCAGGGCCACTGGGTTTAAACATTAGGGCAAACCGGTGCTCTCCTTCTGTGAGAAGCAGGTTGAGGAAACTGGGTCACCTGGTTTCCATGATAACCACAGGCACCAGCAGGCAGGGGAGTTGTGGATCAGGGTCCCTGAGTTCAGCTAATCAACATTTTGATTCCAGTCAGTGAGTTAGTAAAAGTCCGAAGAGGGTGCTTAATCCCTCAGCCATGGGGCAGGCAGGGCTTCCAGAACACTCTGCCCCCTGCAGGAGCCCCTGTTTCCCTGTGGACCCCCAGGAATGCGAGCTGGGTTAGTGTGTGTCAGCACCGGTAGGAGCTGTCCTCCAACCCCACCTGTGCTGAGTCAGGCTCCCCCAGGAGCTCTTTGCAGCACTGGGATGTGGTTGCAGATCCAGCGGGGTTGTTTATCTGGGCATTTGAGTGGTGATTTCTCCCCTCTGAGGATTTCAGTGCCATTAGGCTCCAGAACAGAGAGGCCTCCCTGACCCTAAAGGGGAGCCAGGTGGAGAAGCATCTGTTGTCATTCAGGGCTTTGGAGAAAATGTCAGTGGCTTCCTGGACTCTCATCCGTTTCCCCAGACCAAACTGGTGATCCAGGAGGGAGAGGGAACCGCATGTGTTGATGCCTACTGTTCCCTTTTACAGCTCAGTAGCTTGTCAGGTATGAAGGCGCAGCACTCCGGAAGCAAAAGCAGAACTTTGAGTTCCAGGCAGTCTTGGTTTACTTGGTTTACTCATCTAGTTCCAAGCCAACTAGATAAATAAGAACTTATCTCAGAAGAAAAAAAGAAAGCAGTAGGTTAAACATGCAACCATCTTGATTATCAAAAAATAAAGAAGTAAAAGTGAGAGGAGCTGGAGATGTGGCTCAGTAAAGGGTTTGCCTAGCGTGCAAGCTCTGGGCTCCGTCCCCAGCACACTGTAACCTGGGTGTAGCCGTGCACACCTGTGATCCAGGCTCTTGGGAGGTGGAGGCAGGAGTGTGGTGATACACTATTTATGATGTAATAAAGCCGCTGGAGATCAAAATGCAAAACTAGCCACAGCCATAGAGCCAGGCAGTAGTGATATACACCTTTAATCCCAGGACTCGGGAGACCGAGATCTCTGTTAGTCCAAGGCCACACTGAGCAACACAAAATTGATCCGATCTAAAAGATCTCAGCACTTAGGATTGTACACCTTAAATCCCAGCACTAGGGAGGTGGAGGCAGGAGTGATATGGCTGGGTGGAGAGAGGAATATAAGGCAGAAGGAGACAGGAGCTCAGAGAATTGCAGTCTGGTTTTTGGTGGGGAGATTGCAGTCTGGAATTGCAGCCTGGGGCTTGGTGGTGAGTGGTGTGGTCTGGGTTGCACTCTGAGGATTCATGGAGATCACACATTTGGTCTGAGGAGGGAGTAAGAGCTCTGATCGTCAGCTTGAAGCTTGAGCCCCAATTATCTGTCTCTGGGTTTTTATTATTCGAGATCCACAGGAGGATCAGAAGTTCAGGGTCACCCTTAGCTACACAGTTAAGATAGAAGCCAACCAGGGATACATGAGAGGCCCTGTCGGAAAAATTTTAATGGAGAAATGCAGAAAAATACAAAGCAAAAACAAACAAAAAAAATCACTCAAAATCACACCAGTCTAAAGAAAATGACTTTTAATGTTTTGTAAAATTTTTGCCAGTCTTCTCTCTCTCTCTCTCTCTCTCTCTCTCTCTCTCTCTCTCTCTCTCTCTCTCTCTCTCTCTCTCTCTCTGTGTGTGTGTGTGTGTGTCTGTGTGTGTGTGTGTGTGAATTCAGATGGTTATGAGAAAGTTTACATCTGTTAAATGTAACTTCACTTTAATCGTTACTAGTGTTATTTGAAGTAAGACGTCAGTGGTCCTGTGATAGTCCCCACCAGATGAACTTGCTGTGGCCCCCTTATGAGCCGAGGAAGATTGGTCCTCTGATGTGCAGATGCCCCGAGTGGTGATGAATACCAAAACCTGTGGAAACCGTATTTTGTTTTCTGAACATACACACTCATGATAGTTTAATTTATAAATTGGGCACAGCAAAAGGTTAATAAGAACAAACAATTAGGACGATATACTGTAGTGAAAGCTACTTAGAATGTATGAATTGATTACTCTGGAATTTTCCATTTCATGTTTTTGGGCCTCAGCTGACCACTGACATCTATAACCACAGGAAGTGGAAGTGCAGATAAGGGCGTGTGTGTGGGGGGTGTTCCTGTGCCAGGGAAAAGAGTCAGAAACTTC
The DNA here is from genome assembly GCF_017639785.1 of Mesocricetus auratus. Classification (NCBI taxonomy): domain Eukaryota; kingdom Metazoa; phylum Chordata; class Mammalia; order Rodentia; family Cricetidae; genus Mesocricetus; species Mesocricetus auratus. The sequence goes on from NW_024429266.1 coordinate 13,666,358, forward strand.
AGCCATTTTTACTTTTATAATAACAAATAACTACAGCACATATTTTTGTATGAGTTTATTTTTCTTAGATAAAATACCAAGAAGTAGCATTTCCTGGATCAAAAGGTCTGAGTCTGCATAGCTTTGAGGTTTTCCTATTTTCGGTACTGTACATATAGTTTACACACACATACATACACACTCACACTTTTTAGTACTATATGTATAGTTTATACACACATACTGTTTAGGTATTATATAGTTTACACATACCACACACACACACACACACAGTTTTCAGTACTATATGTATAGTTTATACACACGTTGTTTTCAGTACTATAAGTATAGTGTGTGTGTGTGTGTGTGTGTATGTGTGTGTGTGTGTGTGTGTCTGGGCGTGCGCGCGTGTGCGCCAGCATCTGACACCCAGACTTCCAGCCCTCCTCTGGTGTTGAGAAGTGTTTACTCCTTCTTTCTTCCTGATTCTGTCTGACCAGGCCCTTTGCTCAGGACAAAGAGCTGTGCAGTTTTAATCCTCATTCCCGCAGTCAAGTAGTGCTGGGCATGGGAGTGGGAAGTACTGGGTGAAAAGACTCCCTTTCCCTCCTGAGCCGGGCCCAGCCCAGGCAAGCCACGAGTGTGCAGAGCTGCCATCTCAAAACACACTGCCCACAACAAATTGGCCTGTGAGGCTGTGTCCCCTTAAACTGAGTTCTCTTGTGTAGACTGTAGGCGCCAAGGCCTGGCCTCCAGGAAGCAGAGCCACTCCCCTGAAGTCCTTGGGCTCAGTTGAGCTTCCAGAATTCCAAGTGTTAGGGCAATAGACCACACCCACCTAGGACATGCTCTGCTGTGTAGCCTAGGTGCTACCCTCCTAGGAGATACCTCGTGCTGTAATTTAAGGAAAGCCGCACACAAGAGAAAGACACCATGTGGCAGGGTTCAAACAGAGGGGCTTTTTTTGGGGGGAAGAGATCATAAAAAGGGGAAGGGAAGGGGGAGACCAGCCTCTGGAGACAGGAGCAGCAGGAGAGAGGAGAGAATAAAGGGGGGGAGGGAGAGAAAGAGAGAGATGGGAGGTGGGCAGGGCTCTTTTCAAAGGGAACATAGTAAATGTGCACAGGTGGTGCTCTTAGTGGCTGCAGCTGAAGGCGTATCCTGTCAGAACCCCAAGGACAGGCCAGTACAGATGCCTGAATGCTAACACCCGGGCTGAATTAAGCTCCCTTCCCCTTGGTCAGACACCCAGACCCTTCCCTGGGATGATCTACCCTACCTAATTCCACCTCCCGTCCCTTGGTGGTACTGAGGCAAGATCATGTTATGTTCCCATCCTGTTTATGTACTTGAATAGTTCCTCATCTTAGTCCAGCTGACCAGTATCTTAGGTTCTGTCCTGTGTGCTGTCCCCCTTCTAAGCTCCTTCCACCAGGCTACCTTCCCCATCGGGCCACTTACCCCATCACAAGGACACTTCCTCCTAGCCTCTGTGCTTCCCCTCACACCAGCCAGATGGACACTTGTCAACACCCAGCTTTCCTTGAGATGACATGGGCTTCCTTGGTATGGCGTTCCTGACCTGCCCACTCTCCCCCAGGCAGGAACTTAACCTCAGCAGAGTCTTCTCCAGGAAACATGAAATCTCTGCTTCTTAGATAAAGTCCCTTCATCATCTTCGTGTTATGTCATTTGTCATATTGGAATTTTTTTTACGGGACATGAGTACTTCTTATTCAAGGTTAAAAGCCCCAGAGCCACGCACAGTAGATTTTCCACAGATGTTTATTGATTGAGCAAACATGTTGACAGTTCAGAGTGACCAGGACTTTTCTGTTTGGACATTTTGCTCCGTGTGATAGGAGTGTCTACTCAAATCAGTCTCAGACAAGGCTGCTGTGGCCTCCTGCTGGCTTTTGAAACTCCTGTTTTAGCAATTGTCTGACATGTATATTTAGGAAGCTTGTAAGAGGCGAGACCTGTACCGGGTGTTCAAGCTCCCCTGCCCGCCATCTCCCAGGTCCCTTCCTCACTGCCTTTGCCTGTCCGGAAAGTGGGACACGGTCCTTGTGTTTATTTTCTAGGTGCTTCTGAGGCGGGACCATGCTCACATTCATGGCCTCTGACAGCGAGGAAGAGGTGTGCGATGAGCGGACATCCTTGATGTCGGCCGAGAGCCCCACATCACGCTCCTGCCAGGAGGGCAGGCCAGGCCCTGAGGACGGGGAGAACACTGCCCAGTGGGTAGGTCCCACCCGCAATCGTTGGCCTGAAAACAGAGCCATTGTGAGAGAAGAAAAGGAAAAACAAAACAGGGCCATGGGGGTCCTATGGTTGTTTTTTTTTTGAAGATTTATTTTTGTTTTTAGTTATGTGTATTAATGTATGTCTTCGTGGAGGTATATGCATGTGAGCTCAGGTATCTATGGAGGCCAGAAGGAGGCGTCATAGCCCCTAGAGCTGGAGAAATAGGTGCGAGCCTCCTGACACGGGGACTGGAGACTGAACTTAGACCTTCTACAAGATCAAGAGGTGCTCATAACTACTGAGCCGTCTCCAGCCCCCTCCCGTGTCTCCTCAGTTCTGAAGTTGGGTCTGACGTGTCTCCCTAAGACTTTGGTGCTGAAAGCCTGGTCCCCAGTGTGCTATGCTTGGGAAGCAGTAGAATCTTTAAGGAATGGAACTTTGTGGAGACCTTCCGGTCATTAGAGGGGGCAGAGCTTAATTGTAGGGCCCCAGCTGCCTCCTCTCTTTCTGTGTCCTGACTATGTGGTGAGCAGCTTGCACCTTTGCATGGTTTCAGCCAGTGTGGTTATCACAGGCGTAAAGCAGGAGGGCTAATCCAAGCCCGACTGAGACTTCTAGCCCGTTTCTTTTAGATACTGAATTATCTCAGGTGTTTCTTATAGAGAGTGAAAGCTGCCTAACTCATGGATGAAACCAGGCATTTTTCCACTCAGGAAGAGCAAATGAACATAAAAACGGGTCAGAGTGGTGTCCACTGGCCATTACCCACCTGCGCCTTCTGTCTGTAGGGGCTTGTAGTAGAGCACACCATTACAGAGCACAGTGGGCTGGCTAACACACTCTCTCACCTGCCCCCATCACCTGCCTTCAGATGCAGGCTGCTGACCCTAGGTACTTTGGGTCTGGCTTCTTGGGACAGGCCAATGGCACGGAAACATTGAGATGATTGGACAAAGCTACTGGGAGGGGAGGATTTGAGTAGGTGGCCAGACAGGGTAACCGCAGCTGAGTTGGCCAAAGTCAGGCTTGACTTTTGTAGGGAGAGGTGCTGCACTGTGAGCCTTACTGTTGTAGCCTCGGGGGTAGAGTCAGCTAGTCAGTTTGGCCGTGTCCCTCCTGGTCCGCACACCGCATCTGAGGTTGCCTGGATCTCATTCCTTGTAATTTAAAACTTTTCCACGCCCAGGGGCCCTTTCTTCCTCCAGCCACCCTTAATCCTTAATGCTGAAGTCTGAGCCCCTTGCTCTTTGTTCTCATTGAGCTTAGCTGGTGAGTGAGCCTCAGTGGGGTCTCACAGTTCAAGGTCACCATCAACCGGCTCTCCACAGTGTTTTCTCTCCCGGTCTCCACGTATTTTCTCTCCCAGTCTCCACGTGTTTTCTCTCTGGTCTCCACAGTGTTTTCTCTCCTGGTCTCCACGTGTTTTCTCTCCTGGTCTCCACAGTGTTTTCTCTCCCGGTCTCCACGTATTTTCTCTCCCAGTCTCCACGTGTTTTCTCTCTGGTCTCCACAGTGTTTTCTCTCCCGGTCTCCACGTATTTTCTCTCCCGGTCTCCACGTGTTTTCTCTCTGGTCTCCACGTGTTTTCTCTCCTGGTCTCCACGTGTTTTCTCTCCTGGCTGCCTGTGCCTCTTAGTTGCTTGTTTCCTGCCTACTAGACTTTTTTGCTCCTTGGTCTCAAGTGAACAGCTAGGTTGGAACTCTCCCTGCAGACAGCTGGTCCTGAGGAGCCGTGTGTTTTGATGTTCAATGAAAAGCCCCCTCTAGTCTCGTCCAGTTAGCCAACCAAATGTTTGGTCTCCGTTTCCCTTCTACCCAGCCTGCCCAATGTGGCCATGTTGGTTAGCGGCCTTAGCTCCTGGCCTTGGGAAGGGCAAGGGTCTTTGATGTGGCTATGCAGGCTAGCTCTGAACCTTCTCGACTCCTGTCCTAAACTTTTTCTATGTCCCGAGACCCAAATCGGAGCTCACACTTCTCATGCCTTAAAAAGCAGCACTTAGCCTTCTCAGTTCTACTTCCAAAAGCCCCTGCAGGAGCAGCTCACCGTAGGGGCTTCTGTGTCCCCTCACTGTGTGGTTTCCTACAGAGGAGCCAGGACAGCGACGAAGACTGTGAGGAGGACCCAGACCGCTACGCCTGCAGCGGGGTTCCCGGGCGGCCGCCGGGCCTGGAGGAAGAGCTGACCCTCAAGTACGGGGCGAAGCATGTGATCATGCTGTTTGTGCCTGTCACACTGTGCATGATTGTGGTGGTGGCCACCATCAAGTCCGTGCGCTTCTACACAGAGAAGAATGGGCAGCTGTGAGTTGGGGGCCCAGCTTGCATTGGGAGGTCGGGGTGGGGATTGATCTTAGGGGATCATAGGCTCTCTCAGCTACTGTGCCTGTAGCTCCGTGCTGGTGGCCGGCCATGGAGACAGTGACAAAGACTGGGCTCATACCCTGACTCACTGCCTCCTATCATGTGACTTGTCTGGGCACGTATCTGACCTGTGTGCCTCCGTTTCCTTGTTTGCCACGGGTTTAATTCTGGGGCTACCTGGAGGATTGGCTGGGCTAATCCACATGAAGGGTGCCATGCCCCAGTGTTCACCAAAGGCGAAACTGAATCTGAATGCAGGCCGGCTCTGGTACCATCACACTGAGCTCCATGTGCCAAGTACCCGGTCCTGGCCCACTGTGTCTGAAACACATGGGACCCCAGTTGAGTCTCCTCCTGTCTGGGTCTCTGTTCCCTTAGATGTGAACAGGGTCGGAGCAGATGATTTCTCAGCGTACTCCCAGCAGACGGGGAATATTTAATATTTAATAGATAGAGAATGGAGCACTCCCTAACTTAGCCCTTTCCTCTTCCCTCCCTGGCTCCTCACTGAGTCATCCTCAGCATCTTTGCCTTTAGAGACTTGCTGTTCAGTTTGGGTTTTGATCATTTCTATACTTTAGGGAAGAGGAGGTAGAAGGACTCCCACCCCTAAGAAACGTGTAGCCTGTGGGGGGCTCGTAGTGGCACAGATGGAAGGCTTTGAGAGGACAGGGCCCGCATAGCTCCTGGCAGGCTGAGCTGGGAGGAACAAGGCCTCTGTGAACTGATTCCAGAGCTGCGGCAGTGCCTGTGGCTGCAGTTGGGGGAGCAGAGGGTGTGGGATGTAGGGCGGCGATGGAATGTATTGTCGGAGTTCTCTGGGGGAACAGAACCAATGAAAGTGGATTATGAAAAAGGGTGTGTTAGATTGGTGTATACAATAAAGTAGTGTAGAGCGATACATTAGATTGCTGTATCCAATAGCAGGTAGTCCAACAATGACTGTCTGCACATTGAAAGATGCTGAGAACCCCAAAGCTGCTTAGACCATAAGGGCCTGATACCTCAGCAGTCCCAGTCGTTGCTGAAGGCCTGGAAGATTCCCAGAGAGCCACTGGTCTTCGGTCCACATCGGAAGGCCGAGGTTCCGGTGTCAGCGGAGGGCAGCAGCAGCAGCAGCAACAGCAGCAGCAGGAGGGTAGATGCATGCACTGATAAAGAGCAACACAGGCAGGCAGAGCAGTGCTGCTTCTCTCTAACCTCTGTCCACCTGGGCTGCCAACAGAAGGAGCTGCCCACCCCAGGGAGGGTTAATTCTGCCCAGAAACTCCCTCACAGACCCACTTAGAGGCATGCTGCTTAGTTGATTCCAGATCCACTCACTGTGACAAAGTGACTCATTTCACAGAGAAGCAGGCAGGCAGTGTTGTAGGTAGGAACAAGAGCTGAGGGCCTGAATGTGGAAGAGCTGAGTGGAAGGGCCAGGTGGGATACAGCCTGTCCTTTCTGTCATGATGTCCCAGTTATCATTGGCCCTAGAGGCAGAGGCCACTCATGCAGATAGTGATGGCCCAGCCAATGCCAGGGTTCTAACTGAGGCTCTTCCTGTGACCTCTTCAGCATCTACACGCCCTTCACTGAGGACACGCCCTCGGTGGGCCAGCGTCTCCTCAACTCTGTGCTGAACACCCTCATCATGATCAGCGTCATCGTGGTCATGACCATCTTCCTAGTGGTCCTCTACAAGTATCGATGCTACAAGGTGAGGCCTGTGGCCCTCTGCCCCGCCCCTCTGCCCCGCCCCCTCGACCCCACCCCTGCTGTGATGTGGACTGAGCTGGTTCCTTCTCTCTGAGGAGTAGGTTGCCTTTTCATGCTCTCTGACGCCATGGGAAGACGACCTCATGTTGACTTTGAAACTGCATGACCCCCACCACCCACCGTCTCCTGAGCTCTTCATCGAAGTATTTCTGACACACTCTCCTGCTCTGAAGTTAGTTTTATTTCTTCTGAAGTTCTGATTTAGCTCCTTCACCACAAGACTTTCTCTAGGCTTCTTTTTATCTTTCCGTCTCCCTTTAGCTAGGGACGCTCGTGTGCTGTGTAAAGGTCTCTTGGCCCTGGAAGCCTTTGAACTGGATTCTCCTGCAGACCTTGAGTCTCCCCATGGAGTACTGGAAGAGTCACATCCCGTGTGACCCCAGTTATAGACAACATCATCCCCAATGATGTCATACCCCCATCCCAAGATCCCCAAATGGGGATTACATTTTGGACCTTGCACACACTAACACACTAGTCAAATGGCATACCGCTGAGCTGTTCCCTTAACACGTGTGCTGGAAAGGGAACGTGTGCCTGCCATGGCCAGAAGTCAGCTCTCTCCTTTTATCCTGTGGGCTTCAGGAATTAAACTCGGGTCCTCAGGCTTGGCAGCAAGCGCCTTTACCCTCTGACCCATCCCTCTGCCCACTTCCTGTAATTTTTGTTGACAAGGTCTTGCTAAGTTGACCAGGCAATCCTCCTGCATCAGCTTCACCAGTTAAGCTGGCGTTACACACCTGTGCTACTAGGCCTAACTGTGCCATCAGCTTTTAGATACTGGATTTGGGCTGCAGGCTTTGAAACCATAAAGACTAACAGGAAGTTGAGCGAGGCATTACCTATTCAAAACTGTTGCCACAGACATAGCATGGTCCTTTGTGTTCTGGCCGCTGTGTGTTTGGAGCAGGAAGAGAAGCAGAGGCCGTGGTGCAGGGAGGGGGCCAGCCGTGGGCCCAGCTGGGTTGAACCGTAGGAGAGGCTATCAGGAAATGTTCCATGGACCGAAGCTTAGCTCATCAGTAGCAGCTGCCCCTGTGAATGAGGCAGGGCTTCCTAATGGGCAAAGGAATGTGGGGGAGGGCGGTTTAGACATAGAAAACATGGCAATGAGCTAGAAACAGCATGGCAGAGAGCTCCTGCTGTGGTCAGTGTGTGTCACGTGGCCAGTGTCTTAGAAGTCAGGGTCATTGGGAAGTTCCGAGACAGGCAAGCCATAGTTGGGGTGAAGACTGTGAGTAGATTTCCTGAGGCCACACCTTCCCTTCCCCTAAGTCTGGGTGTGCAGCCCAGCCCTGGCCCTTCCTCCAGGTAGATTGGGTCAAAGACCCAGTGGGCTGAGCTGGTGACCAGGTTTAGTCCTTAGCAGTGATGAGAGGCTGGGAGGAAGTGGCGCCATCTTTCCCTAGTCTTGTCCTTGACCCCTCCCTGCTCAGCCAGGAGAGGAGCGGCGACTCTCCTGAGGACTTGTCTGGAACTCCTTAGTGGGAAGGGATGGCCCTCTGTCAAGCCCCTCAGGAGGCTTGCCCTGCTCAAGCAGTCTGAACAGCAGCCAGTGAGTCCCTGACTGTCTGGATTGGCCTTCACCTTGCCTGGGAAATACTGTCTGTTTTTGTGATGTCTCCCAGCGGGAACTCGGCGGGCTCTCTTCAGGGAGCTGGGGTGCTGTTGGAAGTAAGGACTGCCAGCATGTTCTTTGCACAGGAGGAGTGTGCAGAGGCGGGCCAGCCCGGGCTGGGGTTCAGCAGACTCTTAGGGTGCTCATCTCCTCCAGACACTTGTAGGTGGCTAGGGAGAACTCCGTGAGGGGCCCAGCCCCCTTTCCTGTAATAGGCACGAAGTAGTCTAACCGAGAAGCATTTCCAGGCTCCAGTTCATGGTTTTAGAGACACTGCAGAAATGCGTTACCAGAGTCAGCATTGGAACCTGTGCCTCTGGCAGCCCTGACAAGCCAGGCTTGGCTTCTTGCTATCCATAAGTCAGTTTTAAAAAGTCAAGTCAATAGTAAAATTGCATAAAATGAGATTTATTCAATGTGACCACATTGGGAAGTAGGACAAAGAAGTGCAGTGCCCCCAATCCATTGACTCCCCGTCAATCCATCTTCCTAAATAGAAGGTCAGAGATCTGTATAGCTGAGCAGTCTCAGTCTGGGCTTGGGCCTGCCCGTCATTGCCAGGTCTTCACGTTTATTCTGATACACTGTCGAAAGTATGTGAAATCTCTCCTGGAGACCAGTTCCTCTGACTAGTACCAAGCTTCGCTGTTTTCCCTTTGAAAGCGTGAAATTCCTCGGGAAATTTTAATTCCTTGGGTTTTCCTCGAAACAGGGTTTCTCTGTATAGCCTTGGCTGTCCTGGAACTCACTATGTAGACCAAGCTGGCCTCAAACTTGGAGATCCACCTGCCTCTGCCTCCCAAGTGCTGGGATTAAAGGTGTGCACCACCACCACCCAGTGCCGGCTTTGGTAGCCGAAGGGAAGGACAGATGGAAGTATCTGTCTGTCTGGAGTGTCGCCATCCTGCTAATGGCCCTCTTATCTCTGTTGTCCAGTTCATTCACGGCTGGCTCATCATGTCCTCCCTGATGCTCCTGTTCTTGTTCACCTATATCTACCTCGGGTGAGTGCCGGCTGGTGAGCAGCCACTCCCTGTGCACAGCTGGATGAGAGTGGACTGGGCAGGGAAAGGTAGTCACCCTCAGGGGCAGCTGCTCCAGGAGCCTAGGCCTCCAGGCTTTGACACAGGAGTGGGCTCCTTGGTAGGTCACAGGTTTCTTTCTGGCTTTTGACTTAAGATGAGCCTAATTAAGCATGGTGAAGCCTTCTCAGAACTTTTAGCCTATGGACACCTCTCAAAGGTGCACTCTACTTGTGGGGAGGGGCGTGGCTAAGCCTGGGTACTTCCTACTGAGTCTGCCCTCTTGCTCTTTGATTTTGGATATCAGGCTAACCCAGAGGGAAACGGCTTTCAAGGGTCCCATCTTTGCACAGGGTTTCCCAGGTGGGTCCCACACATGACCACGTGACCCACGTGCCAGCTGTTAGTTTACTCCCCACCACATTCAAGAATCTCTGAGTGCTTAGGTGTGGGGCCGTGGAGACGGAGGATGGGAATGTCGTAAATCAAATCCAGATTGGGACTGAGGGCACCAGACAACTTAGGGTGTGGCACCCTCCCCACCCCCACCCCGAGTGACCCATACCCTGCTCCTCCTTGGGCCTGCAGGGAAGTACTCAAGACCTACAACGTGGCCATGGACTACCCCACACTCTTCCTGGCCGTCTGGAACTTCGGGGCGGTGGGCATGGTGTGTATCCACTGGAAGGGGCCCCTGGTGCTGCAGCAGGGTTACCTCATCATGATCAGTGCTCTCATGGCCCTGGTGTTCATCAAGTACCTGCCGGAGTGGTCTGCCTGGGTCATCCTGGGCGCCATCTCTGTGTACGGTAGGTAGCTCGGGCCCGGTGGGAACCTGGGGGAATCTGGAGTGGTGTCTTAGTTACCCTTGCATTGCTGTGACCAAAATGATTGACAGAAACCATGTAGGGAAGAAAGATTTGTTTTGGCTCACGGTTTCAGAGGCAAGGGAGCCTGGCTCACTAGGAGTGAGCGACCGAGGCTTCTTGCAGTGGCCCAGGAAGCAGGGAGCTTATGGGAGCCAGTGATCTGCATTCCTTAGCTAGCCCCCCACATCCTGAAGAGTCCAGAGCCTCCTAAGATAGTGTCACCAGCTAGAGGTGAAGCATTTAAAACACGAGGCTGTAGCGGACGTTTCACAATCAATTGACAGCAGGTGAGAAGGCACGCAGGACATTTCACCCCATCCTGAGAAGGCCTTCCCACAGACTCCCCTTGTGATACTTGGGCATATACCCCAAAGTGCCCACTCTTACTGCCCTCAACTGCCGCTATGCTCAGAGCGGGAGTGAGCCCCTGACTCTGAGGGCACTGTGCACGCTGCCGCTATGCTCACCAAGCATGGACGAGCGGGAGTGAGCCCCTGATTCCTCAGGGTGAGTCTGAGTGCACTGTGCATGCTGCCTGTCGCCAGCCTTCGCTGCGAGCTGTTGTTTAAGCAGTGTTAGTGCCACGACTCCCACTTTAAGGATAAACATCTTGAGGCGTAGGGAAGTAGGACTTCCAACACCGTCCTCTGGGTCTCGGCACCTTGCTTTCCCTACTTTGTGGTTACCTACTCTGGCTCCGGCCAGTGCAAACTCTGGATTGGTGGGTTTGGGACGCCAGCCCAGCAGCAAGGTATGCTCTGAAACTCACTTAGGTTCCTGGTGACAGAGAGGTGGCCCCTCTTTGCACTACTTGGGAATAAAGGTCCTCTTTAATATGACAAGGATATCTCTGTTTTCCCAGATCTTGTGGCTGTGCTATGTCCCAAGGGACCACTGAGGATGCTGGTGGAAACTGCCCAGGAGAGAAATGAGCCCATATTTCCTGCCCTGATATACTCATGTGAGTGGTCCCATGCCTGTGCTAGACCGTGGGGGTCAGCAGGTAGCCTTCTGTGGAGACACTGTAGTTGCTCGTTATTTTGATAGTTGACAGGATATGTTCTCCATCTCAACCAAAGGCGAGAATCAAGTCATGATAGCATTATGAGAGCCGCCACCTACAGGAGGGTTCTATTTCTAGAGACCCTGGTGGGCTGGATCTTGCCCGGGAAGAAGGTTTGGAAGTCAGGTTGGAAGTGGGATACTGGAGGGATGTGGACAGTCCTGTGACCGTGTTCTGTCCGCCATCTGGCAGCCTGCGCTGGGTATGGGCCACGTCCCTGTGAACCTGCTGCTTTTAGAGTCGTGTAACCGCTACTCAGTCCTGCAGCTCTGGAGCCCTGCTCCTTCCTGGGACGGCAACTCAGCGGTGGAAGTTGGTCATCTCTGAAGGGAGGCACAGGGGCTGTCTCAGCCTTGGGGTCATGTCAGAGGGATGTGGGTTTACCACAGATGCCACCACTTTACACTGAGTCCCTACTCACTGGTGGCCCCGTGACGGACATGTCTTACAGGAAGCAAGATTGTGTGACCTGGGGCTCACAGAGTTCTCTCTCCAGGGTGGCAGTGGCCGTCCTCTGTTGACAGTGGGTCTGTCTACGTATAGAGCATGTATGGAGCCCGTGATTCTGGGTTCTAATGCCTCGGGTACCCAGGAAACCATCTGCAGATTTGGGTAATCATAATGCATGAGGGGTCAAGCTTAGAATGGAGAGTTGCCAGCATCATGCCCCTTGTCTTGAAAACACATGGAGGGATGCTCTGAGGATGAGGGACGGATGGTTCCCCTCAGTCTGAGTGCCTGAGGCCAGGCACTCCCTTGTGTGCAAAAGAGGCTCTTTGTCCATGGAGAACTCATTCTTGGGCAGAGGTGAACTAAGGAAATAGACACGTGTGAACCAGGAGATAGCAAGTGCCTTTGAAAGCTAGGCGTGGGCAAGGGGGCCAAGGACATCAGGGCCACCGGGGAGGCTCTTTTGCAAAAGGTGGCCAGGGAGCCCTCATAGGTCACACTTGGCCAGAGCCCTGACTTGGGTAGGGGTTAGCAGTAGGTAGAAGTCTGGAGGCCAGCACTTGGAGTAAGGGGACAGCCGCAGATACAAAGACCTGAGGCAGGCCTGGCCTGGGTATGCTCAGGGAGCACCCAGAGTCCAACGCGGCTAGAGCGGATGGGAGGAGAGGATGGTGGTGAGGGGAAGGTCCTGACAGCATAAGCCTTGCAGCCCTCAGTGGCCCTTTCCCTGAAGGAGGGGAAGCCCCTGAGAGGTCTGGGCCGATTTCACTTCCCAGAATTTGGCAGTTTGAAATATGTACACCATACCATAGACACGTTCTCAGGCTTCCAATGGGCTACTGCCCTCAGCTCTGAAAAAGCTGATTCTGTTATTACACACCTCTTAGAGGTGATGGCTGTTATGGGTATACCTAAAATGATAAAACTGACAATGCTCCAGCATGTCTCCAGTAAATTGGAACAATTCTTCAAATATTATAATATAAAACATGTAACTGGTATACCTTACAATCCCACTTCTGACACCATTATGTAAAGAGAAGCCTTCCCGCCAGCCTGGTTCCAGAGCCGCATCAGTCCCAAATAAACACACAAGAGGCTATATTAATTATGAAGCTGTAGGCCTTGCTTGTTTCTTACTGACTAGCTCAGACTTAAGTATTTATCCCATAATTGCTAATCTATCACTCTGCCTACTAAGTGGAGAGCAAAGCGTGCATGGACAGTTTGAAGGCAGAGAAACAACCCATGAAGGCGAGCATGCCTTGTTTAGGGACTAGCAGAGACTGTGAGGTGAAATGAGTTCTGGAGCATTCTACAACAGGACTTGCCAGGGTTGTAGGGCAAGGTTAATGGCAGTACTTAGCGTCCAAGCAACAAGGAAGAAGACCCCACTGCCTTTTGCAGAGACGGGAAGCTGGTGGGACAGGTGATAGGGGTGTTGACCCCGGGCTTTGGGCCGTGTGGAGTGTGAAAATCTCACTGGGGAAATAGAAACATGGAGTAACAGACTCTGAGAGGAGTCAGTTCAGTCACTAAATACCATGTGATCCAGCAGTTTCCATGGCGCCCATGCACCCAAGAGCAGGGGCTAAAACAAGTATTTGTACGTTGTGCCCGTATCAGTGTCATTTGTGGTAGTTCAGAGCTAGAAGTATCCAAGCGTCCATACAAGGGATTACAAGAAGATTCTGACCGAGATGGTATGTGGGTGAACCTTGAGGACACTGGGATTAGTGAATTGATGAAAAGGAGGAACTGTATGACCACATGTGGTCTCAAGAGTAGGCAAAATTACAGACATCAGATCGATTGCGTGGTGACTAGGGGGTCTGAAGTAGGGAGGAAGCTGTTTACTGGGTACAGAGTTTCGGTGTTGTAAGATGAAAAGAGCTGAGGTTAGTTTCACGGATCAGAATACTGAGTACCACTGAGTCGCAGACATTACGTTTTAAAATGTTCATTTTGTGTGTGCACATGTCTGTATGAGCATATGAACATGTATACACCCCATGCACAGAGAGGCCAGAAGGAAGACATTGGCTCCCTGAGAGTTTACAAGACCACTAGCTGGTTAAAGGTGCTGGAGTGTGAGCTCCGCTTCTGACGACTGTGCAGCGGGTGCTCTTAACCATGAACCAGCTAACCAGCTCTCCAGCCTCAGGACTGTGTTTGGCCTGCATGGATAGGTTTCACATGCATGCAGTACCCATAGACGCCAGAAGAGGGCATTGGATCCCGCAGAACGAAGTTACAGACACTTGTGAGCTGCCGCCATGTGGGTACTGGGAAATGAACCTAGGACCTCTGTAAGAGCAATATTGTTTTTTGTTTGTTTGTTTTTTCTTTCTTTTTCCAAGACAGGGTTTCTCTGTGGCTTTGGAGGCTGCCCTGGAACTAGCTATTGTAGACCAGGCTGGTCTTAAACTCAGAGATCCGCCTGCCTCTGCCTCCCAAGTGCTGGGATTAAAGGCGTTCACCACCACCACCTGGTGCAATATGTGTTTTTTAACCACTGAGCCATCTCTCCAGCCCCTCATGGCTGCATTTTGTGTTGCATTGAAAAAAAAGACAATTTTCTAGCTATAGTGGCAAGAATCATGGCAGACAGGCTTTTTGAAGGTTTCTTCTGTTTGACGGAGTATTGGCAGCTGAAATTGCAACCAAAGGTGGAATTATGCATTCGGAAAAATCTCAAGGAGCAGCTTTGCAAGCAACTGTAGTATCTGTCTCTAAAGGAAAGGGTGGGGGGAGTGAGCTGGTTAGTGTCGGGGTTGGAGACAAGTCCTCTCCCAGAGCATGGAGGTACCACAGTAGTTCTAGACCACAGGATCAGTTCTTACTTAGAGACAGTGACATTCTTGGGAATGTGTGGACGGAAATCACTGTTGAAATGGCATCACAAGAAACTGCCTGTCCCACTGATGCTCTGAGCTACTTCATCATGTAAATCATTTCCACGCCTCCCTTTGTGTGATAAACTGAAACCTAAAAATAAGAGAAAAGACAATTTAAAAGCAGACACAGCCCACCAAGCTGCTCATTGCCATTGTTATTTGAGAGGAGGGCGAGAAAGACAAAGGTGAAATGCCCATCCCCACCCAGCCTGGACTCCTGCCCCCGCAGCCTCCATCAGCCAAGCGTGAGCACATCCTGTAGCATGGTGAGGCTGTGCAGGCTGCCCGGGGCCACACACTGGTTCCAGGTCAGGGGCAGCGACTGTTGGTACTCCCTGAGACGTGTCCCTTTGCTCCTTCCGTAGCTGCCATGGTGTGGACAGTGGGCATGGCAAAGCTGGATCCCTCTTCTCAAGAGGCCCTGCAGCTCCCCTATGACCCAGAGATGGGTGAGTACAGGGCTCACAGCCTTGTCTCAGGGGGATCCTCATCGGCACCCCGTGTGGCCTGGCCCCTCTTTGGGTTAAGGTTCAGAATGGCAGTCACATGATCTGACAGCCAGACATTGACATCTGTGTCAGTTGGACTGTCCATCCTATGCCCAGCTTTCCACCTCAGTTTTGCTGGATGTTGTTGGGGGGAGGCGTGGGGAGCCTTGAGGAGGGAGGGTACTAGGGGATCTTCTGGATTTTGGTAGCTTCTGACATGCCTTCATCTCTCTCTGCCAACCCCCCACGGTGTGTGATGACGGTGGTCCTTTTTCCTGGGTGTTCAGAAGAAGACTCCTATGATGGTTTCGGGGAGCCCTCATACCCCGAAGCCTTTGAAGCCCCCCTCTCTGGCTACCCAGGGGAAGAGCTGGAAGGAGAGGAGGAAAGTAAGGTGCCCGAGTTCAGATGGCCGCCTTCCCGGGACAGCGGGGTGGGAGCTTCCTCGGGTCTGCTGCGGCCATATATCTGTGTTCTGGAGGGTGGTGACGTTGAACCTATTTAAAAATACCTGCTAAAGCACACGGCGGCCTGCAGTGATTGTCCCTTTCTCCCTTCTCTTCTAACCAAGTGGCTTGCCTAAATTCCGGGCTTCTGCCTAGGCTGCCTTCTCTTGGTCGTTGTCCCCGCCCCCATCCTTTCCCGGGTAGTCCATCTTGCGCCTGGTCTTGGTAGTTCTGTGGGAGGATACATTCATCTTGCCCCTTTCCCCATTTTGCTGGGCCGCTTGGCTGGTGCCCGGGCCCTTCACTTCCGCTGCTTTTGTTTGTTTGCTTTGCCTGCTTCCTGATGAGGTGCTGTCCATCAGTAGGATTGGACAGGGGCCGCTTTCTTTTCTCCGTATAGGGGGTGTGAAACTTGGCCTGGGAGACTTCATCTTCTACAGCGTCCTGGTGGGCAAGGCGGCAGCCGCGGCCAATGGAGACTGGAACACGACACTGGCCTGCTTTATCGCCATCCTCATTGTGAGTGGGGCGCACGGTGGAGGGGACACATCTTCTGGGGTCCTCACCGGGCATGCATAGCTGCAGGCTCCCCTCTTCGGGGCAAAGGCAGTGAGGGGAGAGCTGCCCACCCCAGAGTGTAGTCACCAAGACATGCTCCCTCCTGAGAGAGGGCACCCGGGGAGGGGCAAGACGCTTCGATCTCACTGACCTCAGGGACCTCACTGCTCAGGTCTGGATGAAAGCTGTAGGACCTGGTCCCGTAGCTTCTGGGTTGTGGATTGTCCAAGGTTCATGGGAGACAGAATAGCTGAAGGCCTTTACCTGTAGTACAGCCAGGGAGCAGTGTGAAAGGATGCCCTGCCCATTCCGCGGCTACATGTTCCCTGTGCCACCAGGACCACATAGAATACTGAGTCCTGGGTTCTCCAACCCCGGCAGTAGTGTAGCCTGGAGGCTGTGACAGCTGCTACTCAAGCTGGGGGACATATCTTGCAATGTCATCTTAGAGAATGCTTCCTTTTAGATGTTGGGAGAGTCCCTGAGAGGGCTGTCATGCCTTGTGCTGCCCTTGGGTGGAAACCTTGGGTAGGGAGCACAGTTAACGCTGGTGCTCTGTCCAGTGCTCAGGGAGCACAGTTAACACTGGTGCTCTGTCCAGTGCTCAGGGAGCACGGTTAATGCTGGTGCTCTGTACTCAGGAAGCACAGTTAGCACTGGTGCTCTGTTTAGTGGTCAGGGAGCACAATCAACTCTGGTGCTCTGTCCAGTGCCCGGAAGAGCTTGTTTGTATCCACGCAGGATAACAGACCCGGGCTCCTCCCCTACCACACTGTCTGACTTGGGGCCCATTGTCCCATGGGCAGGGCTGGTACTTTGGTGCCTTTCACCCTGGATGCCAAGGGTGGAGGTAGAAAGGGTCACTGCCATGCTTGCTTCCAGAGGGCTGGGTTACATAGAGTCTCCTGTTTCTTTGGTGTCTGCTGCTAAGCAACTCAGGATTAGGATTTCATTTAGCTCATCTGCATTGCTTGTAAATGCATGTTCCCCAGAGAGACACTCTTACCATCCTGTGCGACTGTTGTCCCTAGATGGAGACATCACGTGGCCTGGCCAGAGGCCACATGGCCTGGCCTGGCTATGTCCACCCTTAGCCGACACACAGGTGTCCTGACTAAGGGGTATGTATGAGGGGGGCCCTGCCCTGTGTCCCTTGAGGGGCTGTCACATATCTAGAAAAGACAGCTGCATGCTGTCTCGGTTCAGGCCAGTCTCCGCCCACCGTGGTAGAGTCACCACCTTCTCTCACCTTGATGTCCTGCAGGGTTTGTGTCTGACTCTCCTGCTGCTGGCTGTGTTCAAGAAGGCCCTGCCCGCCCTCCCCATCTCCATCACCTTCGGGCTCATCTTCTACTTCTCCACAGACAACCTGGTGCGGCCTTTCATGGACACGCTGGCTTCTCACCAGCTCTACATCTGATGGGAGACAGGGCGTGGCTCTGAGGGCTATAGGAAGCTTCTCTGGATGCAGGTGTATAGTTTTCCACCCTAGTGCCATATATTTTTTAAAAAATACAACTTTTCTTTCCTTACAAAAAAGAAAAGAAGGATTTAAAAAGTGTCGTGTTTACTTTGTGATGAGGAAGCAGAAGCTGCTCTTGGGTGCTAGCTGTCTTGTCACGCGACTGTGGCTTCCCTGCCGGAGTGTCTGTACCTCAGTGGGATGCTCAGAGCGTTCATCTTCAGGGATGAGGTCGCGGGTGTGGAGGAGGTTGGGGAGGATGCAGGACCCATGCGGGTCTGTCATCCTCCAGGGTTGACCAGAAGGACATGCGCATCAGAGGGGACCAGGAGGCATGGTCAGGAAGGGACACTAAGTGCCACCACCCGGACCAGAGGAGAAAAGCCAGTTTGCAGTCATGGATGTGCTTTGTTTGTGATGTCTCTGTTGCTTTAGTACCTTTAGAAGCTGAGTTCTGTTCTTATGACAGCAGTGACTGCTGGGAAGTGGCCTAATAGCAGTGCCAATAAATAGATGCTCCTGTTGGAATGTGGCTGTTTGGTCCCTTTGTTAACATTGACCGCTCCCTGCGTCCTGGGGCTCTCCAGAGGTGGTGTGCACTGTGTACCGGGGAGGGACTTAACCCTTTATCAAGGAGAGATGCTTGACCGCCTTTCCTCTCTACACTCAGTTCTTTAACTAGAAAGTTCCACAGCGGGGTATTGGGAAACACTGGGACAGAAGTCTGCTGGGTCCCCACAGAGCCCTGGCCTTGGCCTTGGTAGGTTTTATGGACCGTCAGAAATGCTGCCAGGGAGTTGCTAAAATGCTGAGTGGTTTTTTTTTTTTCACGGAGGTCTTCTGTTAGGAGCCAGCAAGCCCAGATCCAGGGGGCTGCCTGGGTTCAGAGAGTCAGGTGAAAGGCAGGCCAGCTTAAAGAGATGTTTATTATGAAAGAGCTATCTGGGGATGCTGGGGACAGGCCTCACTCAGGTAAAAGTGGAAGTAGAGGTGTGTCCCCACCACCGTGTGACATACTGACACCAAGGGAGTGAGGCAGTCTTGGTTCCCAAAGAGCACAGTGGTTCCCTGCTCAGACTAGGTGTTGGGGAAGCAGGAAGTGAAGAATCATGGGAGAGAGAGGGAAAGCTCCCTGAGAAGACTCAACCTGATGACCTCGCAGCAGGAGGACACAGCACATGGTGGAAACGACCGGGTAGATTCTAACATTTGACAGGGAAGGGGAGCAGGTCTGCAAACCCCACCCCTGCCCCTCGGAGCCAGTCAGCTAATAACTTCCTTATTTGTCTCACAAATAAAACTGCAGGGTTCTAAAGTGACTTTTTAAAATGATGTATCAATCCTATTTCCTGTCCCCATCCTCAGGACAATTTGTTCATTTTTTAAAAATTCTTTGACAATTTCATAATAATATACTTTGATCATCTTCTCCTTCCCCCTCCCACAGGAATCCTTCTTCCACCAATTCCCCCTCTTACATTTGTATCTGCTTTTGTTCTGTCTGTGGCCCGCTGCCATTAGGGCTGCCTGCGGCGTGAGCGTGGGTGAGGGGTTGTTTACCTGAGTAAGGACTGGTGGCTACGGGACTGGGACTCCTTCCCAGCAACTGTGAGCTGCCTGTGACTCCTCTGGGAGGGCTGGGGCCTGACTCCTCCCTCCCTCTTCCTTGATGGACTGAAGATAGTCTATACTCTGGGCTGTTTTTGTTTGTTTGTTTTGAGTTGTTTCTTTTTACAGATGTTTTTTTTTTAACTGTATAGAAATAGTTTCATTCTGTAGGTGTGTGTGTGTGTGTGTGTGTGTGTGTGTGTAAGCGATTGTGTGTATCCATGGTAGGGATGAATGTGCTGTCCCATGCTAAGCGAGCACTGAGCCCCACTCCAGCCGGATGGCCTTCCACTATCATATCCCGGAGGCTTGCCTGTGAACTCTGGTTCTGATGTTTGAATTTCGTATAGATCCCACTGTCTATCCTCGTGTTAGTGGGTAGTTTGGGCTTTTGCAGGGTCTCGGCAATGAGCAGGGCATCACCTTTTGTGAATTCGGAGCTGGTCCTTGAAAGCCCCTGTTGCTCCCTTCGTGCTTTGTGTTTGACTTCTCAGGGGCAGCCCCAGCGTCCTCCCCCAGCTCTGCCAGCACTTGGTAGTGGCAATCTTTTCATAGTGGTCTACAGGATGGCTGTCATGTCTTTTAAGTTGGCGACTGCATCCTCACACGTGGGGCTGCGCAGCTTTCATCTTCTGCTAGCTATGAGCTCACATCCTTTGCCCATTTTGCATTATTTGTCTCTTTTTTCCAGCATCCATGTCTCTAAAAGTACACAGCTCTGTAAAGGTGTTGCTAGCCTCTTAATCACTCAGTCACCGCAGCACAGTGACATTTCAGGAATGACAAACTGCGTTATTAGTAATGTCATAACCATCGCTGCTTGGGTAAGTATGTTACATGATGTTTGACCAGTGACCAAAATCATGTCAGTACGTTCTTTCATTTATTTAATTTTTTTACATTTACTCTCCCTCCCTCCCTCCCTCCCTCCCTCCTTCCCTCCCTCTCTCCCTCCCTCTCTCTCTGTCTCCCCCCCCTCTGTGTATGTGTGTGTGTGTGTGCCTGTGTGTAAATGGCAAGCATCTGGAAGCTGGAGGACAACGCATGCTCTCTCTCTCTCTCTCTCTCTCTCTCTCTCTCTCTCTCTCTGTCTCTCTGTGTGGGCGTGTGTGTAAATGGCAAGCATCTGGAAGCTGGAGGACAACACATGCTCTCTCTCTGTGTGTGTGTGTGTGTGTGTGTGTGTGTGCATGCGTGTGTGTAAATGGCAAGCATCTTGAAGCTGGAGGACAATGCATGAGTTAGTTCTTTCCTTGTACTATATCAGTCCCAGGGTTTGAACTCACACCATCAGGCTTGGTGGCAACTGTCTTTATGGAATGAGTCATCTCACTTGCCCCTATCTGTCTTGTCCATCAAGAAGCCTGGCTGTAAGGGTGTTGCAAACTGTCTTATGTGACCAGCCCTCCTACCCTGCCCCCCCCATGAGGGGAGAGGACTTTTGCTATGCCAAATTAGTGTGAAGATGTGCATTGCTTAAGGTATCTTTTGCCTTTGTGGTTTATCTGCCTTTGGTTCTTACAAAATCATTCTGCACCCTCGAGGGTCTCTAAAAGTTAGTGTTTTTGTTCTGATGATAGGATTTTTAATTCAGCTGAGATTTTTATGGTTGTTTAGGAGGGAGCTAACTGGGGCTTTCTGGTTCTGTAACCAGGTGTCCAGTGTATAGCAGAACTCTCCCAACATATGCCACATTTCCATAAGCAGGCCACGGACTCCTGGACTCGGCTCTGTCCTGCTGCACTGACTCTCCAGTCCAGAGCTTGCCATGTGAAGGAAGTCGCAGTACTCGGTGGGGAGAGAAGACACCACCCCTGACAGAACCCAGCCCCAGGACCTCGAGGCAGAGGGAGGTCAATGTAGAACTGTACCCAGGCTCCCCAAAAGATGCAAAGCTTCCCGGTGGCGCAGCATGGAACACGGGGATTGGCGCACACGGCCATCCTGTGAGAGGGCGACCTGGAGTGGAGCCCACACCATGAGAACGTGACTCATTGCCCTTCCAGTCCTCTCTGTCCCCTGGCCCCACTCTCCACCGTGGGCAGGAGGATGGCAGTTGTCCCCGCAATCGCACCCCCTCAGCTGTCACACCATCCAGCCCTACCCCCCCCCCCACTTCTCACCCCTGTCCTTTCTAATCATCGTTCTCCCCCTACAGAAGAGAAGGCCGTTCTGACTGGTACTTACTCACACAAGCTGCCTGTAGTATTCTTTTCCACCTGGAAGCCATCCTTTTGGATAGACTCAAAGCCCTACTACACCCATTTCTGTTTTTATTTAGAGGTCACCCCTCCCCACTCTCTCTTTGGTTATTTTCTTTTACTCTAAATGTGTTTATTTTGGGGGGGTGTCTGTTTTTTCTCATCTCCGCTGACTCTGTGTCACCAGTGTGATCCTGTCCACTCACATGACTCCCCTGCTTCTTGCCTCCCCCAGTCTCTCCTCTTCCTCGCTGGCACAGCCCTAGTGTGTTCAGCGTGCTTGCTTTACGTTACGGCCTCAAGCCCCAGCACTGTGGAAATCTGACTCAGCTCTGCTGGCCAGGGCCAAGCTGGAGTCCAGGGGGGCGGTCCTTCCCAGAAGCTGCTTTCTTGCGTCGAAGGGGGAAAGAGCGCCCTCGGTGGTGATCTGTCTTTGCCTTCTTATTTTCTTCTTGCGTGGGACACAGACGTGATGTTGTGAGATGGTACAGCCTCTTTGTCACCGTGAAGATAGGCGCCTCTGGCAAAGTGTGCCGAGCAGAGATGGAAATTACAAGGAGGCTGGTGACTTGGTGACCTGCTTGAATGGATGCCTCGCCCCTCCGGCTCCTGCAGCCTTGTTACATTGTAAAAGCAAACCTTTCTCTTTCTCTGACTAAGCCATTGTAGTGTTGTAGGACATAACATCAAACATCAAACGCAAGCCTGGTCTAATTCCCAAACGTGTTTCTGTGTCCCTCTCACACCAACCATTGCTCTGCTACTCAATCTCCCTCTCCCTTCTCTTGCTTCCACCAACACCTCAGATATGCTCCCCTAGTGTTCACCACCCCAAAGTGCTTGTCTTAGCAGCTTGCCCACAATCTTCTTAGTAAGCGGCTTTATTTAAAAAAGGAAAAAAAAAAAGGTCAGGTATATAACAGAAATAAAAGGAAAGGGCCACAACTATGCGTTGGACAGGATTTTGATGTTTCCTCATGAACATGAACTTTGTCTCCCAAGTGAGGGACTTCTCATGCACTCCAGCACACAGGACATCATAGACACATATTCCCTCCAAGGGTTTGTCTCCAGCATCCCCACTCCTGGTAGCAGATCCTACCTTTATTTGGTTAGAAAGAATTGAGCCATTTAGATGACCTTGTGACAACAGGTCTTTTGCTTATAACCACAACTATCTTTTAAGAAAAATGAGTCCTATTTGGCTTCTGTTGACCCAGGGTCTGACGGGGCTGATTGGAGTAGAATGGCTATGTGGATTAATTCTTACAGAAGAAGCTGCTATGACCTCAATAGAGAAGAAAGACAAGCTCTTTGTTGTCTAGTTTTGTTTCAAAACAGCACAGGCTAGAACTATCTGAAAGATGGGAACCTCAATTGAGAAAATGCCTCCATAAGATCCAACTGCAGGGCATTTCCCTGACTAGTGATGATAGAGCCCCCCCCCCCACATTGTAGGTGGTGCCACACCCCTGGGCAGGTGGTCCTGGGTTCTAGAAGAAAGCAGACTGAGCAAGTCACGTGAAGCAAGCCAGTAAGCAGCATCCTCCATGGCCTGTGCATCAGCTCCTGTCTCCAGGATCCTGCCACATTTGAGTTCCTGCCCTGACTTCCTTCAATGTGGAAATGTAAGCCAAAAAACCACTTTCCTCTCCGGGATGTTTTGGTCATGGTAGTTCATCATAGCAATGGTAACCCTGACTAGGACACTTTCCTAACCTTGGGTCCAGTCATTCAACCTGAAGTGGTGAGAGTAAACAGGGGGCTTATGGGAATCTTGGTGAGGATGTGTTTCTGCCTAACCATGGTGCTCAGCACACCTCTGTCTCCTCAGTCTGGACATCTTTGGAATTCAGAAGATTCTATTTATGTGCTGCTTGCTCTCCTGACATTCCCTCTCACATTAGGTCTCTCAACCCCTGGAACTGGCATTACAGATATTTTTCAGTTGCTATGTGGGTACTGGGACTGAGCCCAAATCCTCTGCAAGAGCAGTCAGTGCTCTCTCTTTTTTTTTCAAATAAGATTTATTTATTGTGTATAATGTTCTGCCTGCATGTGTGTCTGCAGGCTAGAAGAGGGCACCAGATCTCATTACAGGTGGTTGTGAGCCACCATGTGGATGCTAGGAATTGAACTCAGGTCCTCTGGAAGAGCAGCCCATGCTCTTACTGCTGAGCTGTCTCTCCAGCTCTGCAGCCAGTGCTCTTAACCACCAACACATCTCTCTAACCCCATTTTGGAGTGTTCTTCATGGTAAGCAGGAATTTGGTACCCCCAGTCTTGGTTCAAGTCTGCTGCTGGAAAACACCTGCCCAGTTTAACCAAGCCTGTTCTTTCACATCTCATCAACTCAAGGAGACAGGAAAGTGTACACAGGGCATTGACCTCCACTCACCAGTTCCTAAAACAAGAAGTCATGGGACTGTGGTACCTACAGAGTTCATTTCTATTCTACTGGCAGTCATGGGCAGATGCTCACTGGGTCTCTCTGGGCCTCTGTTTCGTATGTTTATAAAGTGAAGGGTTTAAGACATATTGAAGATCCCCCAACTACAGGTTTCAAGAGCCTATGCCCAGCTACTGAGGAGGCTAAGGGAGAAAGATCACAAGTTCAAGGCCAATGTGGGCATCTTAGTCAGAGGCCCTGACTTCAGTCTCCAGGACTACTTTTTAAAAAGACTGAAGAGAAAGGGGTACAGGTACAAGCCAAATAGCATTTCAGTAGGTTTAAAAAATGATAGAACTATTCAAAATATTTCCTAACGGCAGCAATGATGGAGAAGTCCTGTGTATATGTCAATAAAGCACTGTTGGCCAATAGGGAAGCAAGATAGGTGGGACTAGGAGTCCAGGAGGACTCTGGGTAGGAGAAACACAGGAAGTCAGGATGTAACTGCCATAGGGGTAAGAAGCCCGGAAGCTTTTCTCTGGCAAGAGAAATACTTAGATTAACAATTATGGGATAAATACTTAAGTCAGAGCTAGCCAGTAAGAAACAAGCAAGGCCAACAGCTTCATAAATTTTTTTTTTTTGGTTTTTTGAGACAGAGTTTCTCTGTATTGTTTTGGAGGCTATCGGTCCAGCCCGGCCTCGAACTCACAGAGATCCGCCTGCCTCTGCCTCCCGAGTGCTGGGATTAAAGGCGTGTGCCACCACCGCCCGGCGCCAACAGCTTCATAATTAATACAGCGTCTTGTGTGTCATTTGGGGACTACAATGCGGCAGAGCCCAGGTGACTGGTGTGGAAAAAACTAAAGCGACTGGCAAGGAAAAGACTTCTCTCAACACAGCAGAGTCCACTCTCTAGAATAAGACGTGGGGGCAGACATCCTGCAATCAGCTGGGAAATGTGGAAGGCACCAGACACTGGCTGGGCTCTGCCTGCTGTTCAGTCCTGGCCATCAGTTCTTACCATCCCAGGCCCACATGGGTTCAGGGCAGTGCCCAGGCTAGTACAGCCGAGGGACTCCATGAGCAGTGGCCACAGACAGGGCCTGGGCAGATCAGTTCTGAAGGGCAAAAGTCCTTCATCCACACAGGAACTTGCTTGCCATCTACATGGTGTGTTCTAGGCAACACGGAGGCAGAGCCTGGTCTCACAGCCTTGGGTGTTGATTCTCTGAAAGATGTTTCCATTTCCAGACACTCAAGACAGACAAAGGAGAGTTGCTTGGATGAATGCGTGCTATGATCAGGTTGGAGGGGAGGGGATTCCAGCCAGCTACACTGCAGGATGGCTTAACACCAGGTACCCATGAGTTCTTCCAGGAACAACCAGGAGGCTGCAACTACCTAGGAAGAAAAGGAGGAAGACCAGTTAATTGCCATTCACTGTGTCTGCTACAGGGCAAGCTTCCCACTTTGTCATGAAGTCTCAAGAGAGCCCTTACCAGATGCTAAAAAAAATACAGGCACTGTTCTCTTGGATCTCCTGACCTCAAGAACCCTGGGTCAGGCAGAATTCTATTCTTCATAAATTGCCAGGTCTCAAGCATTTTGTTATAGCAATGGAAAGTGAGTTAAGTCAAGAAATGGTAGAAAGGAGGATGGCTAACTGTTTGGTCCAATAACTTTCATTTTTCTGTAACTTAAGTACCATGTTGTTTATTGATGAGTAATAGTGATGAGTCTCAATTAATTCCTGTTAACTCAGTCCTGTGGGTTATCCTTTTCTTTGTTCCTGCCCTCTTGTGTGTGTGTGTGTGGTGTGTGTGTGTGTGTGTGTGTGTGCGCGGGCACGTGCGCGAGAACACAAACCAAAACTGCAATCATCTTCACCGGTTTTAAGTGTACAGTTCAGCAGTGCTGGTTGCATTTGTGTTGTTGTGAAACAGAGCTCTGAAACTTTCTCATCTTGCAAAACTGAAACTCTGTACTCATTAAACAATCCCCACCCTCTGCCCCAACTCCCAGGCTCCTGCGCCCACTAACCTGCTAGCTGTTTCTATGGTTCTGACTACTCTAGATCCTTCCTATGAGCTGGTTCATGCAGCGTTTGTCACTTTGTGTCCGTCTTGTTTAAATTAGCATAGTGTCCTCAGGGTCGTGTCTGTGTTGCAGAATGGGAAGAACTTTTCACCCCTTGTAAAAGACTGAGTCATACTCCACTGTGTACATGCCCTGTTCTTTATCTAGTCCTCTACTGGTGGACATTTGGGTTGCATCTGCCTTGTGAGTTGTTGTGTCTTGTTTTACATTTTGTCCATTACATATTGTATCAGGGAGACTGCACATGCCATGGTGGACACATGGCAATCCCAGGGCAACCCGTGGAAGTCCGTCCTCGCCTTCACCCTTGTGTGAAGCTCTTTTACCTGCTGGGCCATGTGGTCAGCTTATCCTGAGTGGTTCTGTAAGGAACACAGGTGCTACATACCTGCTTGACAGCTTTTTGGATATGCTCCCCACCCCCAGCAATGGGACTGCTGCTCACACAATATTCCAACTCCTGACTCTCTGAGGGGCTGTTTCTCATGTGACTGTACCACTTTGCACTCTCACTGGGGTCCCTGATTTCTCTATATCCCGACCAACACCTTTTAGCCTGTTTGATTGACAGTGGCCATCCTAATAGGTGTCTCACAGTCACTTTGACTGTTTTGGATTTGAGCATCTTTTCACATGCTTTTAGGCTGTTTGTGCCTTCTTTAGAGAAATAACTACTCGAGTCCTTTGGCCATTTCTCCCCAGTAGTTAATGCTTTTTATTTAGGACCTGCCGCTTGGAATGGTCGTATTCAAACACCTTGATGTTTTGCTGGGATGGCTTGAAGAACTCAGTATTGGGCATGCGGTCGTACTACATGAACAACTTGGTGTTACATAGCACAGGGGGACAAAAATGTGACCCCCGAAATGCTGCAGCACAGAGTAGAGCTGCTCCCTGGGTCTTGAGGTGGAGGAGCTATGTGAGGCAGAAGGGGTTTAGAGAACCCCACCTCCACCATGGGGGAAGAGGTATTCCAGAAGAGGGACTGCAGTACAGGGGGTGCCATGTGGGACAGCTGCCTTCAGACGACAAAGGCGTTACAGGGTGACTCGTGGTCAGCAAGCTGGCAGCTAAGGCGGTGTCGCTGGCCTTCGGGTCAGCCAGAGGTTTCAGATTAAAGGTCTGTATCCCTGTGATCAGGGATTAAAGACAGCTCAGCCTGGGCCAGTCCCTTTCGCCCTCGCATGGCCTTCCTGTTGAGAAAGGCGTGATGCTGTCGCTATTCAAGTTGCCACTCTGAAGCAGAAAGTGCCAGGTCACATATCTCTGGGCCACGAGATTCTTTATTGTCATGCAGCCCCACGGTCAGAAATGTTTCAAAAGCTGTGTCCTTGGGGACAAGGCCATTGCTAAATGCACGTCACTGGTCGCCATGTGCAGCAGGGTAGTAAGGGTATGGTCAGCATGTTGTTGAATCCCATGCCCTATGGTATCTGCATGAAGCTTTCCTCCCACATGTCCCTCGGGTCTTCCATGTTGGCTGTGCCCTCTTGGTGTCTGACGGGGGCAGGACCCCAAATGTCCGTGTCTCCATCTCTCCTCCACATACATCACTCCTGGTGGACATCTGTGTCATGCCGTCCATTGTGCTTCTTGTTGCAATTTAAAGATTTCTTCTTACATTTAACATGTGTGGAGGGTGGGCTCAGGCACATGCCTCAGCACCTGACCAGGACAAGAAACTTGCATTTACGGTTTATGGTTGGGATCTTATATTTGGACCTTTAATCCATTTAGAATTAACTTTTGATATGGAGAAAAAGTGAGGGCTCTACCGCATTCTTTAGCAAATGAAAAATGCACTTTTCTTATCTCCATTCATTGAAGAAGCTGTCTTTCTTTATTGAATGGATGTGCTTCTTTTGTGGGAGATTATTTGATTATTGTGCCAACTTGGCACAAGCTGGAATTTTCTGAAAGGAGGGAAACTTTGTCCGGTCCTCCCCAACAGGTAGAGCAGGGGAATGGCCTGTCCAGCTGGTATCTTCCCTGGGGCTGAGCAGGATGGTGAGTGTCAACGACTCAGACCCTCCCCCCATTAGTTACCAACTGATAGGGAGTCTGTTGAAGCAGGATCTTCATTTATTCCAACAGGCAGGAACTTATATAGGACTGAGGTAGGGGATGGGAATCTTAGGATAGGGTAAGGTGACATGAGGAGTAAGGGCCAATAGTATTCCACCAAGCAGGCAGGTAGCTAGGCAGGGGGCAGTCTTACATCAGGTCTGGCTGAGTCACCCCCACATGAGGTTACAGGTTAGATACAGGTTGCCAGACTCTAGCCAGACTCAGAAGGTTACACTGGGCCTCCCATCCGAGCCTTTCTTAGGCCCAACAAATCTTAATTGAGAAATGCCTCTATAAGATCCAGCTGTAAGGCATTTTCTTAATTAGTGATTGATGGGGAGGGCCCAGCCCATGGTGGGTGGACCACGCCCGGGCAGGTGGTCCTCAGTGGTAGAAGAAAGCAAACTGAGCATCCCGGAAGCAGCACCCTCCATGGCCTCTGCATCAGCTCCTGCCTCCAGGTTCCTGCCCTGTGTGAGTCCCTGTCCTGACTTCCTTGGATGATCAACGGCGATAGGGAAGCATAAGCCAAATGAACTCTTTCCTCTGCAGGTTTCTTTGGTCGTGGTGCCTCATCACTGCGGTAGCAGCCCTTACTGGGACAGTAGTGCATTGAATTTCTGCATAGGCCAATTTGGCTGGTACAGTCTTTCAGTACTGTTAACTCTTCTAATGCATGACCTTGGAATGCCATTTTACTTATTCATGCCTTCTTTTATTTCTCCTCGAAATCTTCTGTGGTTTTTAGCATGCAAGTCATTCCTCTCTTTGGTTAGGTTTTTTATTCCTAAGTATTTTATTTTTTCAATGCTACCCCCAACAGTATTTTTTAAAGAGTTTGGAAAGGATCTTTTCTGTTTTGGAGGCATGGGGTGAGGTGGAGTTGTCAAGGGAGAGAGTTGGGACTGGGTGTCATGCAGCCCAGACTGACCGCACATTTTGTAGCCCAGGATGACTTTAATCTCCAGATCTCCCTGTTTCTGCCTCCTAAATGCCAGGGTTATATGCGTATGCCACCATGCTGGCTGTTACCCAGTTCTTCCTGTCCCACATCTAAAGTCCATTAAAGAAAAACAACTGGCAGGCTCTATTCTTCACGCCGGAAGCTTCCCTTTGGAGTCAAGCCGCCTGGGGTACTGTCCAGTCTCTGTGGGTGAGTGGTGCTGAGGGGGTTGGGACGCCTCAGCGTGGGTGAGGGGTGCTGAGGGGGTTGGGACATGGCAGTTCTCTTCCCAGCTGTAGGTGAGTCTTACTCTTCGGAGGTCTGGGCAGCCTTCCTGCCTAAGTCCCTCTAAGTAATAAATGAATCTTTAAAAAATTGAAAAGTTGTAACTAAATGCTATTCTTTACACTCAAGTTTTTTCAAAACTATTTTGATAAAAAGCCATTGTTTATGTTAACATGGTGCTTATTAATTTAAAGGAATCAATCAATAACATCATTTAAAAAATTCTGACTTGCAGTTTCTACTAGGATAGAATTAGCCTACCAAATGGGTTTTTAGAGTCCTTACGAGGATCTACCTGACTACCTGTATGAGAGGTCATGAGACCAGTGTGTTTGAGGGTTGCTTTCCCTAAGAAGGCTGCTGTGCTCATGGTGGCTTTGAAGTCCTGCTGTCCTTCACGCCTTTGTGTCCTTCCTGCTGACTTCATAGCAGCATGCCACATGGGGGCAGCAGATCCCGCTGTGAGCCACATAGGCTTTCACCGGGGTGTGTGTGTGTGTGTGTGTGTGTGTGTGTGTGTGTGTGTGTGTGTGTGTGTGTGATTAAGTCAGTCTGCTGCCTCCAGCCTCTTTCCGTATCTGGCCCAGGCACTGGACAAAGTCATGATCTAGGTGGGAGACTTAGCCCTGTTTTCCCATCCATATGCTTGGAGGAAGCGTTGGAATATTAGTCTACGCTTAGACAAGAGTCTGGCCACTTTGCTGGAGATATTTGGGGAGACCACATTAGCTCAGTGTGACAGAGTGGGTCACAGACAGTTTCCAGTCTCAGCTTTGACATGGAAGTGTTGGTTCTTGTGGGAATAGCCTTCTGGGAGAGCACCCTGAACCACTCAGTGGTTAATAGCGTACAGTTACGTGCTGGTCTAGCAAATTTCCCATCACTGTGACAGTACCTGAGATCAACAACTTAGTGGGAGAACTGTGGTTTCAGGGGCTTTGGTCTGTGGCGGCTTTGTTGCTATGGGGTTTGTGACAGTCAGTACATCGTAGCAGGAACTTGGGTACTAATGGGAGAACCCTATTCACTTTATGGTCACCAGCAACATGCCTCACCTTCCAGATTAGAATAGGCAGGCCACTACCATGCTATGAAGTGACGCATTTGAGCAGAAGAGTCTGCAGTCTGGAAGTTGGTAGCAAACAGATTCATCCAGAAAGAATCTTGACCCATGGTTCTCAACCTGCAGGTTGCGACCCCTTTGGAGGTTGAATGGCCCTTTCACAGGGGAGGCTTAACAGACACCCTGCTATCAGATATTTATATTATGATTCGTAAAAGTAGCAAAATTACAGTTCTGAAACAGTAACAATAATTTTGTGGTTGGGGAGGGGTCACCACCACGTGAGGAACTGGATTCAGGGGTCACAGCATTAGGAAAGTGGACCTTTACACCTAGGCACAGGTGAAATTTTACCCACAACCGGTGCCTCATGTTGGCATCAGAGCAAGCCATGGGAATCTCTATCAATGGAAAGCAAGGCTGTCGGCTACTAAATGCAGTCTTTTAGCTTCCCCTTAGACTTCTCCAAACATCCTTAAAGCAACCCGCTGAGCTGGCTTAAATGTGGGCCATTAAAAAATAAAGTCACCAGATAAGGGTCCGCGTTGCTGGGGTCCACGCTTTTCTCCATGCTGTTGTTCTAGCTCTCAGATGTTTCTCCCTCCCCTCTAGGCAGTCATTGTCTGGTTCTGTCAACCCATTGATACTACAAATCACTAGCCAATGTAGGCCTGGCGACCAAGATAATCTAGGCTCTGAAGGTCAAGGCAAGGTTATGGTCCTGCTCCTACCAGGTGGAAACTGCAGTCTTGGGCAAGGCGCCTGACTTCTCTGAGTCTCTGTTTCCTCCACTGCCAGAGGCAGTAATAATATCATTGAGTTGGGAGAATCACATAGCATAAGGCATCTCGGAGATCAAGTCAGCGCTTGGATGGTAGCAAGTGCTTCACACAGGCTATGCCCAGCGCGGCATTTGAAACGCACTTCTATTTTGAGACTGGGTTTCATGTAGTCAGTCTAGTCTGGCCTTGACCTTGTCGCATAGCTGACGATGACTTTGAATTCTTACTTTTCTGCCTTCGCCCACTGAGTGCTAGGATTGCAGGTGAGGACCATCACACCCATTTGTAAGCAGTGGAGGGACTGAATCCAGGACTGTTGAGCACGCCAGGCAAGCATTTTACCAACATATGTCTCCAGCCCCGTGCTTAGACGTTTTGAAGGATGTACTGTTTTTACGTATTACCACTATGTTGTACAAAAGCTGTCTTGTGCTAGTTCCTCCTGTGGACTTTGGATCCTTTGCCCCCCCCCCCCATCTTAGCCCCTGCTAACTAACCCTCTGCTTTCTGCCTGCCTTAATCCAACCTGTTTAGATTCCACACATAAGCAAGGTCATCTGGTATTTGTCTTTCTGTGCCTGGCTCACTTAATTCAATGTCTCCCAGGTTTAGCTATGTTATAGAGAATCACAAAGATTTCCTTCTTATTAAGGTTATATTATTTTAGGGCATCCCATTATATGTCTGTGTCATATTTATTCACCCAGTCATCCACTGATGGGCACTTAGGTTGTGTGCATTTCTTGACTGTTGGGAACAGGTTTTGAAGGACATGAAAGAGTTTTAGAGAGACAATGCATCTTCTTTGGATATATTCTCTGTAGGGGGATTTTTGGATCACACCGTAGTTCTTTTTCGTTGGTGCTATTTCATAAGCACTTTTGTATGTGTTTGTATGTGATCCTTAGGTGTGAGTGTGGGTACAAATCATGGTGTACATATGGAGGTCGGACAACAATCCTGGTAGCAAGGGCCTTCCACCTCGTATGAGAGAGAGTCTCGGCTGTTCGCTGTGTGCATGCTAACTGGTCCGTGAGCTCCCAGGGATGCTCCTGTCCCCGCCTTCCACTCGTGTGAGAGAGTCTCGGCTGTTCGCTGTGTGCATGCTAACTGCTCCGTGAGCTCCCAGGATGCTCCTGTCCCTGCCTTCCACTCGTGTGAGAGAGTCTCGGCTGTTCGCTGTGTGCATGCTAACTGCTCCGTGAGCTCCCAGGATGCTCCTGTCCCCGCCTTCCACTCGTGTGAGAGAGTCTCGGCTGTTCGCTGTGTGCATGCTAACTGGTCCGTGAGCTCCCAGGATGCTCCTGTCCCCGCCTTCCACTCGTGTGAGAGAGTCTCGGCTGCTCGCTGTGTGCATGCTAACTGGTCCGTGAGCTCCCAGGATGCTCCTGTCCCGCCTTCTGTCACACCTTACGATTACAGTCATGGGCTGTACTCTGCTTTATATAGGCTCTGGGCTTTGAACTTGGGTCCTCACACTCGCATGGCACATGCTTTTACCCACTGAGCCCTCTCTCCCCAACCCATCATAAATATTGTGTCATTAAACATTCTACAGAAGTAACTTCAAAGGCTGCATTGTAATTTATTATATTGACGATTAGCAATTTTCATAACCATCTCTTTACTTTTAGGCTAACCCTTTTGCTCTTATGAATAAATACATAACCAACTTCTTTTTATGAAAAACAACTTTAGTCATATTTTGGGGGGTCCCTGCAAATGCTACAGCTGGCAGAGGAACTATCCATGAGGGACAAGGAGGAAATCGAGTTCAGCATTTCTCAGTTAGCAGGTGGCTCACACTTCCAGAGTCTGGCACCAGGCGGTTTATTTTAGCCATGTTTAAGCACAGCACTACGTTGGAAAAATGTTTCCTGGTGATAACAGCTCAGTCCCGCGTACACAATAAAGCTTAAGGCATGTTTACATTGAGACTCTTTACAAAATACGTATGACTTCTTTCATAAAGATGGGTACCTTGACTCAGAAACAGTGCTCAGGGTAAGGGTCTATGCAGAGTGGCTGAGGTAAACACAATGACTGTGGGAGTCAGGACTGGCCTGGCCCTAAGGTGACACAGAAGTCACTTGGGCTGTTGTGAAGCATGGTTTCATCTCTCGTAAGGATGGGTTTATGGTCTGAGAAGCAATGCTCATGATCTAGGAAGGGAGAGTCTGGGATAAACAAACATAATAATAATCTGGGCGATTCGGGTGAAGCCTACAGATAGCAAAAGATCACCAGGTTGTAAACCACATCCATCCCCAGCAATCCTAAAGAAGACAGGTAGATATATCCTTCCCTTGAAGAGACAAGCACATGTGTTTAAATTTCCTGCTTTCCCTAGTGCTTATCTGTGTGCATAAGGGCCTGTATCCTTTACAATACTTTAATTATTTGCTTGGGATAAGCATAGTAAGAATATGGATATTGTTAAAGCTAACTCTTTTAAAAGGAGGGCACAAAGGCCATCTGGCTGACGTTCTGGCTCTTAGCAGTCAGTTTTCACCTTTCCCAACACTCAAGTCCACTCATTTAACCATCTCTTTAGTGCACTCCTGTGTTAATGTCTACTTCACCAGTGAATACTTTTCAGATTCAGATTTTGTAGTCTTTTTGACAATCAAGATGACAGTGCAGGCCTCTTCAGCCCTCTAGCGCATTTCTACCCACTGAGATTTCTTCCAGGGAATGTTACCTTACTCTGACCTCACTCAGTATCCTTGGATATCCAGGTCATACTAAGGTCTTCTGGACAGCAAAGGGCTTTCTTGTAATCTCTTCAGAACCAAAAATTGTCCTTTAACTTTATTCCCTGGTTATCATTTCCTTCTCCTTAATTAAGGAGACTAAAGGGGTCTGCAGGAGACTGTTAGCTACCGCATAAATTAGTGTGTTCTTCTGCTATGTGGAGACACATATAGTTGGCATTTCGCAGCCTGGACGTGGCCGTGTAATTGCATTTCTGGTGGAGCAATGGCAAATGAGGTGAACACCACTACCAGGTGTGGCCATTGAACCCCTTGTGGAATAGTATAGAATAGAGGAGATGCCCAGGACAGCCCCGGAAGTCACAAGTGAAGTCACAAGTGACCATGCCAGACCCTTTCTCAGCCAGACCGGAAGAAGAACACCTTGCTGACCATCCAACTCAGGGGTGTGGATTTGGTGTGATTTCCCCTCAGAGGGTTTTGTACTAGAAACTCGTCCCTTGATGGTGATATGGAAAGGCTATGGGATCTTTAGCAGACAGAGCAGGTAATTAGGTCATTGAGGGCCCCATCTACAGGAAAGAAGAGTACTCATCTTATGGAGTACATTAGTTCTCCCAAGAATGAGTTGTTATGAAAGAAGCCCCGCCTGCTCCCTCATCCGTTGGGCTTCCTACTTTGCATTGCACGTGGCCACTTTTGTAGGGAATGCCATCGTGATGTCATTCACCATGAGGCCATCACTGGAGACTGAATTAATAGGCCATTCAGCCTTGGGCTCTTAGATTCTAGAACTGTGGGCTAGATAAACATCTCTTCTTTGTGGAATGTGTCTTTGGCCCTTTTGCTAATAGGAACAAAAAGGGACTAGGACATCACATGCTTTTGTATTTGATGATGGAACTATTTTTCTCTGATTGCAGAGAAGGATCACCTGTGATTTACAGCCACACTTGGTTCTGTGTGAACCATACTTCCTTTTATCTTGACTCACAAGATTAGCTGTGCACCCCACTTCCTCCAAGTTTCCAGACATTTCCCTTCCTTACCAATTCTTGGGGCAGCATCAGAGCGCTGCAGGCTCTTATGTGATGTGGCCTCTCACTTTCACCTTCCCAACACATTGCCCTGGTGGTGAGAACTGAGCCCAAGGAAGCATGTCTCTCCATTGTCTCCTCTGTTTTCTGAGACGTGGAGTTGTCATTTTGCAAGAATTTAGTAGAAAACACGTATAAAGAATGTGGTTGAATCTGAATAGTTGAGTTTGGCAGAAGAGTGGTAGAGGAATAATTGGATCCACAGAACAAAGTGAGAAATTTGGAGTTCTGGAGACATTTAAAGGGGTTGTGCTACAGAGGAGAGACTGGAAGAAGAGAGTAAGCAAGGCTGCTTCTTGATGGGAACCATTGTACAAAGTATCTGCATAGGATAGGATAAGGAACGTAGCAGAGCAGTCTAGACCCCCGTGCCCTTTGGAAGGGACCAGCACAGCCCTGGATAGGGGTAGCGCACAGTAAGATGGTCGCATGCCAGTTCAGCAGATTCAGGGCTCAGAGCCAGGGGCAATGATGATCGAAGGCTATTCCCTTCTTTTGCCTTGGCCTGCCTCCAGGAACTGACTGGCCTTTGGAAGACTTTAGACATCTGCTGGGAGTTTGAACCATTTTTTTTTAGAAGGCTTCAGTTGGCACACAATGTATCACACACACACACACACACACATTCACTGGTAAAAGAATACTGCATCTCTTGTCAAATAAGTTAACAGTGGCATAAACAGGCTCCTTAAAACATTCTGAGGTCAAGAGAGTCTCACGGTGTACCTCAGGATGCAGTATGAATACCAGGCTGAGCTCTGTCCCCAGCCTCTCTGACTCCGAGGTCCTTGCCTGGGATGAGGGAACAGCTGCTCTGGTGGAGGCCAGGGTGGTTCCTCACCCACTGTCCTCTATTACCAGGCATTCAGAGCCGCCCCTCCCTGCGGTTCCACAGTGCCCTGTGGGTACATCAGTGACTGATTCTGTCAACGCTCTGAGGTCACAGGAATGTTTGTGGGAGACGGATTTTGCACAGTAAGGGGAAACATGGGAGACACGAGTTCGTTAAGAAGTTCTTCTGTTGTCATAAAGATGCATTAACAGACAATATGTTAATACAAAAAGCATGTTGTTTATCTAGTGTTAGGAGGTTTTCTTCTTTCTCAACAAAGATTTAAACTCCAAACCAGAATAAATGAACAAAAACGTGGTAAGAGTGGATCAGCCATGCAGCCATGGCAGGGGCCAGGTGGGCTTGCCTGGATCTCTGTCTCCTTTCTTCAAGATCCGGAGTTCTGCCCTGTTGCTGCACTGACCAGGGCAGGAGGTTTCCTGAGTGCAAAGCACCAACATGCCAACTCTGAGACAAAACGTCGTAAATAGACCTAGAGCCTGATCCAGAGCCAGGCTCAGTGTCCTTGGGCCGGTTGTCCTCACGGACCAGGTCCCAGGTGGGGGTGGGGTGAGCAACTGCTGTGGAAATTTCCATGAGCTGTCCACCAGCTCTGGGAAGCTCTGGTGCTCCACATGGCATGGGGAGGACATGGGTTATGAAAGAGGCACAAGACATGGTCCCAGCTCATAAGGAGCAAGGCCCATCGGAGAGAGGACTTGAGAATGCTTGCCAAGAAAGCAAGGGACAAACAGGTTGCAAAACCTTAAACCACAATTGTCAATAAGGTCAAGGCATGGAGCCATCACAAAAGAGTCATTGTCACCTTCCGTGGAACAGAACTCCATTCCACTTCCTACAGAAAATACTGGAAATACAAACTGAATATTAAGGGTATTTTCCTCTTTTATAAAATTCAGGCCCTGTGAGTGTGTGTGTGTGTGAGTGAGTGATGTGTAAAACCACCAACCTTGCCATGATGTTGTATTCCTGCTGTAGTCTGTTGAGTTTTGACTCCAGTGTGGCACCTTTAGGAGATGGGGCCTAGTGGGAATCCCTTAGTTCATTGGAAGAGCTGCCTTCAGGAGGGACTAATGTAACTCCCATGAGACACTAAGATTTCTTGAGAATGGGTTGTTTTGAGCCTGGCCATTTTCTCCCCGGTTTTCTATTTGGACAATATACATGTTGGTTTTTGTCAACTTGACACATACCTAGACTTATTTGGGAAGAGGGAATATTAACTGAGAAAATGCCTCCATGAGATTGGCCTGTATGCAAGTCTGTTGGGGTCTTGTTCTGATCAATAATTGATGTAGGAGGGTCCAGTCCACTCTGGGTGATGCCATTCCTGGGCAAGTGGTCCAGCCTTGCATGAGAAGGCAGGCTGAACGAGCCATGGGGAGCAAGCCAGTAAGCAGCACGCTCCTCCATAGTCTCTGCTTCAGTTCCTGCCTCTAGTTTGCTGCCTGGAGTTCCTGTCCTGGCGTCTTTCAAGTTTGGGCTGTGATTAGGAAATGAGAACCTAATAAATCACTTTTGGTCATGGTGTTTAGCACAGCAATAGAAACTTAAGATAGACATGGTCTCTTTGTCTGATTTGGTTTCACCAAGGTGATATCTTCTATTAGACCATCACCGAACCAATGGGGCTACCAAATCTTAACTAAAACTATACAATTTTCAACACACTATTTACTCACCATGAACAGGATTTGTGAGTTCTCATGGCTGAAAAGTTAAATGCCTAGGTTAGGCTCCTCATATATTCTAAGTAGTGTGTCACCTCTATTTCTTTCTGTGTCTTCCATCCTTAAAGACTTGGTGGGTGGATGCCTTTTCGGGCTGGCTAATTGGTAATTGCCAGGTAGCTCCAAACAGCAACTAGAGCTATAATAACTACTCTGGGGGAGAGGCACGCTCTAGCTTCCACTGAGTAGAAATCTTGAGCTTTGCACTAACTGAACCAGTCATAGTGGGGCTGCCACATGCGGACTGGTTGAGGTTTAAACACCCATCATCTCAGCAAGACTTTGGAACTGTCTTCCACTGTGGAAGACGACCCCAGGAGCCACCAGTTAGACTGACCATGGCTACAGATGGAGTAGAGATCTTAGATATTCCCAATATGGACCACACCTTGATAGTAATTAAAGGGATACTTCCTAGGTACAAGGCACTATAGGGAACATAAAGACATGTCATTTCTAGTCTACTAGGTGCAAAAGGACACGTTGAAAACTACTCACACAATGATGCCAGGTACAATGTGAGAAGGAGCCAGTAAATGCTGCAACAAAGTACCGTGACACCAGACTCTCGGCGTCACTGATGAAGAGGTTTTAAGCAAATAACATTGGAATTAGGTCCTAGAGAATGAGTAGTGTAAGGACTCAGGCATTAAGCTGACCCCGCCCCCCTGTCAACTGGCAGGATATGCACACCGGCATTCAGACAGATACTTAGGCAGCTCAAAGGGCCCTGTGTTGCGTGGCTGCGTAGGGACTCTGGCACGTGCAAGCATTCCCTTTTGGCGAATGCCTCCCACCTGTTTGCCCGCTCCATCTCTGTTCCCGGTTGGCCAATACCTATCCCTCCCTTTGTTCCCTTTACCCACAGGAATTTCGTTGAGTGGGTTTTATTGGGTTTTGTTGAGTTTTGTGGCTCGTGTTTCCTCGCTTGCAGCTGCAGCTAACATCAGTGAGCAGGTCTATGATTGTAAGTGAGCAGGAAGGATGGGTTGGGCCTCAGGAGCAAAGTGGCATTCCCAGTTAGTGGGAGCACAAGTTTAGAAAAGTTCTGCTGAAGCAAGTGATGCTACCCTAAGGGTAACCCAAGTGACCAGGATGACTCAAGTCAAGGTGAAGGTGCCTGACCAGTAGGAAGCACAGATAGGAATCCTACAGAATCTAGGTAGGAACAGGGACAGGCTGTCCCTTGCAGGTAGAGGCCACTGGTCCCACCAGTCTGGTGTTGGTGTGAGCCCTCAGAGGGCTCCATGGCTCTTCAGGGAGGGCTGGGCTAACTCTGGTCACTTAGAACTCGGTCAAGAGTGTTGCTCATTGCAGGTCAGCTTACCATCTCAGCTCTGCACTCTCTCGGTGGGCCTTCAACTGCTCAGTGGTGGCAGCCCCAGGGACTGTGGTAAGATGGGGTACCCTCCTGGGAGCAGCACCCCTGCCCCTCTCTCTGAGAGTTCTAAGTGACCCCAGCATGAGGAGTCAAGGGGTTTCCTCACCTCCAGCAATAAGACAGCTTGCTCCCCTTCTGTAGACACCCTTCATGTGTCTTGCTTGGCCCCCAGTATTCCCAGAGGGACTGAGGTGGAGGCAACTACACTATCTGAGGTGCTTCATCACGACCAGAACCCCTGTCTGACACCTCTCTCACTGGTGCAAGGAGAGAAAAGGTCTAGAGATGGGGGAACACTCTGTTCTGCCCAGGCTTGTGAGCCATGCCTTCGCCAGGATCACTGACATCATCTGAGGAAGCTGGGCAGCCCTGTGATCCTGTCCAACAGTCACATTCAGTTTTAGCCTCCTCGTCCTTAGCAAAAACAACGTCTTTGGTCAATCCTCAGCTATAAGTTGAAATCCTCTCTGTAGTCCGTGGGACCTGTCTTGAATTTCACTGCCAGACTTTTACGCTCTCCTGCTCAGCCTCCCTTCTGTAAGCCGGCTGTGCTGCTCTTGGGCAGGTGTCTACGAATTTGGCTCTGTCCCTAGTGTCCAGCCTCTAACATGTTTGCTGATTGTCTAGTTTGCAACTTGGGGCCCAAATCTGGAAATGGTTCCAAAACTTGTGCTAAATTTTGTGAATTTAAGACAAACAAAACACTTTTTACATAGTACCAGCTGAAGGAGAACAAAGCAAGTATGTGTCCAGTGACTGGGGTGCCTCCCCCAATGAGAGAGTTCAAAGGCATGACACTGAATCATAGATTCCTTTCAAGCCGATCACTACTTCCTAAATCGTGTCATAATCAGTTATTTTTCCCCAAATGACTCCAACATAGAACAGCTCCTGGGGTGAGGTGGAGGAGAGGGCTGGAGAGAGGGACAGAAGGGGCTGTTTGGAAAGACAAACTACTTCCTCCTCCTCCTTTTTCCTTCTCTTCTATTGTTAATGTTATTTTGCCTAGGACTGTAACTCAGTGACGATGTGTTGCCTGGTATACACAAAGCCTTCAGTTCCATCACCAGCACCAAAAAGAAAACAGAAAAAACCCTCAAATGTGAGGACATGCTCAGACCCTTCCACCAGGTAGGATCTTCTCCTCCTTATAGCTCGTAAGGCCAGCAGTTCTCAACCTGGAAGTTATAGCCCTCTTGGGGTCAAACCATTCATTCACAGGCATTCACAGGGGTCACATATCAGATTTCGTGCATATCAGATACTTACATTATGGTTGGTAACAGTAGCAACATTACAGTTATGAAGTAGTAACAAAACTAATCTCATGGTGTGGGGAGGGGGTCAGCACAACATGAGGAACTGGATTAAAGGGCCACAGAATTAGGGAGGTTGAGAACCACTGCTTTCCCAGGAGACTGACCGCCTCACCATGCCACTCCCAGGAGAGCCTCTCCTTTCTTCTCCCAGGCCTTCCCAAGACCCAACCCGTCTTCACCAGAACTTTCTGAAGATTGTGCCGCTGACCAGTCCAGGGGACCACCCTGTCAAATGCTGCCCTCATCCTCATTCAGAGAAATTTCTTTTCATTGACCGTCGGTGAATGCTGAGGCTTGTGGCTACACAACATGTGGAGAATAAATGGTGGTTAGTGCTTAGCCCTAAAAAAGACATGTGTGCCTTCCACTAGAAGGTTCAGGGAACAGTGCAGAGAGGGGGTTGGAAAGAATCTAAGAGCTGGAAGATAGGAAGCAGACTTGAGAAAGGCCATCTTCTAGGCAAGACATAACTGCTGCAGTCATGAACTCACACCATCTATGCATGCCTGCACTGAAATCATGAACTCACAGCATCTATGCATGCCTGCCCTGCAATCATGAACTCACGGCATCTATGCATGCCTGCAATGTTTCTGCAGAAGTACTGGCTGGTCAGCAGACAGGCATGGGTGGGAAGGAGAGGTTCAGGGGACCCACTCTCACTACTGAACAGATACAGATAGAAGCAGAAAGGCAGGGAGCCATTGCCTTTAGCTGTGTGCCATTGGACAGATCCATTCTTCACACAGAAGACCTTGGTTAAATTAAATGGGTCACAAAATAAAATCAGAAGCCATGAATCTTGAAGAGGGACAGGAAGGGAAAGGGAAGGGTTAATAGGGATGGGAGGGAGGGGCTGTCGGGTGAGGAAGCAATCAGACTACATCTTATACAGTATGAAATTGTCAAAGAACAAACACAGAAAAAGCCCTTCAACTTCATGTTCAAGAAGCAAGGACTAACAACGTATGGGAATATCATTTTAAAAATTAGTTATTAAATTTAAGTTGGTAGGTGGTGGTGCATGCCTTTAGTTCCAGCACTCAGGAGGCAGAGGCAAGCAGAGCTCTGTGAGTTCAAAGACAGCCTAGTCTAGAGAGTGAGTTCCAGGAAAGCCAGAGCTACACAGAAAAACCTTGAAAAACCAAACTAAAATAAAATAAAGTTTGTGATCATGATTCTATTGAAAATTATTATATTAATACTAGAAAGCTAAATGTCAGTATTTTACTTTGTCTCCTTTCACTAATGAATTAATAAAACTCAAAATTACTAAGAAGGCAAAAGGAAATAACCAAAATCAAACTTATTTTGACTAGGGTGTTGGTGGTTACATATTTCATTTGTAAGAATCTATGAGCTGGCTGATATGGTGGCCCAAACCTTTAATCACAGTACTCTTTGTCAGCAGCGGCAGGTTGATCTTTGTATGTCTCAGGCCAACCAGGGCTGCAAGAGAGAGATCTGGTCTTTAAAAAAAAAAGACATAGACTTAGTATATGTGCATTTTGCTAAATACACATTATATTTCAACTTAAATGTGGAATAACTAAGCCAAAGATGATGACAGCCTTGGCTAACGTTTATGCGATGCCGTTGTGCTGAAAAGAAACAGACCCACCAGAAAAGAGCAGCAGCCTCTCGAGGAGGCCGACGCACGTCCCAAGCACAGGCAAAGCTAATGCGGAGAAAAGCAGCAGTTTGTTAGGACCGGGCTGAGCTGGGATGTTTCCAGTTGCAGGGAGCAGAGTGGGAGACTCTCCTGTAGAGTGCTTTATGATTCCTAGTTGCGCAGCCAGCTAATTCCAGTAATTAGTCTTGCCTCAGTTCAGTGGGGTTGGGATTTCCTCAGTTGCTCTCTTAAGCCTGGAGTTTGGAAAGTGTGATGACTTCAGATTGTGGCCTGCAATGGTTTGCCTAGTATTCACAAGGCCCGAGTTCCACCCCAGCACACCAAATGCATGTACGAAATTGTATTTTACTTTAAAATAACTCCTGCCCTCCAGATAGGATCTGCTTGCTTTGTGTTTTTACCTCTAAGAGTTGGGGGATTGACAAATAATCCTGGAGTTGGTGACCCATGGTCCTCAGACCCCAAGGACAGCAGGAGCACTGTGGGCCCTGCCCTGGCCTACCTCAGGATGCCACTAATCCATTCCACTTAGATCCAGGTTAGTCAGTTTGAAAACGTGTACATACTGCAGAGCAAAGCACTGTTTATGAAAGCAGAAGAGTAAAAGCCATCGGCAGGACAAGGAGACTGCTAAGAAAATCCTTGTTTTGGGATGGAGACATGGCTTAAGTGGTTAAGAGCACTGGCTGCTCTTCTAGAGAACCCAGGTTCAATCCCCAGCACCCACATGGCAGCTCACAACTGTCTGTAATTCCAGTTCCATGTCTTACACAGACATGTATACAAGTAAAATATCAATGCATACAAAACAAAAAGCAAAAAAATCTTAAAAAAATAAACAAGGAAAAGAAATAGAAGTCTAACATATAAATAAACAAATCATGGTTCATCCATATACTGTAACCCTGAGAAAAAGACTAAAGACACCCTATACACTGATTGGACAAGGTTTAAAGCTATTATTATTATTTTAAAATTTATTTTAAAATTTTTACTTGTGTGTACATATAAGTGTCTGTGTGTATTTCCCATGTGTGCAGGTGCCAGGGAAGTCAGAAGAGGGCATTGGGTCCCCCGGCGCTGGAGTTACAGGCAGTTGTGAGACACCTGACAAGGGTGCTGGGAACCAAACTTAGGTCCTGGAAATAGCAAGTGTTGATAACCATGGAGCCATCTCTGCAAATCCTTACTTTTTAAAAGTGTGCGTATGTGTATGTGTGTGCACATGCATGTATAAACATACATGCTCATGGAGACAAAGGCATTGACCGCTCCCAGAACTGGGGTCACAGGTGGTTGTAAGCCACTCAATGTGGGTTCTGAGAACTGAACTTGAGGTCTCTTGCAAGAGTGGTGGAAACTTCTCAACTACTGAGCCATTTCTCCCGGACCTAAAACTATTACTTAAAATTAAAAAAAGATTTATGCCTATGGTTTATTTTTACCTGAATGTATGTGAACCACATGAACACCTGATACCCATGTTAGTCAGAGCACACAGATCCCCTGAAAGTGGAGTTTAGGACGATTGTGGGCCCCATTTGGTGCTGGGAACCAAGTCTAGGTCCTCTGCAAGAGCATCAAGTGCTAACCACTGAGCCGTCTCTCCAGCTCCTAAAGCTGTTACTTTTAAATGAAAAAAAAAAAAAACAGAATAAAGGCTGGGCATGGTGGCGCAAACCTTTAATCCCGGCACTTGGCAGTTGGATCTCTAAGTCGAGGCCAGCCTGGTCTATAGAATGAGTTCTAGGACAATCAGGGCTACACAGAGAAATCTTCTCTAAAACAACAACAACAACAACAACAAAAGTTGACTAGAGCACTATGTCTGTCTGTGCAATAAGTTTGTTGAGTGTTGTTTTGTCTTTACTTATGCATTTGAAGTCCTTTAGAGAAGGAACAAGAGACCTGAAGTAGTGGTAACATTTGTGTAGGAGGTTGCCGGTATGAGCGAGAACTTGGGAAGCAGCTCAGGGGATAGGGGCACTTCTCACAGCAAGTGACTTTTGTTTAGTTGTTGTTTTATTTTGTCTTTGATCCATTGCCCGTGAGTATTTCATGTTGGGAATTATAGGCATGCACCACCAAACCTGGCCACAATAAATATTTAAAAGTAAATTGTTTATAAATTAAGTGAGTATGTTACCTAATGAAGGAGTAAGATACATTTATCAAAAAGTTCAAAATTTTTTAATAAATAAGGCAAGTTTTAGGGCAGAAGGGAGTTCTGTGATTATTTCATCCAGCATTCTCAGGCAGTTTGTATTGGTCAAGGTATACTGAAAATTTTAATTTATTTTTTCTCCAGTAATAGAATCTTGTTCATTTTGTATTGCAGAGGCTAGGATTCAGGGCCTTGTACATGACAGGCAAGCGCTGGGCCATGGAGGCAGACCCCAGTCCTGGAATCTGTTTTAATTCCTGCTGGATTAAGTGAGTCAAGGAGTTATTAAATGACCGTTGTTCCTGTTATACAGATCCCCTGAGAGCTCCGGGGCCCTGGAGAACAGGTGCCCTGGCCGTGACTCAGGCAGTGACTCAGGCCACACTGGGCTGCTGGTCTCTCGGAAAAAGTCCTCCCGGGCTAGTGCTGGTTTTGAGCATGAGGCAGACTTGTTTATAATTTTAGCTGCATGTTGACATGGCAGAAAGCCCAGGAATCTAAGGGAACCCTGATTCTGAGCAGGACTAGGCAATGTGGAGCCTGACATTTATGACTTGGCAAATGTACCACAAGACTTTTTTCTCCAGGTCTGGAAGTTAAAGAGAAGGTTGCTGGTTGTACCCAGTAAGTGGGAATTGACTTACCAAGTATTATAAGGTAGGACTTTACTTTGACTTATTGATACAAATTAAGGCCCATCAGTGGTGGCATAAGTCTTTAATCCCAGCACTCAGGAGGCAGGAGGCAGAAGCAGGTAGATCTCTGTGAGTTCAAGGCCAGCCTGGTCTACAGAGCTAGTTCCAGGACAGCCAACACAACACAGAAAAATTCTGTCTCAACTCCCCCCCCCCCCAAAAAGATGAAATCACTAAATAAATGAGTTGAAAACAAACAAAAACAACAAATGCAAATAAGTAAATGAAGGATGACAAAACCCCTTATCAGCTGTATCTAGGGAGCAGTGACATTGAGATAA
This sequence comes from Mesocricetus auratus, assembly GCF_017639785.1. Lineage (NCBI taxonomy): Eukaryota > Metazoa > Chordata > Mammalia > Rodentia > Cricetidae > Mesocricetus > Mesocricetus auratus. The sequence continues at coordinate 13,710,887 of NW_024429266.1, forward strand.
TGGAAAAGTTCTTGAGGTATGATAGCCAAGAAATTAGAGAAATTGCAGAAATATTAGACCTTTTTAAATCTAATTTTTTCTTTTTTTAATTACTTTAATTTTAAATAGCTTGCTTCACATGTCAATCCCAGTTTCCTCTCCCTCCCCTCCTCCCGCACCCCCCAACATCCCCCCCCAGCCTCCCACCCTATCCCCACTTCCTTCCACATAGGGGATATCCAGAGTCTGTCATTTCGCTCAGGGCAGGGTCCAGGCACTCCCCTAAGAGTCCAGGCTGAGAGATCATCCCTCTTTGTGTTATGAACACACGATGTCTGTTTGTATGCCAGGGATAAACACTGATTTACTGCCCAGGGCCCCATAGGTTGCCCAGGCCTCCTCACTGACTCTCATACTCAGGGGTCTGGATCAATCCCATGCTGGCCTCCCAGCTGTTGGTCTGGGGTCCGAGAGCTCCCCCTTGTTCAGATCAGCTGTCTCTGCTGGTTTTGCCAGCCCATTCTTTGCCAATTTGCTCATTGCTCCTCTCTCTCTGTCACTGGGTTCCATGGTTTCAGTTCACCAGTGAGACCTCTAGTGATCAAAGGGATGACACCAACTGGCAAGCTAAGCAATAGTGGAGAGACCACCTTAAATGCCCATTCCTGATAATGAACTTGACGTCTACACTATATGCCATCCTAGAAACTTCATCCAGTGGCTGATGGAAGCAGAGGCAAACACCCACAGTTAAACACTGAACTCAATCTAATTTTTTCATTTCAATGTCGACATATAAAAAGAAGTTTTGCAAAATCTGGATAGTAATGCAGTATCTTCTTGAATACATGATATGATATGAATTAGATGGCTGGCTTATCACCATTAAGTATAATTACATTAACATAATCTACATAACAGGCACAGAATGTCTTAAATACTTTACATATATTCTTTCACTTAATTCTCAATGACCTATTAGATATGGGTGCTAGCGTTATACAGGGAAGACTGAGGAACGGGTCACACAGTAAGAGGGACAGCTGGGATTGTACCCCAGACTGTGTTGTCATTGTTGAACACCTTCAGTTTGCCAGCAACTGTGCCAGGTGCTAGAGAGACAATGGGAACCAGAGAAAGCTTTGCTCTCGTGGAACTAACTTGCACTCCAGATAGCCAAACGAATAAAGCAGTAATAAAAAGCACCAGAGACAGACAGAAAGAGAACAAAATCAAGGAGTGGTGAGTTCCCTTGCTACCGAATAAGGGTCAGGTCCGGTTCCATTGCAGTAGAACAATACGGTGACATATTGTGAGGGATGTGAGCCATGAGGAAGTTCCAGACGGGAGAGCCTGTGCAGTTTCTGAGCTGGGATTGGCCCTCACATTTCAGAGCATTTGGAAGAGGCCTTTTCATTGGAGTCAAGTGAGAAAAGTGGGGGAAGTTGAAGGTAAGACCTGAAAGACACCCAGGGGTGTGGCCACGCTGAGCCTTGTAGAGCAACGTGGGGTCTTCTGAGGGAGATGAGAAGTCAGCGGCAGTGAGGGAATTTAGAAACGGGATCGTCTGCCTGTTGCTTTAGAATGAAACAAAGGATCACTGTAGGAGGATGTGAATAAACAGAGGACCAGCGAGCTGCCTAATGATGCAGGTGTGAAATGATGTTGCCTTAGCTTAGGTTAGTGGTAATGCTGCGGTAAGGATGGTTGACTCAGCAGTGATGTTGAAGATGGACGGGAAGAATTTGTGCTTGGATCTGATGTGAGGTGAGATAGAAACAGGTGTCAAGGAGGAGGCCAAGGTTTGTCTCAGCAGTGGAAGGTATGACTGCTTCTCAGAGGTGTTGAGTTGCTAGGGTCACAGCCTGGGCTGGGCAGCATGAACAAGCTAGTCTTAGTCAACAGACTAATTAAGCAAACAAAGTAGTAGTTCGAAGCATAAAAGATGTTTTCTGTGTGGTCACATTGGTGAGGGAAACAAAATGGCCCAGTGGCCCACACCCAAGTCAATCTTGACATGAGGTTTAGGTTAAACAGAATGCCTAGGCACACATGACTAAGCTGTCCTGGTCAATGTGTGGTCCTGTTCATCGTGGTCTCAGCTCCAGTCTCTCCTGAATGGTGATCTGACGCACTGTCAGGACTGTGTCCAGGAGACAACCCTCTCCCCCACCCCCCAGCTGGCACCAGCCTTCATCCCTTTCCTTCCCCAGCATAGGCTCCTGGGGAAATTCCAACTTCTTGGGGTCCATTGTTTCCATAGACTGACAGCCAAGGGGAGACCAAAGGGCATCTTTGTAGAATATCTTCATTACTAGGAGGGTCACAGAAGCAGAAGATGACGCTCAAGGGCTAAGCCAAATGACCGTCTTTAGAAGGTGGCAAAATGGCAAAGGCACGAACACTCTGTCCTCCACAGAGATAATGGAGACGCTGGCAAAGACTGAATACTCTTTTCTTTAGAACTCTGAAAACTAACAGGAGGTTTGCAGCAACCTAGAGAGTAGTTAGCGAAGAAAAAGGGCCGAGTTTTAGAATTTTCAGCTTGCTCCAGTCTTAGCCCCTCACTCCCACCAGCTACACAGAAGTCTTGACAATGACAGCCTGCATCCCTGGGATAGCCAGGCTACCATCTCAGGGAGCGAAATGGAGCCGGAAATATGAATCCTGCTCCTCAAAGAACTGCCATTCTTTTACCATCTGGTGGTTTCTGGAGGACCGTTTAAAAAGGATGTCTATTTGATCCAATTTAAGTTCCCTGTTGTAGGAAGCCTATTTCTTAGAAGGCTTTTGTCAACAAAACACTTCAGGCATCTTGTTTAACTTGCTTGGCTGTTTTAGGGGGTTTGGGTAAACAACAGACTAGCCAAAAGCTTGAAAGGAGTTGGAGGGGAATGAGATGTCCACATATTCCTGGGAACACTAACAACCATGCATGCTGTTGGTCCATGTTATGGTCAGGAAAAACTGGAGAAGGCCTTTGGATTTCACCTCTTAATAACCCAGTGATTGTGCAATCAGGAAGTTAGGTTAAGGCAGCATTGTCAACTTTTAGGCTGAGTGTTGAAGACATGCTTCAACAAGCGCCCAGTAGCTTGAGGCAGATGATTTACTGGTTCCAGGCATTTAAGAAAATGTGTCTGTCTTTTTACCTGATTAGTAAGCTAAGAAGAGACCTTGGTAGTCACACATGAGAGGAAAATATAGACTTTACAGATTTTACATACTAGTTTTGAAACTATATAACTATAAAAAGCAGCAATGATAAGTCCTGGGAAAAGGGGAATCTGAATTCCAAAGATATCATATTGTGTTAAGATATCCTGTTTTTAACAGCAACACAAGATACACAAAACTACAAGAACAAACAACCTATACACAGAGAAAATATGAAAGATATTGGGCTAATTGTGCAAAATCCTTAAATCATTTATTTCAAATATATTTAAAGAGCTGATTGGAGCATGTCTATAAAGAATCAAAAAATATAAGATGATACCCCACAAAATAGAGGTAAATAAATGATAAGAATAATAAATGCTTGAGTTGAAAAATACAGTAAGTGAAGTGACCATTGGAGCTGGACAGCACATGCGAGTGGGCAGAGAAGAAACAGCCCAACTGGAAACAAGCCCACTGAAGTTATCCAGCTTGAAGAAGTGAAGGAAAATAATTAGAGCTTCAAAACTCTGGGGTAGCATCACACATACAAACACACACAGTGGGAGTCTTAGAGAAATAAAACTGACAGTAATAATAAAGAAATAATGGCAGAGAACATCCCAATTTTGATCAAAATGACAATCTGCATGCTTGAAGCCTGCATTTTAAAGAAACAGAAAATCCTCAAGCTAACCGACTTAAAACCGGGAAAGGTTTATTTTGGCTCACAGTTTTGGAGGGTCAGGCCCTGGTCTGTTGGGCTGTTGCTCTGCCCCTCCCCCAGGAGGCAGCATGCCATGGCAGAATGGTATAGTGGCAGAACTACTCACCCCACGGTAGTGGAGAGCAAACAGACAGAGGGGTCCCAAGCCCCCATGTCCCCTATAAAGTCACAACCCCAGTGAGGTAACTTCCTCCCATTAGGCCGTACTTCTAAACATTTGGCAACCTCTCCATAGGAGTCTCTTGGGAGCAAGCCTTTAATAAGTGGGGTTTGAGAATAATAACACTCAAGATCCAGGCCATCAAAGCTTGATCAGACGGGCTTTGAGAAGAATGAAGGAGAAAGATATAGATAGAGTAAGCATAGAGAATTCTTTCATTTTTGTGTTTTAAGTGGGAACAGAGAAAGGCAGATGAGGGTGAAGAGCAGGAGACATTTCAAGAGGCCTGTATGCTCAGAGGCATGGTTCGGCACGTGGAGAAACCATGCTCGTCTTTCTCTGCCACGAAAGAAGTAGTTCTGAGACCACAGATAAGGTGCTGAAACACCATGGGTCTTCTAGGCATCTCTGGCTATAGGTAGAATATATATGCATATATATGTATATGCATATTTGTTTCAGTGTGTATACATCACTGTATAATACCGCATTAGCCTATCATGCCCATTAGAGAAGATAAAGAGGAAAGTTTTCAGACATTTAAAGGTAAACAGAGAAAAAAAAATCAGTAATTAAGATGGGGATCCCACCAGCATGAAGATATAGTAGAACTCGGAATAAATACCTAGGAATGAAATCCATACTTCATGGTATTTTTGTTTTGTTTTGTTTTCTGATTTTGAATTATGTGGCTGTCTTCTTACCAGCAACGATTTTATCAATACTTGTTCTGATGTAGCGAGGCTGACAAAATAAGTATAGTAATGACTAATTTTCTTGTTATTCATCCTGATGTCCTGCTGTCAATATTAGGGTTATCTTCAATCTAGTTTTCTTTGAAAAAGTATTTTTTTCCTAATCAGTCAAAATTTTCATGTGTTCACTCCTTGCATTTGAAGTACCCTTTGATGATGTCTCCTCCAGGATGGTGCTGCGCTATGCAGGTGGAGCTGAGGGAGGGTTTCCCTGGGAAAGTGTTAACAGCCCCGCTGTGACTCCTGTGAGAGGCTGCTACTTCTCTCCTCGGCTCCATTCCAGCAAAGGAAGGTCTCACTCCCCCAAACCTCATGCAAGAGATTCATTGGGAGGGAAGAATCCAGGAGAGCGGCTGCCTCGGTCATGGCAGAAGAGGCCAGACAGCCGCGAGCGGAACAGACACAGGGGCTTCCTGCGGGCAGAGTTTTTCCAGGGTGGGAATTGGTGAGCTTTCAATCCCTAAGCTCAGATTGGCTACATCTTGTGTTCAGGGATTGGTCGTTGTTGTTTTTTTTTCTCAAGGTCAGGGGCAGATTTGGCCCCGGTTTCTGGGTCAACTTGTTTCTTTCAGTGATCATTTTTAGACTTTTAGCTCTAATTTTAGGGCCAGGGTGTATTTCTTTCACTGGCCCTGATTCCAGGGACAAAGTGTGTTTCTGTGGCACTGGTTTCAGGGTCAGGGTGCAATTCTTTGTTTCTTGTTGCAGGGCCAAAGTGTGTTTCTTTGACTGACCCCTTTCCCCTAAGGTGCCCCAAACAAGCAAGCACAATTGGTCTAAAGATAGAGCTGAGGGGGGGACCTCGGTGTCAGCGCCATGGCTTTTCGAGGAACCTGGGAAGACCCCGCCAAGGCCTCTAGGAGGATGAACTAGTGTCAGTATTGCGGTGACCCGAACGTGGTCGCCCTGTGAACGCGTGCCAACCATCATCAGAACACACGGCTTTCCCAACCGGGGAGAAAGGGCAGCGAACAGGCGGAGAAGGGACCGCTGCCCTCTAGGGCGGCCTCTCATTGGCTGCTGTCGTTCCACCCTCAGTCCCTATTGGCTGTGACCCGCGCACGCGTGCGGAGCACTCTCCCACTGCGTCGTGTGGCATTGGGACAGCTAACCGAGGCGCAGCCAATGGGAAAGCCCGGAGGCGGGGCAAGCGGAGCGGGGCGTGCGCACGCGGGCCAGAAGGTAAACAGATTCGGAGCGCGTGCGGGGCGCTCGCACGGCTCAGCGCGTGGAGGCGTTGCGTAGCTGACGGAGGAGCCTTCCTGCAGCCGGGTAAGGCTGCCGCCTGCCGGCCCGCTGCTACCCTCAGCACCCTGGGGTCCGTTCTTACATGTTCAAGTGACAACGCGGCCTGAGGTTGCGAGTTTCCCTTGCAGCCGGGCGCGTCAGGACCAGGCTGGGGTGCAGTCGTTTCCCGTCCCGGGTCCGCGCTTGGAGCTGTGGGTTCCGGGAGACACCTGGAGCCCGCTTGCCCGGCCTCTGCGTCGTCCACGCACGTGGCTGCCTTTCTCGTAATAATGTTCCTCTAAACTCCCAGACCATCGCAGTGTGCATCGGGCTGTGGTTGCAGTTTGTGTCAGAAATTCGACTTCTGTGCCCCAGCCGGCTCTTGGGTGGGTGAAGTCGAGAAAGGCGTCCCTTCCTTGTTGCTTTTCTTCGCTTTTTGTTCCTTCCTCTTGTTTTTTCCAGACACGGTGGCCACGCGAGCCGTTTGGACCGAATTCCCTCGTTCTCTTGCACAGAGGCTGTCACATCACTAGGCCAAGCCCGCAGTTAGTTATAAGTGCAGGGGCGGCTCTGGGTGCTGGGACCCTTCATTGGCCGGGGCTTCCTGAAGGGGCTGAGGCTGTGTGCAGGCTCCCAGTTTGGGTTGGGTTTACTGCCTGATAGAAAATTGCTTCATGCGCTCTTGGGCTTGGTATCTGTAGGACAGGACTCTGGAGTTGGAGGTGCCAGGCCGACCACCTTGCCCGAGGACTTGGACTAGTGAACACGTCAGTCGTCTAGTTGTGCAGTGGAGAGTGGGTCATGCCCTTCTGAGAAGACGCTAGAGGAGTTCGTTGTCTCACAAGAGCAGCTATCCATAAGACTCAGAGGGTAGCTTTGGATTCGATATTTAACCTTGCAAATAATGAAGATAGCTGAATTATGATCATTTTTGAATCACAAGACTCAAAGGAAAAGTTAAACAGGCAATCTGGGCGTTCTTTCTGGGCCAGTGAATCAACCGAGACAGAACTTCCCAACTCCAGACTATTAATATTTTGGACCCATAATCGTTTATTGTGCCTGCTTGTCTCGTGCCTTGTAGGGTGTGTAGCAGAATCCCTGGTTTGTGTCTACTAAACAAATGGTGATCCCCCACCCCACCAGCTGTGACAGTTGAAAATGTCTCCAGACATTACCAAACACCACTGAAGAGCAAGCTGGATTGAGAACTACACAGGCAAGACTCTAGACAGGATCATCCCATGCTGCCAGCAATCTCTCTGCAACCTGCCCACGAGTAGTTGAGAAGTTTAGGACAGTGTGTGTCCAGGCTGTAAACAAATGGTGGGAGCCATGCGGATGGGACTTTAAAGGAGAAAGCATGAGCATTCAGGGTGGTACAGGGGGAACCCTTCCAGAGGAGGGTTGGGAGCAGAAACCCTGGGCATTTGTGCCGGATAAGTGTGATTGGATCGATTGAAAGCATAAAATGTGGAAAACTGGTCGTTTCTACCCCCAGGAACAGTGGGAGGCTTGGTGGGAAAGCACAGGAAGCCGGCATAGGTTGGTTCTTCAGTGGGGAGCAAACAGGTGGCATTGCCCTCTTTGTTGCTTGGACGTCTGTGTGTCTTGTGTGGAAGGAGAGCTTGCCTGTGTCTTCAGGGAGTGCCTGGCTGCACACCACACATGCCTGCTTGCACATGTGTGCGGGTGTTCTGATGCAGTGTGAGCACATGCAGAGTTTGTAGAATTCATCTATAGCTGACGGGCATCAGCAACCATGCCCCATTGCTTCTTATGCAGAGGAAGAGGCTTTGCCTTTGAGTCTACAGATTTGCTTTCAGTGCAACCTAGAGTTTGGGTGCTGAACTTACTAAGTCCTAAAATGGTGGCTGTTCAGAAAAGATGAAAGACAGTGAATTGGATAAATGCACTGGGAAAGAAAGACATCTCAAGCCTCCACTGTGAATTTGCATTTCTTAATTGATCCCATGGGCATATGTCCACAGCAAAGGGGGACACTCCAACTAGGAGGTTTCTGGGGGTGTCTTTTGTTATCCATAGAAAGGGGTCTGGAGGGGCAACCACTTCCTCCTTAAAGAGAGGGTTATTATTGGGAAGCTCAACACTTGGCAGGATAATTTTCCATTAAGAGCTGCCGACACTGAGTCATTATCTTTGTCAGTTGAAACCAGAGCCATGTGCAGAATTAGACAGGAATATTTAAAGAGTTGTCTCAGTTTGACGACTGGAAATAGTTCTAACATTCCTGTTAACAGTCCAGAACTGGGGAGAGCCAGTGGAAAGGGAGGTTTGGGGGAGGAGCTCAGAGTTCCTGTTTCTTCTGTAATTGCACCTGTGATAGGAATGGGAGCGAAGGGGAGGTGGTCTTTGAGGCGAGGGTGGCCTGAGTCACAGGTGGTGGGGTCAGAGGGGCCGTAGGACTCAAGGTCTGCGATGAATATATGCAGGTAAGATCGGGTCAGAGTTCTAGAAGGGGAAGAAGTTGTGTAATGGTGTTGTTACTGGAAATAGAGGTCATAGGAGCAGGAAAAACTAATTTGGGGGAAGGTGATATAATGTTAGTATCAGACATATGGGGGCTGAGTGCCATTGCCATGATTTGTTTCTATCCTTTTTATTAAGATATAATTTATTTGCACTAAATTCACCCATTTCTCATACAGGTGAAAAAATATCACTTAACCACAGCCAAAGTCAAAAGTTAGAATAGTTTCATCACCCTTCAAAGTTCCGCTGTGTGCCATGTAGTTGCTTGTAGTGCTGGGATGGGTGTATAGTACAGATGTGGGGAACTTGGCTCAGAGAGCCTTCCTGGCCTGAGAATGGGGAGACCTTGACTAGCCCATGGAGAGGAGGAAGCAGCCTAGAAGACAGTACGCAGTGGGAAGGCAGGAATGGCTAGGACCAGCTGGAGCTGGAGTGTGGCTCAGAAGAGAGGAAACTGATTGATGAGGTCCACCAGGAGGGAGAGTTGTAGGAATGTGTGAGGCCAACAGGAAGTCGACAGTAGTGGTGGAGATAGGTTGGAGAGTCCCACTGGCTTGCACTTCAGGTGTTACAGGGGGGCAGTGGGAGGCAGAGTCTGCAGGAGCTTGCCTATGTTTGGTTCAGGGAGGCTGGGCATGAATTGTGGGATTAAAAGAAAAGGTTTTTGTAGCAGGAGACAGTCACAAGAAGGTGGCCGTAAGAGAAAAGAGGAGGGTCTGAGATGTACCGAGAATTTGAAAGTATTCATATATGATTGCCTGTGTTCTAGGGTAGAAGGGGCAAGGAGGTCTGTCATAGAGGGAATACCTCCTGGGGTAAGGATGGGGAGGGGCAGGGTAACCTGTGGGGACACCACTGAAAGAGAAAGTTCTCTCTCTCTCCCTCCCTCCCTCCCTCCCTCCCTCCCTCCCTCCCTCCCTCCCTCCCTCCCTCCCTCCCTCTCTCTCTCTCTCTCTCTCTCTCTCTGTGTGTGTGTGAGAGAGAGAGAAACAGACAGACACACACACACACACACACACACACACACACACACAGAGACAGAGAAACAGACACAGAGAGACAGAGTTTACTGCAGAGAGGTGTTTCTAACCCTGCACCTCACTGGGCTTCCCAGCTTTCTTCCTGCACCTTCATGAAGACAGCATGGCTTTCTCTCCAGACCTGGTTAAATCTGAAAGGGCCACTTCAGAAAGCTGTGTGGCTCCTTGCCGCCCCTCTGTACTCCAAGGGTAAACAGTACTGTCTTGATTTACACACTGGGAAATGGGGGCTCACTGGCCCCAGGAGCAGAACTGGTGTCCCCAAGGTCACATGTAGCTAGTGTCCAAGCTGCACCTAGAAGCCCATTTGTGCTGACTGACATCTGTCAGCCTGTAGCCGGTTAATGTGTGCTGTCCAGGAAGTAGGGGACCGGCTGTTCACTGCGCTGAGCGACAGAGTCTGGAGACTGTTGACATAAATGCCAGGTGTCTTTCTCTAGTCCTGGCCTGGAGGACGGAAGCAGAACAAATTGCCAATAGGTTGCAGGTGGTTACCATTTGACAGTGCTTACGAACATCTCGGTTCTTGGAGAAATTGAAGAGCAGCTTGGTAGCTCTTGCGTGGTGGGTGTTGGTAGCCAACACTGGGCATTGCTGTGGCCAGGTCTGCTGTCCCCTCTCCTCTGGCCTAGGATTTCCTGTGAATAGCCGGGGCAGACTTGCTTCCCAAGCTGCAGCTGCCTGCTGCCTTCTCCCTCCTCCTATCCCCTCTTGCAGACAGGAATGGAACGAATAGAGGAAAGCATGTGTCAGCCTGACCCCTGAAGAAACTGTAAAAACTGCCTTTGAATGGGGTGCTGCTGTTGCCAAGCTCGTGTCTGTATGTGCGAGGGGGTAAGGGAGGCAGAGCAGTAAAGGCCATTTTCTAGTGTTCTGCACTGGTTGCAAGACTCTGGGTGTTTCTGTCCAGTGTGTTTCCAACTGGCTGTCAGCATACTGAAACACCTCTCCTTGGTAGAGCCTCATACCACATCGCTAATAACCCACCCCGGGGAGACCAGCATGTCCTTTCCCAGCACTATGTTCTCTTTGCTTTCACCAGTCTATACCAGGGTACCTGCATGGTCATAATGTTAGTAATCACACAGGCTAGTGGTTTTAGATACCCACTGCCCTAAATACCCATGTACTTTCGTGTGAGAGATCTAATGTGCTCCTCTCAAGTGCAGATGAGGAAACAGGCTCAAAACCAAGCTTATGTAATTTAATTTGCGGTCGGCAGCAGACATAGGATTTTGCTATGTAGTTCAAGCCGGTCTCAGACTCATGATCCTCCCACCCTGGCCTCCAGAGTAGTGTGGAGTTAGTTTTGCTACCAGGGCTACATCTTTCTGGGGTTCATGGTGAGCAGCTCTGAGGACTGGCTTCTTGTCTAGGGCAGCTGACCAGCCAGTGTGGCTCTCTGTCCAGTAGTCAAGTAGGGTTGCTGCTGTCCCATAGTCAAGAAGAGCTTTGCGTGAGGCTCGGGAGGAGCAGTGTGCAGCCCGTCTGCTGCCTGTCCCCCTGCGTGTGTCTTTCAGCCGGCACCCTGTGCTCTAAGATCGTCCTCAGTGCCTGCCTGCCTGGAACTGGTTAGAGGTTCTAGGAATCTGCAGGAGCGAGGCGTTCCGAGGAGAGCTCACATTGTAGGCTGACAGTGGTTGTCTGTGTGGTGAGGAGGAGAGGAAAGCAGGTGGTTAGCAGCAGCTGTGCCTGGAGAGGATCTACACAGGGGGTTGGCATCTGACACCCTCACCTCCTCCCACTCCTGAGCACACACGCCTTACCTTCCTCTAGGTAGTCCAGTAAACGGTGGTCTCCATCCCCTGGAGACCCCGATCAGGTTCATTTCTGGACATCAGGAGATGAGCTTGGCGGGGTGGGAATCCTTGTATCGTCCTCATGGCCTGTTAAGATACAGTTCTGGTGATCTCTCTTTATGTCTTGGAAGTATTGGAGTTTACAGTTCAACTTTATTTATGAAAATAGACAGTGGTGTTATCAGGGTTAGGGTCCAAGTTGATGCCTTAGCTGCTCCAACAAGCTGGGCTCAGCCATTCCTCTTTGATAGTAAGCCAATTTAAAAGAGCAAAGTAATAGTAAAAGTCGGAAAAGGAGGTTTCTTCAGTGTGGCCATGTTAAGTGATCCAGTGATAACCCACTCTGCTTGCCTTGATTCATCGCTGGGGCTCTAATATGAGGGTAGAATTTAAATGGAAGGCAAGAGCTATGTATACTTACGCTGTCCTGGTTAAGGTGTGGCTCTGCCCATCACTGACAGGCCACAGTCTGGAGTCTACACTCCTGCAACAAGGGCTGAGAAGTTGCACATAATCTTTGAGAGAGATGTTTCCCCTGTGGCTGGCCCATTTTTAGCCACTTTTCCTCCATGGGAACATACAATATGCTCTTATTTGTCAACAAATGCTTTTTTAAATTGTCATTTAAATTGCCACATCACCCCATATATTACTATTCACTGTGCTGATTGTTTTTGTCAACTTGACACAAATCTAGACTTATCTGGGAATCTTAATTGAGAAAATGCCCCCATGGCGTTGGCCTGTAGGCAAGTCTGTTCTGGTATTGTTTTGGTTGCTGACTGATGGAGGGGGGCCAGTCCACTGTGCACAGTGCCATCCCTGGGCAGGTGGTCATCCTGCCTTGTAGAAGGAAGTGGGCTGAGCAGATCATGAGGAGACAGCCAGGGAACAGAATCCCTCCTTAGCCTCTACTTCAGTTCTTGACCCAGCTTCCTTCCCTACTTGAGTTCATGCCTTGGCTTCTCTCAGCGATGGGCTGTGATTAGAAGAAATGTAGTTCCAGGGATTTGGGCAGGATTTTTGTGTCATTATCAGACAGACTGCCTGAGGAGGAGAAGGGGACAGAGATGTCCTGGTGTGGGCCCCTGGGTGGGGTGTAGGGGCCTGTGGAAGCAGAGGTCTGGCTGGGTGGTGAAACCTGTTACTTGCTTATGGGAGAGCAGAATTCCTTTCTCTCCCATTGTTTTCCCTTTTCTAGTATCTAGTAGTACATTGCCTTTGAAAGCTGCTGGTGCTTTGGGTCATTGCTTGCCCTGCAGATAGAGGCCTGGAGTTAGGTGACCAAGGTGCGTGACTGATAGTCCTTGATGTGAGATTTCTAAAAGTGTAGGCAAAGGACAAATTCAGTCCATCGTGGATTTTAGTTCTAAAGTTTACTTATTCTAATGCATTCCTACTTCTGAGTCCTTGGAGGAAATAGTCATTTAGTTTTCCCTTTTTGTCAGAAAAGGAAAATGTTAATGATATAATGGGACCATTCAGTTCCCATGGAGGGTTGAAATTGACATGTTCATGCCCAAAAGAAAAAAGAAAGTTCTTCAGTGGAAAGGGGCATAAGACCACGTCACTACCCCTTGGGACCTCCCAGAGGTCTTTAGTGGTTCTTGATGAAGAATGCTTGCAGTGACATCTTGCGAGTTCTTGGTGCTTGGCTCTGTGAGTCACTGTCTCTAAGTACAGTCCCCTCTCATTTCCTTCCTCAGGGTCTGGAAGGAGTCATGGCGAAAGAAGGAGCAATTGAAGGGTTTTTGCGTAGTAGCAAAGGCAGGCTTTGGGAGACAGAAGCAGGTGGAAACTTGAGGAATGTCTCCTGCTTAGCCTTGGGTGCCAGTCACCCCTGTTCCTTTCCCTCCTTTTCTGGAAGGACAAGGGCTCTCAAGGTTGGCAGTGTTATTTGCACATGACACCTTGCTGGAAACACAGAAGTCTCTGGTTTGGCCAGATATCTCTTAGCCCATCAGTTACTTCTGCTATAGATCAGTCCCTAAGAGATTTTGAAACTTTTGATTAATGTTTGTGGGTCAAAGCTGTGACCAGGTTTGAGCCAATTTTGCAAATGCCGGGCTTTCTGAAGCTTCAGAGGGACTAAATTCTTTTCATTGGCTAGGTATTTTCACTGTAGGACACAGCTTGGTGCTGGAGGGACAGAAAGGTGTGCAGAAAGATAGAAGTGCTTCTTGCCCTGTGATTAACTGCCTCCAGTGAGATAGTTACTAGGCACATTCAGAGGGCACAATCGTGCCCTCAGCGGCATGCAGGGCACAGGAATCTGGACAGATGCCTCTGAGGCGGGAGGTGATGCCTTCAAGAGGGTCTCCTATGAAGCTCAGGAATGGTGTAGCCTGCTGGGACACATTCAGTGGAGGGGACATAGGAAGCCTAAGGGTGGACAAGGCTGAGGAGAGGGCTAGGCTTGGAGGGGTCTTTCTGCATCTTAGGGATCTCAGAGAAGCCATGAGGTGTGGGAATGCTTTGACGGGACATTTAAAAAAAAGAAACTGATCTGTCTGGCAGCCTGGGAGTGCATGGGCAGTCCAAAGCAATAGGTATGGCTGTTACGTGGGGCTAGGGTCTCAGGGTTGACTTTAGACATGCTGAGCTTGAAGTGCCTGAAGGATCCTGAGGATGCGTGTGCACTAGGAGACTCATGATGCCTGTTTGGAGACGGCTTCTCAGGGCTGAGGACTTATCTCAGCCATTCCAAGTCTTTAGTGGCAGTGGTGACAGAGAGGAGTCAGAGGAGGATAGGCCCTGACTTTGAGAGGTGTGAATAGCACGGCTTTTCTGGCTCGAGAGCCGGCCTGTGATGTCCTGCAGTTATGAAGGGCATTGGCTGATCTTGGTAAATCTTATACACTGCCCTCCGCTTGCTCTGAGCTCCTGAGAACAGTGACAGATTGGTATGCCCCGGCTATGAAGAGGGGTGCATATGGCCACCTTCATGCCCTGTAGGACTTCTTCACCGCCTGGGTCTCCAGTGTGCTTGATGTTTTTGTTAGCTTTGTGCTCATTGGAATTGCTTACTGTGTCTGTCACGTCTTTACAAGGAATGATACTCACTTCTCTGCTGATATGTCTTTATGAAGTTCATCCACCAGGTCTGTGTCTCTTGGGCCTGCTTCTCAGTCTTGGAGACTTAATTTGAAGACCCTCAGTGCCCCTGATAACTTCCAGTTGGGGCCTTGACTGTAGGAGGTAATCCTGGAAGGTTTTTGGAAGTTTGGTAAATGATGGCCTGCAGGAAAACCTCCCAGAGCCTGGGGACACTTGCCTCTGGGCTATCCCATGCCACCTTCTCAGTCTCTCTGTCCCGGTGGAAGTCTTCGTTGCAGTTCTGTCTCTTTTGAGACTGTCTTTACTTACTTCCCGGTTAGAAATTTAACACATTAGGGCCAGAAGAGGCATATAAGAAACTGAGTTGGTGTCCCTAGTGAATAATTTAAAGAGTGGTGGTGGTGGTGGGGAGAAACTGAGTCACCCAGTTGGTGGTGGCAGGACTGGGGTCTATGTCTAGGCTCTGAGGATTGTATTTTTCACTTGGGTAGGTACCTCCTTTGTTTTTAATGTCAATGCTTGCTCTACAACGGCGTTAGTGCTGTTTTATATGTGCTTGTAGCTGTTGTGCTGTGGGCACATGTTTAGGACACATTGACCCAGGGTCTGCAGGACAAGCCAGGTACAATGGGAGATGTGAATGAAGGATGTTAGCATGGTCCCTCACGAGCATGCTCCCCACGTGTGTTTCTATCCTCTCACACAGCTTTCCTGCCTTGGGGTTATTGGATCCTTTTTCCCCTCAGAGGAGAGCATTTACTCAGGAACAGGGTCCCCAAACCAGCAGGGTGCTGTGTCAGGGCTGGTGTAGGATAGGGAGGGTCGTGGGCTGATAGTCCACACAAGGGCTCAATATCAGTACATGAAATTGTGGTACTGATATGGTTCTTGTGTGTGGAAAGAGTTTTTTTTTTTTTTCTCTCCCGAGACAGGGTTTCTCTGTATTACTTTGGAGGCTGTCCTGGAACTTGCTCTGGAGACCAAGGTGGCCTTGAACTCACAGAGATCTGCCTGCCTCTGCCTCCTGAGTGTTGAGGTTAAAGGCATGCGTCACCAACGCCCCACAGGTTCCTGGGTGTTTCATGAAGCTGCTGTAAATTATGATGTGATTGCCTCCTAGCTGAGTGCCTGGCATGGTTGAATCATAGGTCACCTTGGGCCTGTGTTGAATTAGAGATAGGGTCTTTAAGGAGAAGAGCTGTGGATGGAGACTGCTAGTCATTTGATCCCTCACCTCTGCTTTGGTTCTCAGAGGCAGGGACTCCCTCACAGACAACTGCCTGTGCTGATAAGAGTGTGAACAGTTGGTTCACTTTGTACCGTGAGGGAGGCCCAGTACAACCCCTGCACGGTGGGTAAATAATGTTTACCCAAGGGGGTGGCCATGGACCAGCCACAGTGGTTTTGAAATCTGCATGCTCATAAACAGTAGGCTGTGCTCTTTAGCAATCACTGATGATTTGAGAACAGGATCTACCACACAGTGCCCAGAAATCTGTAAGGGGCCTTCTTCCCATTCAGATGACTCTGGGGAACAGTATGTAGGGTGGGAATTGGCACCATTTTGGAATTTCATATATAGCTGTTGAGGCTCATTATTCTTAGCTAATTTTTTAATTAAGCATTTCGTGTGTGTGTGTATGTGTGTGTGTGTGTGTGTGTGTGTGTGTGTGTGTGTGTGTCTGAGTGAGTATGTACATGTATGTGTGGTACTGGTCAAGGCTAGAGAGGATGTCAAATCCTCTGGAGCTTGAGTTACCTACAGGTAGTGTGTTGGGAACTGAACTCTGGTCCTCTGGAAGAACAACACTCAAGCTACTGAGACAGCTTTTCAGCCCTTTAATTTACTTATTATCTTTAAAAGATGTATTTTACTTTTATTAATGTGTGTGTGTATGTATGTATGTATGTATGTATGCATGCATGCATGTATGTATGTATGTATGCATGCATGTAGGTATTCACTGAGGCCAGAGGAAGCTGTGGAATTCTTGGAGCTAGAGTTACAGGAGGTTGGAAGCTGTCTTAACTACAGGACCATCCCCAGACCCTATTTACATACTTTAAAAGATGACTTATTTACAATTTTGAAGGTTTGTGAACTAAAAAGGTTTGGAACATGCTGAAAAAGATAATTGCTACTCATAGTTCCCAATGCAGGAACTTAACCTTTTTGGTTCATTTCCCTCTTATGAGTAGGGTTTTTGTTGTTGGTTTGCTGTTGTTGTTTTTTTTTTTTTTTTTTGCATCCTTGTAAGAAGGTGTAACTTCATCCTGCAGTGGACTCGTATTCAGGAAGCAGGGTAGTCAGAGCTGGTTTCTGGTGGGCTCCACAGCTGCCTTGTGGCAGTGTGCAGGACCTGAAATGATTTGTAAAAGTTAAACTCTTGTCAGTGCAGTGGGACAGGTAGGCTGGACTGGCCCCAAGTCACTCCCCAGCTTTGTTCTTGTGGAAGTTTAGTGTGTGGGTATAGTAACTTAAATGGAGACTTCAGGCAGAGTTAGTGTTAAGCCTAAAATCAAAGTCTGAATGAAGCAGATCTAGGTGGCTGTTCTGACTTAATGTCAGGGAATAGGCAGGCGAGGTTTTGTAACTACTGGGGTCATGGTCTGTGGGGGATTTGTGTCCTGGTTTTCTCAGTATGATTTAAAGGTGATCTACAGTAAGGCTTGATTTTGGGATCCCTCGGGCACAGCGGATGGTCCTGGGCCACAGGCAGGAGTGTTTCTGGTGCAGATCTCCTTCAAGGTCCACCACCTTCTCCAGGTTCTCCAGGGCCCTGCTGGGTGCTTCTCCCCCTCGACTTCAGGGTAGTGAATAAGATGTGTCAGTGTGTGTCAAGGGTGGCGGCGGCTGTGAGTTAGGAGCTGCCAACAGGCCTATTTGAGCTCCAGCTGGATGCTCTTACCAGTCCTAGCTGCTTGGTTTGTGGGTTTTGGTTGTGATTTTATTGCCATAAAATCAGAGGAGTGCAGAGCAGAAACCCAGGGTGTGACATGGAACCAGGCGATGTAGTATGGTCATTTTCTCCAACTTCCTGGCTTAGACTGCAGGGTGTGTAGCCTGTGACCAAGCAGTGCACTGCCCTAAATCAGTGAGATAGGTGTGGGAGGAGGCACAGAGCAGGCCAGGGCTGAGTGGTACCCAACCCACCCCGCCCCGCCCCACCCCACCCCTGCCCCGCCCCACCCCATCCCACAGGCTACTGTGGAGTTGCTGGGTGACTTTGGCTACTTAGTTCCCTTCCCTGACTCTGCTTTCTTACTGGCAGACTGGGCCATGGATTGTTTATAAATATTAACAGGTGTGTAGAAGGGGCTGGAGAGGTGGCTCAGTGGTTAAGGGCATTGACTGCTCTTCCAGAGGACCTGTGTTCAATTCCCAGCACTCACATGGCAGCTAACAACTGTCTGTAACTCTAAGATCTGACACTCTCACACAAACGTACCTGCAGGCAAAACACCAATACATAAAAAATAAAAGTAAATAAATTAAAAAAGAAGAGGTGTGTAGAAATGCACATTCTCCATGCGTGCTAACTGCTGGCATTACCCAAGGGCACATTCTATACACATCCTCATAGTCGCCAGCCTGTTAGTGTGTTTCTGTTACTATAGCAACAATTCTTCTTTTAAGGTTTTTGACCAAAGGCATCACTTCCCTGGAACTGGGCTTTCGGGCAGCTGCATGCCACTTGCTATGGGTGCTGGGAACTGAACTCGGGTTCTCTGTAAGAGTAGTAAGTACTCTTAACTGTTGGACTCCCCCACCCCCATGCCTTGGGGCTGAGCAGATCATGCTGGAATCCTTGGAGTGACCAGGGCTGACATGGTCAGATGTCCCCACATTCTGATGTGTGAAAAGATGAAATACAGGTGCGCTTTGACAGCTGTCTGTGTGTCAGAGTCCTTGCTCAGCTCATGCCTCATGGAGGCTACCTGTGTGAACTCCTCTTAGGGGCTCTGGCTTTCTTGTCCCTGGGACTTGAAGCAGACCCCGTGTCCTTTGCTTACTGGCCTGCCCAACTCTGCTTCCTGCCTTGGTCACTGTGCTCCTTGGAGAG
Source organism: Mesocricetus auratus (assembly GCF_017639785.1). Lineage (NCBI taxonomy): Eukaryota > Metazoa > Chordata > Mammalia > Rodentia > Cricetidae > Mesocricetus > Mesocricetus auratus. The sequence continues at coordinate 13,729,347 of NW_024429266.1, forward strand.
GCCAGTGGGATCTCTGACTCCTCTGTTTTTTTTCTTTAGCTTCCAGCATGTTAACAGGACTTATCTGAGTTCATAACCATGCCTCAAGGGTAGTTAAATGACCACCTAGGCCAGGCCCTAACCACTAACACTGTGGATGCTGGATCTCAGCATCTCTGACCCTGACCTACATTAAGAAACGCTTTCTCCTGTGGCCGGTAGAGAGAAAGGGAGCGAGGAGGCGCAGAGTGGAGGCAGCCCCGCAGGCCTCCACAGTGCTGTGTGGTTGCTTCCCCTGCTCTGTGTACCTGAGGAGGCAGGTAACCCCAGCGATTGAGGCCTGGGGAGAGGCACATGTCGTGAGTGGACCCCTAAGCTCTGCGGGGAACTGCTGGGGAGGGGCCGTCTTTACACCATCACATCCTTTGTCCAGAGGAAAGAGCGCAAGACTAGGGGTTGGTACTCGTGCTGACACTGGGCTCTGCCACAGCCCTTTGACGTTTGTACCGAGGTTTTTGGGGGTGTTTTTTAAGGCCCAGGTGAGCAAATGCATGGGCAGTGGTAAGTGCCTGGGCCCGGTTCCTCTCCTCTTCAGTTCACCTCATTCAAAAGGGAAGAAGAGTAGAAAAAGCAAGCCACCAATTTTTGCCTTCTGCTCAGAGTCTGATGGGGACCTGGTCAGTGTGTGAGAGATGCGGTAATCCCCTTTCCTAATTTGGCCTCTTTTCTTCCAGCCCTGAAGGATGGCTGCTATGTTGGGGGATGCCATCATGGTGGCCAAAGGCCTTGCCAAGCTGACCCAGGCAGCTGTGGAAACGCATCTGCAGAACTTGGGCCTTGGTGGGGAGCTCATCTTGGCGGCCAGGGCCCTGCAGTCTACCGCTGTGGAGCAGATCAGCATGGTCTTTGGGAAGGCGCAGGTGAGAGGCCCCTTCCAGCAGTGGTGTGGGTGCTGCGAGAGAGCTGGATCTGCAGCTCCTAATGAGACCCGGGAGTGCCAGGACAGAGACGCCTGTCTTGTAGACGACACTGGAGAGCACAGTGGCTGGCGTGTCCTGTGCCGTTTTAGGGTAGGACAGGACGCTTATGTGAGAATCTGGCTGTTGTACTAGAGTACCAGACTAGGAAGCTTAAATAACACTAGCTTAGTTGTCACAGTTCTGGAGTCTGGGAAGTCCAAGATTAGGGCTCTACTAGACTTGGCATCTGATAAGGGGCCATTTCTTGGTTTCCTGGCTCTGTCCTCGTTTTGGAATGACTCTCCATGTACTAACTTGCTGCAAGTTAGGTTTCAGACATGCAGTACACAGCAGGGCTCATGTATAGATCAGCCTGGCTCAACTTCAGCCTTTGAAGACGCCTCCTGTAGGCAAGACTTGCTGAGCCGCAGCCAAGACCCATTTGTTATTTGCTGAAGGAGCTCCCTTCCAGGGTGGGAGCTATTGTAGCTCTAGTGATAGCTTTCCTCCTGATTGGGGCGAAGGCTACCTTGTGCCAAGGTCCAACGTCCACATCTTGTATCAAGGGGTGTTTTAAGCCAAAGCAGTGTGCAAATATACCTAGCTGTAGGCATGTGTATGCGTGCGCATCTCTGTGTCTGCCTGCCTGCCTGCCTGTCTCTGTCTATGTGTGTGCGTGTGTGTGTGTGCGCGCGCGCGCGTGTGTGTGAGAGTGCGTGTGTGCGTGTGTGTGTGTGAGTGCGTGTGTGAGTGTGTGCGTGTGTGTGTGTGTGTGTGTGTGTGTGTGTGTGTATGTGCACGCGCGCGGTTGTTTTGCAGAGAGGGCCCTGTCTCTTTACTGTCCTGTGGCGTGTCCCGCTGTCGTGCTAGGGCAGATCAGGTTCCTCTGTGAGGGTACTGTTGTTATAACCCAAGTCCACAGACTTGGAGGCTTACACAGACACTTCTTCCCCCCATGGTTCTGGATAAAGGTCTCATGCTTCTCTGGATATGAGGCTGTCCCAGTCCCCAGCCTCTGCTCAGTTTTATGCCCAGGATTCTCAGCCCTTTCCTCCTACAGATGCCTTTCACTTTTACAAGTCTTTATGCCCTTTATACTTGAGGTCCTTTAATGCTGATGGCAGGCCTGTGTGCGTCCTCCTAAGACTCATGATAGGGCAGGAATCCTTGTCCTTTCCTGTTTTGGCTCCCAGCTCCTGTCCCCGTGGTGTTGAGGTGGTGGGAGTCCTGCTGGGGGTCGGTCCTGTGGAAAGCGGAAGGTGAGCCTGTTCAGTGCTCTGGTTCACGCTAAAGTGAGGCTGCATGCTAGACCGGCCTCTTCCACCGGTGTGCGAGCTCTCTCCTCACACTCTTCAGGACTTCTGCTGCCCCCGCCATTCCTTTATGTAGCTAGAGTCTACAGCAGGCAGGGTGACCTTCCCTTAGTCACCAGAGACAGAAGATGGATTAACCCCCTGCCATGGAGGAGGCCCCCTTCACTCCTTAATACTTGGGCTTGGGGTTCTTTTCCTCACCCTTGATGTCTGAGGGATCCAATGCACTGGGAACCTGTGTGCCTTGCTGCCCAGGCACTTACTCACACATTTGTTCTTCAGGTACGTACAGAGACTGGGGCCCTTTCAGGCACTAGGGTTCTTCATCGCCTGGAGGGTTCCCCAGCTTCTTTAAAGCAGTTACACAAGACTAAGTGCTTATCATGGGAGTTGTTGAACAGGAGGGGTCTCAGACTCTTCATACCAGGCCTTCCCTGGCTCTATGAGAAGAACCTAGACTCTGGGACTTTGTATGGCAGAGCAGGCCCTTGGCTTTGGACCCCTGCTCTGCTGTTGCCTTCTGGCCTTTTCCAGTCACGTCAGCTGGCAGTCTTAGTTTCCTGTTGTGAGGTGAGAGTAGCACCTAGTCTACCATCCACTGCCGTGGGAGAGCAAGGCTTATTCTTTAGTCCTCAGAGCATGTCAAGAAGCTGAGCAAGGGGGCTCCAGGCTTCCTGCTGCTGCTGTGTGACGTGTGGACAGCGCGTAGGCCATGGCACTTGCTGAGATTTCATTTGAACCAGGAACCTGGCCATCAACCTCTCTCTCTTTAGGACACAGTGCTGTGTAATTGTAGCCTTCACCAGTTTCTGGGGCCTTGGCTGTAACTCCGTCACCATCTGACAGTGTGAGCCCTATTTTCAGATGTAGAAGTCATTGAGAAGGCTTTGGAACTTGTTCAAGTTCATTCAAGGTTAAACATCAGAGTGAATCTCTGAATTCACCCTGAGCTTGAAGTTTGAACTGTAACGTACACAGGAAACATGGGGTGCTCACTGCCCTCTTTCCCCGTGTCTCAGATCCACAAGAACAGCCAGGCTCTGACCACCAGTAGCAAGAACCTCTTAGCTGCATACCCGGGCTGATGGGGCGGGGGTCTGCCAGCCGTGAGGTGTCTGTCACAGACCCCAGTGGGCTCCATCTGTGACTGCTTTTGCCACTGGTCTCTTACGCTTCTGCAAGCTTTCCTCGGCCTTTGTATTGGTTTCTCTCCTTAAGGCCCACGGGCTTCGGTGTTGGCCCTGCTTTATAGGTGAGGAACTCCTTGCTAGGGTCGTGCGCACCTTCTCTGGCCCTGCTTGGGTGCTCCCTGGTGTGCATGGCTGCCTGCTAAGACCACAGCAGAGTTCTGGAAGAAGCAGCCCAGAGCTATCTGATGCCTCCTAGGTTGTGACGGGACCTCCACAGGGGTCTTAGGCATAGGCTTACCTTTGGAAGGTAGAGAGGGCTGGTTGGCAGCCACATGCAGTGCCCTCACCAGGAGGAGATCCAGGCCAGACCTGCTCTTACGCTCTCCTTTGTTCTCCGCAGGGTCAAGATACGCATGAAGATGTGTATGCCACCGAGAACTTGGAAGATCTCGAAGCCGAGGTTCAGTTCTCAGCACCACAGTCAGCTGGAGCTTCCCTGGACTTCTCTGCAGCCTCCTCCCCGGACCAGTCTCTGTCTTCTTCCCTGGGTCATACCCACAGCGAGGGCCCAGCTCCTACCTACGTTTCCAGTGGACCCTTCGGGGAAGCAGGGCTGTCGGGACAGGCCACCTCCTCTATGGGCAGAGTCAATGGGAGGCTCTTTGTAGACACCAGAGACTTGTTCTTGGCCAATGGCATCCAGCGAAGATTCTTCCACCAGGACCAGTCCCCTGTGGGGGGCCTCACAGCTGAAGACATTGAGAAGGCCCGGCAGGCCAAGGCTCGCCCTGAGAGCAAGCCACATAAGCAGATGGTGGGTCTGAGAGGCAGCATGGTTGGACCTGGGTGGTCCCTACTTCCAGTGGGGCTGATGTTGACCCTTACTTTGCCCCCGCCCCCACGTTGGGATGCTGTGTCTTGGAGAATACAGCAACCTTTTGGTACAGTGCTGCCCGCTGGAGTTGGGGCCAGTGGGAGTGGAGACAGGGTACAGGCAGTGAGAGTCTCAGGTTGCCTTGTCTCCAGTTTTGTCAATTCCATAGGTTTCTTTTGTTTTTCCCCTCCAGCTCAGTGAGCGGGCTCGGGAGCGGAAGGTGCCAGTTACCCGGATTGGGCGTCTGGCCAACTTTGGAGGTGAGGTGGCCGTGCTGCCCTGCCCGGTTTGTCCTGCTTGAGTGGAGTACAGTGGAGGCCACTGTACCTTAAGGTGGGAGTGGTCTGGGGATCAAGCCGTGTGGGATGCTGCTCATGAACCAGCTGCTAAGGGTCTGGGCATTCCCATGGGCTTCTGGATTCCACCCCCATCTTGGCTTGTCCTTGGGCCTGGTGTGTGGCTGAGTCTTGCCATGATCTGTAGCCTGGACTACTTTGTGGGCCTTGCTCAGGGCAGCCTTTGCAGGCAGGAGACTGACCATGAGTACAGGCTTTTCACTGGGCCTGTCGGCTCCCTAGATCGAGGACTTTTTGCTCCGGGACCAGCCATTTGGGGGACAGGTTTAGCAGATCCCATAGGTCTGAAGCTGTTAGTGTCATGATACTGGGAGAATGTGGCCCCTTTGTTGCTGTCAATAAAGCATCTCACCTCACCAGTGTTGAGAACGTCGTCTGTCCTTGCTCTCATGATCAGCCTTCGAAATCCCACACCTGTGCTCTTTTGGAAGGACGCTTACATACTGAAGGAGTGTTCCCACTGCTCATCTGCGGAGGTCCTCTGAGGAATGCTGGCCTTTCGCAGTGGTGCCATTTGTTGAGGTGTAGCTGTCCTCAGTAGGTTCTCCGGGCAATGCAAGTAACAAAAGGATAGTTGTGGAGCTTGTTTTACATATACCCTGGCCAGAGGTTAGTTAGGCATGCAACAGGTGTGATGGGTTCATGGTGCTGCTGGTGTTGAGCTGCTCAGGGAGGCCCAGGACCTCTGTCCACCCTTTTCTGGGAAATGCACTTTCTTCTATATTCCATCTGTACCTTTTTTTTCTTTATTGTTGACAAAATGTGACAGAAGCAATAGGAGGTTTCAGAGGGTTCAAGTTCTGTTCATTTGACGCTGGGCCTGGGGTGAGGCCGTTCATCATGGTGGTTGAAGTGTGTGGTAAAGCAAATTCTTCACTTGGTGTTGGGCAGGAACAGGCTGGGAATAATCGACCCTCATGGATCCAGCCCCATTGTGGTAGCCGCTATTTTGTGCACTCAGAGGAGGGGGCTGAGCCTAGGCCCTGGGAGAAGAAGCCTCGAGACCACCCCCCCTTCCCTGGGAGGACCTGGTCTGTGGCGTAGCATGCCTGATAGCTTAGTGTTGTCTGTTTGTTTCTGCAGAGGCCTCTTTCAGCCTTGCTTTGTAAACAGACGCTGGAGTTCCAGCAGGCAGGGCCAGCAGCACCAGGAGTGGTGACTTACTGCTCTTACTCTGCTGTGTGTCACCGTCCTGCTCTGAAGGACCCTGCTGTTGAAAGTTGTTTTGCTTTTTTCTCCTCTGGTGACTGGGTGGGAGTGGAGTGACTTCTCTGGTGACCGGAGTACCCAGAAGAGGCCCCGACCTGGGCACAAGAGCTCTGTGCCCTGCCACTCCCTGACGGCAAAACCGCCTTTCAGGAGAGACGGGTTGGGCACTTCTGTGTCTGGGCAGTGGCTGTTACAGGCCTGGAAGGAGGCTGTAACCAGTGGTTTCCTTGTCCTGGTGACAACAAGCCTTCTAGACCAGGAATCACAGTAAGAGAGGCAATGCTGTGTGAGGTCCTTAGGTGTGGAAGCAGGGTACCTGAAGGTGGCAGGAAATTAGTTACCCCAGGTCCACCTGCTCTGGGTGAGGCTGAGCTGGGCAGGGGTCCCAAGAGTCACAGTACACTAGACCCGGTGCCTGGGTTGGGGGGCAGTTTATTCTGAGTTTGTAAAACTGGGGAGGCCAAGATCATGATTGCTGGCTGGGTGAGCTTGTTTTTACCTTCTGGTTTGCCTGCTGCAGGGAGCCTGTCCCTCAGTTGGCAGCTCCTGGGCCTGGTGCTACTGCTGAGGAGCCTGAGGCCTCCTTCCTGGAATGCTCCTTCAGGCATTTGTTTAGTAACAGCTCCCCCAATTGTAGAGTTTGTGCTTTGCCTAGCAGCCCAGATACAGCCAGGACCGGTATGACAGTGTGAAGTCCAGCCAGGGTATGTTTAGGAGGGCCCTGAAGGTCGTATGTTCACCTGGACAGGCTGATGACCTGTGACATCATCTGCCTTTTCTGTGGGCTTGTCTCAGGATGTGCTCTCGGCAGGAAGACTCTAGATATGAAGGGACATTGGTGAAGGTTAGTGTCACCTGTTCGCCTCTTTTCTAAGTCAGATATTGTGCTGGGTAGGGTGAGGAAGACAGGTGGTGGGGAGTTAATATTTAATCAGGACTCTAGTGCCCAGTGCCCTGCAGGGTGGCAGGGTAGGAGGAGTGTTAAAGAGAACAGCACTGGTGCCTACCCCCACCAGGCATCCACATTAACACCTCTATCCCAGCACACCAACATGTCCCTGGTGGAACTTTTGTTGTTGTTGTTGTTTTTGGTTTTTTGAGACAGGGTTTCTCTTTGTAGCTTTGTAGACCAGGCTGGCCTGGAACCCGTTGAGATCCGCCTGCCTCTGCCTCCTGAGTGCTGGGATTAAAGGCGTGTACCACCACCTTCCAGCTCCTGGTGGGATGTTTTAATTGTGCCCCTGGGCATTACAGGAACTGTGTGTGACTTCTTCCAGTTTGGCTTGTCCTGCCTCAAGGTATTGTGCTGTGCATGTGCCTGCCCACAGGATTTCAAGACCATGCACACACCCACAGATGGAAAATGCTTTTAATTTTGATATTGATGTCTATTTTACACATGCTGGGTTAAATACATTAGAATTCACTCTCTGTGTTTCTGCTTGCCTTTTTAAAATGGGCTACTAGAAAATTTAAAGTCATGCATGCAGTTGACCTGAGACTTCTTTTGTCATCACTGGCTTGATTGTTTTCCGTAGGCAGGTGGTTTTGTTGTGGTGCCCTGGACCTGATAATGTGAGCACTTTACACCTTTGGTTCTCTTAGTGACCTCTGAGGTAGGAGCTGCTGTTAGAGAGTGCACTGCCACCTAGTGGTAGATAAGATAAATTATTAAATGTGTAAAAGAATTACCTTTTAATTAAAATGCATTTTAAAAAATTATTTACTTGTGGGTTTTTTTTGAGGCAAGGCTTCATCATTTATTCCTGAAAATCTTGGAATTTGCTTTGTATCCCCAGCTGGTCTTGAACAGTGGCCCACCTCCTGTCTCTGCCTCCGAAATGCTGGGCGAACAGGCATGTGTGGCTACGCCCAGCTTAATTTCTTTTTCATGAAATAAGTTTTTCAGTAAACCCAGCGTTTTTCTCTAATGCATTATTGTAGGAAGGCTGGAAAGCAGCAGGCCTCACCTTGTCTCCGAGTGGTGTGTCTTTGAGAAGGGCGCGCCCAGGAAGGTGCGGGTCTGAGACAGCTTGGGAGTGGAGATGGGACAGGGTTGTTCCGGCTCTGCGGGCTTCAGCTGGGACACCCGTGGCTTTGCTGTTGTGGGACATTCCACCTCTTACTGCTAGCTGTTTTATATTGCTACGGTGAAAGCTTGGAAACATCAAGACTGCCGGTCCCTCTTGCAGTCTTAAAATAAGTGGTCGTCTTCTATGGTAGTATTGTCAGGAAGTGGCCCAGAGGCCATGCCTGGTCCATCTTCGTCTTGTGCTGGTCCCTCTCAACATG